>NC_083227.1:96722621-97342308 GCF_032191835.1 Heteronotia binoei
AGCTGTTCCCGCCCTCCTCTCTGTGGAACCTCGCACCCTGCAAGACTGTCCAAGTTTCCCCTGGGATGCTGTTGCACTTGGTTCCAGCACAATAAAGACTTAAGATGTGCCCTGCTTTGTCTCTCCTGCTTGGCATCTGCTGCATGTTCCCTGTGCCCCTCCCCACCCCTTCTGCCACTCTATCAGTGGGCTCCCCAAAGGAATGCCTTGGGAGGCAGGCTTACATGCTTCTAGGGGGGAAAACTGTGGTAGGAACTTATGAGCCACCTCGGCTTGAGGCTGGAAGGGGGAGCCCGGGGATCTTTCCCTCACTCATACCATGGAAGGGAGGGTGGCCTTAGGCCAGGTGCCTCACCTCAGCCTGGCTGGCCTGACAGCCTGTCCAACCCCACGGGGCTTTTGTGCTCATGGCACAACCTGCAGTGGGAGTGGAGCTAATGGAGTGGGAGCATGGCTGGTGCCTCATACTCCGTGTTCTGCAGCCACCAGGGGAGAAGTTCCATGCACACAGCAGGGGGCGTCATGGCGACACGGAGGGTCTCAGAGGCTGTGTTGGGGGATCCCTGGCAGGGGGCAGACTTGTATTATTCACTGGGAGAATACCCATGTCCCACGCTGACATGCAGGGAAAGCAGATGACTTTGACCGTATGCCTGTAACTGGCACAGTTCTCTGTCGGGGGCGGGGTGGGACAGGCAATCAGCTTCTCCAGGGCTGCCTCTCCCCATCCAACTGTCATGTGCAGCAGCGCCTGCACCAGGACTGGTGAATCCAGTGGACTTCGAATGCCCCTCCCCTCCTGCTGCCTCTGCCTTGGCCATGCAGTGGGAGTCCACACTCCAGTGGAGTTGCCATGGTGATGGTTTCACATGCGGCAAGCTATGCTCCCCCCCCATCCCGGAGTGCAACTTAGCCCTTAGGGAGTGAGCAAGCGGCACCTCAATTTCACCTATATTGGAACGGCCAGCCACCATATAAGTTAGGATTGGCCTGCCCATCTACGTGGATGTTACCATTATCTGGAATGGGGCAGATTCTGTCCCCACCACCACTACAAGTGTGTATCCCTGACTATAACCTTGATCAGTTCCGCAGGGCCTGCAAGACCACCCTTTTTAAATTAGCTTTTATGAATAACTGAATTATACCAACAACGAAGAAAATCCGCCATCAGTACTAACTAGAAGAGCGTCAAGGATAGTGTTATAATATGTTTTAGTTAATTGTTTTAACAGGTTTTTAAGGTTAACTAATGTTTAATTTAATGTTTCTAATGTAACCGTTTTATTGTTTGGTGCACCATTGGTCATCGTATTGTTAGCCGCCCTGAGCCTGCTTCGGCAGGGGAGGGCGGGGTACAAATAAAATTTATTATTATTATTATTATTATTATTATTATTATTATTATTATTATTATTATTAATTTCTTCTTCTGATTTCTACTTTTTTAAAATTAAATTTTATTGAAATATAACTATATAACAAAAACAAACACAAACATTTGTCAGCAGCAGTAATACCAATATCAATGGAAAACATAATAGTAACAATGAGATCCAATACTTTCTGAATTACAAAATTAAATTATTTGAAAATTATTTAAAAGTTATAAAAGTGTATAAATAATCATCAAAATAACATACCTTACATAAAATTAATAACATTGTATAGTTGGGATGGTATATAAGATCCAGCAGCAGGTGTTTGAGGAAAAAGATGACTCAAGGAAAGGTAGCCATTTGAGCAATAAGTTCTTAGGAGTATTAGATCTATCTAAAGGGGTTATAGAGTCTAGTATTTTGTCCACTTAACAAAATTCCCATATTGTTGACTACCAAAATTTAAGATATAATGAACCAGAAGTCTCCCAATTCTTAGCTATGACCATTTTGGCAGCCGTAAGTAAAATTGAAATCAAAGATTTGCTAAACTGTGAGATTATTAAATCAGGCCACAAGTCTAATATCATCACTTCAGGAGAAAATGGGATAACATAACCAGTGATAGTTCTGATATGTGATACAACTGAAGTCCAGAATTCTTTAATGTAAGAAGCAATGTAAGAAGTCTGCCTCCCTCCCACAACCTTTCCAACGATAGGGAGGATGTTCTGATAATATATGGTCCAATTTTTTGAGTGTTATATACCAGCTTAATAGTATTTTATAACTCAGTCTTTGGATATTTAGGGAGGAAGAGGTGTAAGAGTGAGAAGACCAGAGATGATGCCACTGATCATCAGTAAATTGTGTTTTACAATCTAAGTGCCATGGGCGCTGATAAGAGGGAGGGTGTGAACAGTCTACAATTAAGCCTTTATATAAGAAGGAGACTAAGCCTTTTGAATGTAGCAGGTGAATTTGATAGGAATTGTTCTACTTAAGAAATAAACACAATTCAGAAAACCTTAAACTCATCTTTATATTAATTTTAATTTCTTTAATAGCCAATGGACAACTAATAAGAAGCAATATTTCTGTCATATTTTCCATCTCCACTTGACAAATGGACATCTGGTGTTCATGCATTCATCTTCAAAGAATTTTTATAAAAATATAAGGATTCCTCTTCAGCATGGAAATCCTGTCACTCATAAAACTCTGTAAAGTCACATATATGCATATCCAGTCAAAGAAAAGTTGGATTTATGCCACTAAGGAACTGAATGTTAGTGAAGTGATTCAGTGCTCTAAATAGGTATGCTATTTAAAATGTAAATGCAGTTATCAATTTCCACTAAATTAATCTTGGCTGCTTCCAGAAATAACATCCATGTTCCATCCATAGATCTAGAAAACCACCAACAAAGAATGAAGTAGGTTTCAACATACTCCAGAACTATTTCCTGCAAGAAGCAAGCAAAAGTACTGATAAGCAGAGTTTCTTTTGTAGAAAAGCCCAGCAGGAACTCATTTGCATATTAAGCCACACCCCCTGATGTCAAGCCACAGAACTGCATTTCTGCTCAAAAGAAAAGCCCTGCTGCTAAGAAAAAAACCCACCTAATTTTCTGGATAAAAACCAACGTGCACAGATTTGTCATTCAAATATTTTCTTTCACTGTTTATTTGCCCTGCCAACACTGCCCCAACAGAAAATATTTAAAGGCTAAAACCAAATACCTCTTCCCATAAAAAGCATAGCAGAACAGTTCTGGGGGGATAAAAGGCACCATGGTAAAGAACTGTAGCAGAGAAAATAATGAGGTCTGCACAGAATTTCTGGTATGAAGCGAGGTTTTACTTTGGTACCAAAGCAGAGCTCAGCTGGGCAACGCAGCCCAAAGGAACTGAGTAACAGAATTCCTAATACACAGTTTTCTTAGCAGGCAAGCAGGCACACAGGCTTATCTGATTCAAAGGTCCCTCCTTCGCAGAGTCCTTTCTGGTAAAATTCCATGACATTGTTTATCTATTACAGCAAGATGCTCCTAGGAGGCTGTTATCTTATCTAGTCAGCCAGCTTATGTACACACCTGCTTGGTGGTGGTCAGCACTTAAACGGAAAAGTTTCATCCGAAATTTCAGTTTGGAGCAAAGCATACTCTTATTCATTTAGTATGGGGGTATTAATTATTTAGAGGCTCCCCTTCAGAACCACAATTGTACATAACCTCAGAAATGTTTCAAACTATTATGGGGAAAGTTTCTTCTATGTGCTTTTAATATCAACAGTCATGAACAGTTTGTTTAAATCTGTAAGTCACAACCTACCTGGTGATTTTATGCATGCATAAGATACCATTGTGTTCAGCCAGTTTGATTTACTAAGTGCCCACTTCAGTAGCCCCTCTCTACTGAGCTCTCAGATTGAATTCAACAAGGCAAAGCTAGCTACATATTGCTTATGGGATTCTTTAAACTGCAATCAAAGTTAATGTTTTCCAAATAATTTTGCACAATAGGGGCAGCCTGAAGGTATTTTTTAAAATTAAAACCCTTCCTTAGTCTTTTTTTATTCTTCAACCACAATAGGAAGGTTAACATACTGATTTTGAAAAATATAGTTGGTTGAAGTGCATAAACTTACATGAGTAACATTTTGGCTGGCTGAACAAACCACACAGTCTCTGAGCCTGGTGGTGGTTCAACAGTCGCATCAGCTCACTGGTGGTGCCTGACTGCTCTCCTTTACACAGTGCCTCTCAGAAAGATGGCAAGAAACAAAATGGATGCAAAATACAGTCCACACATAGACACACAGAGCTGCTATGTAGTCAGAAACCATCTCAGATAAGATATGTGAGTTCTGGAAGGGAGAATTGCTAAGAGGGGCAAAGGGAAGAAAGAAAGTTCCAGCTCAAGGATGTTCCCCTTCCAATACTGTTCCTTCAACTGTCATGATCCTGGGCCTGGTGAGGTCTACAGGCTCCAGAGAAGCCTGCCAAGGAGTTACTACAGAAAGCCTACATCTCCCAGGATCCCCTCTGTCCCTCTGACTGATGGCAAAGTTCTGGAGGGAAACTAGCCCAGAGAGGGGTGGGACCTGGGAGGAAAGCATAAAAGGCCAAGCACAGACAGGATATGTTATCTCTGGAAAAGGCTGCAGGAGAGAAGGCAGCACTGTTTTTACTCACTTATTATTTATTTTATTTTATGGGCTTTTATTCCACCCTATCCCGTAGACAGGCTCAAGGCGGATCACAACATATAAAATAACAATAAAAAGCCTACAGATCAAAGTTAAAACACCACATTAAAATTAAACAGTAAAAGCAATAAATAAAACGCACCACCGGCGGACAGGGCACAGCATATCAAGTAACCAGTTTGATGGCATTAGCAATAGGATACCACAAGGGAGGCCAAATGATGGAATAATCGGACGCCCGCTGCCTCAACCATAGGCCCGGTGGAACAGCTCCGTCTTGCAGGCCCTTTGAGCACTGTAAATAAACTATTACAGTTCCATGTACAAACATTTCCAGAAGGTTTTAATGATCAAGGTAAATCCATGCACTGCCAGGTGCAAAAGTAGCCATTTGCACAGAATACGTTCTGTCCAAATCTAAGCTTGTAAACATAAATTTCCCCCCACAATTTCAGTGTTCGCTACTATACCTTCAGTTTTATATCTCTGCTTGTTCTTTTGAAAATGAAGTATGGCAGAATACTTTCCCCATCTGTACTCACACTGGTATACAAAACCTTGTGACTTGCTACAGTATTAGATAAAGCACTCTACCCCCTACTCTGATCATAATCAAAGAGAGTTTCTTTTGTAAAAATGTTTGCGATTCAATATATGTAGGCTATTCAACATTACAATCGTAAAAAAATACTATAATGTTCTTTTTCTAGAACTCCATTTGTCCAATGAACAAATGGTAAAAACTGTATTGTCACTGTTACAATATTTTTAAAAAATAATATATCTTTGCCCAGAATAAAGAGGCTGTAGAAATCAGATACAGTATAGGTAGAATGTGCTGAACATGCAGGACTAATAAGACTATTTCTAAAAACATTACTATATTTTTGATGTATTGATTTGAAGGACAGTTTTGTGAAATAATAAGGGATCTTTCCTTGCTTGCTGAGGAATTTTGAAAATTATTTTAAAGAAATCTGCCTCCAGGGACCAGCGGAGGCCGCGGGGAAGCCTTCGCTGGCCGGCGCTGGTCCCCGAAGGCCTTCCAGAGGCTCTGGAAGGCCTTCCGGGACCAGCGCCGGGTGCCCCGCGGCCTCCCCGCGGCCTCCGCTGGTCCCTGGAGGCCCTCCAGAGACTCTGGAGGGCCTCCAGGGACCAGCGGAGGCCGCGGGGAAGCCTTCGCTGGCCGGCGCTGGTCCCGGAAGGCCTTCCAGAGGCTCTGGAAGGCCTTCGGGGACCAGCGCCAGATGCTCCGCGGCTTCCCCGCGGCCTCCGCTGGTCCCTGGAGGCCCTCCAGAGTCTCTGGAGGGCCTCCAGGGACCAGCGGAGGCCGCGGGGAAGCCTTCGCTGGCCGGCGCTGGTCCCCGAAGGCCTTCCAGAGGCTCTGGAAGGCCTTCCGGGACCAGCGCCGGGTGCCCCGCGGCCTCCGCTGGTCCCTGGAGCCCCTCCAGAGACTCTGGAGGGCCTCCAGGGACCAGCGGAGGCCGCGGGGAAGCCTTCGCTGGCCGGCGCTGGTCCCCAAAGGCCTTCCAGAGGCTCTGGAAGGCCTTCCGGGACCAGCGCCGGGTGCCCCGCGGCCTCCGCTGGTCCCTGGAGGCCCTCCAGAGTCTCTGGAGGGCTTCCAGCGACCAGCGGAGGCCACGGAGAGGCCTCCACCACTGCCACCGGGCCCCGCGCGCGGGCGGGCGGGGAAGGCGGCGAGTGAGGGAGGGAGCGTCCCTGCGCAGGCGCAGGGACGCTCCCTCCCTCACTCGCCGCCTTCCCCGCCGGCGCCCGCGGCCCACCGGCTCCGGGGCTGCCTAAACCGGGACCTTTAATGGTCCCGGTATAGGCAGCCCGGGAGCCGGGATTGGGTGGCCAGAACCGGGAATGTCCCGGGAGACCGGGACTGTCTGGCCACCCTAACACACATACACACACACCCAACACTGATAACTGCTTCGGCGGGGAGGGTGGGATATAAATAAAAATTATTATTATTATTATTATAAGCAGTGTGCAAAAACAGATAAATTGTGGGGAAAATGAAAAGCACAAAACTTGAGATTGCCTGGATAGCCCAGGCAAGCCTGATATTGTCAGATCTTGGAAGCTGAGCAGGGCCAATTCTGGCAGGTAGTTGAATGGGAGACCCCCTTGAAATAACAAAATTGGGAAGGCAGGCTCTATTTAGCCTCCTCTCTGAATATCCTCCAGGCTCCCAGTAGAGATCAGTCACCAGAGCTTGACATGACTTCTAGGTGCACACACACATACACACACACACAATACACCCCAAAGAAACCAATTTGCAATTGCTATTTTTAAAACTAATTGTGAGAACAAGTATTACAATGATCCTTCGTTTTCTTTCTCAAAGAGAAAACAATTTTAGAACACAAATCACTTTGAATAATCTGGCAGCTGAGAAGATTAATCTAAATTCATCAAGAAACAACAGGTGTCTTGTCTTGGTCCTCTCTCCCCGAGATTGAATAATTTCACAAAATCTTGGCCATTTTGTTATATTCTTTTCTTCCCCAGGTAAAGGTTATAATTTGAGACTTGATATGCCTTCATTTGTGACCAAATAATTTTACCAGCCCGTTTTCCCTCTTCCCAGATTGAAGAGCAACTAAAATTCAACAGTGGTAACAAAATGCAGTAATATAAACAACAATTTTTTATCTAGCAGAAGATCCAGCATAAATAATCAAGAGCCAGTGTGATGTGGAGTTAACATTATAGAATCACACTAGGATCTCAGAGACCAAGAGTCCAGTTTTCCACTCTGCCATGGAAGCTTGCTGGGTGGCTTTGGACTAGTCACATACTCTCAGACAAACCTACTTCACAAGGTTGTTGTAAGCATAAAATACAGGAGAGCAGAATGAATACAACTGCTTTGAGTCCCCATTGGGGAGAATAGTAGCATGTGAATGAGTAAACAAGCACCCAAAAACATTAATAACCAAAAAGTTAGCTCCAAGGGTGCTGTTTAAAACAGGGGTGTGCCATAAAATGTAATGCCACGTACCAGAGATAAAAACTTTATAAAGGACACAGAGCCAGCAGTGCATCACTGGGCTGATGCCCCCATGCTGCTTGAAGTGGAGAGCAAACCCTTTCCCCAGCCTGCTCTCATGGTCAATACTCTGAGCTGGGACACTGCAAAATTCTCCCCACAAGGTTTACTCAGAGTGCCAATGGCTTTCCAGAATCACAGGCTGAAATCTGTCTCATAAGCCACAGACTGGTCCTTTTAACTGGATGTGCCATGGAACAAACCTGAGATTCCCTGCATGCCCAGCAGAGGCTCTTTGAGTCACAACCACTCTCCCTCAGCTTAGCCCAACAAAATAAACTGCTCATATCCCGCCCCCTTCCTCCCAAAAAAAGAAGTGAAGGTGTCTTTAAAGTCAGAAAAAAGAAGCTTCACCAAGCAGAGAAAGCAAGCAAAATATTCAGATCTCAGAAGGAACATTCTCAGATCCCCCTTCACTGTCAATTATGTGGGGGAGGGGAGATGAGGGAGGAAAGGGAATGCTCTGCACAAGAGGTGTCTGCACAAGCCCAGGGAGGAGGAGAAGGCACAGAAGGTTGAAGGCTGAGAGCCACCTCTAGTAGCATCTCTTTCTGGAGAGGAATAAAATGTATTTCTAACTCTTGTGCAATGAAAAGTTACTTGGAGCAGAGAGAAGAAACCAGATACATGACAGCCTTGCACAGTGTAAAATAGCTCTGCAGTCCACATGACAGGAAGGCTGACTTCCAGTCTCATTTGTGCAAACCTTCCACAGCCCCCTGGAACTCTGCTTCCAAGTGATTGGAAGCAAGAACAAGAAAGGGGAGGCAATCTCTGATCACCTTCCCTATGGGCAGGAGACCAGACTGCTGCAGTGGTTCAGGCAAAGAGCCCCTGTTGTGGTCATTTGTGCCTGCCTCTCCCTCTTCAAAGAGCTCCGTGGCACAGAGTATTAAAGCTGCAGTACTGCAGTCCTAAGCTCTACTCACAACCTGAGTTCGATCCCTGGCAGAAGTTGGGTTTTCAGGTAGCCAGCTCAAGGTTGACTCAGCCTTCCATTCTTCCGAGGTTGGTAAAATAAGTACCCAGCTTGCCAGGCGGGAAAGCGTAGATGACTGGGGATGGTGATGGCAAACCACCCAGTAAAAAAGTCTGCTGTGAAAATGTTGTGAAAGCAACATCACCCCATCACCCCAGAGTTGGAAATGCCTGGTGCTTGCACAGGGGACCTTTCCTTTCCTCCCTCTTCACCCACCCCAGCCCAGGCTGAGGGCAAGAAGTTGCTTGCAAGTCTCCTAGCCAGTATCAAAACACGCTGAATTTCCATTGCAAAAACAGTTTATCATTGAAACAGAAAAGGGGGGGGGGGTTGAACTGAAGCCCCATTGATCAAGTCAGGCACCAAAGACAGAGGTGGGGCTAAGGGGGGGAGGGTCCAGGAAAGCCTTTACCGGTTTGTCTTTGCAAGCGCTGAAGCAGAATCAGGGAAAAGGTGTCCTTTCAACTGCTTCAAAACACAAAACACACGCACAAAGCCAGTTTTCCCTCTGCAAACAGCTGATGATTACTTAAGCTGAGCTGTAAACAGCCACCCCTCAAGAAGAAGCAAATCTTAACCTCGCTTGCCAGGAAGTGCTGTCCCTCAGGAAGGAGCCCTTGATGGAAGTGTCTCCACGTTCCACACCAGGCACCCAGTCTCCAAGGCAAATAACAAGGGCCTCATGTCCATAGGGACTCCAGGTGCAGGGTTGAGACTTTGCAGCTGGCCAGGAGGAGCAACCTCCACAGTGTCAAATTTACACGGTGCCTGGTGCCGGAGGAGGCAAGACTCAGCCTTTGAAACTTGAGCCAGGGGCTCCCCTTTCCAGTCAACTAGACCCAATGCAGCCACACCAGTTCTTTCTTTCCACAATGCAAGTAGGGCAGTGTTTTTCTGGAACGGTGAAGAGCCGAGGGAAAGGCAAGGCCAGCCAGTGTGGGCTGGGGGAGGGGGCTGTGAAACATGAGCTGGGGCTCCCCTCCCCAGCCAGTTAGACCTGACGACACCACCCTGGTCCTCCTTTCCACAGTGTAAACAGGGCAGGGCTTTTCTGGAACGGCAGAATTCCTGTTATTTACCTTATCTGACAGGGCAGTTGGCTCCCTAGCAGCTCAAGCAGGGTGTGTGCATGGCTCCACAGGAAGACTGTAATGGGCAATGAAACGCCCCCAACATGCACGCTCAGCTGAAGTTCAATCTTCGTGGGCTGGCTAAGTGGAAGGCATTCTGCTCCCACAGGGCTCTTCCTGAGCTCAGCCCAGCCACACCCACTCCCCTCTCCTACTTGCCAGCGCCCTCTCTGGCAGCACAGCAGAGGAAAAAGCGGCAAGATTCTCGCTCAGGGTTGCAGAGATCCGGCGCAGCAGGCTGCCCATGAGACTCTGTTTATGTGGATGGTGGCCAATTTGGTGCCCCTGGGAGCCCACAAGGGCCCCTAGAGGCACAGGACCCATAGGCCGGTGCCTACTCTGCCTATTTATTAATCTGGCCCTGGATACTGGAAGAAGACTGTTAATATAAGTTAATGTGGGTACTCATGTTGCTCTGAAGCAACATATGAAGAATTCTGCATGTACATGACCACCAATGGCACCTTTAAGACCACGTTGTTGGTCTTAAAGGTGCCAGTGGGCTCAAGCTTTGTTCTCACTATATTGTAGCAATGGCTGCCACACCTGAAGTCCTCCCTTGAATGCAGCATTCAGAAGACAGCACCACAGAGGCACATGCTGTACCCATAAGATTAGGATGCTGTATTTACAAGACAGGATGCATTAGAATTAATAAATCTCCATATGCATATGTTCAGCCACAGAATCAGCCCTATGATAAGTTTTACTTCACTTTACCTAGATATAGCTTCATCTTTACATTTACAAAACAGTTGCAGGAGATAATGAAATCATTTCATTTGGGGACAATACATTTGAATAACTCAAGAGTTATTATCTCAAAACTATAAGAGACCAGATTTCCATGTGAAGAGGGACCCCTGAATAATTAATGAATACCCCTATAATAAATGAAAATATGCTCTTGCCTTCAAAAGCAAAAGAGAATGTCTGATGCAACATTTAGAGTGACTATTGGAGGCCACACAGCCCAAAACGGGTGTGAATTCAAGGTTGTAAAAGTAGGTAAAAGAGGCCCCTCAGAGGAGCTTCTGCTAAACTGATAAGGCATGGAGACAGCGGAGTGGAAAATACTAGAAATTACAGGAAGGAGGGACATGTTAAGGGGGAGGCTTGCCTGCTTGTTTTGGGGTTGAATAAAAACGGCTTGCATGAGGAAAACTTTAATTTAGTTGTTTTGGGGGCTATGCCCAACTAAGTTCTGCTTTGATGTCAAAGTATATCGTTTCATACCAAGCAATGTGTGGGGCTTTGTTATTTACCTGCTACATAAAATGGTGCATTGGCCGGGAAATAATGGGGTAAGGATTTTTCCTACCCTTTGGATGACTGTATAACCGTCTGCCCTCCACCCTCATGGCAGGGAGAACAGACTAGGCGCCATGGTCACATTTTTGACTGAGTCCAGCCCTCTCTGCCCTGGTGGGGAAGGGTGCCCAGTCAGCCAACCAAGATCCCGCGGCTGGTTGAATCGATGTGTGAAGGGAATTCAAAGATCTTCAGGATTGTGAGTATGAACTGTCTGGGAATTCTGATTGCCTCTCCTTGGGAGAGAAGAAGGGTCTGATCAGCCCTTGAGCTCTGTCTATTAGGCTCTGCTTTGGAACTGAAGCACAGAAGCTAGGATCTGGGAGGATTTCTGTGGTGTGTGTGAATGAGAGACGAAGCCTCTAAGCAAGAGGGATTTTCTCTTGTGTACTTCCCAGTAGGGAGATCTCACTGGGTCACGAGAGAAAGGGAGTATAAACTCTCAGGGCTCCCTGGCTGCCAGACCTCTTACTGGCAGCTGTTTTCTGTTTGAGAGCCAGTTTGGTGTAGTGGTTAAGTGTGCAGACTCTTATCTGGGAGAACCAGGTTTTTTGCTTAAACAATTTTATTGATAACATATGGTAATAATTTCCATTAATAACTTCTTTTCATCTATCCCATATGCTTCTTTCTAATCACCCCTCCCCCAGTTACTTGACCCCCGCCAGTGTTATTTACGCAAAATACTAACATTAAAAGGTGCCCTTAATTCCTAAGTACTAAAATTAATATTCTTCTTTCTTCTAAAGTTTAATCATTATCAAAAATTGTCCAATGTCCTTTTATTTTCCACTCGTCTTTTACATAACTTCTAAATTTTTTCCACTCCCTTTTAAAATCTTCTAAATCATATTCTCTTAAAGTTCTTGTTAATTTGTCCATCTCACTCCATGTCATAACTTTTACAATCCAATCCCATTTTTCTGGTATTTTTTCTTGCTTCCATAACTGCGCATATAGTGTCCTAGCAGCTGAAAGCAAGTACCAAATTATAGTTCTATCTTCTTTTGGAAATTTTTCCATTTGTAAGTCTGTCCCTTCTTCTTCAGGTACTCCTCTCAGACGTATTTGTGTCTCCATCAATTTACAGTCATGGATTGTTATTTTTTCTTGCATTTTTAATAAGGTGGAATCCTGGAGTTTAACTTTCCTTTCTACCGCCTTCACTTTTTTTGACACCACCACTGTTTCATTTCTAAGCTCTTCCATTTCTTTTTTAAAGTCCTCAATATCTTTTTAAAGATCTTTTTTGCAAGCATTTCTCATCTTTTCCACCCCTTTCATCATTCTAGCTTCCATTGCTTCCAACTGATCTTGCATCTTCTCCAATGAGGCAGCCCTTGCACGGGTTACCTTTGACTCTGACATTTAAAAAACAGCAAAAAATTTGATATCATCAAATTAAATTTCAACTATCAGGTTTGATAAATTAGAACTTGCCCTTTCAAATGAGCCTAATTTTGCCATCCTCCGACCTTCCCAGGCTCAGATATTAATTTTTTTTTAAATTTAGCCTCCCAGTAATGGCCGCCGATGTTTTTCTATGGTAATACAATCCTAGAGTAGGTCCACTTCTTCAATAATTACTTCCTGCTTTGCTTGCCCCAAGTCATGTTCTCACTGGTAACAAAGTCTCACGATACTTAACGTATTTCCTGTGTTGACTGTAGAAACTGCAGATCTCTAACGATGGTGCTTTCACTCCACGACCGCAGGTAGACAAAACAATAAATTCCTTTCCAATTTTTAACACTATCCTTAATTTAACAAAGTCCAAAATTCACCCCTTCTCCTCTTCTTCTTCCAAGCTTTCAAACTTTCTCTTTCCCACCTTCTAATATTATTTTGTTTGCTTTAAAATAGCCCCGGAACAGTAGATAGCAATCAGTACCTTTTTCTAAGGTTATCCAAATCAACATTGGTCTCATACAGCATCAGATGTTTAGCAATCTCAAAGAAGATTAGGATCTTGTCAAGCTTATGTCAAATAAATGACTCTGTAAGCTTCTGCAGATGATGAATATGCAACTCTTCTCCAGGGATCCCTCAAAGGAGCCCGCTCCCCCCCCTCCCGGGACTCCCTTTTAGCCAAGGTAAATCACCTCAAAGTTTCCTGTGCATATCTTGGACTAATCTCTCACTGAGAAAAGTAGGCAGAAGGCAAAAATTTGCCCTTTACTACCCTGAACAGAAGCTCCAGTCTGCCCCCCTTAGAGAGGCAGGTCAGCTCAGCATTCTCCAAATCCCGGAAGTCCTGGGAGAACCAGGTTTGATTTCCCACTCCTCCACTTGTACCTACTGGAATGGCCATGGGTCAGTCAAAGTTATCACAGAGCTTGTCCTTGAAAGGGCAGCTTCTGGGAGAGCCCTCTCAGCCCCACCCCCTCACAGGGTGTTTATTGTGAGGGAGGGAGATAAAGGAGATTGTGAGCCGCTCTGAGACTCTTGAGTGGAGGGCAGAATATAAATCCAATGTCATCGTCATCTTCTGTTTTCCCTAGAAGTGTCTTGTCTAAATGTTTGGTGCCATGGGGAACTTAGAAGCCAGAATTCTGGGAAATGTTAGAGAATGGTAGTTCCACATGGGCAGGTAAGGCTCCTTTGTCCCTAAACCTCTCCTACAAGAAAAAAATCTAACTTTTGGATTTGAATGTCTTTTAGAATGGAGAGACCTGGCTTTGTAAGGCAGCAATGACCTCTCTCCCCTTAATAAAATAAAGAACAGAAGAGCAATGATTTGAACTAAAATTAGATGAGGACAATTCTCAGGGGGGGGGGGGGCGGGCTGGAGATCTCCTGGAATCACAGCACAATGTTTCAGGCTACAGAGTTATATTTTTAACTCATGCATAGCCTATTTTTGGTAGCTAACATTCCTAACCCCTAAGGATATTCCTAAGGACTGGACAGTGCCAAAGAGGAGGAATTGATACCAGAGTGCTGCCAAATAAAGAGGGTAGCCTTAAAAGACACGGAGGGCCCTCTCAAGCTAGTCTGTGTGCCCAGAAAGGTCCCATAATGGAGACCAGGAAAACTCCATATTGGAAGGCTGGCTGCATAGCCAAGGCATGCCTCTGAGTGACCTTCTTCCACACACACATCTTCTCTAGATGGAAAATACTGGGATATGCCAGTGTGAATGGATAATCCCATCACTGTCTCTCTCCTCCTGTAACCCATCTATACCCCATCTCTGTCAATATACTATTTCATTACCCCATTGTAGTGTCATTTCAGTCTTTCTTGGGAATGTTGAAAACCAAATTGTAACCTAGCTGCCCTTCTTGAGTGGGCATACAGAATTGATTTGTTTGATGATGATGGTCAGTTTCCTTCAGATTTTAAAATAAAAAAAAAACTTTCAGAAGACTGAAAGGGGGGAATGAAGAGGGACCCCTGAATAATTAACGAATACCCCTATAATAAATGAAAATATGCTCTTGCCTTCAAAAGCAAAAGAGAATGTCTGATGCAACATTTAGAGTGACTGTTGGAGGCCACACAGCCCAAAATGGGTGTGAATTCAAGGTTGCAAAAGTAGATAAAAGAGGCCCCTCAGAGCAGCTTCTGCTAAACTGCTAAACTGATAAGGCATGGAGACAGCAGAGTGGAAAATACTAGAAATTACAGAAAGGAGGGACATGTTAAGTAGATAAGGGGGAGGCTTGCCTGCTTGTTTTGGGGTTGAATAAAAACGGCTTGCATGAGGAAAACTTTCACTTAGTTGTTTTGGGGGCTATGCTTTGATGTCAAAGTAAATCGTTTCATACCAAGCAATGTGTGGGGCTCCGTTATTTACCTGCTACACATGCTGTTATATTGCTTTGTACGTTATTAAGAAACATTGAGGAAAAATTAAAGCTGTACTTTTTATAAAGTCAGGCTATAGTTCAGCAACCTGCAACATCAGTTTTTGTTTATTTAAAATACTTGAGAGGGAGGAAGTTATCTAAGTAATCCCCAGGGAACCCAATAGGCAAACAAAAGAAAACACTAACTGGTTTAACCAAGTTATCAGCATTTACATGTTAACTTTAAATTCTGGCAAAGTTACACTGGGAAAATCCATGTTCTGAAACTAAACATGTGCATCAGAACCTTGCAGGCCAAACTTATGCATGTTTACTCTGAAATAAGACCTATATTCAGTTTAGCTTAGTCCCAAGTAGGTGCAAACTCAGTTTCAGCTTTAAAGAGTTTAAACCAGAGGTGACAAACTCATTTGCAGGGCTGGTGCGCCCACTAGGGGGCACTGAATTGGGCACCCTCCCTCAGTGACTCATGGCAGCGCAGGTGGGAGTTGCCAGTGCCCAACATAGCCAACTGCCATTTGCTGTGCCTAGTGCAGCGCAAGTTGCCCAGCCCCCACTGGAGCATGCCAAGTGCTCCTCCTGCCCAGCCCTGTTTAGCTCCCTCTCCAGCACAGCAGCAGCTGGGGAGAAGACATGCAGGAGTACACCTGCCTTGTGGGCAGTAGCTTGGAGCTGAGCTGTGTAAGGTCAGGAGCCACCACACAGGAGAGGGTGGCAGTGGTGGGGCCCTGTTCTGGCTTTGCCCACAGGTGGGGGAGAAGAAGCATGCAGCCCGACCAGTGGTCAGGGTAGCAGAACAGGAAGTTGGGGCAGGGTGGCTGGTGAGGGAGGGGGAGAACGGTGGGGGGACCTTGCCTAGGGCACCAAAAGCCTGGCACCAGCTGTGCTCATTTGTTATGAGGGCCTGTCACTATCTTAGACCTAGTGCATTCTACAGGCTCCAGGGAATCCTGTATTAGAGTAGCAACCAGGCCTACATCTCCCAAGATCCCTTTTGCCCCTCTGATTAGGTGGAGGAAAAATGTGTCCAATGGAGAATACAGGGGTGGGACCTCAGAGGAAAGAATAAAAGGATTATCTAGAGAGGCTGAGCTGGAGAGAGGCTGCAGCAGGAGGGTTCCCTCATCCAAAGAGGGGTGAATGAGTTGGAAGCTGAAGTAGGGAACATGTAATCAGTCATGTCATGGCTTTTGTTTTCTTTGTACTACCTTTACTATCTTTCCCTTTTTCACTGTTGCACTAATAATGAAAAACCACTTGTTTGTTCTTGAGAACTTATAATAAAGTTATTACTGTTATTCTGCCTGGGTCCTCATATCTCTTCGGTCACGAAAGAAGGTATTTGCTGAGAAGGAAGGGGTTGGGCGGATGCTATGGGTGGTAGTAGCCTGTAGAGGCCCTTCCTGGTTCCCTGCTTGTGACAGGGCTGGATATAAGTATTATTTTGTTGGCCAGGCCATGCATGCCATAAAATCTAACACAAGGTACCAGAGATATAAACGTTATAAATGTTATTTCCGATGTTGAATGGCAATAGCAGGTGAATGACAATAGTAGGTTTGATTGGATTAGGTGTGATATGCAGGGGAGTAGAAGGCATGGAGATACCCATGTTGGTAATGAGACAAGAAACCAAAGTCTCAATGCCATCAAGGAGGATTCAGTCCATGAGGATTCAAAAAATAAACAGACAGAAGTCTGACATTATAAACCACAACATTCAGTTACTGACAGTGCTCTTACAAAGGAATTTCAAAGGGAGATTAGAAAAAGAGATTGCTGAATTGCAGCTGATAATAAAGCTCAAAACAATGCATCCTCCCAGATTGAATTGAAAACTAGTTTTCCTGTTTCATTACCAATGTTTGCTATTATCAGTTGGCATCTGAAATCACTCCACTCTCCAATACATAAGTGCTCTAATTCCTAATCAGTCTTTTTGAGAAAAAAGGAAAAAAAAGAAATCCAGATAGGAACAGAGAAATCCAATCTTTTTTTTGTTTTAAACCTTTCAAAATAAGCCAAAATAATTTCCTCAATCTGCACTGTGCTTGTCAGAAGAATCTATCCAACCACTCACTCTCCCTCCCTCCAAAGAATAAGTGTGAATGCACACAAAAACTTATACCTGGAATAAAAGGTTGGCTTTGAAGTTGCTCTCTCCCTCCCTTCCCCCCCTCACTCCCCAAAAGAGGTGGAGCACATAAGAACATAAGAGAAGCCATGTTGGATCAGGCCAATGGCCCATCCAGTCCAACACTCTGTGTCCCACAGTAGCCGAAAATAACCAAGTGCCATCAAGAGGTCCACCAGTGGGGTTAAAAGCCCTTCCACTGTGCACCCCCCCACCAAGCACAAGAATACAGAGCATCACTGCCCCAGACAGAGAGTTCCAACAATAAGCTGTGGCTAATAGCCCCCTGGCACAAAGTGGTAAAGCCACAGTACTGCAGTCGGAGCCCTCTGCTCACGACCTGAGTTCGATCCCAGCGGAAGCTGGGTTTTCAGGTAGCCAATTCCAGGTTGACTCAGCCTTCCATCCTTCCGAGGTTGGTAAAATGAGTACCCAGCTTGCTGGGAGGAAAGTGTAGATGACTGGGGAAGGAAATGGCAAACCCCCCCATTAAAAGTCTGCTGTGAAAACATTGCGAAAGCAACGTCACCCCAGAGTCGAAAACGACTGGTGCTTGCACAGGGGACTACCTTTAACTTTTAATAGCCACTGATGGACCTCTGCTTCATATGTTTAACCATTCCCCTCTTGAAGCTGTCTATGCTTGTAGCCGCCAGCACCTCCTGTGGCAGTGAATTCCACATGTTAATCACCCTTTGGGTGAAGAAGTACTTCCTTTTATCCATTCTAACCCGATCGCTCAGCAATTTCATCAAATGCCCATGAGTTCTTGTATTGTGAGAAAGGGAGAAAAGTACTTCTTTCTCAGCCTTCTCTATCCCATGCATAATCTTGTAAACCACTATCATGTCACCCCGCAGTTGACGTTTCTCCAAGCTAAAGAGCCCCAAGAATTATAACCTTTCTTCATAGGGAAAATGTTCCATTCCTTTAATCATTCTAGTTGCCCTTTTCTGCACTTTTTCCAATGCTATAATTTTTTTTTAAGGTGCGGTGACCAGAATTGTACACAGTACTCCAAATGAGGTCGCACCATTGATTTATACAGGGACATTATGATACTGGCTGATTTGTTTTCAGTTCCCTTCCTAATAATTCCCAGCATGGCATTGGCCTTTTTTATTGCAATCACACACTGTCTTGACATTTTCAGTAAGTTATCTACCACGACCCCAAGATCACTCTCTTGGTCAGTGTCTGCCAGTTCACAACCCATCAACTTGTATTTGTAGCTGGGATTCTTGGCCCCAATGTGCATTACTTTGCACTTGGCCACATTGAACCTCATCTGCCATGTTGACGCCCACTCACCCAGCCTCGACAGATCCCTTTGGAGTGCCTCACAATCCTCTCTGGTTTTCACCACTCTGAACAATTTAGTGCCATCTGCAAACTTAGCCACTTCAATGATTACTCTCAACTCCAAATCATTAATGAACAAGTTAAAGAACATGGGACCTAGTACTGAGCCCTGCAGCACCCAACTGCTTACCATCTTCCACTGCGAAAATTGCCCATTTATACTCACGCTCTACTTCCTATTAATTAGCCAGTTTTTGATCCACAAGAGGACTTGTCCTTTTACTCCATGACTCTCAAGCTTACTAAGGAGCCTTTGATGAGGAACTTTATCAAAAGCTTTCTGGAAGTCAAGGTAAACAACATCTACTGGGTTCCCTTTGTTCACCCCCTCACAGAACTCTAACAGGTTAGTGAGACAAGATCTTCCCTTACAGAACCATGCTTAGTCTTCCTCAATAACTTGTGTTCATCAATATGCCTACTCATTCTCTCTTTGAAAATGGTTTCTACCAACCTTCCTGGTATTGAAGTCAGACTGACTGGCCTGTAATTTCTCGGATCTCCTCAGGAACCCTTTTTAAAGATGGGGGGTGACATTTGCTACCTTCCAGTCCTCAGGAATGGAGGCAGATTTCAATGAAAGATTACGTATTTTTGTCAGGAGATAAACAGGTTGCTTACCTGTAACTGATGATCTTCGAGTGGTCATCTGTGCAGTCACACACATGGGTCTTGCCGCAGGCAACGGATCCATACCTCGGAGCTCCAATAGCTCGCCTATAGCGTTTTTTGGCGCGCTCTCCTCCCACCCTGGGGAGCAGGCAGCGACTGCGCATGCCTGGAGCGGGGGGGGGAGCGCCCGTTCCACTCAGTTTCTTCCAGCCGCCACTGGTACAGACATCAGACAAGGTTAAGCAACAATTACAAGAGACCAGCAGCGGGGAAGGCTGGGTGGGCGTGTGTGACTGCACAGATGACCACTCGAAGATCATCAGTTACAGGTAAGCAACCTGTTTATCTTCTTCGTGGTCTCTGTGCAGTCCCACACATGGGTGACTAGCCAGCTGAATGTCCTGGAGGAGGGTGCTGGAGAGAGAAAAGAGTTAGTCACACAATAAATCACATCAAACAGGTTATAGATGTAAGCGGATGCACTCACCCATGGCTTCAATGGAAGATGGATCTGAGGACCGCTTGGCCGAAGGAGGCGTATCGTCTCGCACGAACGTCCAAGGCGTAATGGGAGACGAACGTGGAAGGAGAGGACCACAATGCAGCAGCACAGATGTCCTCTAGGGAGACGCCCTGTAGAAAGGCCGAAGACGTCGAGACCGCTCTGGTAGAGTGGGCCTTCAGGTATAGGCTGCTTAGCCAGTTCGTAGCACAACCTGATAGCACTAACTACCCATTTAGATAGTCTCTGGGTAGAAATTTTGTGTCCCTTGTGAGGGTTACCGTAGGCCACAAACAGATTAGGGTCCTTACGGAAAGGTTGTGTACGAGCAAGGTAGAAAGATAAAGCCCTTCTGACATCCAAGGAATGCAGAGCTCTTTGTCCTGCGTCAGTAGGGTTAGAGAAGAATGTCGGTAGGGAGGTCGATGTCGATAAATGGAACTGGGAGACGACTTTAGGGAGGAATGCAGGGTCTGGTCAGAGAACAACCTTGTCCTTATGAAAGATGGTGTAGGGGGAGCCATGGCAGAAAGCACATAAGTCACTTGCGCGTTTCCCAGAGGTAAGGGCAACCAGCAATGCTGTCTTCCAAGATAGAAGGTTGAGATCGATGGTAGCCATGGGTTCAAAGGGAGATTTCATTAGGCAGGAAAGAACTAGGGATAAACTCCAAGCAGGAACAAATGGTTTAACAGGTGGGTGAAGGTGCAGCATGCCCTTGAGAAAAGATTTGGAAAGACTATGGGAAAATACCGTCTTGCCGTCAATGGGGTCATGAAATGCGGAAATAGCAGAGAGGTGAACCTTTAAGGAGGAATAGCAGAGTCCTGATCTCTGTAGGGATAGCAGATATTCAAGGATCAGATTTAGAGGCGCAGATTCTGCTTGTAGATGATTGGACGTCGCGAATGAGCAGAAGCGCTTCCATTTGCGTTGGTAGGAAAGTCTAGTGGAAGGCTTTCTAGCATTGAGGATGATGTTAGCTACTTCAGTAGAGAGGAAGGAGGGCGGATTCTCCAGGCTGTCAGGGCCAAAACTCGAGGGTTGTGATGTAGTATCTGGCCGTTGGCCTGAGATAAGAGATCGCCCATAGGAGGCAGGCGACGGTAAGTGTGGCAGGACATCTGTAGTAGCCTCGTGAACCACGGTTGCCGTGGCCACCATGGAGCAATGAGGATACAGTCTGTGCCATCTCGTGTGATCTTCGTCAATACTCGTGTCAGTAGGGGGGTTGGAGGGAAAAGGTAGTGAACAGGGCCTCTCCAAACCTGCAGGAAGGCGTCGTTGCCTCTCCTGGTGTAGAATCGGGGACATTTCGCATTGTCCCTGGAAGCAAAGACGTCCACTTTGGGTGTCCCGAAGCACCGAAAGATGCGACGAAGGTAGATCAGATTGATGGACCATTCGTGGTCGTCTATGCGAACTCTGCTGAGAGAGTCGGCCAGAACATTCTCCACACCTGGGAGGTGAACGGCAGTCAAATAGATGTTGTGTTTGACACACCATTCCCAGAGAAGTATAGCAATACGGCACAGCCGGAGGGATCTGGTGCCTCCTTGTTTGTTTATGTAGAAGACTGTTGCCATATTGTCTGTGGAGATCTGAACGTGCCGACCCGTGATGAGTGGGAGGAACGACTGCAGGGCCCTGTGCACCGCGATCAGTTCTAAACAGTTTATGTGCATGGCCCTCTCTGAGGGAGTCCAGAGTCCCCTGACAGTTTTGCCTTCTAAGTGGGCTCCCCAACCCCACTTGGAGGCATCTGTTGTTACGGTAGCCGTTGGAAGAGGTGATAGGAACGGCATGCCTGCGAGAAGGTTGTCGGGTACAGTCCACCAGGTGAGAGAAAGAAGTGCTCTCTGGGGAACGGTGAGCAGGGTACCTTGTGGTTGCATGTGAGGACGGAAAGCACGCACAAACCAGAGCTGCAGTTGCCTCATCCGGAGCCTGGCAAAATGAAGGACTGATGTAGTGGCTGCCATAAGGCCCAGAAGACGTTGGATGATGAAGGCAGATTGAAGCGGCTCTCGCTGGACGGCTTTGGCAAGAGTGATGATGGTCAGTGCCCGGTCCTCCGGAAGGAAAGCACGATGAGGAGAGGTGCACAGACGGGCCCCTATGAATTGCAAGTCCTGGGTTGGCGTGAGGTGTGATTTGGAGGTGTTCACACACAGGCCCAGAGAAGTTAGGAGAGAGAGGGTCGTGTTGAGATTTATTTCCAGTTGGTCCCGAGATGGTGCAATGAGGAGCCAGTCGTCGATGTATGGAAAGACTGGTATGCTCCGGATGCGGAGGGCAGCTGCTACCACCGCCATGCACTTGGTGAACACCCTCGGTGCAGTGGAGAGGCCGAACGGCAGGGATATGTACTGAAAATGATGCTGGCCCATGGCGAATCGAAGATACTTCTGATGCTGAGGTCGGATTGTCACATGGAAGTAAGCGTCCTGGAGATCTAGGGAAGCCATCCAAGAATTCTTGGGTATCAGAGGCAAGATGGTTTGTAGAGATATCATCCTGAACCTCCTGTAAGCGATGTGTTTGTTCAGCTTCCGAAGATCTAGGATAGGACGCTTGCCTCCATCCCTCTTGGAAACCAGAAAGTATCTCGAGTAGAAGCCCATCCCTCGATGTTGAGGAGGGACGGGTTCTATGGCATTTTTCGGGAGCAAGTCCAGAATCTCCTGATGGAGGTGAGGAGAGGGCGGAGTAGCTATGAAATAGTGGTGGTGAGGTGGTGAAATGAACTTGATTGCGTAGCCTAGACGCACGATGGTTAGCACCCAGGAGTCGGTTGTGATCGAGTTCCAAGTCGGAAGCAAGGGTGAGAGACGAGTTTGGTAAGCAGGAGGAATTAGAAGAGAGTCAAAGAGACTGCTTAGACGGGAGGGAGGCCTTCTTGGTTTGTTGGGACCTCGGCTTCTGTTGAAACTGAGGCTTTTGCTGTGCACCCCTTCTCCTCCAGTAGTCACTTTGTTTCGGTGACCGTTGGCGTTTCTGGAACGATGGTCTCCATGTTTTAGCACGAGTGAATTGCTGGGAGTTAGGTTGGGAAACTCCCAGGCGCTTGGCACGCTTGCGGCCATCATCAACTGAGGTCAGCACTTTGTCCGTGGATGCATGGAAGAGGCCTAGGCCGTCGAAGGGGAGGTCTTCGATTTTTTGCTTGATATCCGGCTGCAAGTTGGTAGATCGCAGCCAGGCATGACGGCGCAAGGCAACGGAGGAAGCGAAGACCCTTGAAGAACAAGAAACAGCATGTCGTATGGTGTTAATCTGCTGTTTGGAGACTCTAGACAATTCAGACACCAAGTTTGAGGCCGTTCTCTGAGAGGTCTCAGGGAGGGAGGGGATGAGGGGCGTAAATTGGTTCACCAGATTGAAGACGTAAGCAGAGAAGTAGGCTAAATAGTTATTGAGTTTTGAATTAGTAGAATCCAGGTTAAATAACTTCCATGCCAGGGTATCCAGCTTTCTACCCTCGCGATCGGGTGGAGTGGGGTGTCTAGAAGGCTTGGCCTTAGTGGCGGAGTGTACTATGACAGAATTAGGCGCTGGGTGTGCAGCCAGAAATTTGACATCCGGGGCATGTACTCTGTAGAGCGAGTCAAACCGCTTAGAAGTAGGTGGGACAGAGGCAGGCTTGTCCCACGCCTCTCGCAAGCCCTCAAGATGCACGGGCAGCATCGGCAGGAGTGACCCTGGTGGGAAGTCCGCTTGCACTAAGTCGTGCACAATGTCTGAAACCTTGGGGGAGTCGGAAGGCAAAGCAATGTTTAGAGCATCAGCCATCGTGGTGATAAGATTTAAGTATGCTTTAGAAGCATCTGATGGCGAAAGGCGCAGCTGTGGTGCGGATTCTGAAGCTACAGAAGCAGAGTGGTCGTCCGAATCCGACGATGCAGAGGATTCCTTGTCGGAGTGGGAGTCCTCTCTAGTGGGTGAGTGGGGTGGTGCGATCGGTTCCGAGGCCAAGGCCCGAGGCTTAGGAGTGTGAGTATCTCGAGATGGTCGAGGTGGAGAAATAAGGATGGGGGCCGTCGAAGCCGTAGCGGAGATGGTACGGGGTTTATCGGAGTCCCGAGGTCGAGGACGCTCTTGGACTGGAGATGGTTCCAAGTGCTGAGAAGGAAAGTATTCGGGGTCTTGAAGTTCGGAGAAGTCTCGAAGTCGATCGTGACCACGGGTTCGAGGGGAGTCTCGGGTTCTAGGAGAGTCCCAGAGTCGACCGTAAGCACGGGTTCGAGGAGAGTCGTCATAGCGGATCCGAGGGGTAATAACATCACAACTCAACTCCTGGTATCTGGAGCGGTGTGTTCCTTCATAGGAAGGGGAGCGGGACAGGCGATGGCGAGGCCTAATCCTTGGTGAAGGAGATCGCGAATGGGGTGAGTAGTCATAGCGCGGACAAGATGGATAGTCGAGACGCGGGCGCGCATAATGACCATGATGTTCATAATGACGAGCCGGAATCGCGGCGCCTACGTGGGGAGCGAGAGCGGACTCGAAGCAGAGGAAGAGGTGTCAGCGAGCGGGATCGAATCCAACGCGTCAGGGGCTGGTCCGCTGGAGAACGAGAGCGGACTCGGTGAGCAGAACTCTGGGTTGCTGACTCCCTGTACAAGGGAGAAACTGCGACATCTCGGAAGGATCCAAGTCGAAGTGAAGACTTCATATATTGTTGAGTAGGGTCAGAGGATGGGTCGGGCTCGAGGAACTCAGACGGAACCACGCTACGGACCGAAGGTGACGCGATCGGATCGGAATTACTTCTACAGCCGTAGATGAATGAGGAGTTAGCTGCGGCATGTCAGTAATAACATCTGACGGGGCCGACAGTTCTGGAGGGAGCAAAAGTTGTCCAGCCGGGGTCGCGTTGGGGTCCATAGAGGCGGAAGCCGAGGCCAAAACCCGAGTCGAGTGCAAGGTCGGGTGCAACTCGTAGGGCTTTCTCGAAGTCGAATCAGCCGATTCGGAGTGACGAGGTCTTTTTGGCGCCAAATCCGTGGAGTCGGAATGACGTGATTTCTTAGAAGACTTATGGCCGGTCCCGGCGTGCTTCGATAGTTTCTTTACGGACTTGTGCGTCTGCTTTTGCGAGAGAGGCACGTCCGAAGTAGCCGAATCTCCCGCTCGAGGTGGGGGAGGCGGCGAATCAGATGCGGGCATCGCCCTCAAAGACCGTTCAAGCAGAAAACTCTGGAGACTTGCTGCACGGTTTTTACAAGCTTGCTTCCCGAAATTAGCACAGTGTGGGCAAGAGTCCACCCGGTGGGCTTCCCCAAGGCAGAAGAGGCAGTAGCTGTGGCCGTCAGTGGTGGGGATCTTAGCCCCACAGCGCCTGCACTTTTTGAAGGTAACCTTCCCTTCCATACGCTCCAGACAGGGGAGGGGAGGGAGGGAGAGAGAGAAAAAAGGGGGAAAGAAAGCGCAGAAACGGACCTCTTTTATATATATATATATATATATAGGGACAAAAATAGAGAGAAAAGGCAAAGGAATATGAGAGATACGATACCAATCAAAGAGGAGAGACGAGGGAGAGCTAAGGAGGAAACGCAGCGAGGAAGGTGTTGTCCGGGCGGCGGTAAGGAAGAAACTGAGTGGAACGGGCGCTCCCCCCCGCTCCAGGCATGCGCAGTCACTGCCTGCTCCCCAGGGCAGGAGGACAGCGCGCCAAAAAACGCTATAGGCGAGCTATTGGAGCTCCGAGGTATGGATCCGTTGCCTGCGGCAAGACCCATGTGTGGGACTGCACAGAGACCACGAAGAAGATCCACAAGTTTACCTTTGAGTTCTTTCAGAACTCTTGGATGTATGTCATCCAGGCCTGGTGACTTATTAGTTTCTAATTTGTCTATCAGTTGTAGGACCTCCTCTCTCGTCAACTCAATCTGACTCAGGTCCTTCAACACCTCTTCCAAAATTAGTGGTTCTGGAGTAGGCAAACGCTTCTCATCTTCCACAGTGAAGACGGAGGCAAAAAATGCATTCAGCTTCTCAGCCATTTCTTTATCCTCCTTCAGTAATCCTTTTACACCTTGGTCATCCAAGGGCCCCACTGTCTCCCTGGCTGGTTTCCTGCTTCTAATATATTTGAAGAAATTTTTATTGTTGGTCTTTATATTTTTTACAATATGCTCCTCATAGTCCCTTTTTCCCTGCCTGATCACAGTCTTGCATTTGATTTGCCAGAGCCTGTGTTCCCTTTTATTAACCTCACTTGGACTTCCTTTAAGCTTTCCATCCCTTAAAGGAATCCTTCTTACCTTTTACAGCTTCCATTACTTTGTTAACCACGCAGGCTTTTTCTTATACCTATTTGTGCCTTTCCTAATTTTATCTGAGCTTCTAGGATTGTACTTTTAAATAGCCTCCAAACTTCCTCAAGGGTTTTGACTCTATTTACCTTTCCTTTCATTTTTCTCTTCACATGCCTCCTCCTCATGTAAGAGAATTCACCCCTTTTAAAGTTAAAAGTGATTGTGTTGGTCTTTTGGGTCTTTTGAGTAGCCTCAGAGAAGGAAGCAGAAGCTCTCTCTGTGTGTAAGAGAGGGAGGAAGCTTATCTTTGTATCTCTTCGACATGAAGCAGGAAGTAGCCATGGAGCTTTCTCTCTGTGTGAAAGAGAGAGGGGAGGGAGGGAGGTAAGAGGAAAGAAACAGGAAGCAAAGACATATAGGGGGAGCTGGGGTGGTAGAAGCAAGTGTGTGGCTGCAGTAGCAGCCCCAGAAAAAGAAGAATCTTAGAATCATATAGTTGAAAGGGATCTCCAGGGTCATTTAGTCCAACCCCCTGCACAATGCAGGAAACTCACAAATACCTCCCCCTAAATTTACAGGATCTTCATTGCTGTCAGATGGCCATCTAGCCTCTGTTTAAAAACCTCCAAGGAAGGCGAGCCCACCACCTCTCGAGGAAGCCTGTTACACTGAGGAATTGCTCTAACAGTCAGGAAGTTCTTCCTAATGTTGAGCCGGAAACTCTTTTGATTTAATTTCAACCCATTGGTTCTGGTCCTGCCTTCCAGGGCCACAGAAAACAATTCCACACCATCCTCTATATGACAGCCCTTCAAGTACTTGAAGATGGTGATCATATCACCTCTCAGCCGCCGCCTCTCTAGGCTGAACATCCCCAGCTCCTTCAATCTTTCTTCATAGTACTTGGTCTCCAGACCCCTCATCATCTTTGTCGTCTCCTCTGGACCCGTTCCAGCTTGTCTATATCCTTCTTAAAATGTGGTGCCCAAAACTGAACACAATACTCCAGGTGAGGTCTTACCAGGGCAGAGTAAAGCGATACCATCACTTCACGTGATCTGGACACTATACGTCTGTTGATACAGCCCAAAATTGCATTGCCTTTTTAGCCACCGCATCACACTGTTGACTCATGTTCAGAATATGATCCACTAAGACCCCAAGATCCTTTTCGCACATACTACTGCTAAGACAAGTCTCCCCCATCCTATAACCATGCATTGGATTTTTCCTACCTAAATTCAGAACTTTACATTTATCCCTGTTAAAATTCATTTTATTGGTTTTAGCCCATTTTTCCTGCCTGTCAAGGTCATCCTGTATCCTGTTTCTGTCTTCTGCTGTATTTGCAACCCCTCCCAATTTAGTATCATCAGCATATTTAATAAACATTCCCTCTAGTCCTTCATCCAAATTGGTAAAGATGTTGAACAAAACAAGTCCCAGGACAGATCCTTGAGGCATTCCACTTGTCACCTCTCCAAGAGGATGAGGAACCATTCACAAGCACTCTTTGGGTGCAATCTGTCAACCAGTTACAGATCCACCTAATGGTAACAGGATCCAAACCACATTTTACCAACTTGTCAACAAGGATAGTATGTGGAGCCTTACTGAAATCAAGATAAACGATGTCTACAGCATTCCCCTGATCCAGCAAGGTAGTCTCTCAAAAAAAGAGATCAGGCTAGTCTGGCATGACTTGTTCTTGAGAAACCCATGCTGGCTCTTAGTAATCACAGCCATCCTTTCTAAATGTTCCAGGACTGACTGTCTGATAATTTGTTCTAAAACTTTTCCAGGTATAGACGTCAAGCTGACGGGTCAGTAGTTACCCAGATTCTCCTTTTTCCCCTTCTTGAAGATGGGGACAACATTCGCCCGCCTCCAGTCTTCCGGGACTTCTCCTGTTCTCCACGAATTCTCAAAAATAATAGCCAGAGGCTCAGAAACTATATCCACAAGTTCTTTTAGAACGCTTGGATGCAGTTCATCTGACCCTGAGGACTTTGTTTCATTTAAAGAAATGAGGTGTTTATGTACTACCCCTATGCTGATGCTAGGTTGGAACTTCATTCCCTCCTTATATGTTCTGTTTTTGCCATGTTGAGCATTGTTTCCCTCAGAAGAGAAGACTGAGGAAAAGTGGGAATTGAGCAGTTCCACCCTCTCTTCATTAACAGTTACAATTTCACTTTCCTGCCTTCACAATGGGCCTACCATGTCCTTGCTCTTTTTCTTACTCTGAACATAAGAAAAGAACCCCTTTTTGTTGTTTTTAGCATATTTGACCAGCCTAAGCTCATACTGAGCTTTAGCTTTCCTAACTTTTTCTCTACAAGCACTGGTGATTTGTTTATATTCATCCTTAGTTATAAGGCCCTCCTTCCAATTCCTAAAGGAGTCTTTCTAATTGCTCAAGTCTTTAGAGAGCTGTTCATGAAGCCTGCTTGGCCTATTTAGGCTTTTTCCATTTTTTGTTCTCATAGGAATCATCTGTGATTGCGCTTTCAGTATTTTGCTTTTAAGAAACTCCCACCCCTCCTGGACCCCCTTCTTCCTAAGTATTTCTGACCATGGGATTTTACCCAGCATAATTCTAATGTTATCGAAGTTTGCCTTTCTGAAGTCCAATGTATAGCTGAAGACTATGTATAGCTAGCTTTTCCCTTCACTAAGACTGTAAATTCCAAAATCACATGGTCACTACTGCCCAACGTGCCCACTATTTCCACTTCTTCAATCAATTCTTCCTTGTTGGTGAGAATCAAATCAAAAGAAGCAGGAGAAGGAAGTTGCTCGGATGTGTGTGCAGATTTGAGCCCTTTGCAGGCTACATCTGTCCCACAGGCCACATATTTTACACCCCTGGCTTATTCTGTATTCAAAAGCCTTAATGGCTTGCTGTTTCTCTGAGTGCTAGGCTATTTATTCAGCTATCTAGCTATCATATATTTTTCTCCATGTTGTGCTATGAGCCTAACAGCACAACACAAAATCACAGAATCATAGAGTTGGAAGGTACCTCCGGGGTCATCAAGTCCAACCCCCTGCACAATGCAGGAAATCCACAAATATCTCCCCCACACACACATCCAGTTACCCCTGCTCCATGCCCAGAAGATGGCAAAAAACAAAACACCTTAACAGTTATGCAACCCTTCATTCCTCTCCTCATGATCTACCTAAATTCATAGAATCAGCATTGTTGTCAAATGGCCATCTAGCCTGTTTAAATACTGCCAAAGAATGTTACATCTTGTAAAGCATCCTATGGCTGCAAACACATGATTAATTTCCACAAAACAAAAATCACTGATACTCACTGCATTCCTATCATAGCCTATGTAAGATACAGTGGCATCCAAGTGTTTAGGTCAGTGACCATTCCTTCAAGGGGTTCACAGAACCAGTGACTGCTACTGCAACAACAAAAATAAGAAATCAAACTTACAAAAGCTACCCCACCCCTCATTTCATATGCCTGCAATACACTGTACATGTACAAATAAATATTGCTCAGAAATCAAACCAGGACTGACTGCCAGGAGGGCACTGGCCATCTTTATGTGATTTACAGAAATGAGCACATGGTCAGAGTGATGTGTGCAGTCACCACAGAGAACAACACATCCACTGAGGATTCTCTGGTTGCTCCTAGCAGCATTTTCTTTGGGCTTCATTCCCATTGGTTATTATAGTAATTGCTGAAGGCAGACAGAACTGTGAACACCCTGCTCAGTGGATATCTGAGTCTGCAGAAAGCAGGAGAACAGATGTTATATCAAGGCTGTTGCTGATTGGGGGTTAGCCACCAGGGCAGCTGCTGCTTCTTTTTATTTTTTGCTGATAGTAGCTGCAGATGTTGTCATAGGATTTTCATTCCCAGCAGAAATTAAGGAGATGAGTGCAGGGCAACAGGCACTGGTTAGGTAGAGCTTCCTTCTTGCATAGAGCTTAATGTTATTTCAGACCTTCTTCACCCCCATATAACTCCCCAAAGCCCACATTCCAAACTATACTTCCTTTCTTACACAAACAACCTATTCTTAATTTTTGTGTGACTTAGTCTTCTCAGCTGAATCTGACCATGTATCTATTTTCTAGCCATAAATTTCTTCTGTCTTTGTCCTTTCTCTCTCAAATTCCCAAACCTCTCTAGATGCATATTTTATTTATTTATTTTTGCAGTTGATATTCCATCCTATCCTGCAAGCAGGCTCAGGGAGACTCACTTCATATCATAAAACAACAAGCAATTCTAAAAACATTAAATAATAAACACAGTACAGATAGAATTAAAATCTGAATAATTTATCTAAATTTCCTAGCTGACAATTTGGCAGTTGGTGTCATTCATTATATACTAGCCCTATGCTAGAAAGGCAGTGAAATCAGTATGGATTAGGTCAGTTGTTCCTTGTGTCAATAATACAAAAGTGCCAGGGGCGGCCAGAGCAGGGGAGGCTGATGTTATTCAACATCTGCTGTCCCAACCAAAGGTCTGGCAAACAGCTCCATTTTGCACACCCTACAGAACTGCAACAGATCCTGCAGGACCCTGATCTCATTTGGGAGCATGTTCCACCAGGCTGTGGTCAAGGCTGAAAAGCCCTGATTGAGGCAAAACAAATGTCTTTCAGGCCTGGGATTACTAAGTGGTGTTGGTCTGCAGAGCACAAAGTTCTGCAGGGCATATATGGGGAGAGATGGTCCCACACGTATACTAGTCCCTGGCCACAAAGGACCTTAAAAGTTAATACCATAAAAACCATAACCTTGAACCTGACCCAGTATTTAACCAGCAACCAAAGCAGCTTCATCTTTTGTGTTTTTTCTCCCTACTTCTCTATATCAATCTTCATCCCCCACCTGCCCCTCCGGGATCTCCATTCAGCCATCAGTACTCAGTTTCCAAAATACAATGTTGTAAAACACCCACAGGCAGTGCCAGCGCTAGAATGTCTGGCACCCTAGGCAAAGCTAACTTCTGGTGCCCCTCCCCCAGTGTACTGATAACGTCACCGAGTCACGCTCAGTTTGGCATCCCTAGAAGGCTGCCACCCTAGGCAATCACCTAGTTTGCCTGTTGTTACCCCCCTGCCCACAGAAGACTGGATGAACTTCATCCCTTGTTTCAAATAAACTGGTGCAGATTGCATTTATTTATTAACAAAGAAATTCTGCTCACACCCAGAGCCAATCTGTGTATAAGAACATTCGCATTCCTACAGAAATTAGTACGGAGTATGGCGAATAAATTTGATCTCATCCAAATTTTTTTTGTTCTGCACAATTATTTAAGACAGAGATATTTCTGCTGATAATTGATTTCTGTTCTTGTCCAAATCTGTTTTTTTAACCTTAGTGGCCAATATGTGCAAGGTGTAATTAACACTATGTTATGAAGTAATGGTGTTTAAGGACTGTCTTACTGTTTGTCTTTGGACAAAGACAGTTTTCCTCTTGTATTTTACAATGGGACTTGATCAGGAATTAGAAAGGATAGTGGGTGGGAGAAGCTATGTAAGGGGGAGGTGGGAAAACTGAAGTAGACAGGACAAAGTTGGAGTCAGGGGTGGAATTCTAGCAGGAGCTCCTTTGCATATTAGGCCACACCCACCTGATGTACCAATCTTCCAAGAGCTTACAAGGCTCTTTTTTGTAAGCTCTTGGAGGATTGGCTACATCAGGGATGTGTGGCCTAATATGCAAAAAAGCTCCTGCTAGAATTCTACCCCTGGTTGGGGTGTAACTTTTAGTACTGACATTTTGGAAGGCCCTGGCATAAATGCACAACCATACCAAAGGAAAATCAATTTAGGCTTGTGTCTGAAGCAAAATAGTTAATATTTTCTTGCATAAGTGATTTCACAAAACTCAGCAATGAAGATCCAGGAAACCAGACTATAGCAAAGCTCACAGAATTACGACTAGTATATAAGAAACACTTAACTATCTCATCATGCAAAAGATGTCCTATCAGCTGAATTGATCCAACTATTCATATACAGTCATGTAAATAAGTACCAATCTCCTAGCAAAGCATATTCAATATAGTATGCAACGTCAATTTTCCTTCATCCGATACTGTCTATATTTTCTGCAGAATCTATCTTCTGACTTTTAAGGTGCATGTTTTAGCACCCTGCTTTATGCATCAGTTTTGAATTATATCTTTGCACTGCCCCACACATCTCCTTGGCTGTGCAAGCTCCTTACTAGGTTTTATCCTAAATTCATATATATTGCATGCTTATTATAAGTAGATTTAAGAATTGTTTTTTGTGTTTGTCAAGGTGTATTAACCAGAATTTGCTTTCCAGGATTGTTTTGTTATATATGCAGGAAACCCGGACCTGCAAGTCAAGTTTAGTGCATGCTCATAATTATATAGTAGTTTTAAGAATTGCTGGTATGTCTGCTAAGAATTGTTTGTTTAAGGATTAACTATTATTTGCTTTTAGGATTTTGTTGTTAAAGTTTGTTGAAGCCCACTCTCACCTATCTGAGACCCACAGAACAAATTTTGGATGAGCTGGAACAGAGGAAAATGGGGTTCAGTGGATCTTGATCACCCCACTGATTTCCAATGGTTTAAATTCTCTGATCCAGTTCTCTAATCATTTTGGGCCTGATCCCTCGCATACATGTATGTTAAAGCTGGCATTGTTCTATTGAGGCCTCGGTTTTGTTTTGTTTGTTTGTTTTTGAAGTTTTTCTTATTTTTGACAATTTCATATATTCCAAAGCTATAGCAAAAGTTTTTCTTCCCTTTTTTGTGACCATTTTCATAATTCGGGGGTAACCCCAACTCTGGTAATTTCTTGGAGTTCCAATCTTGTGCACAATTTCATGTTTTCTTTTTTTAAAATTCATATCTGTTGCAACAAAGTAAAAAGCCTCTCATGAACCACTAGGTGCATGCTTTCTATATGGATGTGCACTAGCCTGATTCATGAGAAGTGATGCATAGGTTTATATTGTGGATTTGTGCTCTGCATAATGTATGATGTATGAAATCTGCCCTTTAACACTGGAAAGGTAGAGACCTTGTCAAACTGAAACTCCATGCGAAGAGGAGGAAGTCTCCAGTCCAAAGCAAGTGTGGTAATTTAGCTAATGTGTGCAACCCTATTTCAACAGGGTTGGACTCAAGTTATGGCATTTTGTGGACAGCCAAGGAAAGCTTTAAAGGGGAAACATGGCTGCTATTATTGTTTTGTTTTTTTCTCCAAGTATGTTTTCCAGGCTCTTCCATATCTACCCAGAGGTCCTGAAATTTGTCTGACCATGCTTCATCGATGTTGGAAGGAAGGCCTCCCCCAGAACCCCAACCAAACTGAGTTGTGGAGAAAAGTCATTTCCAGGGAAATTCCTCTGCATAGCAAAAGGCTAGTTGCCCCAGCTGATCACAACAGCAGCCCCACTGCCACTTCCAAGTTGCGTTTCCAGAAAAAGAATTCCTTTTGGCTGCAATAAAAACAGATTTCCCTGTGAAAAGACTGTCATGCATAGAGCAGGCAAACCCTCCATGAACTCAAGAAAGACCTTTTGTTAGACTAAGGGGGGAGGGGAACAAGGAATTAGTCAAGAAATGGTTTTTCTATTGTAAATAATGTGGCCAAATGTGGACTGCCCGCAACAGGCAATGTTTCCAAGTATGTCTGAATGTGTGTATCTTAATCACCCAGGCTACAACAAGGTGTTTGCCATAAAGGCACATGAGTTGATCCAGTTTACCAGAGAACGAGCCTTCTCTATTGCTGCCCACCACTGGTGGAACCAACTCCTCATGATGTTAGAGCCTTGCAGGACCTTGCCCAATTCCGCAAGGCTAGTAAAACAACACTTTTTCGAATGGCCTTCAACTAAAGTACAGAGCTGCTTCACATCATGGTATGGAACTCAGCACCAAAACTGTTTTTAAAATCTGTTCAATATTTAAAGTGTAATTGTTAATTTTAATTGATCTTACTGTAATTGTTTTTATTGCTTTATGGTTTTATTGTGGGTATTTAATTATGTTGTTAGCTGCCCTGAGCCTGCTTCGGCGGGGAAGGTGGGATATAAATGCAAAAAATAAATAAATAAATTTATAGCATGTCACTTGCATATGACCCTTACGCGTTTTAGAAATTAAGATGAGTTCTTGTATTCTTGAATCATAGCTAGTAATGTTTTATTGATAAATAAGTTCCCTAGGATCCTTCCAAGATTTATGTTCACAAATTTAAACTGGACATATGTAATTATTCAATGCATAAACCATGAATGGATTTCCCTGTTCAAGTGATTGATTATCTCAAAAATGAAATGTATTTCTAGCCTCCTCTTTCCTCTACCTCCTCCTCAAGACCGTCCCAAATTTCAGTGATAGTTAGTCTTCAGTACCAAGACACATAGTCCCCTTTTTCCCAATTTGGATTGCTTTTTAAAAAATTTTAACTCATGTATAGCCTATTTTTTGTAGTTGACATTCCTAAGCCCTTCCCCTTTGTCCCAAGTGCGTCTCAACCCCGGTTGTTTGAAGTCTGATTGGCAGCATATCATGAAATGTGGCACACACCCTCCAAGGATTGGGCGGTGCCAGAGGGGGGAATTGATACCAGAGCGCTGCCGAACAAAGAGGGTTGCCTTAAAAGACATGGGGGGCCCCTCTCAAGCTAGCCTGTGTGCCCAGAAAGACCCCATGATGGAGACCAGAAAAACTCCATATTGGAAGGCTGGGCTGCATAGCCAAGACATGCCTCTGAGTGACCTTCCCCCCCACACACACACATACACATCTTCTCTAGATGGAAAAATACTGAGATGTCTCTCCTCCTCCCGTGACCCATCTTTACCCCATCTCTGTCAATATACTATTTCGTTACCCCATTGTAGTGTCATTTCAGTCTTTCCTGGGAATGTCAAAACCAAATTGTCACCTAGCTGCCCTTCCTGAGTGGACATACAGAACAGGATGGTTTGAGGATGGTCAGTCTCCTACAGACTAAATAAGTTTTCATAAGACTGAAAGGGGGGAAATGAAGGGGAGCCCCTAAATAATTAATTAATTAATTAATACCCCCAATAATAGTAATTGCTATATTGAATAAGAGCATGCTTTGTCTTAACAATGTCTATTGTAATTTTCCATTAAAGAGCTGGAAACAGCATAGCGGGTGTGTGTCTGAAGCTGGCTAACTAAGATAAGAGAAACAGCCTCCTACAGGCGACTTGCTGTGATAGATAAGTAAGGAAATTTAGTCATGGAATTTTACCAGGGGGAACTTAGTGGCGGTAGGACCCTTTGAAATCAGATAAGCTTGTGTGCCTGCCTGCTTGTTTTCGGTGTGAATAAAACAGTCTGTATGTAGAATAATTTTAACTCAGTCATTTTGGAGGCCCGTGCCCGACTGGGTCCTACCTTCTGGTACCAGAAAGTAAACCTCGCTTCAAACCAGTAAGTCTGTGCGGACCTCATTATTTCTCTGCTTCAGTTTCCTGATGCAACCGTTATGAAAAGTACCAAATTAACTAAAATCTTTCATATGTTCTGTAGTTACTCTAACCTACTCAGAACAAATCAGATCATATATGGTAAACAGAATTGCATTTGAACAACAAGCTGTTTTGTTATTTTAAATTTGTACAACAGCGGTAGCATCATTCTAATAGGCAGGGTATAAGGGGAAAAGATATAATGACATCTATTTATTGTGCAGGGGAGCATCACACTAAAAATTGGCCTTCAAATATAATTTTTTCTTCCATCTTCCAACATGCTGATTGACATAAACAGAAAAAAACATGAAACCTGTATATCAGGTGGAAGACAGACAGACTGAGCAAGAATTCTCCAAGTATTCACTAGCTGGGAAACTGCAATTGGCCCTGCCCTGCCCATGCACCTACTTCTAACCAAACACATCACATTACATGCAATATTGCCATGTGAAAAGCTACAGGTTGAATTCCCTCCTCCCATGTGGAACTTCACTCCTATCATCCATGCAGGGCCAGCCCTACCGCTAGGAAAACTAGGCGATTGCCTAGGGCGCCGGGAGACAGGGAGAAGCAAATTGGGCACCCCTGGCGCCCCAGGCAAGCATTTAGTTAGCTTCCTTCCCCCCCCCATGCTACCGCCACCGCTGCTGCAGCCACTATCCCCCTCTGGCTCGCTGCCATCCCTCCAGCCTACCCCCGCCGCCGCCCCCCCCCCGCCCTCCGGCCGGTCGCCGAACTCTACTCACTCTCCCTCCCGTGCCACTCGCTGCTCACCAAACTTAAGCCTGTCGGCTACTCACAGCCTGTGCCTGCACATTTGGTTGCGTCAAACGCGCAGGCACGGGCTGTGAGTAGTCGACAGGCCTTAGTTTGGCGAGCGGCGTGGGAGGGAGGGAGAGCGAGTAGAGCTTGGTGACCGGCTGGAGTGTGTAGGGGGTGGCGGTAGCAGGCTGGAGGGGGATAGTGGCTGTGGCGGTGGCCACAGCAGCGGCGGCAGCGCAGGGGGGGGAAGGCAAACTAAATGCTTGCCTGGGGCACCGGGGGCAAATGGAAAAGGAAGTGGGGAGGGAGAAGGCAGGGGGGCTCTGTGCCACAGGGGGGTGGCAGGGGGGCGCCTGCCTAGGGTGCCAGGGACCCACGGGCCGGCCCTGCGTCCATGCAAAGGAAGTTGGGAGAAGGCCCTGCACCTCCCAGCACATCACCATCCCATCTCTTCCTGCAGGACTGTGGACGTTCTCCCTTGGCACCCCAGTTATTGGGGCCATTCTCCTTTGGCCTGGTTACAGTCCAAGCACCTCTCCCGTGCGGGCAATCCATTCTGTCTGTCTCTCTTGTTGCTGTCCTCCCTTTCCATCAATAAAATAGCACATGGGGCCGGGGTCAAAAGCAGCTCCCAGCCCCCAACTGCTCCGTGGGCCCTTTAACTCAGACAGGGTGCTGGGGGCTGCTTCTGTCCCCAACCCTGCATGCTCTTTTAGTGTCGGGAAGGGAGGGCAGCGACAAGAGCAGCAGGGAGAGTCGCTACGGCTGCCAACCTTCCTTCTCTGCCAGTGGGGAGCAGAAGCGCCGGTGGAGAGCAGAAGCAGCAGCCAGCAGCCCCCCCTTTAATTCAGGCAAGAGGCCCGGATTGCTTCTGGTGCCGGCCCCGTGAGCGACCTCTCCATCACCAAATCGCTCGCAAGAAGTTGGGGGGCTGTGACCCCACAGGCCCCCTTGTAGTTACGGGCCTGGACCACTGGTCCATCAACTCCCCGTGGTGCAGAGTGGTAAAGTTGCAGTACTGCAGTCGGAACCCTCTGCTCACGACCTGAGTTCAATTCTTGCGGAAGCTGGTTCAGGTAGCCGGCTTGAGGTTGACTCAGCCTTCCATCCTTCTGAGGTCAGTAAAATGAGTACCCAGCTTGCTGGGGGGGAAATGTAATGACTGGGGAAGGCAATGGCAAACCACCCCATTAAAAGTCTGCCGTGAAAACATTGTGAAAGCAGCGTCACCCCAGAGTCGGAAATGACTGGTGCTTGCACAGGGGACCCTTCCTTTTAAGGAGCCCCGTGGCACAGAATGGTAAAGCTGCAGTACTGCAGTCTGAGTCGTCTACTCATGACCTGAGTTTGATCCCGGCTTTGCCCAGTTCAGGTAGCCAGCTCTAGGTTGACTCAGCCTTCCATCCTTCTGTCGGTAAAATGAGTACCCAGCTTGCTAGGGGGGAAGTGTAGATGTCTGGGGAAGGCAATGGCAAACCACCCCATTAAAAAAGTCTGCCGTGAAAACGTTGTGATGCGATGTCACCCCAGAGTCCAAAATGACTGGTGCTTGCACAGGGGACTTTTCCTTTTCCTTTCCCTCAACTCTTACTGGCAGCAGCATTCTTAGGGAAGAGGTCTTTCTTTTCCTGAGATCCTTCTAATTTGAGATGTGGAAAAGATTTGTGGTCCATTCCAGTTCTGTCTCAGTTTTTCACACACCCCCTTTAAGAAATCATGCTAAATTAACAGCTGGTTTGTTTCATGTGCCCTTATCTATAAGTCAATTGTAAGTTTTAAAGTTGAAAAAAATGGGATTTCAGAAAACAAGACCCTCCACCTTCAGAAAACAAGACCCTGGAATAAAACCAGGTAGTGATGATGCACATTTGTGTTCAGTCTATGGCTATACAAACTGTATGGTTCTGGGATCTATTTGTTGCCTCATACTGGGGAAACAGGTCATCCCCTGCAAGTCATTGCAGGTTCTCCACTGAACTGGGCCCATTCTGGCCAGCACTATATAACTTGATATAGCTCTGTGGGGAAGTTCCATTAGTCAGCATGGGGCTCAGCATCAGAGCACCAGCTTTACATGCAGAGTTTGCCAGTTCACAGCTACCTGCCATACAAAGTATACTGCTCTTGCACACAGAGGTTCCATTTAAAAAAAAAAAAAGCTGGCACTAAGCAAAACAGAAATCTTAATCAAAATAAATTTCTTGTACGGTTACCCTGCTGCTGTGCTGCTACGGAAGGCTTGCAGTGGCAGATTTTGCCTCCTCCCTGTTACCCAGGTGCTTTGCATCCTGGCCAAGGTACTAACTCCTCTCCTCCTAAAAGGTTGCAACCAAACTGCCCCACCCCAAACGCCACTTTCTCCAGCCAGAGCCCGCTGGCTTTTGGAAGACACCAAATGCCACCTTGAGCAGGGGGGGGGGGGGAGACCGAAGCCACCAGCCTTCCTTCCACCTTGAGCAGGGGGGGGGGGGAGACCGAAGCCACCAGCCTTCCTTCCAATGCAGAAGTAAAGCTCCCCTGTTGCAACCTGTTCAGATCTGTATTGTTATGGCAAGTGCAGGTACATGCAGCAAGAACTCTCAGCTTCAGCGTTGGAGGGTAAGGAAGGGTTTCTCTCCCATCCCCCCTTTTCCCCTACCAGCTTTGCTGCATTTTCTAACCTCAAGACTGAAGATCTGACCTCTGCTGGCTGTATTTGGCAGGCAGAGAGAAAGAGACTTCGAGGCAGAGCGGAGGGAAAGTGCAGTTGCAACTCAGAATTTGGGCGCTTGTATGTGCAGGTCTCTCTCTCACACACACACGCACACAGACACCTCTAAACAAATTAATTAAGCTATCTCACAATTCCCCCAGGACCCCCTTCTAATAGATTCCAGATCCCCACTCCCTGTCCTGCCCTCCACCCTCCTCCCTTTTCAGGAGGTGGGAGAGGAACGCGCTGGACTTCAGGCAAGCCCTGAAGCTGGAAGGCAAGCCCTTGGGAAGCTTCAGGGCTCAGGCACTGGGCTCCGTGGCCCAAAGGGCGGCAGGCCACTGCAAGTCCTCCACCGGCAGCAGGGGGGCACAGCGGTGTCTGGAAGGGCACCCGGGGATCTCGGATCCTGCCCACCGCAGCTTCCGCAAGACTCCTTGGCCTGTGGGTGAGCAGGAGGAGAAGCTGGCAGCAGGCAGGGGCTGGCTGCGGTGGGCTCGGCGGCTGGAGGGAAGCGGCCAGAACAAGCACACGAGAGGGACACAGCCAGGCAGTCCCCGCCACCGCCTGCAGGGAGAGGATGGAGGACAGGGGCGCAGGGAGGGGAGGGGAGAGGAGAGCACAGCAGGGCCTTCTCCTAGGGCCGCCCGGCGCCGGCTTCGCCTACCCGCGGGCAGGGAGGGAGGGGCAGCCTCGACGCAGCTCCCGGGCCCCTCGCTATTGGCGGGCTGGGAGAAGAAGCACCTACCAGTCGGTGTGCGGCTCGTCGATGACCAGGAGCAGCTTGAACTTTTTGGCTGCCGCCGAGGAAGACGCCGAGGAGTCCACCAAGCCGGCCGAGGCTGCAGTCTGCTTCACGGCGTTGGAGAGGGAGCTGAAGAAGCTGCTGCCCACCGACTGCTGCGGCGGCGGAGGCGGCTGCTGGGGTGGCGCCGCCGCCGGCTGTGGCTGCTTGCGCTCCGAGGCCGGGGAAGCCGAAGGGGGAGCCGCTGCCGAGGAAGGTGGAGGCGGCGGCGGCGGCGGCTGCTGAGGCTCTGGCCGCTGCAGGTCGGTCATGTAGCCATTGGGCAGGTTGGCGATGAAGCTGCTGTCCGAGAGCCTGCGCCGCAGAAAGTTCATCATCTGGCCGCCACGGGAGAGACGAGGGCTGGCCGGGGACTGCAGGCAAAGGCTCGCTCGGCTCGGCTCCTGCCCGGGCGGGCTCCGCTCTGCACGCTGCCTTGGCGAGGGCGGGGGGAGGGAGGGCTGGAGCGCCTGCCTGGGCCAAGCGAGCGTGCCGGAGCCGTCGGCACTTGCTGCTGTTGCCGCCGCCGCCGCCGCTTCCGCACTTGCTCGTCTCGCCCCACCCTCCCGTCTCTAGGCGGCAGCCGCCCGAGCCTGCTGCTTGGCTATGGAGATGCACAAGCCGAGAGGCGGCGCCGAGCCGCTTCCCGCTTCATTCACGAGCTTCGAGCGGGGGAAGGGGACCCTCCGTGAGGGCGACGCGGCTGCTTCCCTGTTTCTGCGGGAAGGGGAACCCTCCGCTCTCCCCCCCTCCGCTTCCTCCGCCCAGAAGACAGTCCCTCTGCAAAACAGCCCCACCCGCGGGTGTTTCTACCTCACGGATGACGGCTTCCTAGGGAGGTCTCCCGCGGCAGGTGTAAAACCGCCCAGGCTAAAAACGTTGTCCAGCAGTCCACGGAACAAGTGCCGTCCCCTTCCCGGCGTTTTGGAAGGAACCTTTTACCTGCCACGTCAAACAGAAGCCTTGACTGGATGGCGAACTCACCCGTCTCGTGTTACGTTGGCAAAGTCATTTTGAGGGCTTGTTCAGATGAGATGGAACAATCCTGTCACGTAGTTATTTATATATATTCAGATTGCACACGGGAGTTGCTTGTACAAAAGGGCCCCTCTTCACAATCATGCACCATATGCCAATTTTCCAGGCAGAAGGCACCTGTGAAAGTCGCCCTTAAGATGATTTGGTCATGTTACTTTTAGTACATTTTGGTAAAGTTGCTCTCTCCTTTGGCATCCAGGCTAGAGGGCTTGAGAAGAAGAGAGGAATCCACACAATTCATTCTCCATTCTCAGTACACTCTTTTCCCATCCTGGATTTTCAAAGCTTCCCTTCACACAGCACATTGCAGCTGGCATTTTCTCTGCAGCACCTCAGGAGCACTTTTTGAGGACTTAAAAAAAGCTCTCAATAATTGCTACAGTGATATAGCAATTACCATTTTTTTAAAATCCTCAAAAATTTCTCCTGAGGTACAATCAAAGAGAAAAAATGCACAGAAAATAGCCACTAAATCTATTTATTTAAAATATTTCATACTATTTCTTTGTTGAGGGTATTCAAAGCATTTTTACTTCATATAGACCCTTCCCACTGGGGATCCATAGTGGCCTATAACCATTCTTCTCCACTTTAACCAGACAGCTACCCTGTGAGACAGATTAGGCTGAGAGAGGGTGATTGGCCTAAGGTCACCCAGCAGGCTTAAATATCGGAAGGGGATTTTGAAATATGATCATCTAGATCCCAGTCTTTCACACTGTAACTACTACACCAAAACAATTTTTTAAAATATATATTACAAATTATGGTTAGAATTGGCATTCTTGTGCTAAAACAAATCTCTGGAAACTGAAGTACATGATGTGGTAAATCTCCATCTCTCACTAAGAAAGTTGTATTTGTTTTGCCTTATAGTGTTAGTATCATGAACATGGAAATCAGGTTTAAAAAGCCAATGTTGAAAGCTTTGTTCATGATTTATGCAATAGAAACATATTTCAGTCAAATTTAAAGTACTAAGCTTCACTAATGGTTCTTAACTATGTTTAGGACACTAGTCTCAAATAGATAAATATACTTTGGATGGCAGACTGACTGTACTAGGCTGTCATGGATTTTTGACCAATGTTCTTACCAGCCATTTTAGAAAGGTTCCTAGCTAGGAGTGCCAATACCTTATTTTCAACTATATATCTCTCTGACCAGACTGAGGAATAATACTGTGAGGCAAAACTAACGGCATCATTTGCAGCCAAGTATGAAGAGGAAACAAGAAGCCCAGCTGTAGTTACCACCCATTGTGACAGAGCTAGCCATAATGATCAAGTGCTTTGCTATTAAAAACCATGAGACTAGCTTCTAAAAATGGGATTTTTAAACAGAAAAATTGGAATGCTAAATGTTCATGGCACAATTTGTCCTTACATTTTCACAACTTCCCCAAATCCACTTTTATTTTTAGAGCCCAAGCTATTGTGATTACAAGCGTTGTAAACTCCATGGGCCAAAAATATTTCCCAAACCACATGCAGTTTAGTGACTATTTGATGTGAATGCTAAACAGTATTTCTCCTCAAAGAATATGTCAGCAATTCTATTCAATCGCTGGATTTGATTATGATGCAATAGTGGCCAAAAGCTGCTATGCATATAATTAAAACTATCACAGAGTGAGTTGTGAAGCTGGGACAATATGGTAAATATTCATATGAATGTATCAAGAGACTCAATCAGGAACAATCAGTCATTCCACAATGTAATTTCTGGACTTGATTCTGTAAGTTATAAGATGTTCCTTGTCTGTGCTATACAGTAGCAGAAAGGTGTCACCAAATAACCATAATATCTGGAAGGCAATTGTAGGCCATTTCCACAGAGGTTATATGCCTCAAGTTCAATCCTTTGGAGAAGTGGATCCCACCCCCCCCCCGCTTCCTGTTAGGTTTCTTCTCTGAAGATGAGAGTAAGGTAAGGACCAAAATGCCAAGATAATTTCTGCACCCCTTTTTGTTTTAAGGTTCAGTTTTTGTAGAAGAAGTGGTAGCATAATAAGAGAGCAGATTGGGGGTGGGGTTAAGTCAGCATGTCTGAGGGTTTCTTGAACTTGGTATATTCTGTTTAATGGGTTAAATGTGGATTCAGACATGACTTCTTTCTGAGGAAGTTTTATTTTGATTCACTCAGAAAGTAAAAAGCTTAGTGGTTTATCAGTACTGGGCACAGAATTTATATGACACAAGTTGAGAAGATGCAATATTCAGCCAATGTTGACTTCAAACCTGGCTTTCAGGCAGAATATCTCATTAAAAACTTTACACTTATTAGAATGGGTTTATGATTTCTCCTTTCCAAAGAAAAGTCCCTCTAATTCTGTTCTCAATGTGAGGAATTTTGAGATAAGTCCTGATTTCCTAACTCCATTTTACTCTTCTTTTTTTACTTAGCCCTATTTGACAGTTTAACTGTCTGCTCCCACCATCAATTCCTCCTGCACTGGTTCACTGTTGAGTGATGACTGATTGGTATGAGCTTCCTGGAGGATGGACATAGCTTTGATTGTCACACTTTCCTACAGCATTATGGTGCATTCATGCACCTCCAGGGGGTTCTGCTTGACACTGGGGAAGAGGGGGCACTTGGGTTTATTGCAAGCTCTGATACCAGTGTCCATGCTCAAATGAGATATTGTATTGTTGTGGGTGAGGAGTTGTTTGAGATTAGGGGGCTGTCTGTGTGCAATAAATGGTTTGCCCCCCAGTACTTTTGAAAGAGAGCTGTCACTGTCCAATAGAGGTTGTAAGTCATTTATGATGCATTGGACTGTTTTGAGTTAAGAATTGTGTGTGACCACTAGTGGTGTTCTGTTATTGTCTTTTTGGGGTCTATCTTGTAACAGGTTTTCTCTTGATATCATTCTGGCTTTGTTAATCTGTTTCCTGACTTCATCAGGTGGGTACTTTAGTTACAAAAAGGTTTGTTGTAGATCCCTCAGTTGAGAATCTCTGTCAGTAGGATTGGAGCAAATGTGGCTGTAGCGTAGAGCCTGGCTGTATACAATGGATCATTTGGTATGTTTAGGATGGTAGCTAGAGGCATGCAGGTATGTTTGTCAGTCAGTAGGTTTCCAGTATAAGGTAGTGTCTATGCATCCATTGTGTATCTTTACAGTGGTGTCCAGAAAATGTATTTCTTGCATAGACTGGTTCATTGTCAGGTTGATGGTAGGGTGAAAGTCATTGAATGCCAGGTGGAATGCATCCAGGCTTCTTTAGCATGTGTCCAGACAACCTTTTTTTCTGTTTAGGAATATCACTGTTGTAAGACCTAAATATTGTTGTTGTTCAGTTGCACAGTTGAGTCCGACTCTTTGCGACCCCATGAACAAAGTCACGCCAGACCTAAATATGCACACACACAAAAGGAATAAATTCAGCTTCAATGACAGATAGGGTGCTGTCCATGGTACTACATAATACAAAATAAATTGCTATTTCACTGGTCCCTGAAGCAAGAGTGCTGAGGATATTGTACAATAGGGAAAAAACAGTGGAATATCACATCCATAGTCAAGGGGAGGGGTTGCCCTTTAAAATTACACAAATGCTTTTGCTTAATTTTAAGGTGCAGTAAAGCTACTACTGGTGTACATCACATGCTGGCAAACTATGACTTTCTCCTTTGCCACAAATCTTTGTCCAAAAAATAGAATGATACCCTGAGACTTTGAATAACAATGAAGCAAGCCTTTTATTAATTTGACTTTGTTCCACACAAGTCGTGGGCTGCATGCTCCTGGCCAAATAAGGAACACATGGTTGAAGTCCAAGTGAGGAAGAAAAAAATGGTGTTTATTATAATAAACAGAGAGAACCAAATGTAAATAAAAAAATCCCAGTTAACAAGGCAGTTCTCTGCCCAAAACAGGAAGGGTCAAAAGTTTCATACCCGAAACGACATCAGAACAGGTAAAGATATAAAACCTACATAATTGGTCAAAGGTATCAAAAATAATTTGAGTTGGCATACTTCCATTGGTTGTTCCTAACTGGGGTGGTCTTACATTCATTTGCAATTGTTTACGTGACAGGGAACACAGGGATCTTCTTACAGTGCTTATCAAGAACAATAAAGATACTTTAAATGTAAAAAGGAGAGGATACAGTTTCTCAAGGCTATAGACCTCAGACATTCTGGTGCCAGGATCAAAACTGAGTAATACAGTGCTCCCTCTGACCAGAAGACTACTATAAATCTCCTAAGTGTGGCAAATGGTATATCAAAAGAGAAAGGAGATTTGTATCCTCCTCTGCTTCTTCACTCCAGTATTGGAAACAAAGGGTACTTGCACAGGGGACTACCTTTACCTTTTACTGCTTCTTTGCAGGCGACTCTGTTGTTAACTCCTCTGTTAGCATAGCCAACAGGCCTTGAACAACTCATTAGCCTAACAATAACACTAGCCAGAGCTCTTCTCCAGCAGGACTAGCCAGAAAGGTATGAGGTGTGCATAATTGTGCTTGCAGTGTAGTAGTGGGGGGGGGGGGACTAAATATAACTATATTTAGCATCTTTCAAATATATATAAAGGATCTCCCATAACTAGCTATCCCACAACTACTTCTGTGAACGCACTATCAGTGTCTGCTGGTTATTTAAAGGAAACATCTTTATTTATTTATTTATTTATTCGTGATTTATATCCCGCCCTTCCCACAAGTGGCTCAGGGCAGCTTCCAGAAATTGGTCAAACATAAAAATTAAACAATTTTAAATATATAAACAATTAAACATTTAAAACAGTTAAAACCTTAAAAACCAGTAAATATTCCAATTACATATAGAACAGTTTGTAGTGTTTCCACTTCCTTTTGATTCTGCACTTCTCCACATACACCTGCTAATGTGACCTTGGTCAGCCACAAGTTCTTTCAAAGCTGTTCTGCTCAAGAGCAGTTCTGAGAGAGCTCTTGGCCCCACCTACCTTATAGGGTGTTTGTTGTGGGGAGGGGGAGGGAAAGGAGATTGTAAGGTGCTCTGAGACTCCTTCAGGTAGTGAAGGGCAGGGTATAAATCCAATCTCCTCCTTCTCCTCTTCTCTCTTTTTTTTTAAAAAAATCTTTATATAAAAAAGAATTTAACTCTTCTCCTCAGCACCAGATGTCTTTCACCTGCTCCTAGTAGCATTAGAATAATTGGTTAGTACATGGGAAATATTCTTATAGCAATAAATTAGTATAAAATCCATAGGATGAGATCTTAACTGGTTAGTATAGCATAAAAGCTGTAACTTTGTAATGTCTTCAAAGCAATGAAACTGCTCCCAGCAGAAAGCCAAGGAGAAAAGCTAAATACATGAATATCTGTCACACTGTTTTGCTTCCCAGAATCTTCGCTTTAACAAGTATAAAATGAGGCATCAATTTCATAAATAAGTATTGATCTGAAAATTGTAGAGATGACAAAGCTAATTCCAAGGATAACTTTTTAGTATTGAAAAGGATATCAACGTTCAATCAATAAAAAGCAAAGTCAAATCTAGTGATTGTGGGGTAATTTACAATTGATTATCCAAATATAAGATATCAGTGAATCAATTCTTAGCTGTTAAAATGTTGGGTTTGCACACTTAAGCACAGGTATGAGAAATTATCCATCTATATACCTTGACTAATTGTCTAGAAACATGTTTCAAGGAAAATGCATGAGGCAAAAACAGCACTCATTTGTAGCCAGAAAAAAATAACTGGGGAATAATTATGTTTTGCTGCTAACTCACGTAACACACACATTCAAATATGTAGTTGGAATGAGAGATACTGTTGAAAAGAAATGGCTTGTGATATGTATGTGTGTTAAGTACTGTCAAGTCAATTCCAACTAATGGCAACCATATGAATTAATGACCTCTACAGCATCCTATCATTAACAGCCCTGCTCAGGTCTTTCAAAAAAGGGGCCTTTTGACCTGCTGCCTCAGGGGGGCGATGCTCTTCCCCAGTGGACGGGGTTGCAGCCCCCCACTCAGGTCAGACAGCAGCAGCACCTGGAGGGCAGCCCCAGGCCAGGCATGCTGCAGTCCATTGGCACACGTCCCTCTCTCCCTCTGCTCCCCTCCTAACCCAGGCCAGGACTCACAGCCTCAGCATTGTGCTCATTGCCCATGGCCAGCACCATTCACAAAGACATCTTCTGCCAGAGAGCAGTCATGGTAGTGGTGCCAGTGATCATCCTCTTCTTCCTCCTCTGCCTGGCTGCCTACTGGCACTTGGGGGGTGGATTGGGCTGGTGGGCACAGGAGGGCTAGTGGTGGTGATGAGGGTGGCATCTCAGCAGGCACCTGGTGCATGGGGGATGCCCTAGGCAGTCACCTATTTTCCCTAGTGGAAGCGCTGGTGCTGCATCCTGGAAATTCAGTTATTGTTTTATCATCTAGCAGGGCTCTTCTTATGTTCTTCTTATGTTGTTATTTTATTAAGATATTTTAAATAATTTAAGACCATATATAGTCCCCCTGTTCAGTGAAAAATAAGCATAATATGTTTTTAAATTTATAAAAGAAGATTCAGTGTTGTTCTTTATGGCTGCATTGAAAAATAGCTGTAAGGATTGTATTTTCTCATCTGTACGGGATGAGGAAACATGATACAAATTTACTGTGATTCATCAAGAATGATGATGTTCAGGAGACAGATCTTCTGGAGCTTTTCTCATGAAAAACTACAAATTGCAGTATCAAAAAATACACCAAATGGGATCAGTCACATAGGATTTAAATTCAGTCAGGCTTATTCTCTGAAGTAACTTGTTCCATAAAGTAATGGCTTCATCATGATCATTTGACTGCAAAATCTGGTAAGCCCACATTGTAATTAATTATTGTTTCAATTTGCACAAAATAATGTTGGGTGTCATATACTGTGAAATTCAGATTAGACACAATACTGTTTCCAGTAAAAAAAAAACCCAAGAATTTAAAAGGACAGCAGTAGCTGAACCATAAAACTGAATTATTTATTGATAATCAAATGTTTGTTATAATACAAAAATTACACTTACTGTTTCTGGAAAATCTCAAACAGAAATGTCAAAAGAAATCAGTTGCATAATTGAATGCTGTGCTGCTGAAGACCCAGGTTTTTTAAGCAGGTTCAGTCAGAATCCTACTCAAGTCTCTTTAATGGAACCTGCTCCCAGGAAAATGTACTTCAGGTGGGACTGTAAAATTCTGAGCATTAATACAAAGCAATTTCCTTTTGAGCCAGCAGCACTGGAACATGATTTTTCCACGCATAAGCACATCCAGCATCTCTACCTGGGTGGTACTCTATCTTCTTCACAGCATACAGAGTTCATTTAAGAACATTCTGTGGTGGTGGGAAATCTAGTCAAAGGACAAGGGAAATTTCCTAAAAACATGCTGAACCACACTATAACAAAAAGACTTAATTGTCTAAAGTCTTAGATTTGGTTTTGATTCAAGATTACAAATATGTATTTTGAAGACAAACAACTTGTTTAGGACGCTTCTGTTCCTGGAGGTCTTACTCCTTTAAAACAAAAAAACCCTGCATTTAAGGACCTTCCCCAGCATTGGCTTTCAGAAATAAAGTAAGAAGTGACTGAAGGAATTTCAGTGATCTGTGGCTGATTTTACACTACGCAGAAGATTCTCTTTCAGTGTGCTTTAAAAATTGTTAGTTTCCATAGCATACACTTCTGTCTTGCTTTGTATTTTTCATAGTAGTTCACATTCTTGAATTGGTATGGAGAGCATTTTTACCATGGAGTTGCTCCTCACTTTACAAGACCCCTTTTGAACAAGGGTTTTCTGCAGATTCAGATCTAAAGCTGTAAGTCTAGAAGTTTTTCTCTGCGTTTTCGAACTCCTCCCCAAAGCCCCATCCTTGCAAGAGCACTGATTCAGGAAATCGCTAGGTATGTTGCTCAGAGGCATGTCAGTGTGTGCTCTCCTCCAAGCTGGATGAGAACATGCCCCACAAGCAGCCAGACAGGGCAACTCAGAGAAGAACACCTCCACAGTGCACTCTCAGAGGTGCTGCACACCTCTGAGAGTGCACTTCACAGGCCTGGCTCAACCGGAGCCCGGCCAGCCCTCCTTCCACACCACATAGCCTGCTGTTCCCATGGGTGGAAGTGCGGCAGTGGGGCAGGTACGGGTGGGCAGGCACAGGGCAGGTGCCAGCCTGGGGTGCCCGAAGCCCTAGCACTGGGCCTGCCCGGGCCCTGGGCAGGCAAAAGAGAAAGCGGCGACATGCACACAGCTCAGAAGTTGCCTTCCTTTACAAAGGAAGGCAGCTTCCAAGTGGTGGAGAGGTGCCCCACCGCCCCCTTCACCTGTCTAGGTCCTGGGCAGGTGAAAGAGGTGGTGTACAGCAGCAAGGGGCGCACTGCCGCAAGGGGCAGGAGTCCTTGCCTGGAGTGGCAGGACTCATGGCCGGTGCACGGGAGTAGGCAAGATAGGAGATGGCCTGGGATCCCACCTCACTTTTGGGATCCCCCCTCCCACCAGTCTTGGCTGAGAGTGGCTGGATGCCACATTAGTAGCACTCTTCACTGAGTCTGGCTTCCCTCACAAGGGAAGCCGGGTTCAGAGGAGAACGCACTCTGTCTAGCTGCTCTCACCTTGAAAGCAAGAGCAGCTGAGCAGGTCGCATTCTTCTCCTCCAAGCTCAGAGAAGAAGAATGCGTCCAGCCCTGCCCAGATGCTCTTGCCTTTAGGAGCATCTGAATGGGATGCCTTCTCCTCCTCAAAGCTCAACTTCCCTTGCAAGGAGAAAGAGGCTGTGTGCACTGCTGCTCAGGGGGCTGGAGTCCTTTCCAGGAGCTGCATCTCTCCCCTGCTCCAGGTTGTTGGTGGCTCTGCCCACTTCCCCTCCCCCCTCCTGGAATAAAAACCCAGTTCCAACCAAAGCCAAAGAAAGCCTGTTTTGGGGTAATTGAGAGTATGTGTGCAACAGCAGCACTTTGACTGGCGTTTCACACACACACCCATCTATGACCAGGCAATCTCAAGAGAGAGCTTGAACCTCCAGCCTCTGGGAGGGGCGAGGGCCTGCAGGCTTTCTTCCTTCTTTTACAAATATAGATGTAAAACTCCACAAAAGGTGAGGAGCAAATTTTTAAATGTGGACACATTTTGAATGATGCGGATCTCTAGCAGGCAGATTCAGTGTTCATCAAACCTGAGTGTAGAATCAGCCAATACCTCATGGAATATCTTTCTCAGACAAATGTATGTGCCAACTATTTTAATGGTATTTCAGCATGAGGTTATGTGCTTTTTATTATCTGAGCTTTTCAATTGCAGGCCCAGGGGCATATAGGGAGCGTAGGCAAGAAATTAAGGAGCCAGACAACCTGTTTTTTGGGTAAAGTAAAGGCCACAGCTTTATTTGACCACATAGCAAGAGCATTAGTGCAGCATGGGGGTGGATCCTGGATCAGACAACCGGCCTGCCACCAGAAACCCCACCCCAACCTGCCTGCTGGAGGTAAAATCATGGAATGGCAACCCTGGGAGGGATTCATGTGGGCACTGGCCACTTTGTGATTCTCACGCCACCTGGATGGGAGACCCCCAGCAGCAGCCCCTGGGCTGTTCATGCCATCAAATTGACTCCACCCCGGGACTTCTGGGTTTCAGTGCTTCGTTTTCAGCGGGGTCCGTGGAGCTTCTCCAGTGACCCCCTGAATTGCGTAGTTGGAGGGATGCCACAGCCGTGGTACCCCCAGGGAGACCCAGGCAAAGGTTCCCTGACAGTAAGGAGCTTGACAGGAACCGGGAAAAACAGCAGCAGCCAGCCCCTGAGCCTCCTGTTGCTCTGATACTCCACCGCAACGATCACCGTGATGGCAACAAGAGGTGAATGCCCGACTCCTTCTTTGTCTTAGCAATTTTCTAAGCTTCTTCTTTACTGCAATTGCTGAAACTCTACCATGCAAGTAAGTTTACTTTAAAATCTAATCAACTAATGGAATTCCTATCGTAATCGGGACTGTTCAAAAGGAGAGGCTTCCAAAAGAAGAAGAACAAACTGCTGAAAATTGGCATCTTTTTTCGTTTTTTTTTTTAATTGGACTGAATATAGAAATTTGAATTGATCCGGTTTATAATTAAATAAGCTACAACTGGAACACTAGCAATACAGTCTGAATAGAAGTTGAATATATTCTTAAGAGAAATTCATCTGATGGGAGATCGGAACTGATGTGGCTTGAACTGGAATGTAAGAGAAAAGCACACAGCAGGAGGAGAGCTGGAGGATAAACTAACTGGGTCTCTCAGCTATTCATTAACTTTTGTTATCGAACTGAGTAATACTGTGGGAAGATGACCTGACAAACTGAAGCAGATGATAAAAAAGATTTTTTTTGCTACCATATCTTCTATACAGCATGGAATCAGTCTGCTAGCGGAGTTGATAAAAAAGCATTTGGAAAATTTTCTTCTGAAGTATAGTGAAATTGAAAATCTACATGAGCAGAAATGTCAAGAGATCCCAGAGTTGTCCGGGGAAAGTGAATAAACAACAGTCTGGAAATGTGCTGAATTAAATCAAAATGGAGACAACATACATAGTTCTAAAGGAGGAACAGAAATTACGACTTATTAAAGCTGTTGTAAAAAGAAGTGACTGTGTTTGGGCCTTATCCTTCTCAGCAGAACAGATGAGCATGCCAAGGGGAGAAGACAGACATTATGCCAAAAAGATCAAAACTTGGAAAAAAAGAAAGGATTATAAACTGTGTTCTCATATTTGATCACTAGCGGTACAACGTAATGGAACTGATATGGTATTTTGAAGTGGAAGCTGGAACTTTATAACTTAGAGGCTTTATATTTTACAATCTAAGTAGAGTAATCTAGTAGAGACTGTGTTAGAGTGATTGTATTATTTTCTCCTTAGACAAAAATAAATATGCATGGGGGATGAGGTTGTTATGGTTTAGCAATTCTTCTCTTCTTAAAGTAATATGATAGTTGGAAATAGAGTCTCCAAAAGCTTTTAAATAACTCTTGAACAATTAATTAATAATTAACTTAGACAAACAGTTGGTTATGCTCAATTTATATTAATGTAGAGAATACAGGTTTTATATAATGTCAAAGATCTGCTCTTGATCTCTAACTTTGGAACCTGTTTATATTGCTATAGATAAAGTAATGTGTTTTTGTCTTTAGCTCTTGTTGGAAACAAATAAGTTAGTATTATAGATATAGAGTGTATATTCATCTTACCTGTTTATGCTTATTTTTAATATTTTCCAAAGCATTCAGTTATTTATTTATTTATTTATTGCACTTGTATCCTGCCCTCCCCAAGTGGGCTGAGTCACAATTTGATGACAGATTCACATCATAACAATAAAACATCATTAAAACATTAAAATATTAAAACTGTTTAAATACAGTTCAGATGGCACTCTGTCTGTTTTGAATTAATTTGCGATGATATTGTGGGGTAGATAGTACACACCCTCATAGCTGTTAAAAGTACCTCCATTTAGTTATTAAAAGCCTGCCTGAACAGATATGTCTTACAGGTCCTGCGGAATTGTGATAAATCCCGCAGGGCCCTAGTTTCCTCAGGGAGGGCATTCCAGAGGACAGGTGCAGCCACGGAAAAGGCTCTTGCCCTTGTAGTGGTCGAACGGGCATCCTTTAGCCCGGGGATCTTTAACAGATTTAACAAGCTTAATCGTAGTGCTCTCTGGGGCTCATGTGAGGAAAGGCGATCCCAAAGGTAGACAGATCCCAAGCCATATAGGGCTTTAAAGGTCATAACCAGCACTTTGACTCGGACTCAGAACCCTACAGGCAACCAGTGCAGCGTCTCCAGTGCAGGTTGGATATGCACCCATAAAGGCAGCTCCAGTGTACCAACCTGGCCGCAGCTTTCTGCACCAGTTGCAGCTTCCGGGTCCGAGTCAAGGGCAGCCTCATGTAGAGGGCGTTACAGTAGTCTATTCTCGAGGTGACCGTTGCATGAATTACTGTAGCCAAGTCACTGCATTCCAGGTATGGAGCCAACTGTCTTATCCGCCTAAGAAGATAGAATGCAGATCTGGCAGTGGCTGCTACCTGGGCCTCCATAGTTAATGAAGGCTCCAGGAGAACCCCTAAACTCTTGACCTTTGAAGCTGGCACTAAAGGCACCCCATCAAAGGTCGGTAAAGGGATCTCTCTTCCCTGGCCGCCTCGGCTTAGGTACAGAACCGGTGCCCGCTTTCATTATTTACACCGGAATAATTTCCAGGTCTCATCCATGGAGGGCCACTTCCCTTTTCCAGTATTTTGATATCATATACAAGAACTACACCAGCTTTAGTGGCCCTGCCTGGCTCCAGTACGACAAAGAATTCAGGATGAGGGCCGCCTTGAACCCCTCCCTTCAATGGGATCAAATTCAGCCACAGTTGTGGCTGCAGGTTATGTCTCCAGCGAGACTTCATCTCGGTGATAGGTCAGACAGCGGCCATGTTGTGCAGCACACAGCTGCTGCTTCTGGTTCCCGTGGTAATGTGGGGCAGGCGGTTCAACCCCACTTGCTGTGCTGGGAGTTTGGGTCGCAGGGGGCGTGTGGAAGGAAAAACTGCCCATTTAAGCACAAGTGCCCTCTGTGCAGAGGGTCTCTCTCCTTTACGAATTATTCCCGGGGTAAACTCAAGAGGGGGTTGTGCAGGCAGGGCTCTAGTGGGACAAATAAGCCTTTTGGGAAAGGGCCCCAGCCCAATAAGGGTGACAGTGCTTGAGGCCTGGCTCTATAATTATCCTAAGGTTGAGGATAGAGTTTACTTGTTCAATGGTTTTAAGTTCGGTTTCAGAATTCCTTGTCAAGGACCTAGAAGGCTGTTTATGGCCAATAACCTGAAGTCAGTTATAGGTATGGAGTAGTTCAACAAAAAATAGGGAAAGAATTGGCTGAGGGCAGGGTGATTGGTCCATTTCCTGCACCTCCTGTGAGTTCTTTGAGGGTCTCTCCTTTGGGCATTGTGCCTAAAAAGACCCCAGGAGAGTTTAGATTGATCCACCACTTATCTTACCCTCGTGGAGAGTCAGTAAACGATGCCATACCTGAGGTATTGTGTACCATGTGGTGCACATCTTTTGATGCAGCGGTTCACATGGTAAGGCACTGTGGGGTGGGTGCTGAGTTGGTGAAATGCGATATAAAGTCTGCCTTTCGCCTTCTCCCTGTTCATCCTTTGGATTTTGAATTGCTGGGTTTCCAATTTGATGGAAAGTTCTACATGGATAGGGCCTTGCCCATGGGGTGCTCTGTTTCTTGTGTGGTGTTTGAGCCCTTTAGCTCTTTTTTAGAATGGGGTGTGTGCCGTAGGGCTGGTTTAAGCAATGTGGTGCATTACCTTGATGACTTTTTGTTTGCCGGCCCCTTGGGCTTCAGCCAGTGTGCCCGCTTGCTGGCGGCCTTTACAGCACAGTCTGAGGAGTTGGGCATCCCCCTAGCCCATGAGAAGACAGAGGACCCTACCCAGCAATTGACATTCCTAGGTGTTGAACTAGATTCCTTGCAGCAAACCTCTCGGCTCCCAGGGGAAAAAAATTGAGGCTCCAGGGGATGGTTGCCCAGTTTTTGTTGCGGTGGAAGGCAACCTTGAAGTGAGACACCTAAACTTTGCTTGTAAGGTGGTCACTCCTGGTCATCCTTTCTTGAGGAGGCTGTGTGATGCAATGGCTGGTCTACACCAGCCGCACCATAGAAATGTCAATGTAAGTGTTTAGGGATGGAGATGTAGAAAGCCCTCCCACCCCCACCCCCACCCCCCAAAGTTGTATATTCATAGTGAAATAAACCATTAAAACCCAAATTTATAAACAAAATGCATTTTTTACACCGTTCTGGTTTTTCTTCAGAACCAGGAGTGGAGAGTTTTTCTCTGAAGAAAAAGAATGTGGGTCATTCCTTAAAAAAAACTTGCCTGGGTCTGTGCTCAGAGATAATTACAGTAATTAAGTATATAAGCAGATAGAAGACTGCAGTTATTTAACTGTGAGGAACTACCTTTACCTTTACTTTGTGTATGCTCAAGGAAATTTTTTTCCTTGAAGAGCTAGAGTAGAACCTTCCCCCCCCCCCCCAGATGCATAAATCTTTAGTTAGCAAATACAGCATCACATATGGATTCAGAGGGTGAAATCTGTGAACAGTGTGGGTAAAAGGCAAAGAAGTAGAGCTTGTGACATTTCTGTGCAAAATGCAAAGCAGCAGTGGTAAATACAATTACATGTATTTTTAAATTAGAATTTACAAATTAGTTGTTCACAAATTATCTGTGCTATCTGTTAAACTTTGAGGTGCTACAATTTTTTTCATCTTTTTTGTTTGTTTATAAAAACAACAATAGCAAATCTATTAAAAGGTATTCTGTCATAGAACTATGATGTCTTGCAATGAATTAGTAAGTATAATATATTTAATGTTAATCAGAAATAAAATAACACAATTAAATACATTATGGAAATAAACATGAAAATTTAAGAGAGAACTGAACATCCTTTTCAGTTTTTCTGAACTGATTCTAATGTAATCTGAGTTACTTCCTGAAAAAAATCAGAAGCGCCATGCACAACCATTACTAAGCATTTTATAAACGTGTAACTATATATACTCACGCTCATTTTGTTATTTTTGACAACTTGTATAATAGAATCTAAGTGTTTGTCATGATATATTTTAATCACATGACAGAATTACTAAGACAACAGCTGCTTCCTTAACTATTAATAATTAATGTCTGATTTTATTCTTTTTATATGCTGCCTTTTTAAATAATACAATAAACATTTTTATAGAAATGCATATATTTTGATGCTTTTTATTTGAGCTGCATTTATTTGCTTTGACACTTACATCCTTGGAAAATTTACATGATTATAATTACACAGTAAACCTATTTTAAAGAAGTTGTGTTAGGAATTATTTAACAAGCTTCTAGGAAGGGTGCTGAAAATATAGTTTGAGAGTGCCGTAATGGTTGGATCATAGACAGGGCTACTGAGAGCCATTGTGGACCCTAGACAAAAATTCCACATAGGCCCCTTTAATATGACCCTGATTTAAACCAAATATCATAACAAATCACTTTGCTTGCTGTTACCATGAATCTACAGGAGTAAAAGAATTGACTTTTCTTTCCATCTATCCATTTATGGCAAGCATAACTCATCAGAAAATAAAGCTAGGGACTTGAATTGGCCACCATCTTCAGGGTGGTTGTGGGAGTTCCAGGGCCAAAATTGAAAGGCATGGGAATATCCTGGCCGAGGTGAGACTTTTAAAGATATTTAAAAGGTTACATCATTTGTCATATAGAAAAGTACCCTTTACATCTTCTACCAACACAATAATAATGATTATGACCTGGTGCCTGAACTGGGAATAACAACAACAACAACCTTGTGCCTAAAGTGGGAGTTCTAACTCCTGTTCCACATGTAGAACCACTGTAATGTTCCACAAGCGTGCATGTGATTGGTGGAGGATGAGGGAAAATATGCTTTTACAACTGTTAGATCATGGGAAAATATTAACTCCCCCACTCTTCTGTTCATAATATTAACAAAGGTTTGCTACCATACTGCTATTAAGTATAATCTGTTACCAGACAAGATAGGGACAAGAACATTTGAAAATAAAGGTGGTGGTGGGGAGACACAGAAAAATTAGGTGGAGGGAGACATCTGGAGTTTACTATTTTATCTTTGGTTTTAGCTGTGGATGTTTTAATTATTGTAAGCCACTGTGAACCAATAGGAAAGGTGGGATATAAATGTTCCAATAAATAAATTACATTGTGAATAAGTTACCTCAATGGCGGGGGGGGGGGACTATCAGACCTTTGAATACAATACCTAGTCCTGACTACAAAAGACATATAATCACCTTTGTTTCCAAACCCCAAGTTTAGGCTTTGCTACTTGGAAAGGTAATGGCTGGTGTACTACTTATCCTTTTTCTTTTTGGCAAAAGTTCCATTTTCCACAAAAAAACCCCAATTAAAATAAATAAAATTTAATTTTTTAAAAAAGTCTTCACCAGGAATTCTTGTGAAAGCAAAGGGGTTTTGAGGTGAGTTGTAGAATAAGTGTTTGTACATGACTAATTTTAAACAATGCTTATATATTTCTTGTTCTCAAATCATCACAACTTTGCTATTCCTTACACAAACTTTGATGGATGACATGCTTTTTATAAATAACTGACGAAAGAACAACTATAGTATCTGGATTTTTATTTTATTTTTAATTTGGATTTGGATATTTTGTTTTCCTTACTACAATATTGTTGCTCAATATACAGAAGGTTCTTTTGGAATCTCAGTGTCACCTTTTGCATACCTACCTGGATTAGCTAAAGCACAGGAGGTTTAGTAATAACCTGGGGGGGAGGGGAATAGAGTAATCAATCTGCCTAGTTCCACTTAACATAGAAAAGGACACATGCAGAAGATCATCAGTTGAAAAACTGAATAGCTAAACAGAATTGCACATGATTAATTTCAAGAATATTTTATGTCATTATAAGGAAAAATGAATGTTTAAAATGGCATAATGATGAACTGATTAACAGATGGCCATGAGTATATCTGTATATATAAAAATAGATCATCAAATCATTACTCATGGTACACTTGTTCCAGTGAATATTGTACAAGATTAACTGCAGATTTTTTTAACCCTTGCATTTCTCATAGCTTTAAAAACTTAGCACATTGTGGTCATCTAGAATTCAGATTCAGATTATTTATGATTACGGTACATAACCAATAAAAACAATTTAAGAAGCCAATCCATTCAAATCCAATGTACAAAGTACGCAAACATTTAGGCATGGTTTTTACAGTAGAATAAAAATATTCAAAAAAAGGGAGCGTTGCAAAATTTTAAAATATACAAAAAGGATAAAAACGATCAACATCAAAGTCCCTCCTTTACAAAAACATCATGAATTCTCCTGGCAGCTGCCAGAAATCTGGTGCAATCATACGTAAATTGGGGATTAGAGTCTACTAACAATATATTTCTAGTTTTGGAGTCCAAAAGGCCCTGGCATCTCTCTAGCAAAGAATGAATATACTTGACACGTATGCTTTTGTATAGTCCACACTCAAGCAAAACATAGTAAATTGTTTCCACTTTATCTGTACAGCTAGGGCTGCAGATAGAAAAATATTGCATCGGGCCATAGAAAAGGTCCTTCTGTGAGATACAAAGCTGCAATGGTGAAGAAGACTGACACCGATTTCGCACTCACCTTACGCCGCTCTCATATTCGACTTCTCAGCGCGGCTAACTTCCGATTTCCCACTATCTGCGCGGGGGCTGGAGCAGGCATTTTCGCGCAGCAAACAGAAACCACTAAAAACCAGTTTCCATTTGCTGCGTGAAAACACTGATCCTTGCTGCAACCCCAGGGCAGATAGTGGGAAATCGGAAGTTAGCCGCTCTGAGAAGACGAACATGAGAGCGGTGTAAAGGTGAGTGCAAAATCAGTCACAATAACAATGATTCCTGTATTTTTTGTTCTCAGAAACAATAAGCCTAGTAATGTTTATGTAGCATTTCATATACATTATTTCAATAGTCCTTACATTTGATTTTTAACTGCTGTAAGCCACTGTGGAAACCATTTTATGATGAAATGCATAATGCAGCAAACATACAAGTAAATAACTACTACAGCATATTGAGTCTTTCTTATGTGCTTCCAAGTGAAATTCTAGCACACTTACTTGAAAGATAATAGATCAAGATATTAATACTAGCACAGTCACCCCGATTTGCAAGTGTTTGTACTTCTGATTGATGAGCTGTAGGATTCACAAGTTTCAGATTTGCTCCTTTGCAGTTGGTGATATACAAAGCTACCACATGTGCTCTGGACCCATGCCCTACTTCACAAACTGGTTCACAAACATAAGTTCATGATGAATTTTGGCTGGTTTGTGAACTAAAGTTCATGAACTGAAGAGCTACCACAAACTTCTATGAATTTTAAGGCAGTTTGTGGCAGCTCATGAAGAGCAAAAAGCAGGGGGTTAAATGGCTCTCAGCTTAATCAAACTACCATAATTTCTATATCTCGTGCACATCTATGTCTTCTTTATGCATTAATTTTAACCATTACAATAATACAATAACATTTTCACATCTACTATAAAATAGAATATTATCTTTCCCAATTATCATTTATTTATTTCAATTTTTAAGACACCATCCCCCATAGGACAGGGTTCAGAGCAATGTACATAAAAATACTCATAAAAAAATAAAAGGTTGAAATCACAAAAAACACAAAAACACAATAACATAAAGACTCCATATTCTTTTAATATGGGACGGAGACAGTCTTGGTCGCTCTCATGGACGATCTCCAGAGGCACCTGGATCGAGGCGGCACGGCGGTTTTGCTGCTGTTAGACCTATAGGCTGCGTTCGATGTGGTCGATCACCGGCTGCTGGCCCGCCGCCTTGCCGACGCAGGGATTCAGGGGTCAGCCTTACAGTGGCTTTCCTCTTTCCTTGAGGGTCGCGGACAAAGGGTGGCAATCGGAGGAGAGCTGTCCCAGAGACACTCAACTGTGGGGTGCCACAGGGAGCAGTTCTCTCCCCGATGCTATTCAACATCTTTATGCGCCCCCTTGCCCAGATTGCCCGGAGACATGGACTGGGTTGCCATCAGTACGCTGATGACACCCAACTCTATCTATTGATGGGTGACCGGACTGACAATGCCCTGGAAAATCTGGACCGAGCGCTGCAAGCCGTGGCAGACTGGATTAAGCTGAGTGGGCTGAAACTGAATCCAGTGAAGACAGAGGTCCTTTGCCTGGGTCGCGGCAGTTTAGGGAATGGGGTCTCTCTCCCAGTTTTTGATGGGGCGCAACTGGTAGCAGTGCGCAGAGTTAAGAGCTTGGGAGTTCTACTGGAGCCTCCCTTGACAATGGAGGCCCAGATAGCAGCTACTGCCAAGTCCGCCTTTTTTTATCTTAGACAGGCGAGGCAGCTGGCCCCCTTTTTGGAGCGTGGCGACCTGGCAACAGTGATCCACACAACGGTCACCTCAAGGTTGGACTACTGTAATGCCCTCTACATGGGGCTGCCCCTGTACCGAACCCGGAAACTGCAGCTAGTGCAAAATGCAGCAGCCAGGCTGCTACTGGGACTGCCTCGGTGGGAACATGTGCAGTCTGGGCTGCGGGAATTGCACTGGCTGCCAATTGTTTACCAGGTTCGTTACAAGGTGCTGGTCATTACCTTTAAAGACCTATATGGTCAAGGACCTGCCTACCTTAGGGACCGCCTCTCTCCATATGTTCCCCAGAGAGCACTGCGATCAAGTTCAAAAAATCTTCTTGAAATCCCTGGGCCAAAAGATACTAAATTAAAAGCTACCAGAGAACAGGTGTTCTCTACAAAGGCCCCCCAATGGTGGAATCAATTGCCGGAAGAGGTGCGGGCCCTACGGGATCTTAACCAGTTCCGTAGGGCCTGCAAAACTGCCCTCTTCCAGCTAGCTTTTTAAGACAGAACTCCTGATAAGATCAGTAATACCGAGCCATCTTATACGCCATTAGACTGTATTTTAATGTCATACTGTTTTATTGGTTTTATTGTTTAAATTATTAATTATATTATCCATTGTTTATCTGTATCATGGTTTACCATGTCTTGTTAGCTGCCCTGAGCCTGCCTAGGCGGGGAGGGCGGGGTATAAATAAAAGTTTATTATTATTATTATTATATTATTATTATTTAGTCCGTGTGATCACAGCCCATGTCATGATCTGAGGCCATGTGGGTGGCAATGTGAAAAAGAGCCATCTTAGTTGTGGCACCAAAATTATGGAACTTCCTTCCCAGCATGATTAATCTGTTCCCATCTATCATGGTCTTCCCTCACTTGTTTGAAATTCCCTTGCTCCCTATTTATGTGTTTAATATCTTGTTTTAATTGCTATTTACGTATGTATAAAGCTGGTTTTAATATTTTTGATTATTTTCTGCCCTAGAGATTCTAAGTTGGATGGGAAAGTGGCATAAAAATAAAGATAAAATATTCTGTGTTTCTTATGCACTGCTACTAAGAAATCAATTACTTTCCATAAGAAACTGAAGAATTGACATGGTTCATAAATGTCTCAGCAACCTCCAGGTTGAATAATGATAATCATACATGTCATGTTGTAATCAATGTGACTTCCTTAGCCAAAACTAACTTAAATCCCATTGATTCAGCAGGAATTGAGCGTGATTGACTTTCCCTGGACGCATGGAGTGTAACTCTGAAAGCTGCATACTGTGTTCTAAATAAAGAGATAGACTGACACTCCAGTTTTAGCACACTAGCAACACATAGCCTGCTGTTATAATAATGAATATTAAATGATGGTTAATCATAGTAATAGCATTCTAATCCAACAGACAGATATATGTATATAGATAGGGATAGATGATAAATATACAGGCAGGCAGGCACACAGTGAGAAGAGAGAGAGAGAGAGAGATCTGTTGGACTGGAATGCTATTACTATGATTAGTAATCCTTACCCTAAATCAGCAGGATTTCAGTGTCCCTCAGGGACACAGCATAAAAAGATGCACCCACTTCCTGCAGACATTGTCTCCAAGTTGCAAGCCATTCATCAATCACCACAGAATGATTTCCCCCAAAGTTCTAGATATCATTGAGTAGGATTGGGTGGGGGGGGGGCTAATCACATGTAGAAAACTCCCATTCTCTTCAAACACATTTGCGACAAGAAAGAAATTTTTTCTCTGACTTTTAAAAAATATTCAGTAGCCCCAGCTTCCATAGGAGTATTAATCGTAGCTTTAGATTAGAAAGCAAACAGTTTATAACACAGATACCTTCTTAACCTAGAAGATACACACAATATACCAGCATCAGTTGGATAGGGCAAACCAGGGCAGCCATTTAAAGGAGGTAGAAGGCAAGGCTGGAGAAGGGTTGCCAGGTCTCTGACTCTTGCTAGCAGTGGGTGGGAGAGAGCTTTCTGGAGTGGAATTGGGAAAAGTCGCTGCATGTGACATCCCTGGTATGATGATGTCACATGGAAGTGATGTCATCATGACAGGGGCATCATGTGGCAATGTTCTGGTATTCTGAGCAAAATTCTTTGGTTACTGTAGTGTTTTGGCCAAAATATCAGAGCATAATGACGTCACTTCTGTATGAAGTCTAATGTTGGGGATGTCACACCAGGTCATGACTGCTGGAGGCAGGACTTCCACCTGCCACTCAGCTGACCAGTGGTGGGCAAGAGCCTGCAAACTCAGGGGATCCCCTGCTTCCACCTGGGGGCTGACAAAACCTAGGCTGGAGGTTAGCCTGGCTCAATCACACCTGACTGGCAATCGCTCCTGCCAATCAACCTAAGTGGATGGGGCAACCCTCAGGAAGGCAAGAAAAGAAAGAGGCAGAGTGTCCATCATAAGGGCCAGGGACTTTGGCCTGGGAAGACAGGTTAGCCTTCCTGCTTGCTAGCTGGCTACAGGGTCACACAGTGGAAAGAGAGGAGAAAGACCTTCCCCTCTCTAGTCTGAGGCCTGTTGAGGCTTTGAAGAGAGACTATGGAAAGTGTGCCAGCCTTATGGTGAACCAGATGCTCAAACAAGGATGGCTATTGGCCCTGCCAAGCTTTTAACCAGGGCTGGTTAGCAAAACCAGTTTGGTGCTCCCTTGGGGATACTGATGGTGGAGTTTGAGTTTGCTGGCACAGTTTAATGGGGAGTTTGAATTTGCTTGCACAGTTTAGAAGTTAAATTTAATAATCCCTAATTAATCCATTCTGAAGGTAATGTTTGTTTTTATTTTGGAATATAGGGACCTAAAATTGTGCTGCTAATCTCCATTGGGTGAGAAGCTGGCTGTATGTAGGACATCTTGGTGTGGTGACTATAAAAACTCCCAAGAGAAGCTTTTGGATGTGGGCACAATGTGGTCATCAGACACTGAACTTGCCTTGATTGATTTCTGGAAACCTGTCCTCTGACCAAATGCCATTGGACTTCTGAAACCTCTCCTGACTTTTTTTATTCATGGAAATTAAAGAAGCTGTAACCCGACACTGGAAGCTGGCAAGCCAGCTAGCATAAAGAGCACCATGCTGTGGGGCCAATTAGGATCAGGCTCTGTTGTTATTTTAAAATTACTTTAAAATGATGGTGGCATCATCACAACTTCTGTTAGGACACCATCATGTCTAGTTTGGCCATGAGTTACTATAATTGAGATGTGTACCTTATTTGGTCAGAATCTCTCTCTCAAAAACAGAAGCAGACTGGGAGGGAAAAATGGTCCTGGAAAATAGCATCAACCTCATGTGAAAAGAAAGTTGCCACTCCAGAGACCCCTCAGATAGGGCTCATCAACCTGGCTGTGGGCTATTTGCTGCACTCCTTATTCAAATAACACACAGTCCTTTATTTGGTAGTTCCAAGAACCAAATAAGGGGGAGGAGCGAGGCAAGACATCAAAATAACCATACTTAGTCCATGTAGAATTCTCATCAGTTACCACAAAAACAGTTCCAAGCCTTCAAGCCATTCCTCACTCCAGCTTCTGGGGAGAGCATTTTCCAACAGTCAAAATAAGATAAATTCCAGATATCTCACAGCCACCAGCTGCGACTAAAAGCATTGTCTCCTCTCCCCCAAATTCTACTCTGAGGGCTTGCTTCTTCAGCTCAAAACCTGCCTATTAAGCTACCCCAGGCTTAATTCACTACAGCTGCCAGCTCTTTCCTGCAAAGAGTAAGGATTCAAATTAACTTAACCCATTGCAGGTCCAAAGAGTCTTAGAAGGCTTGCATCTGCTGTCACAACATTCTTTATTCTTTACAACATGGCACCCGCAAAGGAGGAAGGGAGAGACTGCCAGCCTGCCTGGCTCAAGTCCTGATTCTACTTACACAAGGGAGGGAGGGAAAGGCAGCTTGCCTGTCTGCCTGCCTCCCTCCTCGACCACATGCTGCTCTTCTCTCACTGGGCATCTGAACTCAGGTTGGGGAGAGACCATCAGCCTACCAGAATACATCCCAGCAGCATAATGGCCATTCTATTCCTGCTGAAGAATCAGTTTTCATCAGGAGAAAGATCTCACACACCCAGCTTTTATGTTCAGATAGCAGCTGTACATTGTGATTTTTTTCTCAGTTATAATGATCACCATTATCTGCTTCTTAGTAACTTCCTTGAAAGATTTTTCAATTACTCATGAGATTATGGAGGCTGCTCCACATGGGGATAATTCAGAAGCATAAAGAAAATTTGTGCTTAGTTGTAGTTGGTACTGACTTACTTTTGAAATCTGTACAGTAGTTATTACCTTAAAAATAGTAATATTGTACGGAATGCATTTTTCTATATCGGGGTGGCCAATGGTAACTCTCCAGATGTTTTTTGCCTACAACTCCCATCAGTTATTACCTTAAAAATAGTCATATTGTAGGGAATGCATTTTTCAATATCGGGGTGGCCAATGGTAACTCTCCAGATGTTTTTTGCCTACAACTCCCATCAGCCCCAGCCATAGGCCATGCTGGCTGGGGCTGATGGGAGTTGTAGGCAAAAAACATCTGGAGAGCTACCGTTGGTCACCCGTGTTCTATATAAAGTTCCCCATTATCAGGGCCAGGTGGGTCAGAGAGGGTGGATATACAGGGTGAACTGTATGGCATTATACTCTGCTGAGGTCCAGCCCTTCTCCAAAGTCTTCCTTCCTCAGACTCCATTGCTCAAACCTCCAAGAATTTCCAAGCCAGAGTTGTTAAACCAAGTTAAGGGTGTTGTATTTTTCTTAATTATTATCATCCTGCCCTTCCTCCAAATTGCTCAGGATGGCTTACAAATTGCTCTGGCTGTCTTTCTCCACATTTTAGCTTCACAACAACCCTGTAAGCTATTTTAGGTTGATAAAGATAAGGCACTGGTCCAAAGTGAAGTTAGCAGTTATATTGGTAGATAGGAGATTGAACTCAGGTCCCCTTAGAGTTTTTCCAACACAGTAACTACTATATGACACTGACTCCCACACTGCACATCACCCATAATCTGAAGTTCCACCTTTTAAAGGTTCAATTTGTTGGAAAGCAAAGGAAGTCTTTGCATAGCAGCACCACAGCTATGGAATGCTTTTCTTACTTTGTTGTTGTTCAGTCGCACAGTGGAGTCTGACTCTTTACGACCCCATGGACAAAATCTCGCCAGGCTCTCCTATCTTCTACCATCCTCCGAAGTCTGCTCAAATTCGTGTTAGTTACATCAGTAATGCTGTTCAGCCATCTCATCTTTTGCCGTCCCCTTCTTTTTTTGCCTTCTGTCTTTCCCAGCATCAGGGTCTTCTCCAGGGAGTGCTCCCTTCTTATTTGGTGGCCAAAGTATTTGAGCTTCAGGTTCAGCATCTGACCTTCCAAGGAACAGTCAGGGTTGATTCCCCTTAGGACTGATTGATTGGATCTTCTTACAGTCCAAGGGACTCTCAAAAATTCTTTTCCAGCACCACAGCTCAAAAGCATCGATTCTTCTGCGCTCGACCTTCCTTATGGTCCAACTCTCACAGCCATACATTCTCTCTCTCAGCTTGACTTCGCAAACGAAGATTTAAGGAGGGTGCAGTAGTCCACGTCTGCTGCAGGCTTGCTGGTGGCTGACAAGACCAATGCGGGACAGGCAGATCCGGCCACAGTGGCTGCAGGGAAAAGTCTGATTTGGGGTTGGTGCTGTAGCAGTGCGATTCTTCCTCAATCTTCTTTTGTCCTCAAGACCAGCTATGCGTGCTTTCTCAAAGGAAGAGAGAGCCTGGTGGATGGTGTGCCTCCATGCTTTGCGATCTGAGGCTAGGTCAGACCACTGGTGATGGTTGATGCGACAGGTGCCAAGGGATTTCTTCAAGGAGTCCTTGTACCTCTTATTTGGTGCCCCTCTATTTCGATGGCCGGTGGAAAGTTCGCCATACAGAGCAATCTTGGGAAGGCGGTGGTTTTCCATCCTAGAAATATGCCCTGCCCAGCGCAGCTGCGTCTTCAACAGCAGTGCCTCGATGCTTGTAACCTCCGCCCTCTTGAGGACTTCAGTGTTGGTCACAAAGTCACTCCAGTGGATGTTGAGGATGGTGCGAAGGCAGCGCTAATGAAAGCGCTCAAGGAGTCGCAGTTGATGATGGTATAAAACCCACAATTCGGAGCTGTAGATGAGGGTTGTCATCACAACTGCTTTGTAAACATTGATCTTTGTGCCTTTTTTCAGATGCTTGTTGCTCCACACTCTTTTGTGCAGTCGGCCAAATGCACGATTTGCCTTTGCCAGCCTGTTGTCAATCTCCTTGTCGATCTTGGCATCTGAGGAGATAATGCACCCCAGGTAGCTGAACTGCTGGACTGTCTTCAGAACTGATTCACCCACAGTGATGCAGGGAGGGTGATAATCTTCCTGGGGTGCAGGCTGGTGGAGAACTTCTGTCTTCTTCAGACTAACTTCTAGGCCGAATAGCTTGGCAGCCTCTGCAAAGCAGGACGTCATATGCTGCAGAGCTGATACCGAGTGGGAGACGAGTGCAGCATCATCAGCAAACAGTAGCTCTCGGATAAGTTTTTCCATTGTCTTGGAGTGGGCCTTTAGCCACCTCAGGTTGAACAGGCTGCCATCAGTGCAATAGCAGATGTAGACACCATCATCATCATCTAGATCTACTGCGGCTCTTTGAAGCATCATGCTAAAGAAGATCGTAAAGAGAGTTGGTGCGAGAACGCAGCCTTGCTTTACACCTGTGCCTATTGGGAAGGGCTCCGAGAGGTCGTTGCAGTGTCTGACTTGGCCTCGCTGGTCTTCCTGTAGCTGGATGATCATGCTGAGGAACCTTGGGGGACATCCGAAACGTTCCAAGATTTGCCACAGGCCTTTCCTGCTAACGGTATCGAAAGCTTTGGTAAGGTCGACAAAAGTCACATATAGACCCTTGTTCTGTTCCCTGCATTTCTCTTGGAGCTGCCTGAGAACAAATACCATGTCGGTGGTACTCCTGATGGCTCTGAAGCCGCACTGGCTCTCTGGGAGGAGTTCTTCTGCAATGGTGGGCACCAGTCTGTTCAGGAGTATTCTGGCAAGAATTTTGCCTGCGATGGAGAGCAGGGTTATCCCCCGGTAGTTGGAGCAGCCTGACTTTCCCCCTTTGTTCTTGTGTAGAGTGATGATGATTGCATCGCGAAACTCCTGGGGTAGTTTGCCTTGTTCCCAGCAGGTGACAAGTACTTTGTGAAATCTGCTATGTAGTACTGTGCCCCCATGCTTCCAGGTCTCTGGTGGGATTCCATCAACTCCCGCTGCCTTGCCACTTTTCAGTTGCTTGATGGCTTTAACAGTCTCTTCTAGGGTGGGGATCTCATCCAGCTCTGTTTTCACTGGTTGAAGTGGGGTGAGGTGGATTGCTGAATCTTGAACTATGCGGTTGGCACTGAAGAGAACCTGAAAATACTCCGACCACTGGTTCAGTATGGATGCCTTGTCTGTGAGGAGCACTTGGCCGTCTGCACTACGCAAGGGACTCTGAGCCTGATATGATGGGCCATATACTGCCTTCAGGGTTTCGTAGAACCCTTTTAAATCACCAGTGTCTGCACACAGCTGGGTTCTCTCTGCAAGCTTGGTCCACCACTTGTTCTGAATGTCTCGAAGCTTGCGCTGGAGGTTGCTACATGCAGCGTGAAAGATTGCTTTTTTCCCGGGACAGGAGGGCTGAACAAGATGTGCTTGATAGGCAGATCTCTTTTTCGCTAGTAATTCTTGGATCTCTTGATTGTTCTTGTCAAACCAGTCCTTGTTCTTCCTTGTGGAGAAACCAAGGGCTTCTTCAGAGATCAACAGGATGGTAGTTTTTAGGTGTTCCCAGAGTGCTTCTGGAGAAGGGTTTGTGGGGCAACTGGGGTCCTCAATTCTTGACTGGAGTTTTGCCTGGAAGGCAGCTTTAACTTCGGCTGACTGAAGGCTGCCAACCTGAAACTTCCTCCGAGGGATACCTCCTCTCCTGGGTGTGGGTTTAAAGTGAAGACGGAGATTGCAGCATACAAGACGATGATCCATATGACATTCTGCACTGGGCATTACTCGGGTGTGTAAGACATCTCGAAGGTCTCTCTGGCGCACCAGAATGTAGTCGATAAGGTGCCAGTGCTTGGACCGTGGGTGCATCCAGGTTGTCTTCAGACTGTTCTTCTGCTGGAAGATAGTGTTGGTGATGGTGAGCTGGTGCTCGATGCAGAATTCTAGCAGGAGGCGCCCGTTGTCATTGCAGTTGCCAATGCCGTGTTTGCCAAGTACTCCTTTCCAGGCTTCCGAGTCTTTACCTACTCTGGCATTGAAGTCGCCAAGGATGATCACCTTGTCCTCTGTAGGGGTCTTCTGTACGAGGTTGGGTAGATCAGCATAGAACTTGTTCTTTTCTGCAGGATCTGCTTGAAGGGTTGGGGCATACACACTGAAGAGTGTTGCATGCTGCTTGTTTTGAAGTGGGAGGCGCATGGACATGATGCGATCTGAGTGACCTGTTGGCAGGTTTTCGAGTTTGGAGTCAATGGAGTTCCTGACCATGAAGCCAACGCCAGAAAGGCGGCTCTCAGCCTTTGACTTACCCGACCAGTAGAGGGTATAGCCAGCACCGTGTTCTTGAAGACTACCTTCCTCAGGGAAACGGACCTCACTGAGAGCTGCTATGTCGATATTCAACTAGAGAAGTTCGTGGGCAACTAGAGCAGAGCGTCGTTCAGGGCGACCACTGTCTACTGTGTCAAGCATGGTTCTGATGTCTTTGTCTACTGTGTCAAGCATGGTTCTGATGTCTTTAGTCTTTGCACACTTTGTGAGGCAGGTGCATGCCTTTTCTTTGTTGTTATTTTTTGACCGCAAGTAAGGATGCCCGTTGACCGCGGCTAGCCAACTCGGGGGAAGGAGACGAGCTTTGTTTAGGCCACCTTTTCTAGGCCCCTCTCCATGTGGAGCAAGCAGTGCTGTCCCTAGATAAGGCTGCTTGGTCGTTCAGGGTGCTGCCGAAAAATGCTTTCATCTCCGGGTTAGCATCAGGCAACCAATACCCTGAACCGCCTACATGCAGGATCAGGACTGCGGCTTCCAGTGGCACCTTCCACCTGCCGTTTCGCCCCTTGCCCATTGCTGCAGGACTTGATGCATTGTGGGTTGTGTATGTGGATATGCCCTTCAGGCCTGCGCAGAGGAATTTTTTAGGTGAAGCGCAGTGTGCGTGGTACTGGCTCCACCCTTTCACCTGGGGGTCATCTGCCATGGCCCAGTAAGCCGGGACTCCGGCAGCGAGTCCTCCAGATGGTAGGTGTTACATTAACAAGCTCTGTCTGCCCGGGTTTGATGTTAGCGTTTTCCTTCTCTTAGGCTGGCGAGGTTGGTGGGCCCAGCCTGTCCATCTGGTTATACCGCCGGACAATTCGGTCGCACCATGACGTAGCAAACTCTGTGAAAAACGGGGGGGACCAGCGAGAAGGTGTTGCTACGGATGCAGTAATGCAGGAGAGGCCATTGCAGTGACCATCTGCCAGGCATAGCCAGACAGTGACCACGCGGCGTTCACTACACCGGGAGAGGAGTGGCTATGTATTGCGCATACACTTTGCCTGGGGGGGGGGGTAGGATACCCAGAGGGAGCCCACCCACCCCCCGCCCTCATGTACTCTGTATATAAATTAAATAAGCAGAGTGACAATATACATCCTTGTCGAACCCCCTTTCCTATTCTAAACCAATCAGTCGCTCCATATCCCATTCTGACAGTTGCTTCTTACTTACTAGACATTATTTGTGGCACCCAGATGATTAAATAATATTTTTAAAATATCCAGCTTTCTAGTTAGCATCAGGTCTATATTGCTCTTCTTATTCTGCAGCATTGTTGTTTTTTGGAATTGTTTTAAGAAGCAGAAACCATCTTGAAAATTCAGGTAGAAAGTCAAGAGGCTTATTGAAGCAAATAAGTTCTCAGAGTATTATGTCAAGCAAGACAAATCCTTCTGCACTTATTTTTGTTTAAAAACACATAGGAGAGACAAAAGTTTCTTGAAACTGCTTATTGAAATTTGTTGACATGGCATATATACAATGGGTGTTGACAATGTGCAAAGAAAGCTAATCTCTTGCTGAAGATTTTACATCATATAGCCATAGCAACTAGATGTCAAATCCTCGAAAAATGCAAGTGAATTTATAATGAGATATCTAACAAAGCAACATGTTATTCATTGATTATGTATGTTGGCAGGTATATAAGGTTACTGGGACCCTCAGACAAAACAAAATAGCACATGGAAGGTGCAGATTGTTCTTTTTCCCCTCAGAAAAGAGTTTCTGTGCTCTCTGTTGAGAAACCATAGCAATGATAACAGGAGAGTGGTAAAGTTTACATTACATTTATTATTTTATATATTTGTATACAGGCCTGGTAAGATAGATTATGATACTCCTCCTTTCTTATCAGACCTTTATCTATCTAACATTTTCTAGGATGAAGTCATTGTCCCATTTAGTCCTCTCTCCTTGCCTGTATTGAAGCTGTAATATATCTTTAAAAGCACACTCTTTTATTATCTGTCTTCCTTCCTGTAACAAAGCCACCGTTTTGCTGAATATTTCAATGCTTTGCTCTTCCTTGCTTTACTTTTATTCCATTGGCATTCCCACTCTGAATGCTATAAAACAAAGCATTGCTTCTATAAGACAGCTGTTCCTGAAGGATTCTTCACTGGTGCACTTCTTTAAAAATACAGTTAAATAAATAAACACAAATATCATAGATATTTACTTAAGTTAGCAGACCATCTGGAATAAGCAGTCTAAAATGTTATCTGCCCGACTCATGCCATTGGGTACATGTCATCATGATCGGACACCACTATAATGAAATACTTGGCAGAAACTGTACGAAGAGAAAGGCAACATCACTAGATTATGATGCATAGGAATTGGATTTTCAAATTAGGTCATTATATAAGGGCCCGATCCACATATTTTTTGAGTGGGGGCAAAACAAAAAAATGGTACCTCCACTCAAAATATTGGTGGGGGGGGGCCTGCGGTGACCTGTCTCTCCCACCAGGGTGTTTAAATTGGGGGGGGGGGGAGGAGTGGGACTGCTTTTGGAACTCTCTGCCTGCGGAGAGTTGGCAAAGGTATCTGATTCCCCCCTCCATTTAAACACCCCCCATGTCCACAGCAAACAGACTGTATGAGCTCAGGGTCAGGGGTTTTAAATACAGGAGGAGTGGACCCCACTGAAGTCTGCACTTCTCAGGTCCACCTTCTCTCAAGCTCCACTCAGTCAGGATGCAAATCCTGGGAGCCAGCCATTGGCTGGCTGCATGAAGGGCAGCCCAAGCTCCCCTCCACAGCCACTGGGAGACCACAGCCAGGAACAAGTGGACCTTTTTCTTTCCAGCATGCAGCTCTGCACACAGCCACAAAACAGCCTTCAGTCAGTTTGTGGCTGGCATTACTTCACAGTTACTTCTTTCATAAAAGCACTTTGCTTAAAAATAAATCCAAGGTAATAAATAAATAAAACATTTCCTTTGCACAGGAGATTTAGAGTTCTACACTGCAAACAGAGTGAATGTAAGCAAACAGGATAAAGTGGTATTTTGGAAGCTATAAAAGTAACACAGTTAAAACCTCTAGAGATCGTTTTTATGTCCAAAGGCTATGAAATACAACTGGGGAGCTTGTTCTAAAAATGGAGACAGTGTTGACAAATGTAAGTTTAGGAGCCCTGTCTCCATCTCATATTATCTTTATGATGTCCCTTTCCCAGGGGTCATTTTGTAGAAAAATAGGTGGTGGAGCTCATCCAGGGATTGTTATGCAGCTGCACCTACTATTCAATGAAGAACATAGGTCGGTGGGGAGGAAGAGGAGGAACCCTCAGAAAGGTTCAGGAGCTGTGCTCCTGCAAGCTCCTGCTGAATTCAAGGCCTGCCCTTTCCCAAGATGTGCCAATGGGGAGAGTGCAGGGGGTGTTATTATTAACCAAATCCTGGGATTGGATGTGAATGGCACTGTAATAGCACTAATTCTGCTTTAGACCTTCAGCCCTGTCCCCAAACTGACATTCTACACTGCAATCATAGAAACCAGCTCTATGTTTCTAGTATAGAAAATCAGTTTGGGGGCAAGGCTGAACCAGGATTAAAGGTCTAGTGCGGAATCTGGGCCAATCTACAGATATGAATCTACAGATATAGGCTGTCTCCATGTGGACTACAGGAGCTTCTTTTTGTTGTTGTTTATGACAATTTTATTATCCTGTAATATTTTGCAATAATACTCATAATCAATTATTAAAAATTCATACAAAAACATTACATTTTTCTCCTCCCCCCCCCTTTTCTTGACCTCCAACGGTGTATTTTAAGTAAATTGCTAAAACTAAAAGGTATTTTTTTTCAAATAAAGAATCTTCATTAAAAAAAAACTTACAAGAAGATAAAAAGGAAAGAAAAAAACAAATATAATAATTATAGTTCATCTTCATTATAATCCTTTAGTCCTTATCAAAAGAAAATTAAAAAGAAAGTATATTACCGCTTTTGACTATAGTCCATATTTACTTCTTCCAAAGTTCAACTATTGTCAAAAACCGCCAAGTATCCTTTAACTTTCCATTGTTTTTCAACATATATTTGAAATTTTCCCCATTCATTTTTAAACTTCTCTAGATCTTTTTCTTTTAAGATTCTTGTAAGCTTGTCCATTTCACTCCAATGCATAACTTTCAAAGTCCAGTCCCACTTTTCTGGTATTTCATCCTGCTTCCACATCTCCGCATATAATGTCCTTGCAGCTGAAAGCATGTACCAATTATTGTTCTGTCTTGTTTCGGAAATTTTTCCATTTGTAATCCCAACAAAAAGATATCTGGGGCCTTCTTAATATTATAACCCAAAATTTTTGAGATCTCTTGCTGAATCATTTGCCAAAATTGTTTTGCCTTTTCACAAGTCCACCACATATGGTAGAAAGATCCTTCAAGTTTTTTACATTTCCAACATCTGTCCGACACCTGATTGTTCATTTCTTAAGTGTCATATACCACCTATATAACATTTTAAAACAATTTTCTTTAATGTTATAACATGTCGATATCTTCATAGAGTTCTTCCATAAGTACTCCCATGACTCCATCTGTATTTCCTTATTTATATTTATCGCCCATTTTATCATTTGAGATTTGACTACTTCCTCTTCCGTAGATCATTTCAACAGTAGTTTATAAATTCTTGAAATCAATTTTTCATTATCACCAAACAGCATTCTCTCCAGTTCTGTTTGTTCTTGTCTTATTCCATCATTTTTAATGTCCTGTTCACGCAAACTTTTAATCTGTTGCAATTGAAACCAGTTATAATTATATTGTAGTTCTTCAGCCGATTTTAACTCCACCTTCCCTCCATGTATTTTTAACCATTGTTTGTATGATAGCCATTTCTCTTCCTTGATATCAGAATATAATTTTATTACTTCTGTTGGCACAATCCAAAGCGGTTTCCTTTCATCTCCATATCTTTTATATTTTAACCATGTATTTAACAAATTACTTCTTATATAGTTATGTGTAAAAAAACCATCCATCTTGCTTTTCCCATAACACATATATGCATGCCAGCCATCCATTCTTTGATCCACACCAGGCATACTGCATCATGATACAACTTTAAAACAGGTAATTGGAAACCTCCACCTTTCTTTTGCATCAATCAAAATTTTCATTTTAATTCTTGGTTTTTTCCCAGCCCATACAAATTCTGAAATTTTCCTTTGCCATTTGCTAAATTGTTTATTATCGTTCACTATTGAAATTGTTTGAAACAGGAACATAATTCTAGGTTAGACATTCATTTTAATTGCGGAAATTCTGCCCAGTAACGACAAATTCAACTTGTTCCATTTTATCAAATCTCCATCAATCTTATGCCAAAGCTTCTCATAGTTATTTTTATACAAATCAATATTTTTTGTTGTAATTTCCACTCCTAAATATTTTACTTTAGAAGTAACTTCACATTCTGTTAAATTTTGTAGTTCTTTCTGTTTACCCTTTGACATACTTTTACACAATATTTTTGATTTTTTCTTTATGTAAAAACATGCCAGTTCTCCATATTCTTGTATTTTACGAAGCAACAATGGTGTTACATGAGTGGGATTTTCATGTATAAACATTACATCATCTGCAAACGCTCTGTATTTGTAAGAAAAACCTCTCAGTTTCAAACCCTCTATCTCCTTATCTTCTTGAATTTGCATAAGCAAAACCTCTAAAGTCATTATAAATATCAATGGAGATAGAGGGCAACCTTGTCTTGTTCCTTTACTAATTGTCATCTTTTCTGTCAAATCTGCATTTATACAGTCTTGTTGTTCAGTGTATATTGCCTTCACCATTCTTATAAAATCTTCCCAGTCTCAGTTTCTCCATCACTGCTAACATAAAGTCCCATTGCACATTGTCAAATGCTTTCTCTGCATCAGCAAAAAATAGTGCTACTTCTTTTTCTGGATGTTTTTCATAATATTCAATAATATCTACAACTGTTCTAATATTATCTCTAATTTGCCTCCTGGGAAGAAATCCTGCTTGCTCTTCTTTTATAACATTATTCAAATGCTGTTTAAGGCATTCTGCTAAAGTCCTGGCATATATTTTATAGTCATTGTTAAGTAGTGAAATTGGTCTATAACTTTTTATGTTCATGGCATCTCTGTCTTCTTTTGGAATCAACAAGATGACTGCTTCTTTCCATGTATTAGGTATTTCCCCATCTGTTCTTATAATATTAATCAATTTCTGAAGTTTTGGTAATAGCACTTCCACAAGCACTTTATAAAAAACCATTCTCTTTTGATTCCTTCCTGGTCGACAGTGTCCTTACCTCCTGATACAATTTTGTTAATAATTTTATTCTCCCTTTTTTTTTCATTTGCCAGGCCAAATATTTTCCAGGTTTATTTGCTCCTTCAAAAGATTTCTGTTGCAGTCTTTTTAAATTCCATTCCACTTCTTTGTTTAACAAATGTCTCAATTGATTTTGTAATATTGTAATCTCCCTTATAATTTTCTTTTTTCCAGGTCTCTTTTTAAGCGCCTTCTCCTTTTTTTCCAATCTCTTTCTGGATATCCAACATTAGCTTGTCTTAAGCTCTTTTATCTTTATTGTTCAATGTAATTAAAATACCTCTCATTACTGCTTTATATGCATCCCACACAGTTTGAAATTGAATGTCCTCTTTTTCATTTATTTGAAAGAAAGATTTGGTCTCCTTTTCCAGAGATACCACAACTTCCTTTTTCTGTAGCAGATCTCCATTTATCCGCCATCTTAAAGTCTTTTTCATGGGTTTTGTAGACCACATTAATGGATTGTGGTCTGCCCGTACTTTGGGAAGGATCTCTATTTTTTTTCGTTAAAAGTCCAAGATTTTTTGTACTCCATAACATATCAGTTCTTGAGAAAGAATTGTGCCTTGCTGAAAAGAAAGTATAATCACGTTCGTTAAGGTTAAATTCCCTCCATGTATCTTCCAGACTTTCTTGTTTTACTAACTCAAAAAACGATTTTGGTAATTTTCCTTCATTATTTCCCCCCCCCCCCCAATCTATCCAAAATATTTTGACTATTCCATTAAAGTCCCCCATTAGCATAATTTGCTCATACGTCACTTGGTCTATTGTTGCATAATATCTTTAAAGAAAGAGTCTTTTGCTCCATTTGGGGCATACCCAATAACAAAGTTCTTTTGCAGTTCAACATCACCTCCACTGCAATATATCTGCCATCATCATCTTTAAAAATTAATTTTGGATCTAATTCTTGTTAACATAGAAAACAACTCCCCTTTTTTTCTCCTTAGCCAATGAACAGAATTCCACACCCAATTGTTTATTCCATAAAAATTTATAATCCAGTTTTTTGATATGTACTTCTTGTAGGCAAATTATATTACATTTTTGTTCCCCAATCCAATGAAATGTTGCCTTTCTTTTTTGTGGTGAATTAAGTCCATTTACATTCCAAGATATTAATTTGTAATCCATCATGGTTTTCTATTTTTAGTCTGTACCCCCAAACTCCTTATGTTCATCCAAGAACTTCGTCATTTCCTGGGTGCTTGTAATTGTAAATCTCTTCCCTTTGTGTTCAAAGCTCAATCCCTCTATTGGAAAGTATCCATCTATATCTCATTTCATTTTCTCTCAGCTTTTCAGTCAATTTTTGTATAATCTTCTGTCATTTATAACTTTCCTTGGCAACTCTTTCATTATTTTTACACTACTACCATCCACCTCCAATGCATTTTCAAATTGTTTCCTTAGAATCTTTCCCACCATGTCTCTTGTCACAAATCTTACAACCACATATCTTGGTAATTTGTTTTTTTCTGGCATATTCTGAATTAACCCTGTAAATATAGTCATAAAAATAACTAGTTTCATCAGGGTCATACCCCAAAAACTCAGCAATGATTTTTATTATGTATGTCCTTAAATCAGTCTCAATAGATTCAGGCACCCCTCTCAGACGAATCTGATTTTCCATTAATTTACAATCTTGTAGCACTGCTTTCTCCTGCATTTTTTTATAGTGGAATCCACTGTGTCAATCCTTAAGTCTTGGTCTTTCACCTTCTCTTCAACCTCCTGCACTTTCTTTAACGCTGCTTGGGAGTCTTTTCTAAGATCTTCAATATCTTTTTTTAATTCTTTCTTACTCTCTGATATTGAATCCTTTATAACTTTTACCAGTCTTGCCTCCATGGCCTCCATTGCCTCCTGTCATTTAGACATTTTTGCTTCTTCAAGTGTCCTGGCCCTTGTATGAAACTGCATTGCTCCTGTTTTATTCACAGACATCACTGTCTTCCCATTGCTGAAATAGGCTCAAAAGTTGACCTCATCAAATTGATTTTTAATATCACAGTCTTATAGATTAGGGCATGCCCTTCTAGATGAGCCTAAAATCACCATTCTGAGTCTCCTAAATCGAGATATTAATTTTTAAAAGTTTTATTTTCTTCAAAATGGCGTCCGCTGCTTTTCTGTTCCTTTTTTTTTAAAAAAAAATTCCTTTTTCTCCTTAAAAGCTCCAAATTCGAATCAAAACATATAGTCCATTAAATCTCACCTTTTAATGATGATATCTGCCGGCTCCACTAAAAGTCACATTTACTTTTTAAAGTTTTTATACTTTTGACCTTCTTTTAATGGCCACCGGTACTTCTCTATGATTTATAATTCCAGAAAGGGCTAGGAGGCTTGCAATTTTCCCTTCTCTTAATGGCCACTTCCTTCCTTTCTTGCCACGAAGTCTTGTTCTCGATGATTAAGAAATCTTGCGTTAGTTCTGTAACGTCATTTCCTGTGACGTCTCACAAGTCAGCAGATCTGTTTTCGGAGGGGGTTTTTGAGCCCAACCACAGATATGTTGGAAAACAACCAACAGTTGTTTTCCTTCTTTTAACCTTATTTCTCCAAGTTCTTTAGTCCCTCCTTTATCTTCCTTACTTTAGCATAACATAGTTGGATCCAGACCTTTATCATAATTTCAAATAAGTCTTATTTTAGTCCCGGAGTGATAGATAAAGATCTTTTACCTTTGAAATTGTGATCCTTTTAAACACCGTTCTCTTTAAAAGTGAACGTTCTTTAGTTCCAAAGAAGCTTTGAATCCTGGTGAATTTAAGTCAATTTAATGACCTCAGAGGTCCTCTGTAGACGTTGGAATGCAATCCTTCTCCAGGGACCCTTCAAAGCCAAAAAGGAACCCCACTGGGATTCCACATCAGCCAAAGTAAATCTCCTCAGAATTTGACAAGCATGTCTTGGGCTTCTCCCTCCCTGAGGATAGTTTTTCAGATTGAAACCAACTGGAGTTTATGTTGAAAAAGGAAATTAGGATGGACTTACATTCCGTGTCGCTTACCGACTATATAAAGGCCAAACATATTCCAAGAGGTTTGCGTATTCAGAAGCCTCCTGCCATGTTCAGTGAAGACGTGGCCTTTAAAAACCGGTGGATAGTGATACTTAATAAATGCTCCCTAGACCTTATGGTTTTAATTATAGAGATATCTTTGGAGGAGGGCAAGAAAGTGAAAGATGAAATACTAACATTGAAGGAATCCTTTAAAAGTAAGGTATCCAATAATACGTGGGAGCTGAATATGAAGGAGTTAGAAGGGAAGGTTAAGGCTTTTGAGAAGAAATTAAGAGAAGTAAAAGTGAAAAAAATTGCAAGGGACCAGAAGGATTATAGTGAGTCGAAGGTTTATAACTGGTGGCAAACAAATACTACTCTAAAGAAAAAAGTTTCTTGGACAGACCAGGCAGGACGTTTTTCTGATTTGGAATCATAGGGTGAGGATTCTACATATACTTCTGGAGAGGAGGATGATACTGACCGCTATAGACCATATAGGAATACTAGAAGCAGATCAAGGGAAGGTCGGGATTTTTACAGAGGACTATCAGGAAGGAGGGGGAGATATCGGACTTAGTTATAAATTTATCATCTCACCGTCTCTCATATGATGAGTGTAGGGTTTTGAACTTAGGTTTAAGCTTTGTTCCCACTCCTTACTATGACTCATTCTCCACTAGAGTTGACTTATTTAAATTATGTCGCCTGTTAAAACTGAAACATATGTTTGGCCAAGATGAGGGGGACAGTGAACAAAGGACACCTTTTAGACGTAAGTCTTTGTTTATTCCTAATAATGATGACCCACGCATTGTTGTTTTTGAGAGAATGGTGCTTCAGGATTTGGAACAACTGGAGAGTCGACAAAACCCTTACTTCAACAATTTAAATAAATATGAAAGGGACATTTTATCCCAACTATCTGAGAATCCCAATCTTGTGATTAAATCAGCTGATAAAGGAGGTGGGATTGTTATTCAGGATAGGCAGGATTATCTCCTTATGGTAGGAGCATTATTATCGGATGTGGAATATTATACACGTCTAAACACTGATCCCATTGAAAGAATAGCTAAATTGGTGAGGATGGTACTTATAGACGCTAGAGAAATGGGGTATATCTCCAATAAAGAGTTTGAATTCTTGGATAACCCCCACCCTAAAGTACCTATTTTTTATGCCCTCTCTAAGGTACATAAAGAAATCAGACCTCCTCCTGGTCGTCCAATTGTGTCAGGAAATGGTTCGGTACTAGAACCCTTATCTAAATTTGTGGATCATTTTTTGAAGCCTTTTGTTTGTAAGATTCCCAGTTTTATTAGAGACATGACAGATTTTGTTTCTAAGATTGAGGACTTTAATATCCCTACAGATGCCTCATTAGTAACATTGGATGTCCAATCATTATATACTAACATCCCCTTTGAGGATTTGAGAAATACAGCTCAGTGTTATTTGGATCAGAGAGAGGATTTAGATCCACCTACACCTTTTCTGTTGGAGTTAGTGGACCTGATTATTGAAAATAATTATTTTCGTTTTGACCATGAATTTTTTCTGCAACTCAAGGGGGACGCGATGGGCAGCGCTTTGGCGCCATCTATTGCCTGTTTATTTATGGCTGTGCTGGAAAGTGATTTTTATTGCAACAGAAATAAGAACCCTTTTTTGAAGACATATTGGTTTTTTGTTAGGTTTGTAGATGACATCTTTATGGTGATGAAACATGCAGAAAGATTGGAAAATTTAGTGGAATGGATGGACTCCTGTCACCCTAGCATTAAGTTTTCGTTTAATAAAGATCCTGATACTATCGTGTTTTTGGACATGGTGGTGTATCGCACCGCTAATAAGAATCATAGAAAGGCGGTGGCTAAGAATGGGTATCTACATTATGCTTCATTCCATCCTCCTTTTTTGCGTAATAATATACCTTATGGGCAATTCTTACGTATGAAATGAAATAGCACCTCAGTATAGAAAATCTTGTAATCAACTGACAGTGCAATTTAAGGAACGGGATTATCCAGAGACAGTCATTAAAGGGGCGGAAATTAGGGCTGCAAAACAAGAACATTCCCTTATGTTACAGTATAGGAGTAAATATAACAGAGAGGCTAGGGAAACTCAAAGGTCGTTTTCGCACTTACCTTATTCTGGAGCGACATCCCTCTTCACCACGCAGCATCCGCGCGGATTTCACACTACTTGCTCCGCAGAACCCGGAAGTCCCGTGGCTTTTGCGTCACAAATGTAAACTGGTTTTTGGCAGTTTACATTTGCGACGCAAAAGCCGCGGGACTTCCGGGTTCTGCAGAGCAAGTAGTGCGAAATCCGCGCAGACACTGCGCAGTGAAGAGGGACGTCGCTCCGGAATAAGGTAAGTGCAAAAACAACCAAAGATTATTTTGTTCACTACAATATACTCCTAAGGCATTAGTGATTAAAAACATCATTTTGCGCCATTGGGGTATTGTTTCCAGCATTGCAGGATGTGCCTCTCCACCTATAATTGGTTTCCGTAGATCTCGGAATTTAAGGGACTATTTGGTGCATACTGATTTGAAGACCACAAACGTCTTCTCAATGGCCATTTTCGTTGCAAACAAAAGAGTATGTGGATCCTAGATCCCAAATGACTATTAAATTAACAGGGTTCACTAACTGTGACTCTAACGGTGTCATTTACGCCCTGGTTTGTGGAGATTGTTCAAAAATGTACATAGGATGTTCCTGCAGGGCGATTAAGACACATATCTTGGAACATATTTTAAGGGTTCGCCATCAAGTTCCTGGTGTTCCTCTCCTTCAACATTTTATTGAGACTGATCATGACTTAGAATCCTTAAAATTCTTTGTGATACAAAAAATTGGTGAAATTGGTGAAAGTAGAGGGGGTGATTTTCAAAGGACTATGTTACAAAAAGAGGCAAGGTGGATACATTGTTTAAACACTATTGAACCCGTTGGTCTTAATCAATACAATGATCTTTCCTGTTATATATAGTGTTTGTTGTTTCTGGGGTATGTCGTTATATTTTGGGTTATGTCTCTTTTAAATGGTTGATTAACAACAGCTGTGACCGTTTTTTAAAAAAAAATCTGTGTGCTCAGTTAGATTAAGCCGCTAATTAAGATATTGAAATGGGCGTTTGAGAGAGAACTTGCCTGGAATTTTCAGGTTGTTGTATCAACTGTTTTTGTATGTTTTTGTCAATATTGCTTTTGGTAAAGGCGGTTTTTATCGGTCACGTCTGTTGTTTACAGTTGGCTTATGAGGAAGCTGCAGGAGCAGCAGAACGCAACCAAAGCCGGAGTTTGCGTGAAGGCAAGAATTTTTCCTTCAGAAGCCAACAAGCAACGGAGGGACTCCTGTGGAACTTTATTATTGAGTCTTAGTACTCTATTTGGAAAATTAAGAGACTGTGAGGGGTCCTCCCTGAAATACTGTATTTGAGACTCTTGTTTGGCTTTAATTTCTGATTGTATGAATGTATGCCTACTTTTGTAGGCTGTTCATTATATGACACAATACAATATACTTAATTTTGTATAAACTATTCAAGAGTGTGTGTCTTGCACAATAATTTTGATATTTTTATATTCCATATATTGTGCTGCCATTGTTCTTTTGCATTGTTATTTGGGAGAAGAAGGCAGCAGGTGTTGAGATCGCCTTCTCTGCCCAGAACAGAGGCTCTGGTCTGCTCCTCTAGTGAGAAGTACATCAATTCTCCTGGAAGTCTCGACTATAGGAGCTTCTTAAATAAGAGCTCTGTGACCCTGTATTTCCCCAGGGCCAGATTACTCAACCACCTCAGGACATTTCATAGATCTGGAATGTTAGATATCCAGGCCATAGAGAAATAGAAGCGGGTAAGTCATCTCTAAACTGCAGCCCTGATGTTTGATATTTTCCATCTGCTTCTTTTTGGAGCTTGATCCGCGGTATCTGGTCTCTTGTCTAACACAAATAGCTCAAGGCCCATTATCCTGAAGCCAAGATCTCCACATTCATTCTTATGCAGTTAATACATAAACCATACATGATTAGCTAGTCTGTAGGCAGCTCTACAGATAGCAACTACTATATGTATGACCATACGTATGCATATATAAATAAAACATAAAATAATGCAGAATCAACAAAACAAACATTTTGATTCTGCTTCATGGCCATTCTTTCATTTATTTGCTTTAGTTAAATATACATAGATTTGCATTCCAGTTCTCTTGGGTCTCATCAGTTTCACTTCTTCAAACAGAGTCTCAGAAAAGGCTAACTCATTCAGAAACAAAACCTGTAGCGATAGCTCTGAAGTCCTGAGTGAGAGGGAGGGACTTCAAGGGAGTGCTGAACTTCTTATTCATTAACATCTCTGAAGCCTAAAATTCCATGATGGCTTAATCAGACATTCAGTTTTTTGATGCTTTCCAACTGTTTCCGTGGAATATCCCCAAAGCAGTCTCCAAGTGACATGGACACAGATCTATTTACAGTTACACCCTTGAAGTTGAATCCAGTAGTACCTTAAAGACTAACAAAATTTATGGGAATGGTTTCATGACTGAGAGAGCAGAGATTCTGTGGGAAACTGTCAGGTGAGGGGAAATTCCTCCCTCATTAATTCTTATTTCCTCTCCTCTTAGAATATATGATTATTGTTCACGAACAGAACTGTCTTTCCTTTTTATATATAGTCTTCAGATATAAATTCAAACAGTTCCAAATTCAATAAAATTCATATTATTATTGCAATAAATTATTTTTATTTATTAATTTAAGTAAAATTCATATTATTCTTGCAATAAAATGCTTTTATTTATTAATTTAGGATTTAATCTCAAACACACTTACTAGAGATTATGCTCCCTGAAACTCAGTGGTATTTACCCTTCAGCAAACATGTTGAAAGAAAATAAAGGTCTGCTTTTAAACCATGATTCTTTTGAATAAATCATATAAAAAGCAAAGCATGCTTCTGATCAGTTGGATGAGTTCAATGTCGAACTTTTTGCAGACTAAGCTTGTCCAATTTCCAAAACACATGCTGCAGAACTACATCTATCTGAAGCTTTTCTAATGAATTTGATTATTACTGAATACCAATACTCATGAATGTAAACCTCTCCAGATACTCTTTCAATTCAAGCAAGATTTGGATAAGATACTTTTTAATGTGAATTCAGGATTATATACTAATTACACATACCTAGACATACATCCCACTGTGGGAGTTATTTATTTACATTATTTATAGTGTGCCTTCTGACTGAGACTCAAGGTGGATTACCCAGTGTATATCAACACAATCAATAGATGAGACACTTAATAAAAGTAATGTGATAGGAGGAGTACAGAAATCTGAAATAAAGTGTCCAGAGTTGGTGCTCCTACACTTTGCAGGAATTGGGATATCATCTGACCCAATTGGCCCAAGCATGGCCTTGGGGGAGCATACAGCCAGAGCCACTGTAAAGAGAGGAGCTAAAGGCCATCATAGCACCAAGGTTGCCAGAAAACTCTGCAGCACTACCAGCTGCTAAGGTACTGCAGCAGTGCCATCATAAGAGAAGCCATGTTGGATCAGGCCAGTGGCCCATCCAGGCTAACACCCTGTGCCACACAGTGGCCAAAACCCAGGTGCCATCAGGAGGTTCACTGGTGAGGCCAGAACTCCAGAAGCCCTCCTGATCATGGACACTCAATGAAATTGCTGAGCAGTTGGGTTAGAATGGGTAAAAGGAAGTATTTCTTCATCCAAAGGGTGACTAACACGTGGAATTCACTGCCACAGGAGATGGTGGCAGCCAGAGCCGGATCTGGGGTGGGGAGAGGGGGGGTGCTTGCCCTGGGCACCACCAGGGGGGGTGCCACATTGAGTATGGAGGCCATTCTATTCTTTGGCCCATAAGGTAGAATGGGCACATAAGGGAGCACCATTTTCTAATTTTGCCCCCCCCCCTCAAAAAACATGTAGATCTGGTCCTGGTGGCAGCTACAAGCATAGACAGCTTCAAGAGGAGATTGAATAAACATATGGAGCAGAGGTCCATCAGTGGCTACTAGCCACAGTGTATTGTTGGACCTCTCTATTTGGGGCAGTGATGCTTTGTATTCTTGGTGCTTGGGAGAGGGCACAGTGGGAGGGCTTTTAGTGTCCTGGCCCCACTGGTGGATTTCCTGATAGCACCTGGATTTTTTTGCCACTGTGTGACACAGAGTGAAGAAGAAGAAGACTGCAGATTTATACCCCACCCTTCTCTCTGAATCAGAGACTCAGGCTTACGATCTCTTATATCTTCTCCCCCCACAACAGACACCCTGTGAGGTGGGTGGGGCTGAGAGGGTTCTCACAGCAGCTGCCCTTTCAAGGACAACTCCTGCAATAGCTATGGCTAACCCAAGGCCATTCCAGCAGGTGCAAGTGAAGGAGTGGGGAATTAAACCCAGTTCTCCCAGATAAGAGTCCGCACACTTAACCACTACACCAGACTGGTCCAGTGTTGGACTGGATGGGCCATTGGCCTGATCCAACATGGCTTCTCTTATGTTGCCCCCTAAGCACCAAGAATACAGACCATCACTGCCCCAAAGGCAAGCTGAGACGGCAAAGGTAAGCCCATACAGCAGCTGCCAGACCCGCTGGGTGCTGCCCAGATGAAGGAGTATTTGGAAGTCATACCAGGGATGCCTCTGAAGATGCAGTGGGGAGGGGTGGTGCCCGGCATAAGGGTAGCCAAGTCCTCAGAAGACCACTGGGCACGTGGAGCAAGACCACAGCACCTGGCAACATCAGGCAGATTTCCAGAGGATGAGAGTTGTAGCTGCTACAGCAATGAGACAGAGGCCTCAGCCTGATGGCAAGCTGTCCCACCAAAGGCAGCCCAATACAGGTCAATTCATTCAGCTGATCATTCATCCATTCTATCTGTCAGATGGTAAAAGTTGGATCATACGGTCTATTTCTGTGCTGCAACAAAAACACTGGAAATCTGGAAATCTTTTCTATGGGAAACATCTCCATTCTATAGTTTTCAAACTAATTCTTTTCATAAGTTCATTGGTAGGTTTAATGAGTTTTCCCTTGACTAGACTGTGAGTTATTCAAATGTAAAACAAAGCAAGCTGTTACTGGAGAATTGACTTTCCTTTACCTCTTTTGCCTGAGGACAACTAAAAAAAAGACCTTAAAAATGCATAAAAGACTACACTACTATTTTATACATAATCTATCACTTTGCAGCTCTTAATTCTTAGTATACCCTATGTAGTTGAACTGTATAACTGGAGAGAGTCACCAAAGATGTTTCAGGCCAATTTAAATATAAAGTATAAACTAATTAAAACATTACGGGCCATCATTATTTTTTTCTGTTGTTGTTGCTCCATACTTTTGACATAACAGAACATCCTAGTTCTTCATGTATATGCTGTTTCAGATACATTAGATCAGTCTATGGTTCTTTGCTCTTTACTTTGTCATCAGGTTATTTCCCACTTCACTGAATATGGATCTTAACTTTAGCTAGCATATATTTCCATCGCTGTTTTTTAAAACTAGTGTTCCAGAGCCAAAGGAAGATTATTGCATTTTCAGCTCCTGTGAAGAGAGATATGGAGAAAAAGAAAGAAAGCTGTGGGGAAACTATTAAACAAATTTGGTGCATCTATCAAGTATAGAAGAGGGATTTCCTTCAGTCAATTTTTAAAGAAAATGCTTTTTCTCTCATCAACACCATGCAACAGACCATGATACTATCAAGTTATGAGAAAGTGGCTAAAGAAAAATTGAGGTTTACTTTCCTTGAGATCAGGGGGTTTTTTTGAGCAGGAACATACAGAAATGCAGTTCTGGCTGGCTTGGTGTCAGGGGGTGTGGCCTAATATGCAAATGAGTTCCTGTTGCCTGAGATCATTTTCTTTGAACTTTTCTAGCACTGGGTAGTTCCATCCATCATGTAGTATATCAGATTTTTGAGAAAAATCACATTTTCTAAATCTGTAGGTAGTTTCAGAAGTAGTTGTGCTGGTCCGCAAGAGAACAATAGAACACCTTAGAGCAGGCGTGCCAAACATGCATCCCAGGGGAGTCAAATCAGGCCCCTGGAAAACTCCTATTAGGCCCACAAGCAAGTCTGCTTCCTTTTCCCTCTCTCTTGCTTCCTTCAGTTATCAGAGTCTGTTAAATAAAATATTGCAAGAGTGAAATGTTTTAGACATGTATTATTTAAAGTTTTTTTTTAAAAAAAAATCGTTGTATTTGTGTCCTTTATAAAGTTCATGTCTCCACTACCTGGCATTACATTTTATGACACACACGGCCCGGCCTGACAAGGTCACATTTATGTCAGATCTGTCCCTCATAACAAATGAGTTTGACACCCCTGTCTTAGAGACTAAGGAAAACATTTTCTCCTGGGAGGCTGGCAGGAAGCCAAATCTCCACTGTACAAAGAGCATTTTGCCAGAAAAATTCAGAAGGCATTTGCAACTGTTTAGAGAAGATGTTAAAGCCGGCTGGCTCCCAATATTAACACTGAATTGTAATAAGTTTATAACTTTAAAAAAAATAGGAATACTCCTGAGGAACACTTTTGATGAAATGAGCCACATGCAGGTGCTCATTGCATGGACTTTTCTTTGCAATTTTGTAAAGTTGAACTTCTTTATAATGTGTTTAAAAGGATTTATATGACTTTTTAAAAATGTTGTTAGCAGTATATTACAGTGTTTGGGGTTTTTTTTCCTGAATAGGAGCAAGCAGCCAGATCTAGTTAAGTCATGCCAGTCAGGTGACATCAAGTCACTCAGAGGGTGTTGCCAGGTCTAGAACAGGAAACCTTCAAGAGGAGGTTAAAGATATCCTGGTATCACAACTGAACTCCAAACAACAGATCTCATTCCCCTTGGAGAAAATAACTACTTTGGAGGGTGGACTCCATAGCATTATATTTAGCTGAGGCCTTTCCCCTTCCGAAAATCTGGCTTCTGTAGACTGCACCACAAATCTTCAGGAATTTCCTACCAACCTGGAACTGGCAGCCCTAGTCAGGACTGGCCCTAATGAGTTCTCCCTCAAAGGCCAAAACTGGCCTGGAAAGGGCCTCCTCCCCCAGCCTTTTACTGACAGAACCACACTTGACTGTAGGGTTGCCAGGTTCAACTCAGCAAATACCTGGGGACTTTGGGATGGAGCCAGGAGACTTTCCCATTCCCCCTGCCAATAAAAATACAACAACACCATTCCCCTGAATACAGTCTTCATTTCCTCATCCCCCAGAAGTCAACTGCACTTCCACTAAATGAAAGTGAACACATGCACACACTCTGTCTCACAAAGCATCCACATAAAGCACACCCTTTTGTGAACTCACTGGGGCAATTTACTCACTGGAGCAATTTGCTTACCGGAACTGCTGAATGTAACTATCTGCTGTATTTCAACCAACTTCTTAAGACTAACAGGAAAATGAGAGCAGAGCAGCTCCAAACAAACAGAGGGACTGTGCTCACTTCTTTTCCTTTAATATATTCACCAGGAAGACCCAGGAGCCTTCAATCAATTGGGAGAAGGCTTTCTGTGGCTGTTTCCCTCATCCTCCTACCCTCAGCCAATAGAATATAACAGACTTTGGTTGATGCTTTGACAGGCCAAAGGTCAATGCAGCACAGTCCCAACCAATCAGAGTGTTTCATTTTGCCACCATGTCACCCTTTTGTGGTGACAAGCAGCCAGACCTAGTTTATATATATGTTAGATGTTGCCCTGAGATTTGCAGATAAGTTACCAAATCACAAATGGTAGGTGCTCCCTTTAATTCTGTGATACAGATTCAGTGGGAGCTCACAGGAGTGCAGCTCCTGAACCTTTCTGAGAGTTCCACCTTCTCCTTCTGAGAGTTCCACCTCCTTGTCCATTGAATAGTATGTGCAGTTGCATAACAATCCCTGGATGAGCTCCACTGCCTATTTTTCTACAAAATATTCCTTGGATAAAATATTCTCTTTTGAGTCTGCTAGCACCAAGCTTATATTTTCACAATCCCCAGTAGAAATATGACAGCTCATTGCATGTAAAAAGAATTGCTTTGTCTCAGCAATTAAACTGAAAGTTTAACAAAATGAGTAGAATCTGGAGCTCCAACAGGAAAAAAAAGAGAACGCTCTCTATATATATCACAGTTGAATAGGTTAGGATTGAATATTAGGGAGGTGCTACACAGTAAAAATTATTTGGGAATCTTTCAGGAGTGCTTCATGATAGGGAATTTGAAATAACTCTTGTTCCCTCTTAATTTTATGGTAAGGGATAAGAATTTTAGGAGGCTTACCTTAACAAGGAAAACATTTTCATTACACTTGTGTAATATTTGGAATGTATTCATTACTCCAAGCTAAATTCCAGTGTATCACAGGGTAGAAAAATTACAACATTATCCCTCCTGTTTTTGTTGATGTTGTGTCTGGGGTTTTGTGTGCACATGCGCTCCTGTGGAGGCTCATTGCAGCCAATGGACTGAGCTTGGAACCCTCAGAACAATGGAAACAGGATCCTAGTCCCTGTGCTTCTCTGACCAATCATCGGTCCTCCTGCTGGTTCAAACGGGTCTATGGAGCACCACTGCGGGAACCTGGTGTGTATATAGTTGGCCCCGTTGGCCCTTTGCCAGTTAGTTCAGTTCTCACTCATTATGCGGTATCACTAATAAAAGATGCTGATCACTCCACCTAGTGTCCTCCTCTGTATCGAACCCAGTATTTAATAGTTGACAAAACTATTGCTCAAAGCCTGTTTCAAACACCTACAGTACAGACATACTACAGAAGGTAGACTGTATCTGACTATTGCCACTCAGGTAGAAAGATCATGAAACAATGGCATTACGAGGTGGTCATTTATTTACACAGGTACCACAGGAGCTCTGTACTTATGTCCATTTTAATGAAACTGAAATTCATGGTGTAGGCTAATGATCTTTGTACAGATCCATGTACCAGTCCTATTGTCTACATGCCTGGAAAGGAAAGGTCCCCTGTGCAAGCACCAGTCGTTTTCGACTCTGGGGTGACGTCGCTTTCACAATATTTTCACAGCAGACCTTTTTACAAGGTGGTTTGCCATTGCCTTCCCTGGTCATTACACTCCCCCCCCCCCCCGCAAGCTGGGTACTCATTTTACCGAACTCAGAAGGATGGAAATCTGAGTCAACCTCGAGCCAGCTACCTGAACCAGCTTCTGCTGGAATCGAGCTCAGGTCGTGAGCAGAGGGCTCCGACTGCAGTACTGCAGCTTTACTACATGCCTACATGTGTATAAACTTACACATGTAGATTCCAACCAACCCAGATGTTCTGATGTACAAATCCTGAAACTGAAATCTCTCTCTATAGACCTCTACACTCAATACAAGGAAGTCGGTGCATGGAGGGAAACATTCGTTTCATAATTTTCCAGACATATATTCTCACATATGTACAAATTAGCTAAAATTAACATTTACTCCCTGTACTTAGAAAAGACTTGCTTGACCAAGGCTTTTTTTTTTCTGGAAAAGGAGGTGCTGGAAGTCTCAAGAGGGAAATGAAAGAGAAGCACATGAGATTCTATGAAACAATATTATTTTCATGAGCTATGGACTTACCTCTACTTTAATGCAATTTCCAAACTTCAGACATGTCACCAGCTTCCTCAGTTCTTTTTCAGGTCTTACTCTTGGTGCCTAACACTGACCTTGAATGGTGACCTTTAAACAACTGTGTTTTAACATACTCACTGACTCCTCACTAGGCTTTGTCCCGATTCCATCCTCCTTTTCTCCGTGGTTCTTCTGCCTGATTTTGCACATGCTGCTGTGGGGCCGCAACTTGCCCTGCCACTTTCCCAAGTTCCTTCTGTGGCTTCAGGATTCTTTGAAAACCAGGATCCTGAAGTGGCGGAGGGATCTTGGGAAAGAGGTGGGGCAAGTTGCAGCCCCACAGCAGTGTGTGCAAAATCGGGCAGACGAGCCACAGGAAAAATGAGCACGAGCAGACAAAGGCTATTGAAGAATTGGTCATTTTGTTGGATCAAAGACTGTAATGCTTTTTCAGTGCCCCTCATGAACTTTTAGACATTTTTTGAGGAGTTTGTTTTCACAAAGAGGTTTCAGAACTCTGTTCCAGTGCATTCCCCCAGAAAAAAAACAACCCTGTGCTCAAATGATCTGGGAAGATCCAATAACTAAGAACAAAACAATAAAGAAAGTCCTGCTGGATCAGACCAGTGGTCCATCTAGTTCAGCAGCTTGTTTTAAACAGTGGCTGATTAGTTACCTTGGATGGCCAACAAACATAGAATCCAAGGCCTTCCCTTGATATTGCCTCCTTGCATTGGTATTCATAGGTTTGTTGCATCTGTATAAGATTTTCTTTGGTCACCATGGTCAATAGCCTCTGATGAAACTATCCTCCATGAATCTCTCCAATTCCCTTTTAAAGAAATCTATGCTTGCGACATCACTACACCAACTGGCAGGGAATTTCACAATTTAGTTACATGTTGAGGGGGGAAAGTGTTTCTTTTTGTCTGAATCTATTGTCCATTAACTTAAAGGGGAGCTTCCAAGTTCTAGTATTATGGAATAGAGAGAAAAAACTCTGTGCACTTTTCCACTCTGTACACAATGTTGTAAGCCCCTCTTAGCTGTCTTTTCTAGACTGAAAAGTCCCAAATACTTATTATTCGTAAGAACTGGTTACTGTTCCGAATAAGAAACCTTATGAGGCCAAAACTTGAGCTTTTGTGGAGTAAAAATGCACTATTCCACCTTTTGTAATTAAGTCAATATTATTCTATGTTTATGACCTAAGGGATATTTAGAAATGTGATTCTGGAATTGCTGTTACATAACTGAAGACATCCAGACTAACTGTAACTGGCTGAAAGTCTCAGGATAACTCTAGAACCATTAAACTAATAATGAGTTTGGGTTTTAAAATACTGCTTAAAACATTGATTGCCTATAGGTTTGCTTAGCAGCTGAGCAGATTTGAATTGCTTTTGATTAAAGTTTTGCTTGAATTGTATCAGGGCAACTATAATTGGCATGTTCATGCTTTAATGTGTTACATAACACATGCAGTGATTCACAAGTCTTATGATTATCTCCTGTGATCACTGAAAATGACTAAAAAGGGTTTGTATCAAAACAAGAAAGACTGCTAGATGCCTATAAAGTATTTTCATATCTTGTATACAATTTCCCAGTGGTTATATACTTAACACTGGCTCTTGCTTATAAAAAAGCTACCTTAGAAATGTAGCTACTGGATGGAAACAAATTTCAGTTTGCTGAAATGCAAGGTTAATTGGGAAATGCTCAGTCAAGCTTTGCTTTCTAGTGGAAGACAAGAGGTGGGAGGAATAAGAGAAGCACACAAGCTCAGCAAGGAAGCTGTGATTCTGCATGATACTGACAAATCCCTGCTAATTACAGGTTTTTCATGATGTTCAAATGCAGATTAAGCATTTCTTCAGAAAAGCAGGAACCAAAGGTCGAGTAGTAATACCATGTCAAGAGCACATTCCCCCAGGCTATGAAAAATACAACATTTTTTTTTAAAAGAATGTTATTTAAACTACCTAGAATAAATCTTCAGTTGTTTTACCAATAAGTCACAACAGGACGCTGTTAGACACAATCTAATAGTGGCTAGTCTAAAGGTTTGGGAGAATTTTCAGAAGATTAATACCAGGTCTTTTTTTGTAACAAGAACTCCTTTGCATATTAGGCTACACGCCTCTTATATCAGGGGTGTGTGGTCTAATATGGAAAGGATTCCTGCTGCAAAAAAATCCTGATTAATATATTCACACAAAGAACAGTTCACCTACCTTAGTAATTATTTTTACAATTGATCTGTGAAAAGAAATAGGTAGTCAATATTGTACAGAATTGGCAAAAACTTGTAAGTCAGCTAATAACATGGAGGTCTTGCCATCTCTGAAATAGTGCCACTAGCAATCACCTAGTGACAAACACAGTGAAAAGTGATGAACCAAGGAGATGACAGATGTGTGGCTATAATAAAGTCAGTATTCCAGAAACAAGAAGAGCAGGTAGAAATCCAAATTACATTTTCTCCACTGACTGAGACAATGCCTGGGAAGTTGAAAACTGTGAAAAGAGGAAATGAGAGGAACAATCCCAAATAACACAAAGAGTTTATATTTCCAAAGGTAGAACTGATGCCTCTTTGCCCCAACATGAGCCCTTTGGAGTTTGGTGAAAACCAAATTAATTGGTCCGCAATGGGTCTCTTGCTGAATCACCACTTTCAGGTGACTGCATATTGTTATGTGTCTTCCACCAAAGCCTTTACCCAGACATCTCTTTTGTACTCCCCCCTCCCCTTTCTATTTAGTTTACAATTTAAGGAAAAGCTCTGTAAATCTTGAAAGCAACTGGTAAGTTGCCTTAAAAGGTTAATTATCATACTACTTCTGCAGTTTGATTCCTTCCAAACCAACAATGCTTTGACAAATTTTATTTTATTTCCACAATAGTGAAACAGGCACAGGGCTTCAAGATGTTTGTTGATTTTTATTATTGTTGTTTTCATTTTATATGTTTTGCAACTTGACACGTGTCACCATTTTAATTTTTTTTTTATATAGCTAAGGGAAACTAGAAGTGGTCCAAGCCTCTCAGGAGATCAATGAGTGCATGAACTAGAGATGCCAGCTCTCCAGGTGGGACCTGGGGATTTCCTACTATTACAGCTCTTCTCCAGACTCCAAAGATCAGTTCCCCTGGAAGTAATGGATGCTTTGAAGGATGGACTGTATGGCATTGTACCCCATTGAGGCCCCTGTCCTCCCCAGGCTCCACTCCCAAAACTCCAGGAGTTTCCCAACGTGGAACTGACAACCATAACCCCATACCGCCCCCCCCACACACTGGTAACTGGGGGGACCTGGCAACTCTAGCATGAACAGGCATAAATACACACATTTGCCAAAATAAACCAAATCATTCCTCCTGGGGAGCTAGAGGTGGAGGGCAGCCCAAAGGTCAGGGGTTCCAGAGAGCAGGTTAATGAAGTCCAGTCTAGGGTCAAGGGGTACAGACAGCAAGTTCAATCCAGTCCAGGGTCAGGAACTCCAGAAAAGCCAGTTGACTATGTCCAGTCCAGGGTCCAAGGTTCCAGAATTCCAGTAACAGCAAGGTCAGTGGCTCAGTGGCAAAGTGTACTTGTGTCCACAAACTTCTGCTTCTAATTTGGATGATTTTATAGCTAAGTCTTAATAAGAACATAAGAGAAGCCATGTTGGATCAGGCCAATGGCCCATCCAGTCCAACACTCTGTGTCACACAGTGGCCAAAAATTATATACACACACACACACACATATATATACACACTGTGGTTAATAGCCACTGATGGACCTCTGCTCCATATTTTTCTCTAACCCCCTGTTGAAGCTGTCTATGCTTGTAGCCGCCATCACCTCCTGTGGCAGTGAATTCCACATGTTAATCAATCTTTGGGTGAAGAAGTACTTCCTTTTATCCGTTTTAACCTGACTGCTCAGCAATTTCATCGAATGCCCACGAGTTCTTGTATTGTGAGAAAGGGAGAAAAGGACTTCTTTCTCTACTTTCTCCATCCCATGCATTATCCTGTAAACCTCTATCATGTCACCCTGCAGTCCACATTTATCCAAGCTAAAGAGCCCCAAGCATTTTAACCTTTCTTCACAGTGAAAGTATTCCAAACCTTTAATCATTCTAGTTGCCCTTTTCTGGACTTTGCCCAATGCTATAATATCTTTTTTGAGGTCCGGTGCCCAAAATTGCACACAGTATTCCAAATGAGACCGCACCATCGATTTATACAGGGGCATTATGATACTGGCTGATTTGTTTTCAATTCCCTTCCAAATAATTCCTAGCATGGCGTTGGCCTTTTTTATTGTGATCGCACACTGTCTTGACATTTTCAGTGAGTTATCTACCACGACCCCAAGATCTCTCTCTTGGTCAGTCTCTGCCAGTTCACAACCCATCAACTTGTATTTGTAGCTGGGATTCTTGGCCCAATGTGCATTACTTTGCACTTGGCCACATTGAACCTCATCTGCCACGTTGACGCCCACTCACCCAGCCTCAACAGATCCCTTTGGAGTGCCTCACAATCCTCGCTGGTTCTCACCACCCTGAATAATTTAGTGTCATCCGCAAACTTGGCCACTTCACTGCTCACTCCCAACTCCAAATCATTTATGAACAAGTTAAAGAGCATGGGACCCAGTACTGAGCCCTGCGGCACCCCACTGCTTACCGTCCTCCACTGCGAAGACTGCCCGTTTATACTCACTCTCTTCTTCCTATTAATTAGCCAGTTTTTGATCCACAAGAGGACCTGTCCTTTTACTCCATGACTCTCGAGCTTTCTAAGGAGCCTTTGATGAGGAACTTTATCAAAAGCTTTCTGGAAGTCAAGGTAAATAGCATCTATTGGGTTCCCTTTGTCCACATGTTTGTTCACCCCCTCAAAGAAATGTAACAGGTTAGTGAGGCCAGATCTTCCTTTACAGAACCCATGCTGAGTCTTCCTCAATAACCCATGTTCATCAATGTGCCTACTCATTCTGTCCTTGATAATGGTTTCTACCAACTTTTCAGGTATTGAAGTCAGACTGACTGGCCTGTAATTTCCCGGATCTCCTCTGAAACCCTTTTTAAAGATGGGAGTGACATTTGCTACCTTCCAGTCCTCAGGAACGGAGGCAGATTTCAATGAAAGATTACATATTTTTGTCAGAAAACCCACAAGTTCAACTTTGAGTTCTTTCAGAACTCTTGGATGTATGCCATCCAGACCTGGTGACTTATTAGTTTTTAATGCGTCTATCAGTTGTAGGACCTCATCTCTTGTCGCCTCAATCTGACTCAGGTCTTTGAACACCCCTTCCAAAATTAGTGGTTCTGGAGCGGGCACTTCTCATCTTCCACAGTGAAGACGAAGGGAAAAAATGCATTCATCTTCTCAGCCATTTCCCGATCCTCTTTCAGTAATCCTTTGACCCCTTGGTCATCCAAGGGCCCCACTGCCTCCCTAGCTGGTTTCCTGCTTCTAATATATTTGAAGAAATTTTTATTGTTGGTCTTTATGTTTTTTGCAATATGCTCCTCATAGTCCCTTTTTGCCTGCCTGATCACATTCTTGCATTTGATTTGCCACAGCCTGTGTTCCCTTTGATTAATTTCACTTGGGCCAGCTCTCCACCACTTAAAGGAATCCTTCTTACCTTTTACAGCTTCCATTACTTTGTTTGTTAACCATGCTGGCCGTTTCTTATACCTGTTTGTGCCTTTCCTAACTTGTGGTATATATTTTATCTGAGCTTCTAGGATTGTAGTTTTCAATAGCCTCCAAGCTTCCCCAAGGGTTTCGACTGTATTTACCTTTCCTTTCAGTTTCCTCTTCATATGCCTCCTCATCTCAAAGAATTTACCCCTTTTAAAGTTAAACATGGTTGTGCTGGTCTTTTGGAGCAACTCTCTATTTATACAAATGGTGAAATCAATAGCGTTATGGTCACTACTCCCAAGCGGTGCAATCACTTTTACATCTCTCACCAAGTCTTGGGCATTACTTAGGACAAAATCCAGGATCGCCCCAACCCTGGTAGGTTCTGAGACCATCTGCTTCATAGCACAGTCATTGAGAGCATCAAGAAACTCAATCTCTTTCTCTCGAGCAGAACACATATTGACCCAATCAATCTGCGGGTAGTTAAAATCACCTATTACGACATAGTTTTTACGTTTAGCCACTATCTTTAATCCTTCCATCATATTATAATCGTCCTCTATCTTTTGATTTGGTGGGCGATAACAAGCTCCCATAGTTAAATTTCCTTTTGGGCCCTCTATTACAACCCAAAGCATTTCTAGAAGGGAATCTAATTCTCTGACCTCAGTCTTACTGGACCGTATACCCTCTCTGACATACAGAGCCACCCCACCTCTAACCCTTCCCTCCCTATCCTTCTGATATAACTTATATCCAGGAATCACTGTGTCCCACTGATTCTCCTCATTCCACCAAGTTTCTGAAATTCCCACAATGTCTATGTTTTCTACCAACACTAAACATTCCAACTCACCAATTTTACTTCGAACACTACTAGCATTTGCATATCAACATCTATTTCCCAGGCAAGCTAGGCCCACAACCTTCCTCCTGTCGCCTCGAGACTTTGGCAGACAGTCCATACTGTTTGTCACCATCACAGTGGACAACTCTGATCCATTACCCGGTAGAAAAGTAACAGCTAACCCTTCATCTTTATGAGATGAGTTCTCCCAAACCAGAGACATTTAATCTCCTGTTGGCTTTCCCCCAAGATTTAGTTTAAAAACTTCTCTGCCACCTTTTTGATTTTAAGCGCCAGCAGCCTGGTTCCATCTGGGGACAAGTGGAGACCGTCTTTTTTGTACAGCTCCCGTTTGTTCCAGAAAGCATCCCAGTGCCTAACAAACTTAAACCCTTCCTCCCTACACCATTGTCTCATCCACAAACTGAGACTTCTAATTTGTGCCTGTCTCTCCTGCCCTGTACGTGGAACAGGTAGCACTTCTGAGAAGGCTACCTTGGAGGTCCTGGCCTTAAGTCTCCTGCCTAGCAGCCTAAATTTTTCCTCCAGGACCTCACGACTGCATTTCCCCACATCGTTGGTGCCAACATGCACCACTACCACTGGCTCCTCCCCAGCACTGTCTATCAGCCTATCTACTACTCGTGTAATGTCCGCTACCTTCGCACCAGGAAAGCCACCATATGGTCAGTACACGGTTTTGCCACCCAGCTGTCTACTTGCCTAAGGATCAAATCACCAACTACCAAGACCCCCCCCCCTCCTTGCCCAGGGATGGTTTTTTGGCACAAAAGTATACCCGCTCACCAACTGAAGAAGAGGTCCCTTCTGAGGGCGCATTCCCCTTATCTACAGCACGGTGCCCTGTTCCCTCTTGACCCTCATGCTCCCTGGCAGCAACAGGGCTGCCACGTTCAGAGTGGGACTCATCTAATATGTCCCCGAGAGTCTTCCCCAAGTGCCTAACTGACGGTCTGCTTCTCCAGGTCAGTCACCTTGGCCTCAAGGGTACGAACTCGTTTCCTGAGGACCAGGAGCTCCTTGCATCAAGCACACCCCCAAGACTTCTGTCCTGTGGGCAGATAGTCATACATGTGACACAGTGCAAAACACTGGAAAGCCCCCATCCCCCTGCTGGCATTCTACCTTCATGATAGCTTTTTTTTAATATTCACTCCCCTTTTAAATCCTGCATATTTATGTGGCTCCCCTTCTGGAAATCAACTTACCTTATTGGGAGCACAAAGAAATTAGGGATCCGGGTTCCTGGTCCTTACAGAGCCCCCAGGCTAAGAGCCACAGGCCAAGAGCCCTTTAGCTCTTGCCCTGGCAAGGCGCAGCTTAACAATGCAAAGAGGGTGGGGAACACAGCCACTCCTAATCAATCAGCAACAATCACCTTCAATCACCGTCACCTTCAGCCCACTCAACCATACAAACAGCAGTTCCCCAGCAACCACAAACTCAGAATTTTCAGCAGTCTCACAAACTCAGAAATTCTCAGCATCTTCTCCAGCTGCTCACCCTTATATCAGTTATTCTCTGCTCTATCTCAGAGCTTCTCTGCTCTCTCTCAGAACTCTCTGAAATAAGACATACTCATGGCCAATTACTTGGTAGTCATCCAGAAACTACTCATCTATCTTGTCAGTTGACAGCTGACTATGGACCAGGAGATGTGCGCATTTTCTCCTTGCCTGCAACTCAGCACGCTGCTGACAGCAGTGGTATTGCCTGAATGGGGGAGCCAGGTGGGGGAGTTGCCTCTGAACACCTATTTACTGATTCAGAGCTGCAGGGTATTGGCTCAGCTGCAGCTGTGGGCTGTGAGTTACGATCAGTTGGTAACTCAATCTCCTTAAATTCATTTGCTGGCTTAGGACCAGCTGCAGATGGCTCTTCATTAAAGGAATCCTTGCTGTTATTGACACGGGCTGACTTACAACACAAATCTATTAATGTGTGGACATTTCTCAAGATGCCCAAGTCATATGCTTTAGCATTACCAGATTTGGAATTGTGGGCCATGACTTTCTTATACTCCAGCCACAGACCCTTGGTCTTGGTGCAGCACTTGAGAGATGAACACTGTCACGTCCTCAGGACACAGGCAGGCAGGAGTCCAAAGCCAGTCCAAGGTCAAAATCCAGGAAGTCAAGCAGGAGCCAAGTCACCAAAACAAAATCACAAACCGGAATCAGAAGCCAAAGGCCAAAAGTCAAAGGGTCAGGGTGCCAAGGAATTCAAGCAGGTCAGAATCTGAAATCAGGAAGGAGCATGGATGCAAGCCAGAGGATCGACTTGTTGCTTCCATGAGGTTGCCAAGTCCTGGGTGTGAGTTATATGGGAGCCTCAATCAGCCTGCTCCCTGGGTGGCCATGACTCTTCTAAAACTCAGGGCTGAGAGATCTGAAGCACTGGCGTGCCTCATGCCTTCGCTCTGAAAGTGCCTTTCGGAGTCAGCTCCACACTCTTGAAATGGGAGGGAGAGAGTTTAGAGGAGATTGATTGTCAACAGCCAGAGCTGGTGCCTGGAATGTGTGGAGAGTGATTGATGGGCCAGCTGCTGGACATTTGGCTGAGGAGCTGGTAGGCAATTCTTCCCGGTCTGTTAACCCTTCCAGCTCCCCCTCATCAGGGCTCATGAGAAACGTCTGTGTCCACATCAAAGTTCCCTCTAAGACTGAACTCTTGTGAGCAAAAATTCTAATTTGTGAGCTACTGGTGTTAAAGTTGTGAGCTACTGCATAAAATAGTTTGCTCTGGGGCCATCCTTCCTGAGCTAAGACAAAAAGGTGTGAGCTAGCTCACACTAACTCAGCTTAGAGGGAACACTGATCCACATACAGCCATGCCTTTAGCGATCTCTTCAAAGATGTCTATAGTTCTATGGGACTGCCTGACTGCATCCTGCACCTTTTCCTCCTCCAAAACAGCTAATAAATCTAGAGTATCCTCCAGCTGCCATGACACACAACTAATACCAACCATTTTGAGACCTTCCTGCCAGATAAAATCTGTGGTGTGGCATGGAGAAAGAAGTTCTGGCAGTGGAGTGATGGCTGCCAATATGGGAGCTAACTAGGGACTATTTCCACTGCTGTCTCACCCAAGAAATGGTAAAAGGGGACTTTTTTCATTGAATTTGTCACCTCAAAACAACCCCCCTCCAGGAACTCCCAATCAAAACAAAATGTTGCTGTGCATAAATGTGCAAGTGGTGCCTCAAGATCCACTTATACGTACATCACTATCTCTTTCAAAATCAGAGGAGTGAAAATGGAAGGGAAGATTCAGACTTGATATCACAATAGGGCAGTTCAGACATCCAGAAATGTGAGCTGAAGCCGGCTGCCTGGTAAAGACCAGGCTTTCTCTGGTGTAAAAAACAAAAACAAATTGGAGAGGGGTGACCAAGGGAGGCTAACAACTGTGGGATGGGATAGGGACAATGCTGTCTGATCATGCATTTTAAATCCAGAAGGGAGCAGCAATGACACCAGATCAAACAGCACATCTGGCCACACCCTTAGTGTACTAGGACTAATGTCTTTAGCATAGCTTTTGATCAACATGAGCACTGTTATGCTTGCCCAGGAAAATTTGCCTTCACGCTTTTAAAATGCTAAAATTAATCATGCTAATGAGAAAAAGACTCACAACATTATGGCAAGAAGTCTACAAGCTTTGGTTATCTCATTTACTTTAGTAAAAAATGTAAATGATAGCAAATCAGATCATAGACCAGAACTATATGACTGTGTATGTACACTCCTCTTATCTGCTTATGACCAGTGTTCCCTTTAAGCTGAGTTAGTGTGAGCTAGCTCACAGTTTTTTAGCTTCTGGCTCACACATTTTTGTCTGAGCTCAGGAAAAATGGCCCTAGAGCACAATAATCTATGCAGTAGCTCACAACTTTAATGCCAGTAGCTCACAAAGTAGAATTTTTGCTCACAAGACTCTGCAGCTTAGAGGGAACACTGCTTATGACCAATCAGTCTGTGGTCATTAATAATAAATGAAAAAAAGAAATGAAGACTATATGACTGTAGAACTTAATACACTAAAGCAATTCACAAGTCTGCCTTTGTAAATTAGTGCTCACCTGGCCATCTATGATGAGTAATAATTCTATCCAATTGAGCAGTCTTCTCCGTAATAGGGTGTTTACCAGCTGTGGGAACAAAGCCACATGAGCATGAGTCATAATACTTAGCTCTATACTAGTGGTATAGTGGTGTGTTCTGAACTGAGAAGGGGGCATGGTTGCTATTTACCAATTTAAAAAATTTTGTAGATAGATCTTAAAGCATCTTGCCTTTAAGGCTCAAAGGAAATGAATTGGGTGAGGTCAGACGTTCATAAAATCCCACTACGGGCATGAGAGGAATCTGGAAGCATGTCAGATTTTAAGCGGTTGTTCAAACGTCAGCATCTGCGAATGGTGGGTAGCTCGTTCAAGTCCCGCGTTGAGATGACTGGGGCGCGGTCTAATTTGATACTGCTTTAAGTCCGGAACAAAATTCTTCTGACAGTTCCTGAGTGGAATTTCTCTGTTTGAACGCTCCATCGTTGGCAACTCATCGGAAGCGCACCACTGCTTCCCTCCCAAAGCCCTCTGCAAGTGATATCAGTGCGCCAGTGAATGAGCGAGCAAATGTTGGCTCGATATATCGTTTACCCGCCCCTATGTCCGGAAACAAAACTCACTTTTGAAAGTAGATGTGAACTACATGTGAACTGATTTGAATTCCTGGTTTTTTTTCTGCATGCATAGTGCTCTTACTGGAAAAGTAGTGCCAACGGACTAGCAAAACTGTTAGTGATCCGACCCATTTAAAAGCGACGCACTGCAGATAGCGGGGATCACTGCGCCTGTGCTAATGCAGATTGACATCTCATGAAACGAGGTCTGGTAGAGCACTCTGATCGACCAGCGACGGGACCCACATGGGATAGAACGGGAGCCTGGCTGTTGTCTGATCGGAAAATTGGTTGTGCAGATTATAATAGAGGCGCGTTGCAGATGGATTTAATGGTGAGTGTGACCGCACCCAATGAGACTTATGTGACTTCCATAGTTACAAATGCTTTCTTTCCTCCTTTCAGCCTAAGTGGCATAACTACCTGATCAGTGGAGGCTGCACACATGGCTCATTATTACAGTCAGTTCCAGGCTGGGCATTTGAGATTTCCTGACTCATACTATGCTGCACTGCTGAAGGGAATGCACAGATGAATTCTTGTCTCTGGAATTGAAGTTCCCAGGTTTTGTTTCAAACTCATATGGCTGATACATACTTTTGCCCATAATTTATATGACAGCTGCAATGTGTTTCTGGTATCCCAGGGCAACAATTGAATAAGGTAAGGAGGTGGGAAGAGATTTGGCTGTTCCTGATCAAATCATGTCCCATCCTTAGACCTCATGAAGCACATGTCACTGATTCAATGTTTTCAAATGAAATTTGTGGAAATAAGTATTCCCTTATCTAATCAGATGGGGTCTTTTGTCCCCAAGGATGGTATTGGGCAGCCTGCTATACTTCAGTAAATATTCTCCTCACTATTAACCTATTTTAGATCCCATTCCTATGACAAGCAGGTGGGTTTTCTCCAAATCTCCAGTGTATGCATCTTTCCCCAATATACTCTTATCTGGAGGTAGACTCAGCACCCCCATATTTACCAGAAGTGAAGAGTGGGCCAGCTGCAGAAACCTGCCCCCACCCTGTCAGTTGACACAGCAGGGCAGTCTGCCCTCCTGGTGGTATACCCATTGAAGCCATGCCTACCCAAGAGGCCAGTGGCACATCCAAACCAGAAGGGCTGGGCAAGAGAGGAACATTACTGCATGATGTGACACTAAGCCTCAATGAGCTGGCTGTAGGAAGGCAGGGTAGCTATTTTAAAAAGGTGGATGGAAGGATAGAAGTTGGCTGGACCTAGTCACACCTGATTGGCAATAAACCATTCATCCTTCTGTTTCCCAGTTCTCTCATCTCACCACTTCCTCTCCTTCTTCTCTTTCTGCTCCAGGTTTGCCCCAAGGATAAGAGAAGGTATTTTCCAACTTGGTTCCTGTTAAGTAAATGCCCTTGGTGCTTGCTAGGGTATTACCAATGAATAATGATATAAACTGTGTAAAGCACATGAACATCTGAGGAAAATGAAAAGTGATATTCTAGATGTATATTGACTATTTAATTTTTATTCTACACTGTACTGTGTTTTAGCAACTTACCAGCTTCTCCAGATAGCTCTGTTTATATATATTTGTTTCAATTAATGTGTTACAGCATCTTCATCCAAGGCTGTTTTTAATTCTCTTCTTCTCAGCTAGCAATCTAGTGCCATGCCAGCATCTCTTCAGGCATAAATAGTGAATTAAGGTAGGGAAATCTGCTCAGTGCAGTGGAGAGCAATGTGCCTCTAAAGGAACTCCCCCCCCCCACAAAAAACCCCACAGTCAGAGTAAGCTGAAAATTATAGGGCCACAAAAAGGGAAATGATCTTGACATCATCAGTACAGCCTTAGCTAGACTTCAGCCGGAGTCAGCCAAAGTTAATTCACCAAGTCATCCTGTAGTCCTTCTAATTCACCAAACTGGAGAGCCAGTTTGGTGTAGTGGTTAAGTGTGCGGACTCTTATCTGGGAGAACCGGGTTTGATCCCCCACTCCTCCACTTGCACCTGCTAGCATGGCCTTGGGTCAGCCATAGCTCTGGCAGAGGTTGTCCTTGAAAGGGCAACTGTTGTGAGAGCCCTCTCCAGCCCCACCCACCTCACAGGGTATCTGTTGTGGGGGGAGGAAGGTAAAGGAGATTGTGAGCCACTCTGAGACTCTTCGGAGTGGAGGGCAGGATATAAATCCAATATCTTCTTCTTCATCTTCATCTAAAACCAAGTGATGGAAAACAATGCAAATAACTAAATAAAGCTAGGCAGCCCCAAGATTTTTTCATAGCCTGACTATGTCCCTTGAGAAAGTAACACTGCATTCCTCAAAGAGTTATACCCTTCTAAATCCATTGATGTCAATGAGTTTATAAGAGTATAATTCTGTTTAGAATTGTACAGTAAATAATACTTCCTTCAAGAACAGAGGCTTAGTAACTTAATCCTAACCATCAAGCAACCTATTTATTTAATTAGTTATGGAAAATTAGGGATGCCAGCCTCCAGGTAGGATCTGGTGATCCCCCAGAATTACAGTATCTCCAGATTACAGAGAGAGGTTCCCCTGGAGAAAATGGATGCTTTGGAGAGTGGACTGTATGGCATTGTATTCCACAGAAGTCCCTGTCAACCCCAAGCTCCATCCCCAAATCTCCAGGAGTTTCCCAGCATGAATCTGGCGAAACTACCCCACCATCCCTACCGCTGGCCAGGGGACATCTGGCAACCCTATGGGAAGTATACCCTGTTTTTGAGGATTCTGATCTCAGAGTGAAAAAAAAAAAGAAAATACACAAAAGTATAAAAGACATAAACATTAAATAAAAACAATAACAAAGAACTATTAAACTACAAAACTAATACCGACAGCTGCAGGATTAAATGCATAATGCAGAACTACAGTAATACTTCATAAAATTATCTTAAATACAGTTTCAAAAACTCATGTTAGACTTTGCCTGGCACCTAATCTCAGAAGACTTCTGAAGTTTGGGTGCCATTACTGAAAAGGCTCTTTCTCCTGTAGCCACTTGCCTCCTTTCCACTGATGAAAGCACACAGCGGGGAATCTTAGCTGATTATAATGGCCACATTTGTGCAGAAGATGAACCTTTGGAATAATGACCTGTAGGATTCAATGAAACTGCCAGTAAATGTACCTGTGACTTCTCCTAGAGATTGCTAAAACACAGATTCTCTGTTTCTGTCCTGTCTCCCCACCACCACTAGTAAAAAAAATCTGATTCATGTAGAACTGAGAATGCAAATACTAAGAAGTAAACCTGATCTGACATTAATCAACTGAAATGTTGCTTTAAAAACATAACAGCAGACCAATAGGCCCTCCAGTCCAGGGCATTGTTCCAGTGCTATGTTACTTCGTTTTGTGTGTCTGTATTCCACCTTGTTTCCTTTTTTACTGTGGATGTGAAATCAGATGGAGGAAATTTCTGAGCTGAAAATTGATTAGGGAAGAAAGGGTTACACAGCTTATTTCTGTCCAGCCTTCATCAGCTGAAACTAACAGCTTTTTTTAGATCTTTGAATAAAAAACCAACAACTGCAGAGGAACATAATATAATGTCCAGTTTGGCCTTAATACTGGCCTTACTTGCAGGCTGTTACACTACTATGAGCATTTATTACTGTTGGACAAGTGACAGCAACTGAGCAGTTTTGTTAATTTTACAGGACATATTTTGTCCATTTGAACTTTAGAGTAATATACTCTTTGCAGTTCAGAGCCTACTGAATGCTTCTGTTGTTTTTGCCCTACCTCTTGTTGTGCTGCCTATATGCCTGTAAGTATATTTTATTTACAACATTTACATCCTGCCTTTCTACCCAGTCAATATATTTATTTAGTAAGTGTTAATACAAAATGAGCATGTGGTTAACAGTTAAAACATAAAGCATAATAAAATGCATCATAAAACTGATTTTAACACACACACACACAACACAGGACAGTACCTTAAAACATAAGGGCAGAAAGGAGGAATCACTGAGTGAATGTTGAACAAAAGAGAGCAAGCTTTACCCACTTCTGGAAGACAAGGATGGAAGGGATAAACAAATATCACTGGGGAACTACACTTTCTACTCTGATAGACACCAAACTTATTCAGAATTGACATGTGTTGGCTACCTAAAAGACTAATCATAAATCTAAAAAATGCTGAGATTCGACCAAAAATATTTGCAAACCATAACCCAATCTGGATATCATGGCAAGAGAAAAAAGAGAGAAATAGCAGGTGGAGATTAAATGATGACATCTTGTTCCAAAGAAGTAACTGAGAAATGTAAAAAAAAAAGAAAGAAAGGACCTAGCTGAATCTTTTAGGTTAAATATAACAGGCAATGTGTCTATGGCAACAATTTGGGAAGCAAGCAAAGCTTTTATGTGAGGGAACCTTATTGTGATTGCTTCAAATAAAAAAGAAGGAAAAAAATTGTAAGGATGACAAAAATAATAGAAAGAAATTCAACATTAGAAGAGCAACCTATAAAGACATCAATGAAATCTCTCTTAAGAAAAATTTTAAAAACTGAATCAATTGAATTTAATTCAAACAGATGAAATCCAGAAAAAAATCCTGAAAAAAATTAAGATTTATTAAACAAAAATATTTTGAACATGTAAACAAGCCTGGGCATTATTTGGCATACTGTTTAAGAAAAGAAATCAAAAGAAGGTTAATAATAGGAGTCAGAAAATCTGATAAAATTTCCTATTCAGAGAAGGATATACTTGAAATTGCTCATGTAATTAAAACGTTGAAACAAGATAAAGTGCCAGGCCCGGATGGTTTACCAGCACTATATTATAAATGCTTGGAAGAAGAGCTAGTCTTGCCGCTACAAAAGCTTATGAATCAAATAAGTGAAAATAATGTACCCCCTCAATCATGGCACATATAACACTAATCCCCAAAGAAGGGAATAACTCAATGCTACTTTAATCATATAGACCTATTTCGCTGTTAAATGTGAATTACAAAATTTTTGCCTCAATAATGACAGAATGGTTTAAGAGACACAAAACAAAAATTAATCCATTCTGATCAGATAGGTTATGTTCTGAAGAGATATATGATAGAGAATGTTCACTTTATAATTGATGCAATGGAATTTGTCCATAGCAAAGAGGGGAAAAGCAACTTTTATGTTCTTGGATGTGAAGCTTTTGATCATTTATCTTGGAATTTCTTGCAAAAAGCATTGGAAAACTGTGGAGAAAGATTTCTTAACAGGATTTAAGGAATTTATATGGAACAGAGTGTTAAAATCCTAATCAACAGATGGTTTTAAGATTGAAAAAGATATGAGACAAGGTTGTTCTCCATCACCCCTATTTATTTTAGCAATGGAAATACTTGCAAGATCAAAATATTGAAGGACTGACTGTTGTTGGAGAAGAATTCAAACTGAAAAGCTATGCAGATGATGTTGTGTTAATAGTAACTATATGGCAAATATCACTGGGGAGGAAGTTCCACAATTTTGTTGCCGTGACTGAGAAGACCCTCTCTCAGAAAGTCACATTTTTGTATCCTGAAGGTTTCTCTTTATTGGAAGGTCTATCATATAAAGTGGTTGGGTTTTTTTGCAAATTCTGTTGTTGCAGTATTTATAGAATGCAACTCAGCAAATGTGGAACTGGATTATTACTCCAATTCTGGTAACAGCTACAGCATTCATATATAAACAAACTGTATATTTATTTAGTAAGTGTTATGAAATAAGCAGTTATTATATACAGTAGTGTGGTTCTACCATGGACAAAATATTAGGATTGCAAGCCTCCTGGTAAATGACAAACAAGGTATATATAACTGTGAATAAATAATGAACAACAGTATTAGAAATTAATTCAATATCTATTTGAGACAGTAGTAAAGTCCAATTCCAAAATCCAATATAAAAAGTCTCAATTTAAAGTTCATTAATCAATAAATAAATACCATTTACAGTTCAAAACTTAATCCATATAATTTTAGTAACTTCAAGAAAGTGCTGATATCTTCTCATATACTTTACAAATGGAATGAAGTTTTAAAGTACTTGTGCTTGTCCTATGAAAGCCAATAAAAGTGCTCAGAGAAGTCTTGTGCAGATATTCCAATTCCAAACTTGTGCAGATATTCCAATTCTTGTGATTCCTTATTCCAATTCCAAACTTATCATGTGACATGAACATATTGTATACTTGTATAGTCGCTAAGATATGTCAACATGTATAGCTGTTTTCCATTCCTCCTTTCTCAAAGAGGCAGACTACAATCCATTTCACCTTCATAAAGGACAGTATTTAGCTGCACAGTTTTTGGAGAATAAGGAATCATACCCAAGACTATCCTGACCCAAGTTTGATTCCTCACTCCTCTACATGACCTGCTAGTGTGACCTTGAGTCAGTCACAAGTTGTTTCAGAGCAGTTCTTGAAAGAGATCACTCAGCTCCACCTGCTTTACAGGGTGTCTGTTGTGGGAAGGGGAAGGAGAAGGAGATTGTTAGCTGCTCTGAGGGTGCGGTCACACGTACCATTAGTGGCGACACAGCTCTGTCTCGCTGACGGATTAAATATGTTCGTCCACACATCCACATCTGGCAATCGAGCATCATCCAGGGTCATTCTGACTTGCTGCAGATCAGTGCTGTATTAATTTGACAGCGCAGAAAGTCTGGCCCTTTTTCAAAAAAGCAGCACAAGATTGGCCTTTTCCTGTTTGGACAGCTCACACACAATACTGCCTCTTGGAATGTTTACCGCCCCTCCCACCTTTTTTTAAAAAAAAGCCTCAGCAGACATGCTCATTGCCAGATCATCCAGGAATCTGAGGTGATGCTTTTGCTTCTCCAATCAACACAGGATTGGAGAGGGGGGGGACGTTATCCCACTATTCAGAATAGGAAAAAAATCTTTTTTTTTTTTCAATGTGGAGGATTTCTAGATATCATTGTCACTGCCAATTTCTAGGAAAGTAATTCCTGGCAGTTCCTTGGTTTGAATCGGCAACGTTAATTCCAGAAACTTCCCCCCTTCCCCCCTGCCCCTGAAGCAACATTTGATTTCCCAACTGTTTGAGTTGGGCACATGTTCAATGGAGCCCCCCCCTTCCAGAAATCACCATCTGATCACGCATGCTCCAAGAAAAGAGCGTGATAGTATTGGATGTCTGAATGCTCAACAACAGAATGAGTAGCATTCTTGGATGCTCGTCTGAACGACCCTGCATTGAATCAATATTGAGCGGTTCAAATTTGAGCGCTACACATCCGCTTTTAATGTGACGTGTGACCGCACCCTGAGACTCTGAGTGAAGATATAAATTCAATCTCTTCTTCTCCTGGAATTACAACTGATATCCAGACTACAGTTTCCCTGGATAAAATGGCTGCTGTGGAAGGTGGGCTGTATGGCATTATACCCTGCAGAGGTTCCTTTCTTATCAAGACCCTGCCCTCCCCCAGGTTCTACCTTCAAATCCCCAGGGATTTCCCAACTCAGAGTTGGCAACCCTATAATTCATACATATACATACATATTCACCTAAAATTTTAAATTGTGTACAGGATACGTTTTATTTGTTGTGTGAAGACACAAAGGATTAGAAAATTCTGAATCCAAAAAAGTAGTGCTGAGCTGAAAGCATTCTTTTTTAACAAACACTTTTGGAGGTACCAAAACTATCTCTTATTAGAACACTTGTTCAACACTTCTTACAAAAACAATTGGCTATTTATTACCATTGCTCTGACTTGCTGTCATCAGTCATCCCTGACTGAGAAGGTAAAAGCAACAGGGTTTTTTTTTTTTTTTAGGGGGAGGGGAACAGGATAGAAGCAGCCACTTCTACTGTAAACAATTACCACCAAAGCAGACTGGGGAAAGTACAGAAGTCCAGGGCTTTTTGGGTAGAAAAAGCCCAGCAGGAGCTCATTTACATATTAGGTCACACCCCTGATTGTTTCACACAGGGTTTTTTGTAGAAAAAGCCTAACAGGAACTCTTTGGCATATTAGGGCATGCACCCCTGACACCATGCCAGATGGAATTGCGTTCCTGCTAAAAAAAAAACATGCAGAAGTCCAAACATCAATTGTGTTTCAATTATTTTTACTCCACCAAAATCTTACCTCTGAAACTGGCAAAGCAAGCTGGAGAATATTCAGGACAGTCCTACTTGAAAAAGCTAATTATGTACTGGGTTTAACTTGTTCACTCAGTTTTTAATCTATATTAATATCTGCACAGTCATTTGACTCATTAGTTCTTATCTGCATTTCTGTCTGTACAGACTGGTCTGTAAAAAGATATCCTCTTTCTTGCTCTAAGCTCCTGAACATAAACTAGTTGAAAGGATCCCATCAATGTTACCATAGACAAAAAGTATCATGTATTTTATCTCAACAACACTATATTCTGTTCAAATGGGAATTCAAAAGAGGCTTTGAAAAAATCTTTATTCTGGGGGGTGGGGAATATAAACAGAATGCATAATTTATAGCAGCTCCTGTTCATTGAATCTAAGCTCTAGAGTATGTTGACACAAGTATTGTATTATGCTGCAGTGTGCTTACATGAATTGGACTTCTTTTGTTGCTGCAAGGGAGTCTTTTGATCACTAGAGAAGTCCCTACTTCAATTTTGGAATGTCCTGATTAATAATGCAACATGTTTAGGGCTGGAGGCTTTCAGCAATGCAGGGAAGCAACCTGACTTCAGCAACCAAGTTCAATTAAACCAATTAAATTAATAAAACCTTCATAGGTAGTTCTGCTGATGACAAAATTCTGGTGGTCCTGGTTAAGGCCACAGAGCTGGCTGAATCAAGTTGTCACTCATGATAATGATGATGATGATGATGATGATGATGATGATGATGATGATGATGATGATGACGACGACGACGACGACGATGATGATGACGACGATGATGATGACAATGATGCTTGGTTGAAGCCAGGCTGGTATAAGCAGGAGCCCACAGAGAATCTTTGCAAGCCTCAGCTAGACTTGTGTACTGCCTTCTTCTGTGCAGTACTAACCAGGGTTAGCTCAAGTATCACTGTTACTGTCTATTATAGATCCTCCACCAGAGTCACCTTCCACTACTGCTGCTGCCCAGTAGCCACCTTTCAAGGAAGCCTACTCCCGCATCACCACTAGAACTGACTGTTCTCTTCTGCTAATGTGGCCATTGACTCCTGAAGGGGGTGGATGCGACTTAGTCTGGTGCCTCAACAATGACTATTCTGTCTCGAGTGCCTCTGCTAGAAAGTGCGTTTGATATAATTTGATCAGACTTTGCATTAAAGCCCCTGATTGCTTGTGCTACATCTCGCTTCACTATTAAAGTAACTCCATTTCTTTTATGCTTGTCATTCCCGGAATAAAACATTTTCCAAGTGGAAACTGATCACATTCCTAAACAAGATGTGCTGATAACCATAGGTGACTGGAACACAAAAGTAGGAAACAAAGTAGAATTAGATACTATGGAAAATTTGGGCTAGGAGCTGCTAGAGTCCTCACCTGTCAATCCCAGGTCCTCAGCAGCTATTGGTGTCCATCGCAGCAACTGCTGGTGTCCACCACAGCACTGCCTGTGCCCACAACAGCTGCCAGTGTCCACTCATGCTCACAGCAGCTAATGGTATTCTCTCCTGTGGCTGGACCTGCAGTGGGCACCAGCATTCTCTTCCATCAGACCAACAGTTGCTGCTGGCATCAGCTGCCACCAGGCCCAGAACAGCAGCTGGCATTCTACTCTGCTGAGTCATTGGGCTGTAGCACTTTCCAGAAGTTCATTTGGGGAAAAATTTGTATTGGGGGGGGGGGGTTAAATCCCCCTATGTATTTTTTTGGTTGATTTAAGATTTTTCTGCACACTTAGGAGTTTCTCAAATGTGCAGAAAATCTCTTTAGTCTCCATGTGACTCCTCCAATCTACAGATTTAGCCATCCGCAGATGGGGGCTATTGCTAGCTATTAGAATATGAGATAATTAAAAGGAGCAGTTGGAGAACCTCCATTCTCTCTACTAAAATAAGACCAGGAACTGATGGTAGTACAGACCATTAACTGCTAATATCAAAAATTAGAATAAAACTGAAGAAAAACATCAAAACTTTCACTGTGTCCAAATACAATCTAAACAAGATTCTTGAAGAGTTTAAAGGCCACATAAAAACAGATTTGCACTACTAAGTTCAAGCAATGGAAAATGGAAGTACTATGGATTAAAACCAGAGATATTATCAAGGGAGAATGAGCTAAGACAATTCTGTAGCCAAAAGAAATGAAAAGCCTGAGTGGATGACTGATTAGACTCTTTAAAACTACTAAATATAAAGGGGAAGCTAAAGTATATGGTGACAGAAATAGAATCAGAAGTCTAAATGCAGCAGACCAGTGAGTGACATGTAGAACAATGACAACTATCATAATAAGCAGTGTAAGGGAATGGACGCGAACAACAAAAAAGGAAGATCTATTCCACAAGATCCAAGAAATCAAAAGGAAATTTAAAGGATGGTTAGGCATGCTGAAAAATCAACATGGAAATATATTAACTGAACAGAACAAAATAAAGAGAAGAAGAGAACAATACACTGAAAAACTATACAGAATAGATGAAGTGATGACAGATTCCTTTGAAGAACAGTCTTTTGAAGGAGAACCTACAGTTTTAGAAAATGAAGTGAAAGCTGCACTGAGAACAACAAATGGGTTGTAGATGGGTTTTTGATAAAGCTATTTCAAGGCACAGTGATGGAGTCCATCAAAATCTTAACAAGAATGTGGCAACAAATATGGAAAACAAAACTTTGGCCCACAGACTTGAAATCATCAATCTAAATTCTTATTCCCCCCTAAAAAGGAGATGTCAAAGATTAAATTATTAAACCAAGGCTATTGCACATTGGTCACATTATGAGAAGACAGGAGTAATTGGAAAAGACAATAATGATATGAAAAGTTGAAGGCAACAGGAAAAGAAAAAGAGCCAACATGAGATCAAGGAAGCCATGGACTTCAATTTGTAAGACTTGAGTAATCGTGTTAATGATAGGATGTTTTGGAGGTTATTAATTCAGAAGGTCGCCGTAAGTCAGAAGCGACTTGATGGCACCACACACGCATGTATTTTAGCTCTGTTTTTAATAATCTTAATGATGTGTGTGTTTTGGGGAGGTGCAACTTTTAGTAGTTTTAAAATACGATTTTATTGTGTGTGTTTTAATTTGTGAGGGCAGAAAGGTGAGATATATACTTTGTGAAATAAAATAAAAAATAAATATGAGGATTGCTTATGGTCATCAATGGAAAGAGAATGCATATATTCTGTTATGCATAATCCCTAGACAACTGTGAAATTCACAGTTAGAATCATAGAGTTGGAAGGGACCTCCAGGGTCATTTAGTCCAACCCCCTGCACAATGCAGGAAACTCACAAACACCTCCCCCTAAATTCACAGGATCTTCCTTGTTGTCAGATGGCCATCTAGCTTCTGTTTAAAAACCTCCAAGGAAGGAGAGCCCACCACCTCCCAAGGAAGCCTGTTCCACTGAGGAACTGCTCTAATGGTCAGGAAGTTCTTCCTAATGTTGAGCTGGAAACTCTTTTGATTTAATTTCAACCCACTGGTTTTGGTCCTACCTTCTGGGGCCACAGAAAACAATTCCGCACCATCCTCTATATGACAGCCCTTCACGTACTTGGAGATGGTGATCATATCACCTCTCAGCCGTCTTATTATTATGGTCACAGCCATGCCTTGTAGGAAAATTTATTTGGGCATGTTCAGAGAAGGCAAACAATTTATTCAATCTCACCTGACCTTCAAAAAGAAACGTCTGATTTATTCATTAAACCAAATGCTGAACACAGTGGTTTAAAGTCAGAGCTATTCTGTTTATACTCTGTGATGGTCAGCTTTACCTCTTTTCACCTTTATGGAAATTGAAACCCTGAATACTCCATCAGGTATTGAAATTTACAGACTTGTTTGAAAGGGAAATGTTTGTTCATATCTGACATTTACTTGCATATTAAAAATATAGCAGCAAAAGGTGACGTCTATGAATAAACAGAACACATATTAGACAGCTATCTCACTATATATGTTTTTGAATATGTATATTTTATTATCCCAGCTGTTTTGGAAAGAACAGTAATTTAATATTTCCAGACACTGCTTCTTCTGTGTGGCAATAATGTACAATAGAATCTATTAATTACAATTTGCTCCACTAACTAGTCTTATGGAAAGATTTATGAAATTAGGTGTTGATGGCACACAAATAACTACAGAATGCAGCCCAAATTTACATGACCCTTTGAATGCTAACATTGTTAATTTCCTCTCCTGTTTTTCAGAACATACAGGTAACTCAGCAATACACAATTCTGACAAGAAACAAACCTTTAATCAGACATAGAAAATAAGCAACAAAAGCAAAGTAAAAGGATTGTAATCAAGGTCCGTGTAGTGAGAATGTAGTTATGCATACAAAACAGACAGTTGTTTCTGTTTTTTTGAGATAAGCTTGAACAAAAGGTTTTACTTGCTATTGGGGGCAGGGTGTCATTGAAACCAATCTGACTACACTTCCCTGAAAAAAAGCATGTCCCCAGCAATTAGCATCTTTAGTTTCACATGTCCTTTGGGGGGGGAAATAGTGTAAAGTACTTTAGTTGAAAATATTCAGGCTTTTGCTTAAGTGACATGGAGTCCTTGATAATTTGGGACTGAGTTTTTGGCCAGATTCACAAATTTATCTACATTATTTATAGTCAGCCTTTCTCACTGGGACACAAGATGAATTACACAGAGTAAATCAATACATTCAATGGAATGGGACCTCCCATAAACAATGCAATAGAGTTTGTATTACTGAAATCTGGAGCCAACCAGAAATCTGAAAACAGAACCAAAACAAAATATAACCATTGAAATGACCCATTAAATGATGCTAAAATTACATAGTAGGATCCTTACAGCAGCACAAACTATAAACAGTAGTGTAGACCACAGTCCCGAGACCCAGGTTGCTTTCTAAAGCATTCTGTACAATACAACCCTATCAGCTGTGTAAAAAAGCCTTCTTGAATAATTTAGTTTTGCATAGTTTGCAGAAAGACAGGGAGCCTCCTCCTACCTGACCTCATCAGACAAACCAGTTCATTAGGAATGGAGAAAATATGAATATGGGCAGTTGTTGATATTGCCCATTTGTAGGCTGGCACCTGCAGAAGACCCTGTCTAGATGAGTGAAACTGTTATGGCAGCCCATAGGGCAAGGGTTAGTTCTGCAGCTATGAAGGCTCAAGGCATGGATCCAGATAGACTATCTTCCAAGATAGACTGAGTTGCAAGAAAGCATTTATTGCAGCTGCATTAACTTGCTTCTCCAGCAGTAATGTTGAATCCAGTATAACCACAAGGCTCTCAACATAGTTAGCAAGAGTCCGATGTAGTCCATCAATAGTGGGAAGCACAATATCCTTCAAGATCTCCACCTTCCCAACCAGTGTTAAATCTGTCTTTTCAGGGTTTAGTTTCAATTAACTATAGCAGTCATTCAGAGGTTCAGGAAATCTAACATATCACCAGGAGATTTGAATAAGGATATAAAGAAGTGGTATGCTAGCAATCAGTCCCCTCCTCTCACTGGGGGGCAGTTTACAGCTTAGAGAGGCAGAAATGCCCTTCTTAAAATATAATCTCAAAAAATCATAAGTAGAGGACACTGCCGGGCCCAAACTGAAACAAAATGAATGCCAACAGGAACAAGCCTGGGCAAATATTTTGGAAGATGACTATCTAACTGTCCACTGCATAATTTAGAACAATGGGTCTCCCAAAACCCATTGTTACCCTTGGACTAATCCCATCAAGTCCAACCTTACTTCCTCTGCATTCACTAAATGTAATTAAGTAACACTAAATGTAATTAAGTGACAATTAACACTACTTAATTCTGTTCACCTAAAACATTAGCCTTTCTTGCCAGGTACTTGTAGGATTATCAGACCTCTCACACATCATTGCCCCCCTCAGAAAAGTCCATTAAGTTATTGCTTTTTGGCAAATGTGTGATTCCCAGAGGGCATGTTTTGTCCTATATCACTATGCTTCCCAGAACTTTCTGTTTATGACTTGGATCCTTCACATACACCCACACTTTGCTGGGCTCTCTTGTCTTCCAAAACACTGGTACCGTATTTTTCGTTCCATAAGGTGCTCCAGACCATAGGATGCACCTTCCTCCTGAGGGGCGATCCGCTGCCTCCGCCTCCGATCCCGGCGCTTCCCCCGTGCCTGCCTGCCTAGCTCCAGCTTCTTCTAGCAAGCACCTGGCTCCACGTGGCCCCACCGCAAACCCAGTGCTTCGCGAGCGCCAGCTGTGGAGGGGGCAGCGTGCTTCCTCCGTGCCTGTCTGCCTGGCTCCAGCTCTGACGCTTACAGCAAGCACCAGGATCGCTCCCTCCGCCCTCTGATCCCAGCGCTTGCTTTAAGCATCTGAGCTGGAGCCAGGCAGACAGGCTCGGAGAAAGCACACCGCCCCCTCCACAGCCGGCGCTTGCGAAGCGCTGGGTTTGTGGAGGGGGCGGGTGCTTCCACCGAGGTAGTCCCAGTAGCAGCCTGGCTGCCACATTCTGCACTAGCTGCAACTTCCGAGTTCGGCACAAGGGCAGCCCCATGTAGAGGGCATTACAGTAGTCTAGTCTCGAGGTGACCGTTGCATGGATCACTGTTGCTAGGTCGCTACTTTCTAGGAAGGGGGCCAACTGTCTCGTCCTTCTAAGATGGAAGAAGGTGGATTTAGCAGTGGCTGCTATCTGTGCCTCCATTGTCAGGGAGGACTCCAGTAGCACTCCCAGGCTTTTGACCCTGCGCACTGGTATCAGTGACGCACCGTCAAAGGCTGGTAGGGAGATCTCCCCTCCCAGCCCGCAGCGATCCACACAAAGGACCTCTGTCTTCGCTGGGTTCAGCTTCAGCCCACTCAGCCTGATCCAGTCTGCCACGGCCTGCAATGCCTGGTCCAAATTTATAGGGGTGTCAACGGTCCGGCTGCCCATCAATAGATAGAGCTGGGTGTCATCAGCGTACTGATGGCAACCCAGCCCATGTCTCCAGGCAATCTGGGCAAGGGGGCGCATAAAGATATTAAACAACATTGGGGAGAGAACTGCCCCCTGAGGCACCCCACAATTAAGTAGGTGTCTCCAGGACATCTCTCCTCCAATTGCCACCCTTTGTCCCCGACCTTCAAGGAAGGAGAAAAGCCACTGTAAGGCTAGCCCCCGAATTCCTGCGTCGGCGAGGCGGCGGGTCAGCAGCCGATGATCGACCATATCGAACGCAGCTGATAGGTCTAGCAACAGCAATACCGCCGAGCCGCCTCGATCCAGATGTCGCCAGAGGTCATCCATGAGGGCGACCAACACCGTCTCCACCCCGTGGCCCGGACGGAAGCTGGACTGATATGGATTCAAGGTGGAAGTGTCATCCAGAAAGCTCTGCAACTGCAACGCCACAGCCCTCTCGATAATTTTGCCCCAAAAGGGCAAATTTGAGACCGGCTGGTAATGAGCCAATTCGGCCGGATCCGATGTAACCTTTTTCAGGAGAGGGCGGACCACTGCCTCCTTCAGGGGCTTTGGAAAATAGCCCTCCAAAAGAGATCTATTTATTATGTCCCGTATAGGACATCCTAACTCCTCCCGGCAGACCTTAATTAACCAGGAGGGGCATGGGTCCAGATCGCATGTAGTAGGGCGTGCAGTTACAAGGATTCTGTCAACTTCCTCCAAACTGAGTGGGTCAAAGCAATCCAGGGTCAAATTAGAAGACACGCATGGAGCCTCGAGTTCGCTCACTGTATCTAATATGGCTGGGCAGTCATGGCGGAGTGATTGGACCTTGTCTGCAAAAAATTTCGCAAAAGCCTCACAGCCTATTTCCAATTCCTTAACATTTGGCTTGCCTTGTGGCAATGTAGTAAGATTCCGAATTATCTTAAACAATTGTGCTGGGCGCGAGTTTGCAGACGCAATCTTGGTCACAAAGTATGTTTTCTTTGTGGCCTTGATTGCCATCTCATAGGACCTCATAAACGCCCTATAAGATATTCTAGTCACTTCATTACGGGTGCGTCGCCATTGCCTCTCTAGCTGTCTGAGACCTTGTTTCAGCTGGCGCAGCTCTGGGGTGTACCACGGAGCCAGCCTACTCCAAGGCCTTAGAGGGCATCGAGGTGCAATCTCGTCAATGGCCCTAGATAGTTGAGCATTCCATATCTCAACCAGGCCATTGAGGGAATCACCAGAGGGCCAGGGATCCCGCAGGGCCGATTGGAACCGTTCCGGGTCCATCTGGCTCCGCGGGCGAGCCATAATAGGCTCGTCGCCTAAACAGGTTTGCGGTGGCATATCTATATGAGCCCTAAGGGCGAGGTGGTCCGACCACGGCACCACTTCAGTGGTTATATCGTCCACCGTAACCCCGGCCGCAAAGACCAGGTCTAACATGTGACCGGCCTGGTGGGTGGGGGCTGCAACAAACTGAGAGAGTCCTAGTGTTGCCATGGATGACACCAGGACCATCGCCTGACTAGAGGCCGGGTCATCAGCATGGACGTTGAAGTCACCCAGGATCACCAGCCTTAGGTGCTCCAGTGCCCAGCCCGTCGCCACCTCGAGTAGGGACGGTAAGGCGCCGGCTGGTGTGTTAGGCGTATGGTATACCAGCCAGATCGCCAATCCCTCTCCAGCCTCCAGTGCCAAGCCAGCACATTCAATGCCTTCAATCTTTGGGGCCGGGAGCGCCCTGAAGGAATAAGCCTCACGTACAAATAATGCCACTCCTCCCCCCCGCCCGCTAGTCCGCGAATGGTGAAAGACCGAATAACCTGGTGGAGCTGTTTGTGAGAGGGCTATTGTATTTCCCTCTTGGACCCAAGTTTCGGTCACGCATGCAAGGTCCATGTCCTGTTCGATTAGGAACTCTCAAAGGACAGAAGTCTTATTGTTAATTGACCTGGCATTACATAACACCAATGACGGAGGCGGGTTATTCTTCCTGGCCCTACTCCCTGTCACCATTGAGATGGGACACAGAGTAGAGGGTGAGCGAGCACTGACCTGTCTCCGTCTCCCTCCCTTATATCGTCTGCTCCCACCTCCATACCTCCCCCTCCCCAGGAGCACTGGAATCCCTAGACCAGCCATTCCCCACTGGTGGTTACCACTGTCCTAGCCAACACTGATCCCCAGTAGTCACAATGCTCTCCAAGTCACACCGTCCTACTAGATCCCAGTATTCGAATTAACCCAAGAAACCTACCCCCACCCCCAATTCCCTTATATATGATTGGTCAGATACATAATTTAAGTCTGATGGCTAAAATTAATTATAAATCCCACCCCATAAAATATCCTCAATTTAATTAGCCAATAAAATTCATAAATTCAAATCCAATACATACAATAAAGCAACCCTTTCAGTTATTTCAGATGACAAATCATTCAGAAGATGGCAAACCTTTACAATGTCTGAACAGCCTGTCATCTTGAAGAGAATTGGATCCAGAAACCTAAGGTGTATAGTATCATATAGGGGACAATAAAGAAGAATATGGGACAATGAGTCAACTTGTTTTAAATTACATATACATAGTCTTAATGAAAGTGGGATTTTTTTTATATCTACCATAAGTAACTGCTGATGGGATTGTATTGCATCTAGCAAGGGTAAATGCTCTACGCAATTTTGGAACATGGAGAGTTGATAAATAAGATGACCAATAGTTGGGGAAATTCCAAAATTCAGAGGGGAGCAAGATTTGTTCGCAACACTCATTTGTTTTTGTAATTCATTATCTAAAATTCTGCGTTTAATTACATAGTATGCATTTGTAAGAGGAAGCATGTAAAGAGAATCCATAGACAAACCTAAGGTGATTATTTTTCTCTCTATGCAGGAAATCCATTTAGACGAGGAGGATTCAGAAGGCATTTGATATAAATAACTCCCACAGTTGGCGAATAGTGCACACGTAGCCAATATTTGATTGATATAAGCCATTCTCTAGTTTCTAACATATTGAGGTCTGTTTCTAGACAAAGTGTGGCATTTGAGACACAGCATGGTAGGCCCATAATTTTCCTAACAAACTTGAACTGAACTCTTTCCATATCAGACTCAAAGGCACTTACCCAATTTGGAATGCCATATAATAAACTGCTGGATTACTTTGGCCTTATAGATTTTTAAAGCCGCTGGAACAAACTGGTTGTCTCTATTAAAGTAAAATCGGGAAATGGCTGATGCCGTAATGGCTGCTAAGTTAACTGTAGATTTACAGTGACATGACCAGGACATATTGTAACTAAAATGGAGACCAAGGTATTTAAAATGCCTGACCTGTTCTATTTCTTTCTCATCGAATAGCCATTTGTGGATTTTACAAGATTTAGCAAAAACCAGAATCTTAGATTTTTTGTAATTCAGATGCAGTTTGTTTTCTTGAAAAAAACTGAGACATCTATTCAACAGTCGCCTAAGTCCAACCCTCTTATGAGAAAGAAGTACTGTGTCATCCGCACATAGCAAGATGGGTATGTGTGTAGAGCCCAATTTTGAGAAATAGATTGAATAAAAAAGGAGCAAGTATACATCCTTGTTTAACTCCTTTATTGAAGGGAATTTTAGGTGTCAGTTCCCCAGTAGTTGAAGTTTTGATTTGGCAAGTGGTGGAGGAATGTAGAGTTATGATTAGTTTGAGAAGTCTCTTATCAATTCCCAGTTGATGGAGTTTAATCCATAGTCATTCTCTATCTACAGAGTCGAATGCCCCTTTAAGGTCCAAAAAAGCTGCATAAAGTTTGGAATTCCCAGGGGTAGTATATTTGTCAGCCAGGCGTGCTAGAGTGATACAATGATCTGCAGTAGATTTACCCTTACTAAACCCAATTTGTTCAGGGCCTAAGACTCTTTGCTGGGACATCCAAGAAGTTAATTTAGTTAATAAAAGCTTGGCGTATAGTTTGCCTATAATGGAAAGAAGGCTGATGGGCCTGTAATTAGAAGGAATTGTACAGTCACGTTTCTTGTAGATTGGGACTACAATTGCATTTCGCCAAGCATCAGGAATAAGGCCCGTTTGATTAAACATGGTAAAAAGGGAAGCAAAAGGAACAGACCACCATTCTGGATCTAACTTTAAGAGGTCTGGGGGAATTAAATCAGGGCCGGGAGCTTTCCCAGTTTTCAGCTGGTTGATTAATTCTATTACTTCATCTGGTGTCACAGGTGGCCAAGCTGGTAAGTCCTTATCATAAAAATCACATGGCTTAATGGTACAATCTTGGTTTTGCTGAAACAAGTCAGAGAAATATTGAAACCATGCACATGATGGAATCACAGACATGGGGAGAGGCCCCACACATTCAGACCCTGAGGTTATAGCCCAGAACTTCTTAGAATTGTTTAGAATAGTGGCTTGGTATAGTTGATCCCACTGATAGTGCAAATACTCTAATTTTTTCTTTGTCATGCTCTCTCTTAGCTGTTTTTTTACCTGAAGTACTCTAAAAGAAAAGAGGGGTTGTTAGAGATTCGGAATTGGCTATAGATATTATGTAATTGAGTTTTTAATACTCTGCAATCTTCAGTGAACCAAGAGTTAATAGATCTATTGCTCTTCTTTGTGGAATGATTAAGTTTTATACTGAGAAAAATGGGAAATCAGAGTATTGTAAGCTGAGATCTTTAGTGTGGGATCCATGCTATCAATTATAGGAATAAGATCAGAAAAAGATCTGAGTTGAAGTAGTTGAGATGCCACCTGCATAGAATGATTGTTCCATACAATTTTAGGTAAGATTTCTGGTTCAGAGGTCAGAGAAACTGGTGGATGAAAAGGGAAAGCAAAAAGGCTGGTTCTGAGTGTCAGAGGCAGGTGGTCACTAATAACAAAATCCCCAATCTCAACGTTTAAAACACAAGATTCCAAGAGAGGAGACACTAGAAAGTAATCAATTATGCTACATCCTATTATAGAAACAAAAGTGAATTCGCTGGCTTTAGGAAAACAGGTAAGTCCATTCAGCCATACTCTATTGAACTGAAGGCAAAATTTAGTGAGATGTAGGCCAGCCGAATTTAGTGAGATGTAGGCCAGCCAGCAGCAGTCTTTAGATAATCTCTTTGAGGAAAAAAGAGGAGGAAGGGTGTCATTCTGGTTGACTTCAAGAGCTCTGAAAAATATCAGGTGGTCCCTGCCTACTCTCGCATTAAAATCCCTGGCCAGAATAATTTCAGCAGAGGGAAATTTCCGTTCTAATGTTTCCATAAAAATAGACAAATGTTCCCAATGTTGTGAAAGGGCATGGCTATCTAGGGCAGGGGACACATATAAATTAACAATAATCAAGTTTGACAGCTTGTTCTGAATAAGTATCCAATGGTAACATAGTAGCTCTACAGTTTAATGACAAGGAAATGAAAATAGACAGCCCAACTTGAAAACAACCTTTAGGTTTGACTCTATTGGCTGGGAGACAGAAGGAATTGAATCCTTCTAATTGGATCACATTGTGAGACCATGTTTCCTGCAAAAGTATATCAAAACTTCTTAAATAATTAAGAAAATCCACGTCATTAACCTTACTCCTCCATCCTGCAATGTTCCATGAAATTATTTTTAATGGAGTTGGAGGAGGAGTAATTGAAAATCAGTTTGGTGCAGAAAGTTGGTCAAGCGAGTTGTTCATATCATGGAATACACAGCCATTGGCTGAACCACTTTGAAGGTCAGAGATTGTTTCTTGTAGGTTTTGCTGAGTTACTTTAAACCCCTCACTAGGGGGGGGGGAATTATTAGTCCCCAAGATAGTAGTATCTCAGCTTGAGTTGAAAGATGAATAATCCTCTCAGGGGCTTGTTGGGTGTCCTTAGCGGTGTCTGCTGGGGATGATGGTGTAACAGATGAGTGGCTTGTAGCATCCGAAATGTTCCTTCACAGGCAGGCTGCCATTGTTTCCAGTCTATCAACTACTGCTGCCTTTTCAGATATAGGGAGCCCACTAAAGAGGTTCCGGACCTCTTGATCAACAGCTTCTTTGTGAATAAACAATTTTATTAGTAACATATGGTAGTAGAACTATAACTACAACTTATAAAAAGCTTAATATATATTAAGAAAAAGACCATCATTCTACCCCACATCTTACTTTCTCCCACCCCTCCCCCAATTACTTGACCCCCGCCAGTGTTATTTTCTTTAAAAAAAACAGATATTAAAGGTACCCTTAACTATCAAGAAAAAAAACGAAACAAAAAAGAAACATAGGGAAGAAGAACCCCCTTCAAGAGTTATATTGTTATCTTAAAAATCTTAATCCTCAAAAATTGTCCAATGTCCTTTTATTTTCCACTCTTTCTCTACATATCTTCTGAATTTCTTCCACTCTTGGTTAAAAAGTTCTAAATCACAGTCTCTTAATTTTCTTGTTAATTTGTCCATTTCACTCCATAACATAACTTTCATAATCCAGTCCCATTTTTCTGGTATTTTTTCTTGCTTCCACAACTGCGCATACAATGTCCTAGCAGCTGAGAGCAAGTACCATATTAATGTTCTATCTTCTTTTGGAAATTTTTCCATTTGTAATCCCAGCAGAAAAGTCTCTGCCTCTTTATTGAATTCATATCCCAGGATCTTAGATATCTCTTGTTGAATCATTTGCCAAAACATTTTAGCTCTTTCACAAGTCCACCACATATGGTAGAAAGAACCTTCATGCTTTTTACATTTCCAGCACCTATCTGGCATCTTATTGTTCATCTTTGCTAATTTTTTTGGAGTCATATACCATCTATACATCATCTTAAAACAGTTCTCTTTAATACTATGACATGTTGCGAGTTTCATGGAATTTTTCCACAGATATTCCCAAGATTCCATCTTTATTTCTTTATTTACATTAATTGCCCATTTTATCATTTGAGATTTCACTACTTCATCTTCTGTAGCCCATTGTAAAAGTAATTTGTACACTTTTGAAATTAATTTCTCATTATCTCCAAGCAGAACTCTTTCCATTTCTGTTTGTTCTTTCCTTATTCCTTCAGCTTTGATATCATTCTCCATCAAACTTTTTATTTGTTGCATTTGAAACCAATCATATTTATAGTTTAGTTCTTCTGCAGTTTTCAATTCTATTTTCCCGCTTTGTATTTTTAGTAACTGGTTGTATGATAGTTGTTTTTCCTTGACTGTTTTGGCCGTTAACTTTATCACTTCAGCCGGCACTATCCATAAAGGTCTCCTCTCATCACCATATTTCTTGTACTTTATCCACACATTTAATAAGCTACTCCTTATATAATGGTGAGAGAAAAGACCGTCCATCTTCTTTTTTTCATAGTACAAATATGCATGCCAGCCGAATTTTTTTCCATGGCCTTCTAACATTAGAAGTTTTTTATTTAATAACGTTATCCATTCTTTTAACCATACTAAACAAATTGCTTCATGATACAGTTTCAAATCTGGTAATTGGAATCCACCTCTCTCTTTCGCATCTATCAGGACTTTCATTTTAATTCTAGGTTTCCTCCCGGCCCACACGAATTCCGAAATTTTTCTTCGCCATTTATCAAATTGCTTAGCATCTTTCACAATGGGGATGGTTTGAAACAGATACATAATCCTTGGTAAAATATTCATTTTTACTGCAGCTATTCTACCCAACAGTGACAAATTGAGCTTGTTCCACTTTAGCATATCTTCTTCTATTTTACGCCATAGCTTTTCATAATTGTTCTTAAACAAATCAATATTTTTCATTGTTATCTCTACCCCTAGGTATTTTACCTTAGAGGTAACTTCACAACCCGTTAGTCTTTGTAGTTCTTGTTGTCTATTTTTCTGCATATTCTTACATAAGATTTTTGATTTTTCTTTGTTTATATAAAGTCCCGCCAACTCCCCAAACTCTTGTATTCTCATTAACAACAAAGGTGTAACTTGTAAAGGATTTTCATTTATAAACATTATATCATCTGCAAATGCTCTGTATTTATAGGTAAATCCTTTTATTTGTAGTCCTTCTAAATCTTTCTCTTCTTGAATCTGCATTAGTAAAATTTCAAGAGTCATTATAAACAGCAATGGCGAAAGCGGGCAGCCTTGTCTGGTACCTTTACTAATTTTCATTTCATCTGTAAGATCTGCGTTGATGCACAGCCTTGCACTTTGTTCAGAATATATTGCCTTTATCATTCTTATAAAACTTTCTCCAAGCTCCATTTTTTCCATCACTGCAAACATAAAGTCCCAATTTAAATTGTCAAATGCTTTTTCTGCATCCGCAAAGAATAGCGCTACTTACTTTTCTGGATGTCTTTCATAATATTCTACAATATTTACAACAGTTCTAATATTGTCTCTTATTTGTCTTTTGGGAAGAAAACCGGCTTGGTCCTCTTTTATAAAATTTATCAAATATTGCTTAAGACGTTCTGCCAGAATTCTTGTAAATATTTTATAATCATTGTTCAAAAGTGAAATTGGTCTGTAATTTTTCACATTTGTAACATCTCTTTCTTCTTTAGGTATCAAAGAAATAACAGCTTCTTTCCATGTATTTGGTACCTTCCCTTTGACTCTTATTGCATTCATCAGCTTCTGTAATTTTGGTATTAATTCATCTTTAAACATTTTAAAATACTTGGCTGTATAACCGTCTGGCCCGGGAGCTTTATCATTTTTCATCACGTTGATTGCTGCCTCAATTTCTATTTTTTCAATTGGGTCATTCAAAATTTTCCTCATATTCTCAGTTAATGGCTCAATTTTTATTTTCTGTAGATATTCATCTATCTTTTTTCTCTTTACTTCAGCACCTTTAAACAGCTTGGCATAATACTTAAAAAATTCTCTTTTTATTCCCTCTTGAGTAACTACGTCTCTTTCATCTATCACAATTCTATTAATTATTTTATTTTCCCTCTTTTTTTTCAGCTGCCACGCCAAGTATTTCCCCGTCTTATTTGCTCCTTCAAACGATTTTTGCTGGAGCCTTTTCAAATTCCATTCTACTTCTTTGTTTAATAAATGTCTTAGTTGAGTTTGCAATATTGAAATTTCCCTTAGAATTTTCTTTTTCCCTGGTCTTTTCCTCAGCTCTCTTTCTTTTTTCTTTATTTCATTTTGAATATCCAGTAGTTGTTTTTCTTTTTCCCTTTTATCTTTATTGTTCAAAGTAATCAGCAACCCTCTCATTACTGCTTTATAAGCATCCCAGACCGTCTGAAAATCGATATCTTCTTTATCATTCACTTGGAAAAATTCTTTAGTTTCTTTTCCTAGGAAAGTCACTGTTTCTTTGTTCTGTAGCAAGTCTTCATTCAATCTCCATCTTCTCAATCTTTTGGACAGTTTTGTAATCCACATTATTGGGTTATGGTCAGTGCCAATTTTAGGCAAAATCTCTATCTTTCTTGTTATGAGGCCTAAATCTCTGGTTCCCCATAGCATGTCAATTCTAGAAAATGTCTTATGTCTTGCAGAAAAAAAAGTATAGTCCCGCACTTCAGGGTTAAACTTTCTCCATATGTCCTCCAAATTTTCCTGTTTTACTAATTCAAAAAAAGACTTTGGCAATTTTCCTTCTTTTCCACTATTTTTTTTCCCTCCGGATCTATCCAATGAGTTCTCAACTGTTCCATTAAAATCTCCCATTAAGAGTATTTGATCGTAGGTCAACTCATCTAGTTGTTGTGTAATGTCTTTAAAAAAAACATCTTTTGCACCATTAGGTGCATATAGTCCCAATAACAGCGTTTTTTTCCCATTTGATGTTATTTCCACTGCTACAAATCTTCCATCCTTATCTTTAAATACCAATTTTGGCTCCAGGTCTTGTTTAATATAAAAAACTACTCCCCTTTTTTTCTGGTCAGCTAACGAAAAAAATTCCCTTCCCAATTGTTTGTTCCATAAAAATTTATAATCCTTTTGTTTAATGTGGACTTCTTGCAAACAAATTATATTACAATTTTGCTTTTTAATCCAATGAAAAGTTGCCCTTCTTTTTTGTGGTGAATTTAGTCCATTAACATTCCAAGACAATAGTTTGTAATCCATCATGGTGCAAATTCTTTATTTTCTTCAAAAAATCTCCTCAGTTCTCGGGCATTTGTGATCGTGACTCTCTTCCCCTGAAGTTCAAAGCTCAAACCCTCGGGGATTATCCATCTGTACCTTGTGCCATTGTCTTTCAATTTTTCTGTCAACTTTTTATATGTTCTCCTGTCATTTATCACTTCTTTCGGTAGCTCCTTCATAATTCTCACTCTGCTACCTCTTACTATCAATGATTGTTCAAAGTTTCTCTTCATAATCCTTCCCACCATTTCCTTTGTCATGAATCTTACAACCACATCTCTTGGTAAGTTATTTTTTTTGGCATATAACGAGTTGACTCTATACATGTGATCATACATGCTTTTAGTCTTATCAGGGTCTTCTTCTAAGAATTCTGCGATTATGTTTGTTATATATCCTTTCAAATCATCATTCTCTTCCTCAGGTACTCCTCTCAAACGTAGCTGATTTTCCATTAATTTGCAGTCGTGAATCGTCACTTTTTCTTGTACTTTCAGCAAGGTGGTATCATGTGTTTTAACTTTCTCCTCCACCTCCTGTACTTTCTTGTCTATTTTCCCAATTTGGTTTTTGAGGTCATCCACTTCTTTTTTAATCACTGTAGTAAGTTCTTCCTTCAACTCTTCCATCATTTTCTTAACTCCTTTCATAATCCTGGCTTCCATAGCCTCCATTTGGTCTTGCATTTTATCTAATGAAAGGGCTCTTGTTCGGAGCTGCCTGGGCTCTGACATTTAAGCAAAGAGCAAGGGGGATGCAATTAGAATACCAAAAATTTCCGTCGCACAATTTGCAAGTTTGACTACCAAGTTCAGAAGGTCTAAATTTTCTCTCTCAATTAAACTTTGTTCTGTTTTCTTCTGAGCTTCCCAGGCCCAGATATAAATTTTTGAAGAATTTTTCCCCTTTAAAAAAATGACGAAATTTTTGACCTCACCAATTTAAAATCTGACAGTCAGGTTCAATAGAGCAGGGCTTGCCCTTTCCAGCAAGCCCAATTTCGCTGGTTTCTGAGCCCCCAAAGCAAAGATATTTAACAAAAAAGTCTTTAAAAAATCCAAAATGGCGGCCGCGATTTTTTCTCCTTTTAAAGATTTTTTTTCCCCTTTTAAAATCACCCCAGGAGCCCACCAATAATGTAGTCAATAGTTCTTATCTTCTTACCCTTTTCCCTGTCGTTTCTGTCACTTTTTAAAGTCCCAAATCTTTTTAAAACGATGTTTTAAATTGGACCTCCCAGCAATGGCTGCCGATGTTTCTCTATGATGTAGAGTAGGCTTTTTTCTTTACTGCTTCCTGTCTCTGTCACCTTCAACCTTATAGATTGCTTGACGCACTTCCTGTCTTGCTCAGTAGAGTTAGAGGACTGTTCCAGTATATTCCTGCGCAGTATGGTTGTTTACATTCCACAAATCGTAAGTAGACACAACAATGATTTCTCTTCAATTTTTAGCAGTTTTTAACACTGTCTTTTATGTCAAAATAGTCCAAACTTCACCCTTCCCTTCTTCTACTTGCAAGTTTTATATTTTCCCCTTATTTCCACCTTTAAAACGTCTCTTTAGTCTGTAAATAGCTCCGGAGTGAAAGAAGAGTTTCTGTACCTTTTTTCCTCTGTTTATCCAAGTTCCACTGGTCTTCCAAGACTTTAGTTGTTTAAAAATGTCCCAGAAGGTTAGGATCGTGACGAGCTTATGCCAAATCCATGGCTCTGAGAGATCTTGCAGACGATAATTTTGCAAACTTCTGAGACTCCTCAAAGCCTCAAAGGACCCTTCTCCAAAGCTCCTTTTCAGCCAAGGTAAATCTCTTCTAAAGTTTTTAGTGCAAGTCTTGGACCTTTCTCTCACTGAGAAAGGTAGGCAGTGGGCTTTGGTTTGCCCTCCACTACCCCGAACAAGACCTTCAGCTTGCTCCCGTTACGAGAGACAACTCAGCTCGCCATTTTCCTCCCCGGAAGTCCGTGATCAACAGCTTCTTGATCCAAAGGATCGATATCCATGAGTTGGGTCTCAGGAAACAGCAGCAGCTTCTTATGGACGACATTGGGACTAGCTGGAAAATTCCCAGTTGTGCCCACAGGAATGAGTGGCACAATCTTTACATTGCGAAAGGCCTGTGTAGGAAAAATCCCTTTTGACTTTAGGTAAGCAAGCATATGAGAGGGGGAGTTCCGGTTTCCGGGCGATGAATGAAGGCGGCTGCCGCCGAAGCTCCAAAAATGCTAAGTTGTTTTATTAACCTTTTAAAGCGCATTTACTTTTTTTCTGTTCCTTTAGGCTGTTAATTGTTTGAAGCAGCCTAACAGCAACATAGTTAACTCTTCCTGGCTGACTTTTATCTCTTTGTTTTATAAATAGCTGGTCACTAGGTATTTACTGGCTCATTTTCCAGCTGATGTTTTTAGAGGAATAGCATGTAATTGCTTGCAACTTGAGAAGTTGCTAAATTTTGCCCTGGCTGAAAGAGGCTGTGTTTGGTGATGCATCCCTGCAGTTTATTATCAGCCTGAGCCAAGGAAATAAAGCAGTTACTTTTTGCTATTACATTTTGAGACTAATATGGGTGTGTCTAAGAATAGAAGAGACCAAGAGGAACCTTCATTACCTCCTCCTAAGCAAAAGAGAATTGGAGACTTTTACTCTGTACAAATTCCAACCTCCAATCGTTTTGAGATTCTGGCTGACTATAATGATGATTTAAATAAACCAGCTTTAAATGAATCAGCCTTAACCAAACAAAAAGTTGGTGATTCACTCCTAGTAATTAATAACAGCTGTAAGCCGGAGGGGGCAGTGCGGAGTCCTCTAAGCAGCACTGAGTGCAACAATTCTAATGACCCATCTGATTTGATCAGCCTTGTTGCTATAACAGTTGAGCACATCTATAAGCAACTAAAACTGCTGCATAGTAAAATTGATCATGCCAGCAAGCAGATCTCTTACTTTGGAAAGAGACTCCAGGAACTGGGAGAGATGGAATCTCCAAAAAGCCCCTTTTTGGATAGTTATCCCAAGACTGCCTTTCCAAAGCAAGTAACAAAGTCAACAACAGGTTACAAATTAAAATCTTCATCTGATGAGCGAGAGCAACTTTATAAACTCATCCTCACCCCAAACAAAATCTGTTTAACCATCTGCAACTACAAGAGGAGGGGCCCTTTGTGGAACTCTATGCAACTATCCAAAAGACATCTAAGAACTTTATTCCCAGGGGAAATGGCTTGTATTGATCTACATGAGATAGATTTCTTTGATGCTTGTTCCCAGTCACAGAGGGTGCTTTTATCTTTCAAGTCAGCGCAGATTCCTCAGCTTCTGTTGCGATAAAAAAAAATCTCTCATCCAAAGGAATCTTCCCTACGCGCGTCTTCAAGAATGAAATCATTCTACCCCTGATTCATTGAAATATATATCTAGACCTACAGGATAACTCTTCAATAGTTGCAGATAGATCAGGTGACATCTTGAATGCAAACACTTCATCTGCCACAGCAAATTTGTCACCTCAATCTTACCATCTTAATGAATCTATGGAGGTTCTTTCTGCAACCAACATCTTGGAAGACAATATTAGAGATCAGTTCCAATCCCTTCAGTCTTATGATCAACAAGATATTTTAAAAAGACTAGACTTGTTGAAAGAAAGCCTCTTATTGAAGCAGAGTGAGCAGCAAAAGAGCTCTCCTGGGTCTTCTTCTATCGAGTTGAGAGAGCTTCAAGATGTGCCTTTGATTGACCTAGATCAACAAGATCCTCCTCACTCTTCAATTTCCATTTGCCCTCCTTTAACGAACTCGAATGTGGATAATACGATATCTACTTTCCCATCTGAGATTTCACTAACCACTTACCCCAACCTGAAATCAGGCGGCCTTCGGAAAGGCTGGTCGTTGCTGAAATCCATCCAGTGCCCACCACGTCTATGGACAATTCCGTCAATCCTAAGGATAATTTCATCTGGCCAAGCCTCTGTGAACTTAGCAAAAATATTTCTAGGGGCCTCGAAAATGAAGGTATGACTTTTGTTTCTTCCTGCTTGCCAAACCAATTTTCCCAAGATGACTGACTGAGATCCCCTTCATTGTCTTCAATTCCAAATACTTCACTATTGGACATTAAGATCATCTCGTGGAACGTGGCTGTTTGGTGGAATAAATCCAAAGATGCTGAATTTATTAGTTACCTTAAGAACTTTGATGTCATCTTACTCCAAGAGACTTGGTCCCAAAGTCCGATTCATCTTGAAGGTTATAAGTCCTATTCGCTCCCAGCCTTTAGAACCAACTCAAGAGGCCGTTTTCAAATGGGTTTGTCTATATTTGTGTCTCTTCTTCATAATTCTGTAGGCATCCCCCTACAGGCTGGAAGTGTTATGGAACAAGCTATCAAGCTTGTTTATGGGAATCTTTCTATGATTTTGTAAACGTATATATCCCTCCTGCCCTAGATAAATCGACCCTTTTACATCATTGGGAACGTTTGAATGTAATTGTGAGTGAATTGGAAACCAAATTTCCCTCTTTTGAAATAATAATAGCAGGAGATTTTAATGCAAGAGTGGGCAATGATGATAAAAACTTTTCTAAGGCCCTTAACCTCAATCTAGATGATACTTACCACCTTTTTTTTCCTATAGGAGGCAATCTAAAGATAGCTATTCAAATTTGCCAGGCATTTGCTTTGCCAAATTTTGTATCCAACACAATAGGGTCTGGTTAAATGGTATGGAAAGATTTTCTCATTCGAGGGATTTTACATTCATTTCTAAGAAAGGTTGCAGTATAATTGATTATATTACTGTCCCTTTCTCACTTGAATTTTACATAAAAGATTTCTGTATAGGTGATCTCATTATTAGTGATCACCTTCCACTTATCTTGACCCTTCATACAGAGTCTTCCCCATACTCTTCCCTTAATCCCTCTATACACTTGTTGGAGTCTACGTCCTTACCAAAAATCTGCTGGAATAGTCAGACTAAACAAGCAGCTCAGTTACTTTTAAATTCTCATTCCCTTTTGAATCTTAGAAGGGTTTTAACCACCGCAACGAATTCTTCAGTGCTAATAATAGCCTATGATTCTCTAGTATCTAACATTCTTAGTTCACTAAATGTTAAACCTAAAAATGTAAAAAAGGGAAGAAACATAAAATCTCTGCAGCCCTGGTTTGATGAAGAATGTAGAGTCGTTAAAACTCTGTTGCGTAACACCTACAGATGTTACCGCGACTCTGCGGCTTTGTCTTTACCATCAGAGTACTTTGATCTTAAAAATCAGCTGTCCCAGGTTATTATAAACAAAAAGAATGATTATGCTAAACTTCAATGGGAGCAGCTATACCAGGCCATAATCCAGAACTCTAAAAAATTCTGATCTATTGCATCAGGTGCCCATAGAGTTGATGCCCCTTCTATGTCTGCCATTGCCCCCAATGTCTGGTACCAATATTTCTTCTCTATGTTCTCCCAGAGTAAACTGTACACTTCTAGACCTTTCAAACTTTCTCAGGTAGATCTTCCGGAGTGGCCCTCTGTGACTTCTGATGAAGTTAAAGATCTAATTTTGCAATTGAAATCAGGTAAAGCAGCAGGACCAGATGTTATTCCCTCTGAAATCCTAAAGTTAGATCCAGATTGGTGGGCTACTCCGCTCGCATCTCTTTTTACTAGTATTGACAGAACTGGCATAATTCCTAAAGCCTGGCTTAATTCAATAGTGGTTCCAATTTATAAAAAACAAGATCCCGCCATTCCAAATAATTACAGGCCAATTAGTCTCCTATCCACCATTGGTAAATTATATTCTAAGTATCTGCTGAGGAAACTTGAACAATGGATGACACGAGAAAAAATTCTTGGTCCGGAACAGCTGGGTTTTTGTAAAGGCAAAACTACTCTTGATCATTGTAATACTTTGTCCCATCTAATTTCCAAATACACTATTGGAAAAAAGACGAAATTGTATGTAGCCTTTTTAGACTTAAAGGGATTCAATTGACAGAGACCTGTTGTGGGCTAAACTGGAACAAACAAGTATTGATAAAAGACTTCTTATGCTCATTAAAAAAGTATATACTTTTAACTTTTGTCAAGTCAAATGCTCTTTATCAGGCAATCTTACGTAAAAAATCCCATTAAGAAAGGGGGTTAAACAAGGTTGTATGTTGGCCCCCTTTTTGTTTAACCTCTTTCTTAATGATCTTGCTCCCTTTTTGTCAGATACTGACCATCATAGTCCAAAACTTGGTGCCAGACATGTTCCCTTACTCTTATATGCGGACGATACAGTCTTACTATCTTGTTCCAGAATTGGATTAAAGCGTTTGCTTGTTCACTGTATCACCTTTCTTAACAACAATAAGCTCCTATTGAACTATGACAAATCTAAAATTGTTGTTTTTTCCAAATCTTGGAAACCAACTAAATGGTCAATAGGCAGCAAAGAGATAGAACAAGTAAAATACTACAAATACCTAGGAATTCATTTTCAATATAACACACTTTGGACTAATCATTGGAACTGCATAATTAAGTCAGTCAATGTTAGCGTTGCAGCTATCCAGCGCTTATTTTACAGCAGAGGCAATCAGTTTATCCCAGCCACGCTAAAAATCTTTAAGGCTAAAGTGATACCGCAGCTTTTATATTGGGTCCCAGTGTGGATCACAGCCTTGGATAATAACATTGAAGGTGTCCAATCAAAATTCCTACTGAAAATTCTGGGATTCCCAAAGTGTGTACCATATGCAGTTTTGTGTTTAGAAACAGGGACGAATCTTGTGGAAACACAAGCATGGCTAATGTCACTTAAATACTGGTTACGGCTACATTTCCACTCTGACTCAGAGAGCCTTTTATATCAACTGCTCTCAGAATCTAATTTGTCAAATTGGCTAGTATTTATTGAGAGGAAAATAAAATCTATGGGCATTGATTTAGATTCACTTCTTATGCTATCCTTAAAAGAAGCTTTTTTGAAACTTAAGCTCAGAATTCTAGATATTGAAATGCAAACGTTATATGGCCTGGCCAACAAGTCCTGCTCCCAGCTGAATTTCGAACTTCCTCTCTCAGTAGGGAAATTAGTGTCGTATTTCTCCTCTCTGCAAGCTCCACAGCAACGGCGTGCTGTAATGCATTATGAGATGTAATGTATTACCATCTGCTATCCTATTTGGTAGATTTAACAGGATTGAGTACTCTAATAGACACTGTCTTTGTAATTCCAAGTGTATTGAAACTATTTCCCATGTATTACTGAACTATCCTCTTTATGATGATATTCATTGTATATACTTGAAAGATATCTTAGCAGATATGTTGGGCTGTGCTGATTCAGGCAAAGTCCACAAACTTTTAAATGACACATGCGCTGAGGCTAGATTTCTCCAACAGGCCATGGAAATACGACAGAGAATGGTTCTGGAATGACCACATTTTATTTGTTTTAATTATTTAATTTGGCTAAACTTGACTCATATATATTTTACTTATTTTATGTATTTTAGCTCCCTATGTACTCTATAATCTAGGATTTTATATTATTTATATCGCTATTTTACTGCTAAATCTGTTTTATGCCAATAAAGGCTTGCTATCTGATATTTGACTTTAGGTAAGCTTTTTCCTTAAAAATTAAGTTAGGTAAGGTTGAACTGTTAAATGATAAAAGGACTCTTTGATTTGGAAATAGGCTATGTAGCAATTCTACCGACCTTAAGTCCACAATTCCAGTTTGGGAGCCAAATAAATTATGTAAGTGTCTCCTGACCAGGTTAGGGGTCTTCCATGACAGGAGCACTCCTCTGAATTTACAAACAATCAAGCAAACCGAATAATGTTGCCGAGTCAGCTGCCAAGTGTCTTGGGTTGTTTGCTTGGGTTGTTGATCATAAAAACTAAATGACCTCAAATCTGCAGTAGCTTGACTATCAAGGTCATGCATGAGATATTCAGACTCGATGTCTGTGGAGCTGAGGGCTTATCAGTTGAATTGTTTTTACTTCCAGCATCCTTGTCTCTGACTAAACTTGATAGTGACTCAGCAACATTCTCAGGTTTTGAATGTAGGGAATTTAGTCTTCTGCAGATAAAGTCCATTGATTTAGCCACCAAGAGGAGCAAGTCTGCAGGGGTTTTGTTGACCAGGAAGCTGACTCAGGGTGGATAACAGAAGAGTCAGGAGCTTCATTATCGCTGTTAATTAATCCACAGCTGGGTGTTACAGGTGGTAAATCAAAGTACATACTCTCAGAAAGGTCAACGGTGTCCTTTCCTAGTAAGGAAAAGCGGTTGGAAAGAGGTATTTGGAAGCCACCTGTTGATTCTAGGGTAGCTGTGGAAAAAAAGTCCTCAATCTTAGTTTGTTTAGAATCAGGAAGTACAGATTCATCACCCTCCCTCCTCCATTTGTGGGGCTGCATTTTATCTATTTCTTCACAATTTCAACCTTCAGTTAGATTCACAGTTCAAATTAAGAGACTCTAAAAAAACCTGTCTTTGAGGGACAAAGTAAGACTTTGTAAAACTTTATAAAACACCAGCTGTAGTTCGTTAGCTGAAGCAGCTTCTGAGTCAGAAAGTAAAAGCAGAAGCTTATTAACTGATTAAACAGCCAGAGCTTGAGAAAGACGAAACAGCTGCACCAAAATTAAAAGTGAGGTGATAAGACTATTTAAAAACAATTCCTTCTATCAAGGCAAGATAAAAGTTAGAAGACTGAAAACAACTTAGCGTTTTTAGGAGCGAAGAAACAAGCGTCTGCCTTCCTCCGAGTCTGCACAGTTCCCCCCTCCATTTTATTTTCCTTTCTGACTGAGCAGCCCCTTTATCTCTTTACTTCTTTCCTGAAGATCTATGGCTGTCTCACCCGTCACATTATTGTATTTTTATGCTGGCTTAACCCAGGAACTTGAGGGAAGAGACAAGATCACCCTGTTAAATGAAAAATTCTAAAATGGCACATGATGATGAGAGGCTTTATAATATTGAAAATTAAACAAAATATTTTATTGAACATAGAGGGGAAAAGGTCAGGTGAAATCAGAGGTAAAATGTCTGGTTTGTGAGCTGCCCTGAGCCTGCCTTTGGTGGGGAGGGTGGGATATAAATTAAATTAATAAATAAAAATCAATCAATAAGAACTCTGAGGGAATATTTTCACAGACTACAGTTCCTATTTTCCCCAGAAATTGAGAGTTTTAAAGTTTTCACAAAGTATTAAGAATTTTTGAGATGAGAGGGTTTTGTTTCAGTGTTTCCTAAACATTCCAATACACTTTCTTAAGTTAAAGTCTTTCTTAAGAAGGTCTTCACCAATCTTCCCACTCCTCCTCACCAGCGTTCCCATTTCTCAGTCAGTATGAAACTGTTTTCAGTCAGAGCTAAACTCTGACTAATTTTGCACTCAGCTTACCCCACGGTCATGTTCTTCTTCTCTGCACAACGTCCATCAGATTTCGCACTATCTGCGCCAGAGTTACAGGAAGTGTCGTGGCTTTCGCGCAGCAAATGGAAACTGGTTTTTAGTGGTTTTCGTTTGCTGTGTGAAAGCCACAACGCTTCCTGTAACTCCGGCACAGATAGTGGGAAATCCGATGGACACTGCGCAGAGAAGAGGAACGTGACCATGGGGTAAGCTGAGTGCGAAATTGGTCTCTCAGTCAGATTTAAACTCTCCACAGTCAAGGCTAAGCTCAAACTGAATTCTCTTCAGCAGCAAGTTCCCACGTCCTTCTACTCAACTGACACTAACTCCCTTTGAGCAGCATGTCACTGAGGGCTGTCTGGCTCTCTGAAGACATTAAACCTTCACAGTCTGCTACACATTTATACAGCACTTATGAATTTTTAAAGGGTGCTTGTCCTGGCAGCTTACAAATAGAAGAAACAACAACAAATAAAATGCATTCAAATTAGTCTGCTAATGCCTAAGTTATTTAAAACAAAGCTGTGTAGAAAATAACATCACAGCTTATGAGCAATGCAGGGATGAATCACAACTTATTTGGTCCTACAGCAAGACAAAAGGTCTTCCGACTGGATACAGATCTACTTCCCTCACATCATCTCTGCTATGCAAGCAAATTAATGTCTGGTAGATCTTTTGCTACCCAAGCTCCTACAGCAAAGAGACCCAGATTGACTATAAAGTTCCTGCAGAAGCCATTGTGGTTTATGGTGAATGACAAGTCCCTTGGATCCAGCCCACAATGCTTCAAGTATCTCTGCACTTGGGGTACCTCTGCTGACCCCTACCAGCCCATTTGGCAGCATGTCCACTGGCAGTGTTTCCTCAACATGGAGAAACTGTATATGTAAATGGAACAGGTAGAAATAATGGTGTTCCATACCTACACAATTTCCTGTTGTTGTCAACACAGTTGTACCAGGTCTGATGTTGGATGTCACATATATCCATGTAGGCATTGTAATTGAACTTTCACTTGGAAACAAAACACTTAATGGTTTCTTTCAAAAAGCTGTTAACATTTACAGAAGATGTTAAAAAGGCCTTGAGCTACCCTTCTTGACAGAACGTTGTTATATGATACTTGCTAATTTATAAACTGTAAGTTAAGAGGAAATGTTTAAAATCTCTCATGTCTTGGGGATTGATGTTATTTGCAAGCATTTAATGAACCTAGAAGACTGCAGGGAATTTTCATCTGTTTTAGAATGGAATCACATGGTTCAAATTCAGAGGTGGATATATATTGTATAATAAGACCCCAGGGAACTATATTCTTATTGTCACTCAAGAATAGCTGTAAGTAACTCATTTTACAAGATCAGATAAATTGTGAACAAAATCACCACGTTGCATATTCTCCAGAAGTAAGCAACAGTATTTGTATACATTTGCTTAAGAGAAAATGTCAGCATTCACCATGATATTTCCACACAGGGCTTTTTTTGAGCAGGAACATGCAGGAATGCAGTTCCGGCTGGCTCGGTGTCGCGTGTGTGGCCTAATATGCAAATGAGTTCCTGCTGGACCTTTTCCACAAAACAGCCCTGTGTGAAACAATGGTGTTGCCAAGAGGTGTGGCCTAATATACAAATGAGTTCCTGCTGAGTTTTTTCTACAAAAAAAAGCCCTGTTTCCACCCAAATCAGTTTCAGATTTTCAAATCTTACCTGGAAGTATTCATAGAGAGAGTTTAAAGTATTTTGTAGAAATAAATACTCAGAGCCAGAGAGAATGTAATATCTGTGAGTTCAGACCTCTGAAAAGTAATAACTGGAAGGTCACAGCAAAGGTTGTAGCACTGTATAAAATGACAGAGACTAGAGCTTAGCAATGCAAAGTACCCATTAAAAGGAAAATGGAGATCTGTCTGCCAAAACAATTTGGTTTCAAATCAAGGCAGCTATCTAGCTTTCAGAAGTGGATGAAACACTTAAGCCTTTTTTAACCTCTTTAATAGTTTCAAAACAGAGCTATGGCAAAAAGGAAGCAGGAAAGCATCTCTGAGGTGTAGGGAGCAACATTCTGTCACAATTCTTCAAAACCTTAGATTAGCTTTCAGTATGTCACTGTGTGGTGGTGTCTAACTGCACTTAAGATGCATTACCACAAAGGGGATTATACTAAGAAGCTAGTTTGATAGGGAAACATGGCCTCACTGGGCTGGCTGTCTCAGAATTTTTATAAGGCTGTTTTGTTGGTAGCCTGCAACCCAGCAACATAATCTTTTAATGGCTTTGCAAGGCCTCACTGAAAATGAAGAGTGACACTAATTTTAAGCTGCTGTGCACTGCATGTATGTATGAAGGCTTGCTTATGTAACAGTGTGAGTAAAATTTTAATGATGTACCGTACTTATTTTGTACTGAAGCCAGAACATGCAGAGGAATTTCTCGAGGACAAACCAGTAGCAGATTTCTAAAAAGAGAAGAGCAGAAGCAGAATACTGCTTGCAAGACATATCCCTAGTCAGGAATCAGTGGGACACGGTGATTCCTGGATATAAGTTATATCGGAAGGATAGGGAGGGAAGGGTTGGAAGCGGGGTGGCTCTGTATGTCAGAGAGGGTATACGGTCCAGTAAGACTGAGGTCAGAGAATTATATTCCCTTCTAGAAATGCTTTGGGTTGAAATAGAGGGCCCAAAAGGAAATCTAACTATAGGAGTTTGTTATCGCCCACCAAATCAAAAGATAAAGGACGATTATAATATGATGGAAGGCTTAAAGATAGTGGCTAGACGTAAAAATTGTGTCATCATAGGTGATTTTAACTACCCACAGATTGATTGGGTCAATATGTGTTCTGGTTGAGAGAAAGAGATTGAGTTTCTAGATGCTCTCAATGACTGTGCTATGGAGCAGATGGTCTCTGAACCTACCAGGGGTGGGGCGATCCTGGATTTGGTCCTAAGTAATGCCCAAGACTTGGTGAGAAATGTAAAAGTGATCGCACCGATTGAGAGCAGTGACCATAACGTTATTGATTTCACCGTTTGAATAAATAGAGAGTTGCCCCAAAAGACCGGCACAACCACATTTAACTTTAAAAGGGGTAAATTCTCTGAGATGAGGAGGCATATGAAGAGAAAACTGAAAGGAAAGGTAAATACAGTCAAAACCCTTGGGGAAGCTTGGAGGCTATTTAAAACTACAATACTAGAAGCTCAGATAAAATATATACCACAAGTTAGGAAAGGCACAAACAGGTATAAGAAAAGGCCTGCATGGTTAACAAACAGAGTAATGGAAGCTGTAAAATTTAAGGACTCCTATAAGCTGTGGAAAGCTAGTCCAAATGAAATTAATAAAGGGCAACACAGGATGTGGCAAATCAAATGCAAGACTGTGATCAGGCAGGCAAAAAAGGACTATGAGGAGCATATTGCAAAAAACATAAAGACCAACAATAACAATTTCTTCAAATATATTAGAAGCAGGAAATCAGCCAGGGAGGCAGTGGGGCCCTGGGATGACCAAGGGGTCAAAGGAGTACTGAAGGAGGATAGGGAAATGGCTGAGATGCTGAATGCATTTTTTCCCTTCGTCTTCACTGTGGAAGATGAGAAGTGTTTGCCTGCTCCAGAACCACTTATTTTGGAAGGGGTATTCAAAGACCTGAGTCAGATTGAGGTGACAAGAGAGGAGGTCCTACAACTGATAGACGAATTAAAAACTAATACGTCACCAGGTCTGGATACATCCAAGAGTTCTGAAAGAACTCAAAGTTGAACTTGTGGATCTTCTGACAAAAATATGTAATCTTTCATTGAAATCTGCCTCCGTTCCTGAGAACTGGAAGGTAGCAAATGTCACCCCCATCTTTAAAAAGGGTTCCAGAGGAGATCCGAGAAACTACAGGCCAGACGGTCTGACTTCAATACCAGGAAAGTTGGTAGAAACCATTATCAAGGACAGAATGAGTAGGCACATTGATGAAGTTCCTCATCAAAGGCTCCTTAGTAAGCTCGAGAGTCATGGAGTAAAAGGACAGGTTCTCTTGTGGATCAAAAACTGGCTAATTAATAGGAAGCAGAGAGTGAGTATAAATGGGCAGTCTTCGCAGTGGAGGACAGTAAGCAGTGGGGTGCCGCAAGGCTCAGTACTGGGTCCCATGCTCTTTAACTTGTTCATAAATGATTTAGAGTTGGGAGTGAGCAGTGAAGTGGCCAAGTTTGCGGATGACACTAAATTGTTCAGGGTGGTGAGAACCAGAGAGGATTGTGAGGAACTCCAAAGGGATCTGTTGAGGCTGGGTGAGTGGGCGTCAACGTGGCAGATGAGGTTCAATGTGGCCAAGTGCAAAGTAATGCACATTGGGGCCAAGAATCCCAGCTACAAATACAAGTTGATGGGGTGTGAACTGGCAGAGACTGACTGGCAGAGACTGACCCCAAAATCTTGGGGTCATAGTAGATAACTCACTGAAAATGTCAAGACAGTGTGCGTTTGCAATAAAAAAGGCCAACGCCATGCTGGGAATTATTAGAAAGGGAATTGAAAACAAATCAGCCAGTATCATAATGCCCCTGTATAAATCGATGGTGCGGTCTCATTTGGAGTACTGTGTGCGGTTCTGGTCGCCGCACCTCAAAAAGGATATTATAGCATTGGAGAAAGTCGAGGAAAAGGGCAACTAAAATGATTAAAGGGCTGGAACACTTTCCCTATGAAGAAAGGTTGAAACGCTTGGGACTCTTTAGCTTGGAGAAATGTCGACTGCGGGGTGACATGATAGAGGTTTACAAGATAATGCATGGGATGGAGAAAGTAGAGAAAGAAGTACTTTTCTCCCTTTCTCACAATACAAGAACTCGTGGTCACTTGATGAAATTGCTGAGCAGACAGGTTAAAATGGATAAAAGGAAGTACTTCTTCACCCAAAGGGTGATTAAGTTGTGGAATTCACTGCCACAGGAGGTGGTGGTGGCCACAAGCATAGCCACCTTCAAGAGGGGTTTAGATAAAAATATGGAGCAGAGGTCCATCAGTGGGTATTAGCCACAGTGTGTGTGTATATATAAAATTTTTTGCCACTGTGTGACACAGAGTGTTGGACTGGATGGGCCATCGGCCTGATCCAACATGGCTTCTCTTATGTTCTTATGTACCTCTAGCGAGTAAATGGTAAGCCTGTTCCTGCATCCTCTGCCCTTCTTTTGCTCCAGCTCCCACCTGCTCCACTTACCATGTCTTTAGGTTTCTTGTATTTCAACTCAATGTTTCACCTCTGGATTTTACAGCCCTTAATTTTCTTACCTCCTATTCTCACCTTGACTCTATCTTCTATATTCCTCTTCTACACAGCTGTTCCTATTCTCAAGTCACACATACGTTACGTTTTTTCCAGATTCTTCAAACTTCCACCTGACTCCCCTTATGGAATCTGAACAGTTTCCATGAATGTTATTGTGTTCTAATAGAATGTTTAAGCCTTTTGTTGCCTGAAGCATTTTTCACCAAAAACAGAGCACTAGACTGTAGACAGGAAAGCACAGAGCTCCCAGAAACATCTGTGAAATAACCCAGGGATGTATCTCGGGGAAAAAAGCTACTGTGGACTTTCAGGTTATGGGCATTGCCTTTGAACATATATGAGCCTTGATGATGGGTTCAGTAAATGCATTGAAGGATCTGATCTCCATATGTTCAAGGGTCTTATGTGTATAGAACCTATATGCATAATGCAGATAGACTCCTTTACACATAGTCCAATAATTGGATAATGGCGGGTCCTGGATTACATACAAGGGAACCTGTATGTGTTTTGAGTGTATGTGATGGTGCCAGTACTCTTAAATATATGAGATCATGGTTGTTGTTGAAATTCAGCAGGCATGTTTCTGGCTCCTCTCCTCACATGTATTTATTTTATATCCGGAGAAAGTATCTGAATAGATTGATGGTTTTTATGTTGTTTATGGTAGACAATGCTTTATACAGTTACTTACAATATAATACAGATACATACATTACTTTATACAGATACATACAATATAATACTGTCATATTTGATATCACTATGTGTCTGTTTTTGAGAAATTACAATCTTATTAATATGCACAAGCTGACATTTCATAAAGCTTCTTTCTTTCCAGCTCACAAGCTGCACTAGACATCCATGTTATTCTTCTTTTTCTTGCCCTCTTTCTTCGGTTTTCTCTAGAATGCATGCATCATTTTTCCCTGTCAGATTTACTGATCCCTAAAATTGTATTTTTCCCCTACAAATGATATTAGACTAGAGCCTACATGCTGTGCTGGAACAAGTTGCCACATTGCCCCCCCAGGCGGAATAACGAGGCAGACACAAGGTTGGGTTAAAGGGCCACTTTATTAACTCAACGGCAAGGGCAAAAACATGGGGACAGGTCAAGCCAGGGGTCAACCGGACCACCTCCATGACCTGAAACTGGGCGAGCCCCCAAAGCCCCGGGTGTGAGCCAACTCAACGGCTCAGACCCGGCCGGCCCGGCAACTTGATCACCGCTCACCTGAGCTCCGCCATCCCCACAGACAGCAGCCTGGGATGCGGACGCTCACACGTGCCGGGATCATCGGACTCCCTGGAGCCAACCTTGGGCCGTACAGCTTGCGGTTCCCCAGGACAGTCATGCACCAAATGGCGCGATGCTACGGGAGCTCACCAATCCCCAAAACATAATGCCAACCACAAACTGCCAGTGACCAACCTAAATAACGGCACCGCCTAACCAATTGCCAACACCACATATCAGCAGTACAGGGTAGGCAAAAACACCCCCGGAAATGGCCAATCCTCCGAGGGCGAAAAATTCCTACCCGGCCCCAAAATTAGGCGACCAGCCTCTGCCTGTACTGCATAAAGGGCGGGCGGGCGGGCCGAGAGCGATTTTCTGCTGCGTTTGAGGGGGCGGGAGCAGCCTTTTAAGGCTGCTCCTCACCCCCTCCCATCCGGAATATCCCATTGCCTCTCATCCGCGCGGGGAGGCAATGGGCGGCCCCCAGCCTCAGCAGTCTATGGACTGCTCGGCTGGGAAGGGGCCGAATTGCCCCCCCAGGCGGAATAACGAGGCAGACACAAGGTTGGGTTAAAGGGCCACTTTATTAACTCAACGGCAAGGGCAAAAACATGGGGACAGGTCAAGCCAGGGGTCAACCGGACCACCTCCATGACCTGAAACTGGGCGAGCCCCCAAAGCCCCAGGTGTGAACCAACTCAACGGCTCAGACCCGGCCGGCCCAGCAACTTGATCACCGCTCACCTGAGCTCCGCCATCCCCACAGACAGCAGCCTGGGATGCGGACGCTCACACGTGCCGGGATCATCGGACTCCCTGGAGCCAACCTTGGGCCGTACAGCTTGCGGTTCCCCAGGACAGTCATGCACCAAATGGCGCGATGCTACGGGAGCTCACCAATCCCCAAAACATAATGCCAACCACAAACTGCCAAGGACAGCGCCAAGCCTCTGCTTAGGCCGCTGAACCCCAAACTATAAAACCCGCAACAGCCCTTGCCGTAAGTCATTTAAAAACAGCTCATTGCCCTTTTCTGACAAGTGTACCCCGTTATTCCGGTATAGTTCTGGCAAACTGGATAGAATCAAAGGATGGGGCACATACTCCCCAAGCCCGCCGAGCAGGGCCTTGCGCACCGCCCGGTTGGCTTTTATTCTGGCGCGCTCCAAACCTTCAGGGTCCCACGCCGTCCGCCAAACGCGGCGCGGCAACATGGCTGACCACAAGAGAAGGACGCCCGGCCACCGCCTCCTTATCAATGCCAAATCCGCCTGAGCCTGAATGGAAAGGGCCTTGCCCTTAATCAGACCCAAGTCGTTCTCACCCAGATGGATTACAAGAATCTGCGGAGGAGGGCCAACCCGCTCCTTGAATAGCAGAGGCAGGAGCCCAGGCCACCTCATTCCCCGGCGGCCTAGCCAGGTGATTACCGCTCTGTCGCTAAGGCCCAGCTGTGAGCCGATCGACGTCCGACGGGCCTGGTGTGCAGCCCAAAAGACAATGCTGTGGCCGCATATAAGGATCCTCCTCCTCTCCTCGCCAGCCACAGCCCCTAGAAGAGAAAAACTATTAGAACTGAAAACCATACAACACATAACATCAGCCAAAGTTACACAAGATTAAGGGAGAAGACAAAGAAAACCGGCCCTATGGCCTCAAAGGCCTAACATAAGTCCGATAGGCTCCTGACTTCCACCGCCCGACCCAACGAATATCATCCCCCCCATATCCAAGCGCCGCAGCTGTAGAAGCTGCACCGATTCTAAAAGAATGGGTACCAAATTTTTGGCCACCAAGGCCCAGACGTTGCAACGCACGGCTGGTGATGGCCCAAAATTGGTACTTTGTCAAGGGGGCCCTGTCGGCATGGCGAAAAAGAGGGCCATCCGATGTGCCGCGCAACTCAAGGTAAAGCTTCATTGCCGCGACCGGGCATAACTCCCCTTCCGAACAAGACCCAATCTTAACCGTGCAGCCATGCTGCTTCTGGTCGGTCTTAGAACGGCGGACTCTAAACTCCACCCGGTCACTGAATAACGAAACATCCCTGAACTGCAGGGCCCTTGCGGAACCATCGTTACGTGAAAGAGTGACCAGCTCGGATACCCTAAAGGCCCCGAAAAAGGCAGTCAATGAGGCGCCATGAAAGAGTGCCTCCTCGTAAGCTGACCCGCAAACCTGAGCCCAGGAAGCACGGAGCCCCCACAGGATAGATGGCGAAATGGGCTGCCTCCCATCAGCCCTAGGACCGGCTTCCCGGGACCAACCCTCAAACACCTTCTGAACGCGAAAGTCCTTAGTGACATCGCGGTGCCCCCTGGCCTTACTGATAAAAGCAAGGGCTGCCATCTGGCCTCGAATGGACCTAACTGACAAACCTCGTTGTTTCTGATGCACACAGAATTGCAACAGCTGGTCGACCGGAATCGGCCACACTTCCTGTAATCCTGCCCCCATTCTAAACGACAAAAACTGGCTAGCCGCCTGGTCATACGACCTTTTAGTGCTGGGCGCTATGGCCAGCTGTATCGCCCGGCTCACTTCTTCCCTCCAATCTGCCATAACTCTGCCGGGATGCGCTCGGGCAACAGGTCGGCCTCCGGGGCTAATTGACGGAAACGGTCCATCTGTTGGCGAGACAGAGCGTCCGCCACCCCGTTACAAATGCCAGGAACGTGCTTAGCCAAAAACAGTATATTTAACTTTAAACAACGCAAGGTAAATGCTCTAACAAGGCGCATCACTGCCGGAGACTTAGAGGTTAATCTATTGACAACATGGACGACGGCCATGTTGTCACACCAGAAGTGAACCGTGCAATTGGCCAGGGCGTCGCCCCAAAGAAACACGGCAACGACAATAGGAAAAAACTCCAGGAAGGTAAGGTTCCGACACAACTCGGTGCCCAACCAGTCCTGTGGCCAATGCTCGGCACACCAGTGCCCCCTAAAATAAACCCCAAAACCAATGGAACCGGCAGCGTCAGAAACTATCTGCAACTCAGCTTCGAGCTGCATGTCTCTGCGCCAAAAGGAAATGCCATTAAAATCCTGCAGAAATGTCTCCCATACTGCCAGGTCCTCACGCATCTCTCTAGTGACTCGGGTAAAATGATGGGGCAAGCGCAGATTAACCATACCATCACAAAATTGCCGTAAGAAGGCCCTGCCTGGAGCCACCACTTTACAGGCAAAATTCAAGTGGCCAACAAGCTGCTGTAACTCCAATAAGGTGACCTTGCGCTTGACCAAAACTGCTCGGATCCGGACTAAAAGACTAAGGCGCTTGTCCTCGGGCAGCCTAGAGAACTGGCGCACCGTGTCAAGCTCGATGCCCAGAAAAGTCAGAACCGTGGCCGGACCCTCAGTCTTCTCAGGAGCCAACGGTACCCCTAGTTCCTTGGCCAAATCTTCAAAAGCCGCTAACAAGAACAAGCACTGGCCCGCCCCCGCGGGGCCCACAAAAAGAAAATCGTCCAAATAATGAACGGTATCCCGGATTCCAGTCCTAAACTGTAAGGCCCATTCCAAAAAGGAACTAAAACGCTCAAACGCCGAACAAGAAACTGAACACCCCATGGGGAGGGCCCTATCCACATAGTAACTTCCTTCAAAGGCAAAACCTAGTAAATCAAAGTCGCCAGGGTGAACTGGGAGAAGGCGAAAGGCTGATTTTATATCGCACTTTGCCAACTCAGCACCACGCCCACACCGCCGAACAATCTGGACCGCTCGGTCAAAAGAAGTATATTTTACCGAACACAGCTCAGAAGGGATGGCATCGTTTACAGATCGACCCCTAGGGTAAGAAAGATGGTGAATCAGCCGGTATTCGCCAGCTGCCTTCTTAGGTACCACCCCCAGGGGGGACACCCTCAAGTTCGGCAAGGGGGGGGACTTAAACGGGCCTAACAGACGGCCCTCAGCACACTCTTTACTAATCTTCTGCCTAACAATGTTTTCCAAACCCTTAACTGAACGCAAATTGGAAGAAAAGAAAGGAATACGAGGGCCTTCATGTGGAATTCTAAATCCAGCTAAGAACCCCTCCGCCAGGTAACGCGCATCCTCCCTAAAAGGGTAAAGTTCCAACCACTGCTTAAGAACCCCCAGACGAATGGGGCTGGGGCCCTTTTGGAGGGTGTTGCCCGGACCCACCGCCGGTCCGCTTATTAGGCCACCTCTGCTTTGATCTGGTGCAAGCCGAGAAGGCATGAGGGCCCGCACAAATCGGGCACTCATGTCTATATTTACAGGCCTTCCTGGAGCAGGAACCTTGGGAGGTAAACTCCCAGCAAAGCAGCCGTGGCTGAACCGACTGCCCCGCGGTTGCGCGGGCCCCAGAAAAGGTTGTACCTGTTGACTTTTGCACCAAATGACCGCTGTCGGATCGCTCCCCTACATTCGGTTTTGCGGGCGCCATGAGCTGCAGCCAAAGCTGCTGGTTAATTTGATTCCACTGAAGGAAAGGGTTAACCGCCGCACGCATGCGGAACTGCTCATCATATTGAAGCCATGCCCCGCCAGCAAAGTCATTATATGCACGATATATAATATCGCAATACTGAAACAGCGGAGCTGCTCTCCACGGCTGGGCCCTGGCAATAACACCCGCATAAATGAGAAACCCGGGGAGCCAATTTGCCCACGTTCTGTCAACTTTGCGACGCTTGAGCTTCTCTTTATCTTTCTCGTCGAGCTCATCCTTTGATTTCTTCTCCAATTCTCTATACAACAGGCTGAATACATCCACGTATTCGCCTTTAAGGATTTTTTCCCTGGTCGCTGCAGTGAGATGGTCGCCAAGCGGCATGGCGGGGTCCCCAAAGGGCAAAGCATGGAAATCCAAAGAACCGTAGGGAACCGGTGGGTGAGGTGGGAACCCCCAAATGGCCCCGTGATGACCGGACCACGGGGAAGACATGGACGGGACCTGCTGCCAACCCCATGGCAGCACACTCAAAGCCGGCCCCTGACTACCGGTCCCAAGACCGCCCCCGTAACCATCGTTCCCCGGCACTAGCCCCCAAGGCAAACCGGAACTCTGAGACGCCTGAACTGCAGTAGAAGTAGAAGCTTGTGGCAGTAAAGTGGGCGCCACCTGCTGCCCCACAATTGGCACCGCCCCCGCATAATTGGCCCCTGCAGCCTGGGTTCCTCCCGCCAACTTGGATGCGTGAGCTACATTGGGCCCCCACGGGCCCCACGGCCATGTCATTCCTTGCTGTGGCATGGGTAACTTACCTTCGCCCATGGGGGGTACCACCACCACCGCTTCAGGCTCATCGCTCTGCTCCTCTTCCTGCAGCACACCATCCTTCGACGCACCATTGCCTCCTTCCGCTCCCTGCAATACAGAAAGCCGAGCCAGCACCTCCTTCTGAAAGGAGATGGTGGCCGCTCTGCCCGATCCCAACAGGCCTGAAGCCCTCCTAGAAGGGCCAGCCACACCCCGCGCCTCCTCCAGTGCTGTCAGTTGGGCCATAATAGCCTGACGCGTCTGGGCCTCATCCCCCTCATCCTGTGGGGGTGATTCTGGGGGCGGCCTCTTAGCAGGCCTTTTGGCAGGCTGTTTCCCTTTTTTGTTACCCTGTCCCTTCTTAGGACCCATTTTTTTATATATATATATATGCTCACAAGCCCACTGGCTAAAATGGCACAGGGGGAGGGTATGAGGGGGAGGGGGGGAGGCCCGCCCAAACAACACCAAAAAACTATCCCTCCCAAACGGGGGGGGGGGGGGCAGAACCAGGCGAATGTTGAATCCCACCCTAGCAAACAACTGGCTCCACCACTCTCAGGCCTGTAAAGGCCTTCCAACAGAATGATGTGTGCTGCGGGGGGGGGGGGGGTGAGGGCTACCGCTATCCGTCACTTAGGCCCGCGCCCCACTCAGACGCAGCTGAACCGTCAGCAGCACAACCACCCCAAAAGAAGCGTCGGCCCTTCCCCAGGCCTGCTCGGCCGTAACCAGCCAAGGAGAGAGGGGGGAGGGAGGGGCTGAAGCGATGCGCAGCCTCGAAACGCTGCCGCGCCACCCCAAAAGAGCCCGCCGGCTCTCAATCCGGCCTTCCCAGGCCTGCGCTGGCCGAAAAAAGGAGGGGGCGGGTTAAGGCGGCCGCGCGGCCCACGCCGCACTAACAAATCGCCAGCTCAGCCCCAGTCACGCTCGCCCCCCGCCCCTGCAGGGGCGAGCAGAAGGCCCAGGGAGCTCAACAAGAGCTGCCGCCTCCGCAACAGCCGCCCGCCGCCAACAGAAACCGCCCGCCGTCAACAGAAGCCGCCCGCCGCCGACTGAAGCTCCACGACGCTCCAGAAGACGCTGCAGCCACAACGCTCCCCAGCGAGGAGGCCAACGACGACGCCTCGCTCTCGACGGCCACAGTCAGCCTACAGGTGACTGACCCGTCCGAGAGCGATTTTCTGCTGCGTTTGAGGGGGCGGGAGCAGCCTTTTAAGGCTGCTCCTCACCCCCTCCCATCCGGAATATCCCATTGCCTCTCATCCGCGCGGGGAGGCAATGGGCGGCCCCCAGCCTCAGCAGTCTATGGACTGCTCGGCTGGGAAGGGGCCGAATTCCTTTTGTCTCTGAGCAGCTTTTCAGTGCTCTCTCTCTCTCATTCTATCCTGTATCAGTATCATTTCCTCAGGAGCAATTCCTGCACATACCATGCATCTTCCTGCACTATGCTACTCTTTATTTTGACACTTGGGAGAGTTATCTGACTGTGAAGATCAAAAGTCAGCATTAAAAGTTCACCATCCACCCATTGTTCTTAGCAGGCTTGTCTGATTGCATCTTGATGTCCCTTGCTGTTGTCTTTCTGGTTTCTCTGACTAAATGTAGCCATTTTCTCAGTTTGTCTGTTTCTCCTCCATTCCTTTGTTGATTTATATCAATATCTGATTTTCAACATGGTCCCATATGTAGATACTAATCTTTGCACAAGGAGTTTATTTCAATTATTACAGATAGGTATATCAACCTTCAGCCATTCAGTGCTCATACATGCAGTCTGACAATAGGTCTATCAATACATATTAATTCTTTTTTGTCCTTGATGCAGAAGGCCTGGAAATTTCTCCCAGAATACCTGTGATACCAACTCACTAATTTTCTTCAAAACCTACCTCAGAACAGAACCTTTATGGGAAGGCTTTGACACAACCCCACTTCCCAAGCACTTGCAACTACAATGAATACCACCACCATCTCCCACACCTACCGTTGTTTTCACCCTTATGGAAAAATTTATAATGCGAGCATCTCAGAGCTGGGACAGTCTTATCCTCTATAAGGTGTTAGATGTCAATCATGTACAGTCTCGAGACAACCATTGAAGCTAATGGTAGTGAGGAAACTAAATAACAGTTGGATAAAATGGCAGGCAGGAGATATTACAGCAGCTGGCTCACTGTAAGAGTTATCAAGATAAGTGAAGCATGTGGATAGCACAAAAGGGACAGATTTATCTGTAGTACAAGTATGACTCTGCAGTCCTGAGATTACAGACAATGTCATGTTTTGAAATTATATTGGCATATGGCACACAAAATGAATATTTCCTGATAGCAGCAAATTTTATTTATTTACTTCATTTATACCTCACTTTTCTCCTCAATAAGGACCCAAAATTGCTTAAAACATTCTCCCCTCCTTTATTTTATCCTCAAAAGAAACCTATGTAAGCTACCTCAGGAGCATAAAACAGAGAAGGGGAGAATGTTGTGTCACTTGGGGTCCCATTGGGGAGAGAAAGATGTCTCTTTCAATGAAACGCTCTATACCAGGGCTTCCCAAACTTTTTGACCCTTTCAGACATCTGTGGTATTCTGACACAGGGAAGTGGGCACGACCTTAAAATAGATGCCCCAAGAGGTAGAGGCAGACCAATTTTGCACACACCTTACACCACTCTCACGTTTGTCTTCTCAGCATGGCTTCCTTCAATTTCACACTATCTGCTCCAGGGCTGCAGCAAGTGTTGGCGTTTTTGTGCAGCAAACAGAAACTGGTTTTTAGTGGTTTCTGTTTGCTGTGCGAAAACGGTAACGCTAGTGTGAAATCAGAAGGAAGCTGCGCTGAGAAGACAAACATGAGAGCGGTGTAAGGTGAATGCAAAGTCGGTCCCAACCACAAAATGTCAGAGAATGAGCTTACGCATAACTCTAAGAAGGAAGGAAGGGAGGGAGGGAGGGAGGGAAAGGTGTTTATTAAAGGTTAACAATGCATTATAGGCATGGTGTTAGTCACAACGCAAAACAAATCAAAGATAAATTTACAACATCCCTGTCTGAAGATTGGGGAATCCTGGAGATCTCCCAGAATTAGAATTGATCTCCAAACTACATAGGTCACTTTCCCTGGTGAAAATGGCTGCTTTTGGAGGGTAGATTCTATGACATTATAACCTAATTAGGTCCCTTCCCTCTAGAAAACCTACCCTCCCCAGGGTCTATCCTCCAAATCGCCTGTAATTTCTCAGCCTGGAGTTGGCAATTCTACCAGCTGTCTTGAGATATCACTCCATGTGGCTAATTGCATTTCACCTGACCATGACTTCCTCCAGGGAGGATCTTCTTCCCATTGATTGTGACTGCCCCACCGTAAACTGCCAGAGAAGGGGTCATTTTGATACATTTCCTTCCATGGGAGTATTCATCAGAATGATTTCAAACAGAGCAATGTACAAAGCACTATGTCCATGTAGATTTTCCAGTGAGTAAAAATCAGCAGGCATTTTATGTCAGCATTCATAGAAGAAATGCATTTTATTGGAACAGACCAAATGTTCCCAAGTAAATGCAGATAGAATCAGTATGCCAGTATATGTTTGATGGTATCTTTTTTAAAGGCTGCAATGTCTGTTTGTGTAACCATACATAATTATATTTGTCTCCAAGGATTTTCTCTTATTACTGATGCTTTTTACTTGAGAGTTTTCTCTGGCAAATTAATCAAGTTAGGCACCACCAGACCTCTTTGACATTAAAAATCAGGTCAGCAGAGTACATTTCACTGTTATACTCTATTTAGCAAGCTTCAGCACAATCTCAAGAACCTTTAAAAAGGTCTAGTTAACTTGGTTTAAAACACAGAAACATAACAGCCTGTAAACAGAATAATGTCCAGCTTCAGATATCATTAAGATGTGATCTTTATAGTGAACTCTATGGATTATTTTTAGAATAGAAACAAATCAATAAAAATAAAACCCCAAAGAGATGGTGCCACAGTCTTGCCAAAATATGAGTTGCCTGGGAAACATAGAGTTTAATTTGGTTACAGTGAATATTTAAACTTAAATCCATTTAGGTCTCAATCCTAAACATACATGTTTTGAAATTAATTTTAAAGAAACAGAAACTGTCCATGGAAGGCAGAGGAAAATAAGACCTTTCTCATATTAGAGACATGCCCTATCAGTGCCAGACTGCAGTGCTAGTCTGATTGATCACATGCATCACCAGTCTAGCTAGCCAACCCTTAAAGCCTTTGGGATAGGAAAGTCCAGGACTGATAGTTTTCCATTTGGTTCAGGATGTAAAGTGAGTGTGGAATCCAATGTGAGGAGACTTACAGTGCAGAGTTACTCCACTAAGCCCATTGATTTCATTGTTAGTACTGAATTTGTACGTGAATGGAGGTTCCAGATCATTGTGCTAATCCAACAGTGCTGAGTATTGACCCATGAAAAGTATTTTTATTTATTTATTAGATTTTTAGTTGCCACTCATCTGAAGGGTCTCATGGCAATATACCACACTAAACCAATAAGGTAAAAGCAACATAAAAACAAATATAAAATATTAACATTAAAATACATGGCTATCACCATACCATTATTAGAACAGCCCAAACACATGGTTGCCCTCCAAAGGCCAACCTAAATAATTCAGCTTGGCATGCCCTGCAGAAACTAAACAAGTCCATGGCACAGGTTTCATCCAAGAGTGCATTCCACTGGGTACAGGTCACAGCTGAGAAGGCCCTTCCCCTGGTAACTAAGCTACGCTGGGGCAAGGCACCTGCAAGAGGTCCCTAGATAATGACTGAAGGGAACACAGAGGGTTGTAAAAAGAGAGGCAGTCCCATAGGTATGAGTCCAACACCTTGAATCAGTTCTGGAGACTAATTGGTAGCTCCTGAAGCGGCTGCAGAACTGAAGTAATATGAGCTGACCATTATGTTCCAATCAGTACAGTAGTGTACAGTACACTATAGTAAAGTACAGTAGTATACTGTTGAGGCCCAGTATATACTCCCATTCAAAGAACACTTACATGGTCCTAGGAGAAGAAGAGAAGAAATCCTGCCTGTTCAGGACAGGGGAACCTGCTCATAATGTCAAAATTCTGGCTATAGCATATGCCCGTGGGCGAGGCTTTTTTTTGAGCAGGAATGTAGTTCCAGCTGGCTTGTTGCCAAGGGGTGTGGCCTGATATGCAAATGAGTTCCTGCTGGGCTTTTTCTATGAAAAAAAGCCCTGCCCATAGAAATAAGCAGACATTGCTTAGCTTTAGTAGAACCAGTTCTAGAAATGAGGCTCTCCCTTGCCAGATATTTTTTCAAGTAGAGGATAGAAATGGATGAACAGGGATGACCTAGTTTTGAATTTCTGACATGGACCAAAGAATTGGGCATAATAGCCTATCAGGCCCAGCTCTAGAAGAAGAGATTGGATTTATAACCCACCCTTCATTTGGAGTCTCAGAGCAGTTTACAATCTCCTTCCCTTCCTCTCCCCACAACAGGCACCCTGTGAGGTAGGAGGAGCTGAGAGAGCTGTGAGAGAACTGCTTTTGAGAGAACAACTCTGAGAGAACTGTGACTGACCCAAGGTCACCAAGCAGGTGCATGTAGAGGAGTGGGGAATCAAACCAGGTTCTCCAGATTAGAATCTGTCACTCTTAACCACTGTACCAAACCGGCTGTCTAGAATTCTGTGATTATATGTAATATTTTTAAAATTTATTTATTGCTTTGTTTTATGAAATGTGTAGCCGAGCCAAGGATCCCATATACACAATGATACTGTGGATATGTCCTTGATAAAAGAAAAACAGAAGATATGCTACAAATTGCCTTTACAATGAAAGCTATTTTGGCAGCATTTCAAGTTGTTTGTAAAATTAGAACATCAGAATATACGCATTAGAAGGACAAAATATCATATGATGGAGGGTTGTTTTCTTTTAAACTAAATCCTAATTTCAAAATTGTATCAGTTAAGGAAGCATTATTTCTTGTTGCTTAGGTACCTTTGTTTTTTATTTGAAGGAAGGGACAGATAACTACATTTAATCATGTTACATGAGCACCACTGTCACATCTCGTTTCCGGGGAAATAAAACAGGTAGCAGCAAGGATAGCAAATCTGAAAGTGGAATAGTCTATAAAGCATGTCTGATTCCAGTTAATGAGAACTAAGAAACACCACCTGATAAAATATTGTTTATTGAATGCTTCCTAGACAAATGATATTAGGTGTCCTGGTGAATGACAGATTATACTGTGGAGACTGAAAAGGTAGAATAAGAGAAGCAGACTCCCTGCAAACTACTCTGGTATTTTGCCATGCTATTCCACGAAGGAAAGGAAAATTTTATTTATTTATTTATTTATTAATTTCATTTATATCCCGCCCTCCCCCACCTTGGCAGGCTCAGGGCGGCTAACAGCAATCCATAAAAACACACCATAATAAATAAAACATTAGAATTACATTATAGAACAATAAAACATTAAAACATTAAATTAAAAACCAGTCTAGTAGATACAATTATACTGCGGTATAGATCTTTGGACCGCATTGGCGGATCTTTAATTACCATTTTTCTTAGCAGTCCAAATATGCTGATTTAAAAAGGATGGTCTTGCAGGCCCTGCGGAACTGTTCAAGGCTCCGCAGGGCCCGCACCTCCTCGGGGAGTCGGTTCCATAGGGTAGGGGCCGCGATCGAAAAGGCCCGTATTCTGGTGCTCTGATATTTAACTTCCTTCGGCCCAGGGATAGTCATTAAGTTTTTCCCCGTTGACCTCAGTGCTCTCTGGGGTTCATATGGGGAAAGACGGTCCCTCAGGTAGGCAGGTCCTCGGCCATATAAGGCTTTAAAGGTAACGACCAACACTTTGTACTGGACCCGGTATATAATCGGCAGCCAGTGCAGTTCACGTAGTCCCGGCCATATATGCTCCCGTTTCGGGAGTCCCAACAACAGCCTGGCCGCCGCGTTCTGCACTAGCTGCAATTTCCGGGTCCGGCACAGAGGTAGCCCCAAGTAGAGGGCGTTACAGTAGTCTAGTCTTGAGGTGACCGTTGCGTGGATCACTGTTGCGAGGTCCCGGCGCTCAAGGAAAGGGGCCAACTGCCTTGCCCGCCTCAGATGGAAGAATGCTGACTTGGCAGTGGCTGCTATCTGGGCCTCCATCGATAATGAAGGCTCCAGTAAAACACCCAGACTCTTTACCTGGCGCGCTGCTTTCAATGGCGCACCATCGAAGGCCGGGAGAGCTATTTCCCTTCCCAGAGCGCCGCGACCCACGCATAGGACCTCTGTCTTCGCTGGGTTCAACTTCAGCCCACTCAGCCTGAGCCATGTCGCTACAGCCTGTAATGCCCGGTCGAGATTCCCTGGAGCGGGGTCGGGCCAGCCATCCATTAGTAGATAGAGCTGGGTGTCATCTGCATATTGATGACAACCCAGCCCAAACCGCCGGGCAATCTGGGCAAGGGGGCGCATATAGATGTTAAACAGCATCGGGGAGAGAACTGCTCCCTGGGGCACCCCACAATCCAGTGTGCGCCTCCGGGACCGCTCGCTCCCGATAGCCACCCTCTGTCCCCGACCTAGGAGAAAGGAGGAAAGCCATTGCAAGGCCAACCCCTCGACCCCAATGTCGGCGAGGCGGCGCGTCAGTAGCCGATGGTCGACTGTATCAAATGCAGCCGACAGATCTAACAGCATCAGTACCGCAACGCCGCCCCGATCCAGTTGCCGTTGGAGGTCATCTACTAAGGCGACCAGCACCGTCTCCGTCCCATGGCCCGGCCGGAAACCAGACTGACATGGGTCTAAGACAGAAGCGTCATCCAGAAACCCCTGTAGCTGCAACGCCACGGCCCTCTCAATAATTTTACCTAAGAACGGTAAATTGGACACCGGCCGGTAGTTCGCCAATTCGGCCGGGTCTGCTGTAGCTTTTTTCAGGAGAGGGCGGACCAAAGCCTCTTTCAGAGGTGTTGGAAAATGCCCCTCTAAAAGGGATCTATTTATGATGTCCCGTAAAGGGCATCTAAGCTCCCCTTGGCAAGATTTAATCAGCCAGGAGGGGCAAGGGTCCAGATCACATGTTGTCGGGCGAGCAGCAGAGAGGATTTGCTCCCTCTCTTATTCCCTTGAAGTCAACCAGTGCAATACTCTCTCCTTACCATTTGCCATGTGTGAACTTGATGTTTCAAATTCCTCAAAATGCTCTTGCTTAAGAGTGGCAAAGAAAAAAGCATTTTTACAATGATATACATAGTCATACTGGGGAAAGGTTTCCTGTTCATGCAACTTCATGCATCAGTCTTCGCTGCAATTATCTTTGCCAGAGGAACAGGCAAAATGGGCCCCTATTGATATTCCTGGACCTCTTGTTGCTTTTAAAAACCCTAACCATGGTATTCCCTGGAACTGGTTGACTGAGATGTACTCAGGTAGCTCTGATCCTACCTGGTCATTCATATCCAGAAAGAAATGCTGGGGAATTATTTCTGGGCCTCACTGTGTTACAGGGTCCCACATGTTTTCATATTATTTCCTATGCTGTTCAACATCTTCATGAAAACTCTGTAATTCGAGTAATTTGGTATGAGGTGTCTTAAGTATCCTCAACTCTGTTTCTCCTTGTTAGGCTAGACCTAGAAAGTTCTACATGAATACCTGGGAGACAATATTGAGCTGGATGATGGTCAGAAAACTAAAGCTCAATCAAAAAAATTATGTAAATGCTATTAATAACAGTCTCATTAAGGACTAAGGTGTCTGTCTCTGAATGGGGTCACTATATTTTGAGTACACTTCTGCGCCAACAGATAGAACCTCAGGTCTTCGATATTTGGTCTACAGAAGACTACTATGACAACTTCTTTGGAACAGTTTGAATCTGCCTCTCTCATCTACTTCTTGCTCTGTCATACTTCATTCCCCTCCTCATTCCCCACCCCCATATGATGCCTATAATCTGGAATTATAGAAGTAGCAGGGCACCATTGGGGATTTATAAAACCTTTTAATTATACTGTTTTAAGGTTTTAACTTTCTAGTATGTTGTATTACTGATGTAAATTGCCCAGAGCTCAGCACTAGCCGGGATGAGGCTATTAAATTTAAACAACACATAAGGCTCATAAGTGATACACATAGCTTCTCAAATTCATACAATTGTGCTTAATAGTGTCAAACCATACAGAGATAGATTTAAGCTTTCTCGTTCACCACAAGTCCTACTGAAAGATTTGTGGCTTTTGTAAGTAACACTTCTTGGTGCACAATATGTTTAATATTTATTAATCAAAACTTGATTCCCTCTTTTATCAAGCTGAAATGTATTAAATATCCTGCTTGCTTCTTAATCCGCTAAATGAAGTTACAATTCTAACTGAATCCTCAGGCTGCTTCCACATGATGATTCCCTTTATAGCTCTCATTGCTGTTGCAAATGCAGAGGCGATAGTAAGTAGTAACAGAGAATCCACACAACAATTTTCCCTGCACCTTCCTTGGCTCTGCCTTATGTGGCCACACTTCCCTTCCACAGCATGAGAGAGTTTTAGGGGGCTTTTTAAAAATTGGCAGATGCTAGATCCATATAGCATATTTATTATCATTATGTATTTGCTTATGCCCAACTTATTTTTTTTAAAAGGTCTCTAATCATTTTTGTTGTTGACATATAAGATGTACAGTTTTCCCCTTTAAAGGGAACAAGGTTATGGTATAAATAGAAGCATAGCTGAATGGACCAGGACAACATTTATTTATAAAAAGAACAGGATTATACTCTATTCCCAGGTTTTATTTTATTCTGCTCTTACTTCTTTGTAATTCTACTTTTGTAATTCCATTTTCTGCATTGTTTACAGCAGGGCTTTTGTTGAGCAGGAATGCAGAGGAATGCAGTTCCGGTTGGCTTGGCCAGGGCTCCGGCTCAAAAAAAGGTCTCTGGCAGAGGGAAGGCACTACACAGCCATGTGCTCCCAGACCACACGCTCCATCCTCTCTGCCACCTCCAACCTCCAATGGGCTTCCTTCCACCATTGCATACATGTCATGGTAGTAATTGCTACTTTCAGTCCAAGTTGTAAATATGGATTGTAACTAGGAATGCCTCCTGCTTAGAAAACAGAGGTTTACTATGTAGAAATTGATAGTTGAGCCTTTTAATGAGAAGGAGCTAAATCATATCACCTGATAATTGCAGCAACTGAAACTGATATTAAAGGGATAGCTATTAAAGGCACCAGTTTAAACGCTGGCAGCTCTGATGGTCTGAATTTTAAATGATGTTATAGTAGAGATAGCATGATATGAAGGCTGACCAGTGTGGTCTATATACCAACCTCTGCTTGACAGATTGATCTCAAATGGCTTCTAAATGTAGTTATTTAAGCAATCATGAGGGAATTTCACTAACATCCTAATTAGTGTTGCTGCCTGATACAATTTAGATGGCATTAGAGTTATTCTTCCCTCTGGTACTGCCTGGGTGATGTTCTATAAATGGTCCACCTTCCTTAGGACTTCAGATGAAACACGAGGGAAACAAAAATGAAACAATAACTTTTATTCAAGCCATAGGATAGGAGAATAAGGATGTAAAATGCCTGAAACTATTTACAAGTGTAACACACAGCATTTGCTGAGCTCATTCAATAGTATAGTTACAGCTGACAATTTCTTAGTGCATAGAGCAGTTATTAACCATGTTTTTTTAAAAAAAAAAAAAATACTGAGGTGAATCTTTGGCCTTTCCCCAATTTCAGGAATTCCACAATATGTTGGAGCTCTTTCTAGAATCTTTAATAATAATAATAATAATAATAATGTTTTATTTATATCCCACCCTCCCCGCCAAAGCAGGCTCAGGGCGGCTCACAACATATGAGAATTACAGTTTACAATATGCAATATAAAAACATTATCTCAGTACAATATATATAATTTGCTAATTAAAACCATTATAATTAAAACCATCAAAATTTCAATTAAAACTAACATTTACAGTGCTATATTCTAGATGTTCTCCTCAGTAGTTTATGATGGCCGGATATAGTAGTCTAAATCCACATTAAGTGAAGGCCATTTGGAAAAGAGTAGTCTTGCAGGCCCTACGGAATTAATCAAGACTCCGCAGGGCCCGCACTTCATCCGGTAGTTGGTTCCACCAGTGTGGAGCTGCAATCAAAAAGGCCCTTTCACACGTACTCTTTAGTTTGGCCTCCTTTGGCCCAGGGATTGTCAGCCAATTTTGCACACCTGATCTCAGTACTCTCTGGGGCACATATGGGGAGAGACAGTCCCTAAGGTAGGCAGGTCCTCGGCCATATAGGGCTTTAAAGGTAATGACCAGCACTTTATAACAAATCTGGTATACAACTGGCAGCCAGTGCAGCTCACACAGCCCCGGCTGTATGTGCTCCCACTTCTAGAGCCCTAATAACAGCCTAGCCGCTCCATTCCGCACCAGCTGCAACTTCTGGGTTCGGCACAAGGGCAGCCCCATGTAGAGCGCATTACAGTAATCCAATCTCGAGGTGACCGTTGCATGAATCACTGTTGTGAAGTCGTGATGCTCTAGGAAGGGGGCCAACTGCCTCGCCTGCCTAAGATGGAAGAAAGCGGATTTGGCAGTGGCTGCTATCTAGGCCTCCACTGACAAGGAAGGCTCCAGTAGAACCCCCAAGCTCTTGATCTTGTGCACCACTTTCAATGGTGCACTGTCAAAAACTGGAAGGGAAATTTCCCTTCCCAGACTGCCATGACCCAGGCAAAGGACCTCTGTCTTCGTTGGATTCAGCTTCAACCTACTCAGCCTGAGCCAACCTGCCACGGCTTGCAATGCTAGGTCCAGATTTTTTGAGATGCAGTCAGGCTGACTGTCCATTAGTAGATAGAGCTGGGTGTCATTCGCATATTGATGACACCCAAGCCCATATCTCTAGGCAATCTGGGCAAGGGGGCGCATGTAGATGTTAAATAACATCAGAGAGAGCACTGCCCCTTGTAGCACCCCACAATATAGTGAGTGCCTCTGGGACAACTCTCCCCCAATTGCTACCCTTTGTCCCCGTCCATCAAGGAAGGAGGAAAGCCATTGTAAGACCAGCCCCCGAATTGGCGAGGCGGCAGGTCAGTAACCGATGGTCGACCGTATCAAACGCAGTCGATAGATCCAACAACATCAGCACTGCCACACCACCTCAGTCTAGATGCCTCTGGAGATCATCCACCAAGGCAACCAGCACTGTCTCCGTCCCATGACCCAGGCGGAAGCTGGACTGGTGAGGATCTAAGATGGAAGCATTATCCAGAAAACTCTTCAACTGTAACACTACTACCCTCTCAATGATTTTACCCCAAAATGGTAAATTTGAGACCGGTCGATAATGTGCCAATTCGGCCGGATGTGATGTAATCTTTTTCAAGAGAGGGCGGACCACAGCCTCTTTAAGAGGTGTTGGAAAACACCCCTCTGAGAGGGATCTATTTTCGATGTCCTGTATAGGACATCTAAGTTCCCTCTGGCAAGATTTAATTAGCCAAGAGGGAGAAAGGTCCAAATCGCAAGTTGTTGGGCGTACAGTAGAGAGGATTCCGTCAACTTCCCCCAAACTGTGTTGAAGTGATCCAGAATTGAACCAGAAGACAGGCACGGAGCCTCGAGTTCTTGTACTGTATCCATGTGGCAGGGAGGTCGTGGTGGAGTGACATGATTTTATCTGCAAAAAATTTCGCAAAAGCCTCACAGCTAATCTCTAATTCTCTAGCATTTGGTCTGCCTTGAGGCAGCATTGTAAGGTTCCCAATTACCCTAAACAATTGTGCCGGGCGCGAATTTGCAGACACAATCTTAGCCGCAAAGTAATCCTTCTTAGTGGCTTTGACTGCCATCTCGAATTTTAAAAAGTTTTATTGATTTAAACTACAAAAAAAGAAGCATTGCAGAAGATTCATAAAAAGAGGGGAAAAGAGGGAAAAGGGGCCTTTACAGAGTGGGAAAAACAGAAACAGAAACCAGTACAAATATATCAATTATAATTCCACCACCCAATAAAACGCTCAAATCTTTCTACCTACAAGTATAAAAATCTCCTTAAATATTACCTTCCTTTCTTCTTTTACCAGAATAAAAAAAAGAATAATTCTTTTAATAAACTAGTGAAGCAATGTAAATCTAAACAGTTCTTCCAAAACACAAATTAAATATAACCAGTTAATAAAAAAGCTTTTTTTCTTTCAAGAGTGTCTCAACATCAAATTTATCTAATTTAACTTACGCCTATAATAAGCACAAATTAAGTTGTTGATTTAGCAAAATCCTTATTAAAAGAAGCACATGAAAATCATTTCTTTGTTCATAGCAAATTACATGAGATACATCAAATACAACTAAATGCTTTGTCTATCTCCATCTAAACCATTTCTCCTGCTAATATATTAAAAGCAAGTTTGCCAAATTACCAAGTCTACCCAATTCCACAGCAGTTATGCTACCTGCCTTTTCACCCTTTTCACCCTTCTTACATCATTAGAAGCAGTCTCACTAAATAGGTAAACTGTCAATACATCTAGAGAGAATTATGTTAACTACACTCATTAACATCACTTCTTCAAGGTCTCTCTTATTCTTTTAAAGTTTTAATATCTGTTCATTATTAATGGTTACATGTTTGCTTATTCACCAGGAAAAGAAAAAAAAAAGAACCCAGATTCCAGAGTCCTTCTTCCCAAGGATTAAAAACTTTTAAGTTCCTTTGATTTCTGCACCCAAATTGTATCCGAGGCAGCCCATTTATCCACAGTTTATCTTTTGGTATCACCTTTCACTTTTTAGTCAGAGTTCCTTGTTCAGCCATTCACCAAAGCAGAAGCAAAAAATCCAAAAAAAAAAATTTCCGGATGGCCTTCCAAATCCAAATTTGTTGATTGAAGTGCAGCTTTTCTCTTCTCAACATGGCCTGCCCCCTCAACCACAGGGGGAAGAATTTATCACTATTTTTCTTTTCCACTTGATTTTACTGCAGCTTAACTTCCGGGGTAGTTTTGAAAGTGCGTCCGAAGAGACCACCTTATTTTTCCTTTGTTTGTTTCGCATAGTTTCCCCTTCTACTTTCACTGCCATCAATTCACTCTCTTTAGTACTGGACCCCTGTAGATTTACCATTTCATTAGCTGTCGGATCTTCTTCCCTCAAATTATTAGCTGTCAGCATAAAATAATCTCTAAGAAACTGCGTAAATGAGATAAAATCTTCCTTCAAAGATCTGAGATTTGCACAAATATCTTTTCCATGTGCCATTTCATTAAACGGAGCCATATCAAAACTCAATCTTTTAAATCAGATTATATATTCAAAACTCAGTCTCTTAGATCAGATTGTACTTTCGCTTCTCTCCTGTTAGTCCCCATTCTACAACAGCTTCAACTGAAGTTTTAGAAGGCATTCTTTCAGTTACAGTCAGGTAGACAGAGCTCTTTTCTGTATATCTCCTTTGTGTTCAGATCATATAGCAAATTCTTGATAATCTCTTTGATATATATCCAATTAAAGTCCGGGTCAATTTTAATAGTTATATTCAATCCAGTTTAAATAGTTAAGACTGCTCGTGGTGTTTCGAGGCCTTTTGAGCTGATCTTTGAGCTAATCTTTTGTCATCATGCAAAGTGACCCAGCGGGGGGTAGAGTTAGAAAAAACACCTACTTGTTAAGTAGAGTCGTCGCTTTGGAAGTGGAAAAAAGTTGCTTTAAAGATGTACTGGAGAAAGTGAAAACATAAAAGCAGTCGGGAGTTCTTTTCTTGCTGATATACAGCTTTCATGGCCACGGAGCTTCAGGATGCACGACGAGCACAGAGAGCAGTTGCTCTGACCCCCTCCCCCACCCGTGAAGTTCCCAGGCCAAAGAAAAAGCCCTCCAGGCTTTTCCTATGGGGGCATCACTTCTGTGACACCTCTCCAACGGCTAGACTCAGAGTTGCCACAGGGAGAAGATCTGCAGGCAACTCTGAAGCCAAGATGACAGATCCCGAAAGTCCTTTGACTGCCATCTCATAGGACCTCATAAACTCTCTATAAGATGTTCTCATCGCTTCATCTCAAGTACGCCACCATTGCCTCTCTAACCGTCTGAGTCCTTGTTTCAGCTGTCGCAGCTCCGGGGTATACCACGGAGCCAGCTTAACCCGAGGGTGCAGAGGGTGTCGAGGTGCGATCTCATTGATGGCCCTGGATAGTCGGCCTTGCCAAGACTCAACCAGGTCATCAAGGGAATCACCAGGGATCCCGCAGAGCCATTTGGAACCGCTCAGGTTCCATCAGACTCCGTGGGTGTCTGATGGCTCTCCACCCATACAGGGTTGGGATGGAGCATTCACACGAGCCTTGAGGGCAAAGACCATGGCACTGCCTCAGCACCGCCTCAATCAGTTCCGCAGGGCTTGTAAAACTGTCCTCTTCCAACTTGCTTTTAAGCTGGAATCCTGGTAATGACATCTAGCCATCTTTATATATATGTATTGAACTGTAGCACCTTCAATTTATACTGGTTTTAATTTATTTACTTAACTTAATTTATGAATTTGTAATTTAATTGTATTTTAACTGTATTTTATTGTATTAACTCTATTTTATTGTAATCATGGTATGCACCATGTCCTGTGAGCCGCCCTGAGCCTGCCTCAGCGGGGAGGGCGGGATATAAATAAAAATTTATTATTATTATTATCATTATTATTATTATTATTATTATTATTATTATTATTATTATTATTATTATTATTATTATTATTATTATTATTATTATTTCCGTCCACCAAAACCCCAGCCGCAAAGACCAAATCTAACATGTGCCCCACCTGGTGAGTGGGTGTTGTAACAAATTGGGAGAGTCCCAGTGTCGCCATGGAAGACATTAGATCCATCGCCTGACTGGAGGTCGCGTCATCGGCATGGACATTGAAATCACCCAGGATCACAGGCCTTGGGTATTCCAATGCCCAGTCTGTTACAGCCTCCATCAGGGATAGTAAGGTGCTGGCCGGTACATTAGGCGGACGGTACACCAGCCAGATCGCCAACCCCTCCCCCACATCCCACGCCAGACAGGCACATTCTATACCATTGATCATTGGGGCTGGAAGTAATCCTCTCGTATGAATAGCACCACCCCTCCCCCCCGCCCGCTAGTCTGTGATTGGTGAAAGACTGGATATCCTGGGAGGGTCATCTGGGAGAGAGCTACAGTCTCCCCATCTCGCACCCAGGTCTCGATCACGCAAGCCAGGTCCACATCCTGCTTAAGCAGGGTCTCCCTAAGAGTCGAGGTCTTGTTATTTATGGACCTGGCATTACATAACACCAATGACGGAGTCAGGCCATTCTGCTTGACCCCACTACCTGTCACTGTTGGGATGGGACGCAGACTGGAAGGGGGCCGAGCACTATTTTGTCTCGGCCTCCTTCTCTTATAATTCTGTCTGTTCCTACTGTCATACCTTCCCCTCCCCAGGAGTACTGGAATCCTAGGTCGGGCATCTTCACCGGTGTCCGGTATGGCCTTCGCCAACGGGGATATAACCTTTCTCACCACCCTATATTAGATGTTAAACTTCCAACCCCGCCCTTCCCTCACCAATCAAATTTGGCTAGCTCACTAATAATTTAATCTAATAGTTAATTAATTTAAAAATTCCAACCCTGTACTCTCTCCTCTAATTGATTAGCTAAAAATTCTTAATTTAATCAGTAGCTCCTTAATAGATAAAACCCTCCCAGTTAATATCCTCCATCAATTTGCTAAATATATATATAAAATTCATCAAAGCCAAACAATTACCAATAATCCAATTAACTAACTAAAACAATTTTTCCCAATCAATTTAGTAGCCAGCAATATAATTCTATGTTCATCTTGGTGAGTGGGAAGGTTAAAAGTCATTAGGTAAGAGCGCTATGGTATTAAAGTGCCAGGTGTTATCCTTTTTTATTATAGTGCAGATTGTTTTTTAAAGTGCAGCTGTTCATAAAGTGTTCTAGAAGTGCAGTCTTAGATGCAGTTTTTTAAAGTGAGGTAGTGTTGTCTAAGGCCCCGGACAGCTCATGCGACCCGGAAGGTCCACCATGGAGACATTACTACCATTTTAGGGAAGGAATTCCCTGTGTGATCAGAACCACTGCGTGGAGGAAGTACTGTTTCTCCAGTCCATGCACCTTTTCAAGAGCTTAAATACTGGGATTAAGGATCTTGAAAACAGCATTGAGGGAACAGCCACCCCTCTTCCTCATATACTGTGACCCTTATCAGTATTGGGCCCCCACAGCATTTGTAAACACAAGGGACTTCATCATTCCCATGGTGCATTCATCACCTCTAGTGGAGCACTAAATGGACCATTTTAGAGATTTTCTTCTCCACTATCCCCACATGCACTTTGCTTCTCCAGCATTCTCTGTGTCTTGAGTGACTATTAGCTGCTCTGCACACACATACCAAACAGCAATACACAGGATTGCTGACTATAAGAAAGGGCCAGAATCTTTTCACTTTTGTTATAGTAACCTATCTGCAACTGGTCCTGGATAGGGGTGTGCATTTGGTTTGACTGAACCGAATACAACCCCCAAAACAGTTGATTTGACTGTATTTGGGCCGTATACAGTCGAATCAGATTCTCTGATCTGATTCAGCTGCTGAATACAGCAGCCATGAATAGCCACCAAAATTTGGGAGCTATCTGGCTCCACTATACCCCATAGGCCATTGAAGTCAATGGCAAAATAAGGCATAATGAATTGCGGCTGGGGGGAGGGGGTTTGCAGTAGAGGCTCCAAATTTACCAGGTAGTTGCAAGAGCCTCTCCCCAACAGAACTCCCAGGTTTCAAAAAGACTGGGCCAGAGGGTCCAATTCTAGGGGTATCCAAATAGGGCGCTTTCCCCCTACTGTGCAGTGACAGGTTCTTAAGCTATTTTTAAAAGAAGACTAGAAGTGATATCTGTGCAATTTATTGCCATGTAAGTTAAGGTTCCCCTTGAGCAGCCTTGACTTCTCAGAAGCTTCTTTTTAAACCCAAGTGTCCTGTTCTGGTTTCCAAAATTTTCTTTCTTACAGTGCAGTGTTACAGGATTCCCCACAGGTATTTCTTCTGAAGGGCTATGGTTCAGTATACAACTCCTTTGCATGCGGAAAATCCATGCTCCATCTCTGCTGCTTGGCACTAGTGTGTTCAATGTGATTGTTCTGTGCTACAGTCCCTTCAGAAAGCCCTCGTCCCAATTTTTAAATCTGAGAAATTCTTTAATTTAACTATGACCCTGCCATTGCCACAGTAGCACTTGTTCTGCTAGGCAACTATGTTCCTTACAAACTAGCACCCTCCGTACAGTTGACTTGACTGCAAAGATTCTCTAGGAGAATCTAACTGCTGCCTGAGGTAGGTTTTCCCATCATAGATGGTGCCCGTAGAGTTGAACCCCCTGGTCCAATCCCTGGGGGTTCTGTAAAAGAGAGCCACCAAAAGCAGCCCAGAAATTTTGGTGCCTCTCACTCCCCCCTAGAGTCACTTTTCCTACTGTAATTAATTCCCACTGTAAAAGTGATTGGTTTTTTCCCCCCATCATAGGAAAAAAGAGCCCTCTTTGGGTGCCCCTAGAATTGGACCTCCTAGTCCAATCTTTTTGAAACTTGGATGTTGTGTGGAGGAAAGACTCCTGCAGCTGCCCTGCACATTTGGAAATTCTACCTCCAGCCCCCTCCTCCCAGTCGCAATTCATTATACCCTTATTTGCCATTGACCTCAATGACCTATAGGGTATAATTGTGGGGTACCGTTTTTGGATGCCCCTAGAATTAGACCCCCCTGGTCCAAACTTTTTGAATCTTGGGGGTTCTGTAGAGGAGAGGCTCCTGCAGCTGCCCTGCAAATTTGGAGCCTCTTCCTCAAAGCTGCTCTCCCAGCTGCTATTCATTATTCCCTATTTGCCATTGATTTCAATGGCTCATAGGGTATAATGGGGCCATATATTCTGGAACAGCTGAATATCTTCCAAATCAGATTCAGCTACTGAATCTGCTATTAGGAGATTCCCCACCCCTCTGAATTTTTAAGCCATGAATACTCCTGAATCCAAACTTGCCCAATTTCTTTTTTCTTTTCTTTTTCTTTTGCACAAACCTTGTCCTGGGTATTTTATATAGCTACTTTGGATACCCAGTGAGGAGTAAAGCAGGATTAAATATTTAAATAAATAAAAATAATGAATACAACATATTTGTAAGATGCTCATGTAGTGAGAACAGAAGTACAAAACATATACATGTGCATATCCTTATGTCACCTATGAGATTTTGGAGGGTATGCCTTCACTAGTACTTGTTCTTTTTTCAATTTCTCATCTGTCACCCTACTACAATAAATTTACTAGCATTTAAAGTATTACATATCCTTCTTGAAAAATATTGCTACTGCAACTTTTGAAAAATGTTCTTACAGGAGTCTGAATAGTGGAACAAATAAACTTTATTTAATACTTTGGAGTTCTCTCAACTACTCAAAAGGACTACTGCTCTAGATTTCATTTATCTGGTGGTCCATCACAGAACTACTTCCTTCCATGCATCCAACTGCAGAACACTTTGGTTCCTGCTATTTTTAAAAATTAGAAACTGGCTACCCACCTTCATCAAACCAAAGGGCCTCCCAGGGAACAAGTGTAGTAAGTTCTAGCTGACAAAAGCCATTAAACATATAATCTCTTACTGTCTTGAAACAATATTATACAATTCACCCCTGCAGTTTGCCATTCACTTGCTCACCTGAGGCAAGTAATAATCTCGTCCAAGGAAATAACAAAACTGTGTGAATGACAGTAGAACTATCTCAGACAGAGCTACTGAAGCAGTAATTCCCAGTCCACAACCCAAATGCTGTCTTTCTTGGCTTGCACTTCAACTGTGGTTGACAACCCTTACAAATATATTCAAAAACCTCTCATGAGTAAACCAGATAAGATCAATACACTTGTAGAATTTTCATGCATTTCAAGCAGACCTCTTACTACCACAGTCTTGTTAAAATGACCTCTGTCACTCCAAGTCCTACCAGAATGTCCTTCTGTTTGTTTACTGTGCAAAAACTATTGTTATATTGTTTTCCATAATATAATATCCATACTAGACATGGGCATACTAGACAAGGGCCGATTCATGTTCATTCTGAACTAATTTGGCCCTTGGTGATTTGTTTGCTTCATTTTTCCAGACAGCCTAGTGCTGATTCAAACAATTCCTAGGCAATGCTGGGGGTGGACTTCTGGAAGCCCTAGAAACACCGATAGCAGTTGATTGGCAGAGCTCCCATTCTGCAGCACAAAGTTGCCATGAGAGCTGAAGCTGAGTTTTCCTGGGGGCACCTGCTTTGTGGGGGGGGGGAGCTATAACTCAGACATTCCAAATCCAATCATAGCCAAACTTGGAGGGCGGGTGGAAGAGAGCGGGCTGAAGACTTCTGGTGAGTTGCATACCTCCTAAACCAAATGAACTGATCATGAACTAGTTCAGGCATCCATATGAATCATGAAATGAAATGAACCACCATTTCCCCAGTTCATGCCCATCCCTAATCCATGCCATAAAAAGAATACCAAATAGAAAAAGGTATATGTTGCTGAACACCCCAAAAATTATCTTCATACTATTATGGTTTTACAGAATGAGGAATATTTTAATCACCACCTGCACTAAGGTTACCAAGTTCTGCTGGCCACCAGTGGAGTATAGAAGGGTAGTGTTGTCAGATTCAGGTTGAGAAACTTCTGGAGATGGAGGCTGGGGAAGACATGGACTTTAGTGGGTACAATGTCATAGAGTTCACCCTCCAAAGCATCCATTTTCTCCAGGGTAACTGATTTCTGTAGTTTGGAGGTAAGCTGTAATTCCAGGGGATTCCCAGGTCCCACCTGGAGGCTGGTATCCATAACCTGTGCACTGTTCTCTAAAACACAAATGTATTCAGAATAGGGTTGCCAACTCCAAGCTGAAATTTTTTTGATGATTTGAGGATGGAGCCTGGGGAGAGCAGAGTTTGGAGAGGGAAAGGAACTCAGTAGATTTCACCCATCGAAGCTGCCATTTTGACCAGGGAACTGATCTCTGTAGCCTGGAGATAACTCCAGCTCCCACCCACCTGGAGGTTGACAACCATAACACAGGAGTGCAGCCAAATGTATTGATTATGATTAGTATGCCTTTCTATAGCCATGCAGCACAGGCATGACAGGAGGTGAACAGATCTCACAAACATATCAATGGGAGATGTCAAGCTAGAAATTCAATTGTTAGAGATCAAAAATTTGTTAGTAAAGCAGGATGTGCCACAAATAAACCACGCTTGCTTTGAATTAGTCTGGAAGAAACTGCTGCATATTTTGAGGTGCTTTGTAAACCTAGACACCAACTGAATGTCTTCACTGAAACTAGAACATAAACTGCCTAGTGTACAAGTTTCAAAGAATTTTGTTAAAGCTTTTCTTTAAAAACAGACACCAAAACCCAAAGAGAAGACAGCATGGCGAAAGGGAGTAAATTTTTCCATGCAGCCAAATCAAACTAGTAAATAAAACTAAACTCTGGATTCTTTCTTTTTAAAAATGCTCTTGTTCTTGTTGTTCAGTCGCACAGTCGAGTCCGACTCTTTGCAACCCCATGAACAAAGTCACGCCAGGCCCTCCTGTCTTCCACCATCCTCTGAAGTCTGCTCAAATTCGTGTTAGTTACATCAGTAATGCTGTCCAGCCATCTCATCTTTTACAATCCCCTTCTTCTTTTGCCTTCTGTCTTTCCCAGCATCAGGATCTTCTCCAGTGAGTGCTCCCTTCTCATTTGGTGGCAAAGGTATTTGAGCTTCAGTTTCAGCATCTGAGCTTCCAGGGAACAGTCAGGGCTAATTTCCCTTAGGACTGACTGATATGATCTTCTTGCAGTCCAAGGGACTCTCAAGATTCTTCTCCAGCACTACAGCTCAAAAACATCTATTCTTCTGCGCTTGGCCTTCCTTATGGTCCAGCTCTCACAGCCATACATTACTACTGAGAATACCATCGCTTTGACTATACGGACTAATATAGTCAATAATATATATTCGTTGCTCTCATTTTCTTTTTTGAGAACAATGACAATAAATTTATCTATCTATCTATCTATCTATCTATCTATCTATCTATCTATCTATCTATCTATCTATCTATCTATCTATCTATCTATTTATCTATCATCTATCTATCATCTATCTGCTCTTACACAGTGTTTAAATGAAAAATAAAATATTTTTCACACATACACACAAATGTGGATTCATCTACTGCAAAACCTCTGTTGGAGATGGTAGGCAGAACTGTATCAATACAAAGTATAATGAGAGCAGCCCATAACGTTACAGACTGCAAAGGCTTAGTCATACCTTTATTTTAAATATACTGATTAAAGATGAATTTCTGGTCCATTAGAACTCTCCTCCCAAATATCCTCCTTAAAACAATTGGTACAAGATGGAGGATAAAGTGCTTGCTACAGCCACTGTGTTCTGAATCAGCTGAAGTTTCCAAATAGGGTTGCCAATGGTGGCTGGAGGCCTTCCACTATCACAACTGCTCTTGAGGTGACAGAGACCAGATCAACTGGAGAAAATGGTTGCTTTGGAAGGTGGACTCTATGGCATTGTAGTCCATCAAAGTCCCTCTTCTCCCCAAATCCCGCCTTCTTCAAGCTCCACCCCCTGAATCTCCAGGTTTTTCCCAACCCAGAGTTGGCAACACTACTTCGAAAGCATCTTCAATGGCAGCTCCATGTAGAGCATGTTACAATAGTCCAAACCATGACTGTGAACAGTCTGCTTTTTAAAGAACATGCTGCATTAGTTTCAACGTATTACATACTCCTGACACCTTGGCATCAAGGGTCAATGAGCCATCCAACAACATGCCCATTTTGCAAGCTTGCTCCTTCAGGAGAACAGGAGTAGTTATTGTGAAGGCCAGAACCCTTTATTCACTCATAATGAATACCAGTCTTCATCTTTAATGATCCTTATCCCCTTTCAGTACCCAGCCATGTCCAGAGTAGGGGTGTGCATTCGGTTCGACCGAATCAAAGAAGCCGACAAATCACCCCTGATTCGGAAGTATACGGCACCGTATACTTCCATCAGCAACATTGTTGTTCTTTTGTATCCAAGTAAACAGTGTTCTCTGGTCAATCACAGAGCAGTGCTATTTTTTGAAACTGCTCTGTGTAGGGCCAGAGAACTTTTTTAAGGAGTCTGCCTGGCTGGACTCCATTCCATTGCTGCTGTGTTGGTGTGAGAGAGAGATTGTGCTGCGCTGGCCCTTGGCCTCAGCTGCTGCGGCTCTCTCTCAGCCTTGCCTGACTTGCCTAGAGTAGAGAAGACGTATAAGGTAAGACAGTCTTGGGGTTCTTGTTTTTATTTTAGTTAGTAAAAGGACTTTTTAAGACTCAGAGCCCCTTTACTTATCCAGATTTGGGTGGGTGAGTACTGGGTAGCTTATTTGGGGTTAGGGGGTTCTGCTGAGGGTGGGGGCCTGGGGTGTGGGGTTTTGCCAATTTGCCCATATCTTACTTTAGTGAGAGGACTTTTAAAAGTGCAGTGTCCTTTTACTTTTCCTGATTTGGGTGGCTTGGATTTCTTGGGGTTAGAGTGAAGGGATTTTTTTTGGGGGGGGAGGGGTTGGTAAAGTTCCTGTATTGTTAAAAGTCAAGTTTTTTACTGTTTTAAAAGGATTTCTGTGTTTGATTTGTTGCTGCTGTGTTGTGTTGCTGTTGTTCCTTTTCTCTTCTGGTTCTGGTTCTTTGGGGGGGGGGCTATTTGGCCTAATTTTCATTGTTGAAAAGTTCACTTTTTTAACAGTTGAGTTTGTTGGCCTTTTCTCAGTGATCTCTTTGGATCTATCCTCTGTTGCTGCAGGTTTTGCATCCTCCTGTCCTATTGTCCCTTTTCCTGGTTCTGGTTTTTTTTTGGGGGGGGGGGGAGCTAAAAGTTAAGTTTCTTTCTGTTACATTTTGTTTTTTTTAAATTACCTCTGGTTGGTGTGGGGTTTGGTGTATGGGCTGTGTGGGGTGGGTCACTTTCATGTTCTTATAGAGTTATTTTTGGAGTCTGAGGGTGCTTTTGGTTTGGTTAGGGCCACTAAATAGGCTGCTCCACTAATAAGGGTGTTTTTAGGGAATGTGTTTTTTGAAATTTTTAAAAAAAATTAATCCAGTTTAGGGCTTTATCTTCTTTCAAAATTCTACTAGGCCAGATAGGGGCAATTTAAAAAGATTTTCGGTTTCTCATAAAAGGCAGCGTGACTACTAGGCCACATCAGGCTCCCTTTTAAAGAGACTAGGATTGCAGTGCATCTTGCTTTCAGCCACTGAAAGCTGGTGCATCCTTAGATTTCCATAGGGTAAACCACAGCTTCTCTCAAGTTATAGGGGACACCTGATTTCTAGTTTGCAAGGAAATCAGGTTTGTCCCAGGATCTAGTTAGGAGAAGGATATAACAAAGATTGCCTTCATCTCAAGGTAGCCTTTTAAAAACTGTAGCCAGGTAGAGGCAGGATCACCTAGTCTCCTAAACTTTACCAGACTACTACTACTCCAACCCAAAGAAGGACAAGTTAGGGGCCAAAAAAACAAACAAACAAGTTCTGGTGGGAGGGTTTTTAAAAAGAAGTCAGGGCACCTGTTGGTTCAGGGTACAGTGCAGTGAGTTAGGTTTGTAAAAAACCCCACTCTCAGTTCAGGTTGTGTGAGACTGGCCAAGGGTGACGTGAGTGGCAGGCAGCAGAAGAGGGGCCCTGGGGGCAAGGCCAAAGAGAAGACTAGGGGAGGGGAGGGGGAGGACCCAGGTTCCCCCCCCCCCCGTGCGTAGGGCCACTCCACAGCCGCCTTCCAGCACTCCGACCTCTGGCCGGAGTGTGATGAAGAAGAAGACCCGCCTTTGGCTGCTGCTGGGGAACCCCCAGCAGAGGTGCGGTTAGGTGCTGGCACTGAGCAGGGATCTGCTGCTCGGGCAGTCTCTCCTCCAGCTGATGTCACTCGGCCTCAGCAGCCAGAGGAGGGGCAGCAAGAGCAGCCCTCCTTGGAGATGAGCATTGGGGACAGTTTTCTATCCAAAATGATCACCCCAAGGAGGGTGCAGAATGTTGTGCAGGAGCTGGAGGAGAAGCTGGTTGAGGAGGACCAGCCCCCTTCTTTGGTTCCTTCGGGCACCAGCAGTCCTTCAGGGGTTGGCCAGGAGGGGAGGCCGCATGGGGTGGAGGGGGAAGAGATGGAGAAACATGAGGTGCCTCGATCTCCACCCATTCCCCCCGGCGGCCAGCCCCTCCTGCCACCCCAAGACACAATGTGTCTGCCCCGAGCCCTTCACAGGAGGTGACTCCGGACACCCAAGCTGCCAGTCAGCTTGGGCATCCCTACACCTCTGAAGTCTGGAAGCATTTCCAACTTATGGAGGATCCATGCTATGCTCTGTGCCAGCTGTGAAGGGCCTGGATCAGTCATGAGCAGGACCTTGCCCACCTTACTCCAAGGGGGATGCGGAACCACCTGTGGAAGCACCACCTGGCGGTGCTTCTTAAGGGGGAGAAGCAGGCTGGTGCTGAGGTGCCCAAGCGGCCAACACCACCCAGCCAGGAGGTCTGTCCCATCGCGACTACCTCCAGAGCTCTCCAGGAGAGTTCCGTGGCAGTGCAGGGACACCAGGCATCTCTGCCTGAGATGTTTGGTGGGGGTGGCACCTGTGTGCCAAGAGGGGGAATCAGGTATGGCAGGAGGGTGATCGCCTGGAACCTTGCCAGGTCGATCGCCCATGGGCTTCCATTTTCAGTGGTCGAGAATCCTGGGGTGCTAGGGTTGCTTGAGTACCTGGTGCCCTGGTACAAAGTTCCTGCTAGAACCACCATTAGCAGGACCATTGTGTCAGCTTTTTTCAGGATGACCAGATTTGTGGTGAAGGCGCATTTGTCCCGTGCATTTCACCTAAGATATCTGGAGCTCCCAACATGCATTCGAGGGGTATCTCTCTCTGACTGCACATTGGTGGCGACCCAGAGAGCTGCAGGGTGGGGGTGGCACTGGCAGTAGTGGCAGGCAGGGTCAGGGCTGCCAGGTCGGCTATCACTGCACGCCGAAGCAGTTGATGCACTGCACACAGTGGACACTCTCAGAGCCATCCTCTCATGGCAGTTAGAGGGCAGGGTAGGCAGTGGGGACGTCGCCACGGGCTTCGTGGTGATTGATGGTGGCTCCAACATCAAGGCGGCTGTCCAGTGTCAGTCTTCCTTGCGTGGCCCACCACCTCGTGGTTAAGGACGCATTGGGCCTGATGAAAAGCCAAGATCGTCTGTATCTAGCCGCGACCCATGAGTACCAACTTCTGCTCCAGAAGTGTCGGCACATCATGGGTCACTTCTCATGCAGCAATACAGACTCGTATCTGCTGCATAAGAAACAGACACTGACAGGCGTGCCAGGGCACCGCCTTATCGGTGACGTCAGCACACGCTGGAACTCCACTTGTGCCATGCTTGAGCGCATGGTGGAGCAGAGAGCAGCCCTGGATGCCTTTGTCTCTGAGATGAGGGTCTTTTGGGATGAGAACCGTCTCACCCAAGAGGATTGAGTGGTCATTTCTCAGACTGTGGAGGTTCTTGGGCCCTTCAAGACCCACACAGAAATGCTCTCGTCTGACATGGCGAGCATCGCACTGGTCGTCCCCATGGTCCACATGGCCCGTGAGGACCTGGCCTCGTTTCTAGTGCCAGCTTAAGGCTGTGCAGACGTTCTTCCAGTGATGTGCACCCTGGTTGTAAGTCTGCAGGAAGGGCTTGAGGCCCGCTTTCAGACTTTCACCCAGGATAAGGTCTACATGATGGCGATCATGTTTGACCCGTGCCTTAAGGGCACAGTCACCGAGTGGGCCAACAAGCTCGATTGCTGGCAAGACGAGCTCTCCCAGAAGGTCAAGCGTTGCAGAGTCAGGGCGGGCCCAGTGCCGGTAACTGAGGAGGAGGAGGGTGGAAGCAGCTCATCTGCCACTTCCACTGCTGTTCATCCCCAACCTCCCCAGCTAGGCAATTTTTCCCATCAGACTCATGCCACGAAGAGTCCTGAGATGACACTCATCGGGTGGCTTGTTGGCCCCTCTGGGAGCGGTAGGCCCCTGAGAGCAGAGATGGGTACTGCGATGGTGAGGGACTATCTTTCAGAGCCCAACGAGTCGCAGGAAATGTCTTTTTTGGACTACTGGGTCACGAAGGAGGGCGTCTGGCCGGCCCTCTCCTACGTGGCCAAGGCGTTCCTCTCATGCCCACCGACGAGCATGCAGAGTGAACGCGCCTTTTTGCATATGGGCGACATTGTCTGTCCACATCGCAATCGCCTGCAACCCTGGAGAGTTGAGCAGTTGGTCTTCCTGAAGGTCAACTTGCCTCTGTTCGGCTCCCTGAACATAGACTTTGAGAGTGAGTGAAGTGTGCCTGCATCATCTCTTGGTCCGTGCTTGGAAGGGGTTGTAAAACGCTCTCCCACTAAAAATAGACTAGAGTCCAAAGATAGCCCAAAAACTCACTCACAAATTGATTGACAGTGCATCCCCCCACCCCTCATCCATCCCCAAACCAAAAGTGAATGCTGGTTTAAAATCTGCAAAGCAATCCAAATTTCCCCAGTCCCCATCCACACATGCCTAATAATACTGAAAGGGCCACTGCAGCCCCCAACTGTAACCGACAGCACTCACAGGCCCAGCCAGGAGAACCCAGGGTTTTTTTTCCAGAGGTAGGAGAAAGAAAGAAGGAGGTGCCAGTGATGATGACAGGCAGCCAGCAGCCATACCAATGCTGAGGTCCCTCTAACGGGACAGTGATAGCTGGTGTGTTGCTGCTGAGCTAAGAGAGAAGGAATGGTTCCCTTCCTCTCACACAATCTGAGGCCCTCCTAGTAATATTCCTCATTTAGGGTGCAACTCTGGCTCGCCTCCTCGTGGTGTACCCTGGGTAACGCAAAAGAGCCTGGACCAGCCAACCATCCATCACTCAAGGTAAGTCTAAATGCTTCTTGCTTTGTGTCAGATACAGAATGATGTGGAGCTAGGTGTAGTCCACCGCTTCTCTTGTTTGAGAGTTGTGTTGTTTGGGGCAGTGCTGGAGAGCTGGCATCTGTAGATTGTGTGTTCTGTGGCAGGGAAGCTGGCACCTGGGTGAGAGACCCAGAACCAGCATACTTGTGCTTTGCCAGCTCTCCCCGCGTTGTTTGGGATAGGGCTGGAGAGCTGGCATCTGTAGATTGTGTGTTCTGTGGCAGGGAAGCTGGCACCTGGGTGAGAGACCCAGAACCAGCATGCTTGTTGTGCTTGGACAGCTCTCCCTGTGTTGTTTGGGGCCGGGCTGGAGAGCTGGCATCTGGGTTTGCTGCAGCCAGGTCTGCATAGCAGACCTTGAGCAGATTGTGTGTTGTGTGGCAATGATGTTGGCATTGGCAACTGGGTTTATATTGGTTCCAGGCAAGCAGGGTTCATAGAGTAGATAGATGGACGTAGTGCATTTGGGTCCTATAGAGATTCTCTGGTGTGAAGTTAGGTTTGGCTTTGGTTGCCCCAGGAATTGAACCCCCTGGCCCAATCTTTTTGGGACTTTGGGATTTTGTAGGGGAGAGTCCCCTGCGGGTTCCCAGCAGTTTTGGGGACTCTCCCTCAAACCCCCTGCCCCCCAGTAGCCTTTAATTATGCCCTATGTTGCCATTGATTTCAATGGCCCATAGGGTATAATGGTGGGATAGGGTGCCCCTGGAATGGGACCCCCTAGCCCAATCTTTTTTGGGACTTGGTTGGTTTGTAGGAGAGAGTCCCCTGCAGGTCCTCTGCAAATTTGGGGGCTCTCCCTCAAACCCCGTTCCCTCCAGGCAGCTTCCAATATACCCTATTTTGCCATTGATTTCGATGGCCTTAGGGTATAATGGGGCCGTATAGTTGGAAATAGCCACGCATCTACCATATATGCGGCTATTCTGAGTACCCATATTCGGAAATATACAGTATTCTGAATTTTTTGGCCCCATATATTTCCAAATCCGATTCATTCAGAATTTTTTTTTGCACATCCCTAGTCCAGAGTCTTGAATATAAATATAAATTCAACAGGTTCTGATGTGTAAATATGGAAAAATGCAATCAACAAACAAAATATAATCACACCAATGTGTGTACAAACATATATTTTAGTGACAAAGACTTAACAACATTTAAACATACAACAATGCTCCCAAAATAGCAGCTGGTTACAAAAGTCAATCACAGAAGAGGTCTAAGGGTAAAAAAGTCCACACAACTCCGTATATGGGGCAAAGCTTGCTTCCTGTATGCATCTTTATGCCCTATCTTCTTCTGTGCTGCTACCTAGGAATCCAAGAATTCCACTGGAGAGAGAAAGGGGACTCCTAGGTCAAATTACAGTTTTGTTTCTTTGTCAGCCTGATCTCTCCACAACCATCATTTCACAGAGCTACGAAAAACCCAAACATAAGAACATAAGAGAAGCCATGTTGGATCAGGCCAATGGCCCATCCAGTCCAACACTCTGTATCACACAGTGGCCAACACACACACACACACTCTCACACACACTGTAGCTAATAGCCACTGATGGACTTCTGCTCCATATTTTTATCCAATCACCTCTTGAAGCTGGCTATGCTTGTAGCCGCCACAACCTCCTGTGTCAGTGAATTCCACATGTTAATCACCCTTTGGGTGAAGAAGGACTTCCTTTTATCCATTCTAACCTGACTGCTCAGCAATTTCATTGAATGCCCACGAGTTCTTGTATTGTGAGAAAGGGAGAAAATGGACTTCCGGTTTCGGCGGCTTGCCTTTGAAAGTGGCTCGAACCATCGCGTCCTGAGCCGCTCTCAAATTGGAGTGTTGAGGGGTCGCCCGTGAAGGTTGACTTGACTCTAGGACCCAGGGAGGGTCCTAGACGGCAGGGGTACCGGAGCGATCAATCAGGAATGCCAGCGGAGGCAGCTGCTTCCCGATCCTGCTCTTCCCGAGCCACAACATTGGAATCGCCATTTTTAAATGGCCAAAAGTCAGCCACTGGCTCATCTTTTCCTTCCCAACACTATGCATTCTAATCTTCAATCAACCCAAACAACCTGGATTCTTCTACCCCTGTAAGTTCTGATTAGTACACTTCTTTTGGATATTTGTTAGAGATGTCAGAGATGCAGGAATAAAGAAGCTGCAGACTGTGAGTGAGGCAATAGACTGAGAAAGGTGGGGGGGGGGAACTCTCCCCCTTTCTCTTTCAAGGCTTGCAAAAGTTTCTGCCTATGTTGAATACTGAAATTACCTGCAGGAGACTACACCAATTTGTATTACATATTGGACTTGGTGCTTAAACTTAATTAACTTACGGTATTTGGTGGAAGGAAGAAGAAGTTTTGGCTTTGGAGAAAGTTTTCCTATTGATAAGTGCCTATGAATGCTAAGAGGCTTGACTGGAAGATTTTTCCTTGTAACAGAAGCTGAAGTTTTAAAGTGCTAACTGTGCCTGCAAGTTGGTGGCTATTTGACATTATACTTCAGCTTTTTGGGTTCTAAGAAGATTTTTTATTTTTATTTCTATCTGTGGATGTTAAGGATTTAACTATTTTCTTTTTGGATATAGATCTGAGAGTTGCTCCCTATTTTTTCCTCTGCCCTTGGTTTATTGTTGTTTGGATTATTTTTACCTATGGATTAATTTTTATCTGTGGGTTTTTTTTTCTTTTTTCTATCACTATATTGGTTGGATTACCTTTGGGGGGGGGGGTTGGGTTTTTTTTGGCTCTGCTGGACTTTTTCTTCTTTGCTTGCTTGTTGGGATTATTGTTTTTCAGTTTGGATTATTTTCTTGTTTGCTTGTTGGGATTATTGTTTTTCAGTTTGGATTATTGTTTTGCCACTAATTTTTGGGATTATAAATAGGGTATTCAGCCCTAGATTACAAAATTGCACTTGCCTATCGTGGTGCATAGAAGATATTTGAAAGCCGAGGTGATGAGCTGGTTTGTCTTTGAACTAATGTTGATGGAAATTCTTGGACAGTGAACTGTGGTCTGCTGTTTTGTCTACTGAATATCTACTGTGCTGAACGTTGTGTTTGTTAGTAGCTTCAGTACTGTTTTGACTATCACAAACTGTTGAGAGAAGCTAGAAGCCTGATTTCTTTTTAGAATTATTTGCCAACAAGAGAACTATGTGGAGAAGATTATTCCTTTGCTAAAAACAGAACATATAATTTTAAAACAAGCAGTCAAGAGACTTTTTTTTTTTTGAACTGCTGATTTGGAGTGTGCTTACATTAACAACAATGGATAGTAAAGCAGGGGCCATTCCCAAGGAACCAGCCAAGAAAAAAGAAATTAAAGAAGGGAAACCATGTTACTCACCTGGTGGCCAGCCGGGCCCAGGGAAATTTACACCTATGCAAGGTGACTTGAAAGATTGGCAAACTACCTTAATGACTATTATAACACGGATGGCAAGTAAAATAGACAAGACAGATGACAGAGATTAAGCAAGAAATCAAGGAAAATAGCAGACAGACAGCGGAAACCAACAAGGCCTTAAAAGCACTAGAGGCTCAGGTAACAGAGAACATTCAAGAAGTGGAACAGTTGGGAAAAGAACAGACCTTACAAGATTCTGGACTTCTACAATTGGAAGTAGACAAAGCGGCCTACATGTTGAGGTTTCAAAACATACCAGAAGAGAAAGATGAAGATTTACAGAAAATACTAAGTAAGCCTTGGCTGAAATTCTACAGGTGACTCCTCGGACGATGGAGGATGAGTTTGACCAAGTTAGAAGGGTGCCATCGAACTACACAAGATGAAACAAACTACCTAGTGAAGTTCATTTGAGGCTAGCAAGAAAAAAGATTAAAGATGACATCCTGAAACAAGCAAGAGACAGACCCATGATGGTAGCTAGAAATACGGTGAAAATTTTAAGAGAGGTTCCTTGGCCAGTGAGACAAAAAAGGAGAGAATATCGTTAACAGATTTTCTGAGAGGAAGAGAGATACTCTACATATGGCTGATGCCAGAAGGCCTTCTTTTTACGTATCAGAAGAGATATAGGATTAACTCCATTTTTAAAGCCCAGAATTTTTGGGAAAATATAAAGAAGAAAGAAAAAGAAAAGGATGATGATGAGGAGCGAGAAGAAGAAGGTTCTGGTGATGAAGATCCAAACCAAACACGGAGATATTATACAAGACTACAATTTTAAAAAGATAAGAAAGATAGTAATAAACAAAACCTATAATGGCCTCAATTGTTTCAATTAATGTAAATGACTTAATTCTCCTACTAAAAGGAGAAAGACATTTAGATATTTGGCAAAAATGGAAATGGACATAATTTGCTTACAGGAAACTCATATCCTAACTAAAGATTTTTTTTTTTGAAGAACAAAAAACTTGGCAATCTATTTGCAGCTACGGACTTACATAAAAAGAAAAGGGGGTGGCAATTTGTATTTAAGATCAATTTAACCCACAACTGCAATTTGCTTCTGAAGATGGTAGAATTTTACTAGTGAAAATTACGCTGGACAATAAGAAAATACTACTTGCAAATATATATGCTCCAAATTACCATCAAGAGAAATTTTTTCAAGATTTGCGTCTTAAATTATCAAATTTGGAATATGTGGACTATTGTCTAATAGGAGATTTCAATGCAGTGTCTGATAGACAGTTGGATATGAAAACACATAAACAGATTAAAACTAGTTTTCAGCTTCCTACAAGCTTCTGGAAATTAGCTGAAGAAATGGAGTTGGTGGATGTTTGGAGAACAAGATGAATTTAATTCTTATGGAAGAGGTGGAGATTAAATTAAGATATGTTAAACAAAACTTTTTTGAGCATGCCAATAAACCTGGAAGGTGGTTGGCCGATAGGATGAGAAAAGAGAAGGCTAAAAGAATAATTACAACTTTGAGAGATGAGAACAATAAAGAGAAATCTCGAAAACAAGAAATACGACAAATTGTAGAACAATTTTATAAAAAATTATATGAAGATAAGCAAGTTGATAAAACAAACTTAGAAGAATATGTTAAACAAAATAACATTAACAAATTTACAGAAGAACAACAAAAAAAATTGAATGAATCTATAACAATAAGAAAGCTTGGAGAGGTATTAACTGTCCAAAAGAATGGCAAGTCACCAGGACCAGATGGATTACCAGCAGAGTTTTAGAAAGCCTATGAAGAATCACTACTCCTACCATTTAAACACCTCATTGAAAAGATACAGGAAGGTCAAATTCCAAATTCATGGCAAGAAGCTACGATATCTTTGATTCCGAAAGAAGATAATGATTTGAAAGATATTAAAAATGATCGCCCTATTTCCCCTTTAAATGTGGATTATAAAATTTTTGCTGCAATACTGGCGCAACATTTGAAGAAAGTTTTGCAATCTACAATACATTATGACTAAGCAGGATTTCTGCCTAAAAGGTACTTGAAAGACAATGTCAGAACAGTTTGTGACATTTTAGAATATTATGAAGGCCATCCAGAGAAACAATTGGCTTTAATTTGCCTAGATGCTGAGAAGGCATTCAACAATCTTCGTTGGCAGTTCATGTTGCAGCAACTGAAAAGTATGGAATGTGGGGACAACTTTTTGAGAACAGTAGAAGCAATATACTCCCTACAAAAAGCTAGGGTGACAGTGAATGGCGAATTAACAGAAACAATTAATATACAAAAAGGTACAAGACAAGGTTGCCCACTGTCACCTCTACTTTTCATTTTATCATTAGAGGTATTGAACAATCAAATAAGAGACGATACAAGTATAAAGGGAGCTGTGATAAAAAAATGAACAATTCAAACTTAGAGCCTTTGCTGACAACCTAGTTTTTATATTAGAGCAACCAATGGACTCTATAGACTGTCTCATAAACAAGATTAAACAATTTAATTGTTGGGCGGGATTAAAGATTAACTATTATAAAACAAAAGTTTTGACCAAAAACATGACAGCAGAACAAATTCAGGCTTTTCAGCAAAAATCAGGATTTCTTCAGGAAAAAAGAATCAAATATTTAGGTGTGGTGATCTCAAATAGATGTAGCAATCTAAAAGCAGACAACTATGATAAACTACTCAAAGAAATTCAAAAAGACCTGGAAAAATGGCATGATCTGAATCTATCTTTAATGGGAAGAATACCTTTGATAAAAATGAATGTCTTACCAAGGCTATTTTTTTTCTTTCAAACTATTCCAATATTTCTAAACAGTGGATTTTTTCAAGAGTTAAACAAGATGGTTGTTAAATATGTGTGGCAAGGCAAAAAATCCAGAATTAAACTAAAGACCTTGCAGAATTCCAAACTAAGAGCAGGTATGGGTCTCCCAGACTGGCAATTGTACTACAAAGCATCTGTACTGGTGTGGATAAGAGACTGGATGTTGTTGAAAGATAAGAGACAATTGTTATTAGAAGGACATGATTTGATTATGGGATGGCATGCTTATTTGTGGTATCAAAGATTTGAAGGCCACTCTTACTTTAAGGATCATTGGTTTTGGAAATTTCTATATCATACCTGGTCATGGTTAAAGCCTAAAATTTACTCAAAATTTCCAAGATGGGTTTCGCCAGTAGAAGCATTTACTCACCCAAACCTTTTAAAAGCAAACCAGAACTACAGGTATGAGGATTTGTTGAGAAAAGAAAATCAACTGAAAACTACAGAAGAACTAGAAAGCATGGATATCAAAATGGATTGGTGGATGAGAATGCAATTTGAATCTAGATATGTCAAAGACAAGGCGATAGGCTTTACTAGGGAGCAATATTTATTTGATAAAATTATTTTGGAACCACAAGAAAAATTAATTTCTAAACTGTATGCATATCTACTCCAAATGAAGACACAAGATGAAGTTGTAAAGGATTGTATGGTCCAATGGGCAAAAAACTTTGGTTATAACATTACACTAGGATAGTGGGAAAGATTGTGGAAACTTAATGTTAAACTAACTAGGTCAGTGACTTTCAAAGAAAACCTTTATAAAATGTTTTATAGATGGTATTTGACTCCACAGAAACTGCAAGATTTATACTAACATGTCCAATAAATGTTGGAAGTGCACCAAACAAATTGGTACTTTTTTACCATATGTGGTGGATTTGTGAGATGGTGAAAGGCTATTGGAAAATGGTACATGAAATGTTACAGAAGATCATGAAAACTCAGATATATTTCAAACCAGAACTTTTTTTATTGAATATATTTCCAGAGGATTATTCTAAAGAAATGAGACACATGTTGGCACACTTCAACACTGCAGCTAGAATCCTTTTGGCGCAGAGATGAAAATGTCAGGAAATCCCTTTGAAAATGGACTTGGTGGGGAAAGTTTTGGAGACTGCAGAGCTTGACTTTCTATCCCAACTGATAACTGGGAAATCTAAAGAAGATGCGAGAAAAAACTAGATGAAATTTTACGTTTGGTTGGACACTCCAGACTCTTAAGATTCTCTGGTGTGATCTGATTTCTTTTTCTTTTTTCCTGTGTTACATTATAACATTCATCTTTAAATCCATTTTTGGGGAAACTGGCCAGTTATCAGAATATAGTTAAAGATTTATATCATACAACTTTAAATTGGAATATATATACATGTCGCTTAGATTGAAATAACAAGAGAGAATAATTTTTTAAGAAAATACGGTAGAACTATCCGTTTGATTCTGGAAAATGTTTTATAAAAACAAGACCAGAATGTATTGTGCTTCTACCCCTTCCTTCCTTTGTTTCTGTTCCCTACTTTCTAAAATTTTCTGAAATTAATAAAAACTTTTGAAAACTGGAGAAAGGGAAAAAAGGACTTCTTTCTCTATTTTCTCCATCCCATGCATACTCTTGTAAACCTCTATCATGTCACCCCGCAGTCAACGTTTCTCCAAGCTAAAAAGCCCCAAGCGTTTTACCCTTTCTTCATAGGGAAAGTGTTCCAAACCTTTAATCGTTCTAGTTGCCCTTTTCTGCACTTTTTCCAATGTTATAATATCCTTTTTGAGGTGCGGTGATCAGAATTGCACACAGTACTCCAAATGAGACCGCACCATCGATTTATACAGGGGCATTATGATACTGGCTGATTTGTTTTCAATTCCTTTCCTAATAATTCCCAGCATGGCGTTGGCCTTTTTTATTGCAATCGTACACTGTCTTGACATTTTCAGTGAGTTATCTACCATGACCCCAAGATCTCTCTCTTGGTCAGTCTCTGCCAGTTCACAACCCATCAACTTGTATTTATAGCTGGGATTCTTGGCCCCAATGTGCATTACTTTGCACTTGGCCACATTGAACCTCATCTGCCACATTGATGCCCACCCACCCAGCCTCAACAGATCCCTTTGGAGTGCCTCACAATCCTCTCTGGTTCTCACCACCCTGAACAATTTAGTGTCATCTGCCAACTTGGCCACTTCACTGCTTACTCCCAACTCCAGATCATTAATGAACAAGTTAAAGAGCATGGGACCCAGTACTGAACCCCACGGCATCCCACTGCTTACCGTCTTCCACTGTGAAGACTGCCCATTTATACTCACTCTCTGCTTCCTATTAATTAACCAGTTTTTGATCCACAAGAGGACCTGTCCTTTTACTCCATGACTCTTGAGCTTGCTAAGGAGCCTTTGATGAGGAACTTTTTCAAAAGCTTGATAAACATATACACATATACACATACAACATATACACACGCCTCTTTACAGTCATACATTCCACATATATCTTCCCCCATATGATTCTTCAACTGTTTATTACACTCTCACCCACAGCAAAATACTTCTACTTTCGGAACAGCGCATTTCTTTTTTGCTCTGCACCCAGCTCTTACTGCCCAACTTTCTCATTCCAATAAATACCATCTTATTACATTACATTTTAAAATGACATTCCCCCATTTAACGTTCTCAATGTTATGTATAAGTTTACAAAAATACAAAGATTACAACTTAGATGTTACAGACTTGATATTTCTATTTGTATTTGAAATATATAATTATTACTAAAAACACAAGGCTCCGACATCCTGTTTTAGCACTTCACGTGTTGTCTCTTAAGGAGAACCCTCACCCTGCACTATTTATTGCCAGTCTGTAGTATTCACAATTTGATGTCAAGCAAAAAGTCTTAATACATTTCCAGTAGGCACAAGCTCAATCAGGCCCCAGCGAGGCATCCTTCAGTTTCAGGGGCTTCTCCTCACCATGGACTAGCTGGCCAGTAGGGGGAACCCTGCCCCTAAACAGGGACATCACCACACAATGTCCCTGACATGATGACATCACCCAGAAGTGGCATAATTGAGTCAGGAATGTTGTGTGGGGATGCTCTGATTTTAGGGCAAATCTCTATGGTTTACGCCAAATTTTACTATAGAGTTTACCCCAAAACCAGGGTGTCCCCCCTGCATGATGCCCCCTATGTGATGACATTTCTGGGTGATGTCATCATGTTGGGATGTTGAGCAGTGTCCCTTCTCATCCCTTAGAATGCCCCCCAAAACCCCTACTGGAGGTTTCTTCACCTGCAAGGGTAATTCGGCCCCTTCCCAGCCGAGCAGTCCATCGACTGCTGAGGCTGGGGGCCGCCCATTGCCTCCCCGCGCGGATCCGAGGCAATGGATCATCTCAGGAGGGAGGGGGCGATGGGCAGCCTTTATAGGCTGCCCACGCCCCCTAACACGCAGTTGAAAATCGCTCTCGGCCGGATCAGTCACCTGCAGGCTGACTGAGGGCCTTTGTGAGCGAGCGAGGCCGGCGTGCTCTGCACGCTTTGAAGCAGCGGTCTGAAGAGCGTCGGGAGAGCGGCGGTTGCCGGTTTGAGCGACGGGAGCCGGTTCGTCGTCGGGAGCCTGCTGAGCGGCGCGGTCTGTTTGCCCGGCTTCCGCGGGGCGGTGGGAGTCCCCGGCTAGGCCTTCCTTCGCCCCCCCCTTCCTTACCCCTCAACAGGCCAGCCAGCAGTCCCAGTCGGGTGGCTTTGGCGGCTGAGAGGCGCGCTGTGCCCAGGCCTCCCAATCAGCTGTTTGGCGCGGTAGCGCTGGGGAGGCGGCGCGGCGTCTTAAGGGGCCAGTCGTAGCATTGCTCACCCCCCCCCACTCACCATTCTTTCTTGACTGCCTTTAACAGGCTTGGAAAGGGGGGATAGTTAGCCGGGGAATTTGGGCCTGTACCGGGGCTTGGTGCTCGCTCCCTCCCCTCCTTTTTGGACAGTATAGCCGTTGGTGTGCGGTTGTGGGGGCCTCTTCCCTCCCCCTTCATACTCCCCTGTGCCTGGTTAGCCAGGAAGGCTTGTGCAGGGTAGTTTATAAAAAAAAAAAAAAAAGAAGAAGAAGAAGAAGAAGAACATGGGTCCCAAGAAGGGACAGGGTAATAAAAAAGGAAAACAACCGGCTAAGCGACCTCCCAAGAGACCACCCCCAGAATTGCCCCTGCAGGATGAAGGGGATGAGGCTCAGACACGGCAGGCCATTATGGCTCAATTGGCAGCCCTTGAGGAAGCTAGGGGTTTGGCGGGCCCTGCTAGGAGGGCCACCGGCTTGTTAGGGTCCGGTCGAGCTGCCACCATCTCTTTCCAGAAGGAGGTGCTGGCTCGCCTTTCTGTGTTGCAGGGAGCTGATGGAGGTGGGGGCGCGTCGAAGGAAGGAGTGCCCCAGGAAGAGGAGCAGATTGAGGAGCCCGAGGCGGTGGCGGTCGTGCCGCCTGCTGGGGATGGTAAGTTTCCCGTGCCACAGCAGGAAACGGTATGGCCTTGGGGCCCATGGGGGCCCAACGTATCTTCTGCTCCCAGGCCTGGAGGAGGAGCCCAAGGGGTAGGGGCCAATTACTCGTGGGCCGGGTCACTTCTAGGTAGACATGCGGTCCCCAGTGCTCTGCCGCTGGCGAGCACTTCTACGGCAGCGCCCACGCCTGGTGCCCCTGGTTTTTCATGGGGCACGGCGTTCGGGAGCGATGGTTATGGAGGTAGTGCCGGGTCGGGCGGCCAAGGTCCGTCAGTGGGCGTGCCCCCTTGGGGATGGCAGCAAGCCGCATCTGCGGCTCTACCGTGGTCCGGGCAGCATGGTACAATCTGGGGTTTCCCACCTCACCCACCGGTTCCGTACGGTTCTTTGGACTTCCATGCTGTTCCTTTTGGGGACCCTGCCATGCCCCTGGGTGACCATCTCACTGCAGCAACTAGAGAAAAAATTCTGAAAGGTGAATACGTGGATGTATTCAGCCTACTATATAGAGAACTTGAGAAAAAATCAAAGGACGAGCTTGACGAGAAGGATAAGGAGAAGCTCAAGCGTCGTAAAGTTGACCGAACGTGGGCTAATTGGCTCCCCGGTTTTCTTATTTATGCGGGCGTCATTGCTAGGGCCCAGCCATGGAGAGCCTCCCCATTGTTCCAGTATTGTGATATAATATACCGGGCGTATAATGACTTTGCTGGTGGGGCGTGGCTCCAGTATGATGAGCAGTTCCGCATGCGTGCGGCAGTTAATCCGTTCCTTCAGTGGAATCAGATTAACCAGCAGCTTTGGCTGCAGCTCATGGCGCCCGCAAAACCAAATGTTGGGGAGCGATCTGATAGTGGTCACTTAGTGCAAAAGACAACAGGAACGACCATCTCTGGCGCCCGTGCTTCCGAGGGGCAGTCGGTGCAGCCGCGGCTGCTTTGCTGGGAGTTCACCTCCCAAGGTTCATGCTCCAGGAAGGCCTGTAAATATAAGCACGAGTGCCCGATTTGCGCAGGCCCTCATGCCTCCACGGCATGCACCAGATCAAAACAGAGGTGGTCTAATGAGCGGTCAGGCAATGGTACCGGTCAACACCCTCCAAAAGGGCCCCAGCCCCAAACGTCTGAGGGTTCTTAAGCAGTAGTCGGAATGAGTTGGTTTTAATTTCCCGCCACGCTGGGCAAGCCCCCTTGACAAAGCACCTAATTTTGGTCATCACCAGCCGTGCCTTGCAATATTTGGGCCTCGGCAGTCATAATTTTGGTATTCATTCCTTTAGAATCAGAGCGGCCTACTCACCCACAGCACTTGGGTATGGGGGATATGATATCCGGCTGGTCGGGAGGTGGAAACCGGGGCCTATTGTGTTTATGTTAGGCCTTTGAGGTCTTAAAGCAGGTTTTTCCACTCCCTTAGTTGCAGGAAGCCTTTGCTGTTCGTGCCAGGTGTTTTATTGTTTCCAGTTCTAATACTTTTCTCTCTTAGGGGCTGTGGCTGGCGATGAGAGGATCCTTACATGCGGCCACAGCTTTGTCTGTTGGGCGGCACGCCAGGCCCGTCGGACACTGATTGGTTCACAAGTGGGCCTGAGCGACTGAACAGGGATCGCCTGGCTAGGCTGTCATGGATTGAGGTGGCCTGGGCGCCTGCCTATGCTGTTCAGGGAGCTGGCTGACCCTCCACCACAGATTATTGTAATTCATTTGGATGGGAACGATTTGGGTCCGACTAATGGCAGGGCCCCCCCCCCTTTTTTGAGTCTGGCCCAGTCGGACCTGGCTTTGATCAAAACAGTGACCAGGCGTCCTTGTCCTGGGGTTGGCCATGTTGCCGGGCCGAGTTTAGCGGACGGCATGGGACCCTGAAGGTGGGGAGCGCGCTGCATATAAGCCAACCGTGCATGGGGCATGGCCCTGGGTGTGGGCTTGGGATTACGTCTCTATCCTTCGATTCCATTCTGTAGGCCAGAATTATATTGGGAGTCGGGGTGCATTTGTTAGAAAAGGGCAACGAGCTCTTAACTGACTTGCGGCAAGGGCTGGGTCGTGGTTATAGTTTGGGGGTACAGCGGCCTAAGCAGAGGCTTGGCGCTGTCCTTGGCAGTTTGTGGTTGGCATTATGTTTTGGGGATTGGTGAGCTCCCGTAGCATCGCGCCATTTGGCGCATGACTTCCTGGGGAACCGCAAGCTGTACGGCCCAAGGTTGGCTCCAGGGAGTCTGTTGGATCCCGGCACGCGGTGAGCGTCCGCATCCCAGGCTGAAGCCTGTGGGGATGGCGGAGCTCCGTTGAGCGGTGATCAAGTTGCCGGGCCGGCCGGGTCTGAGCCGTTTGGTTGGCTCACACCTGGGGCTCAGGGGGCTCGCCCAGTTCCAGGTCAAGGAGGTGGTCGGGATGACCCCTGGCTTGTCCTGTCCCCATGTTTTGCCCTTGCCGTTAAGTTAATAAAGTGGCCCTTTTAACCCAACTTGTTGTCTGCCTCGTTATTCCGCCTGGGGGGGCAATTCGGCCCCTTCCCAGCCGAGCAGTCCATCGACTGCTGAGGCTGGGGGCCGCCCATTGCCTCCCCGCGCGGATCCGAGGCAATGGATCATCTCAGGAGGGAGGGGGCGATGGGCAGCCTTTATAGGCTGCCCACGCCCCCTAACACGCAGTTGAAAATCGCTCTCGGCCCGCCCGCCCTTCATGCAGTTCAAGCAGAGGCTGGTCGCCTGTTTTGGGGGCCGGGTAGGAATTTTTCGCACTCGGATGATTGGCCTTGTCCGGGGGTGTTTTTGCCTACCCTGTACTGATGATGTTTGGTGTTGGCAATTGGATTGGCGGTGCCGTTATATAGGTTGGTCACTGGCAGTTTGTGGTTGGCATTATGTTTTGGGGATTGGTGAGCTCCCGTAGCATCGCGCCATTTGGCGCATGACTTCCTGGGGAACCGCAAGCTGTACGGCCCAAGGTTGGCTCCAGGGAGTCTGTTGGATCCCGGCACGCGGTGAGCGTCCGCATCCCAGGCTGAAGCCTGTGGGGATGGCGGAGCTCCGGTGAGCGGTGATCAAGTTGCCGGGCCGGCCGGGTCTGAGCCGTTTGGTTGGCTCACACCCGGGGCTCAGGGGGCTCGCCCAGTTCCAGGTCAAGGAGGTGGTCGGGATGACCCCTGGCTTGTCCTGTCCCCATGTTTTGCCCTTGCCGTTAAGTTAATAAAGTGGCCCTTTTAACCCAACTTGTTGTCTGCCTCGTTATTCCGCCTGGGGGGGCAATGCTGTCTTGTACCTAAGTATGAACCAGGGCGTTGCCCATCCGGCTATATCTGCATATATGCAGTCCCTGTTACTTCATTCTCTTTCTTTCCTTTCCTCCTTCCTCTGTGCTTTCCCTTCCGTGATAATTTTTAGATTTTAAACTCTTTAAGCCAGGTAACTGTACAGCAAACTATACACTGATATAATTATATAAATTAAAACATTAGCATTCATTAATATTTCAGAATTTTCAGAGTGTTTTATTTACATTAACTTGTTTAACAGCCCTGTCCAGTAGATTTGTATGATCATTCCCACATTGCACACTGGGAAGGGGCAAGGCTTAGAGATTTTGATTTATCTAAAACCATCCAGTGAGACCCCTTGATTCATAGCTTTGTTTCTTCAATTATCCCAGGCTTCCTCCAAGCAGCATAGGACAGAATACAATGTTTTCCTTCCCTCCATTTTTCTTACAACAACTCTGTGGGGTAGGTTAGGTCATGTGAGATTGTCTGACCCAAGACCACTCTAAGTCTTCAAAGCTGAACATGGATTATAAACCTACGTCTCCCCACCCCAGCCCTAGACACTGACTGTGCACCACACTGGCTCACCACGCTAGCTGCCCTTAACAGGGTTGCTAGTTTGATACTGGAAGGACTCCTGAGCCCTTGATAGCTGGAAGACAGGTAGAAAATTGGGAGTTTTGCTCAGCTAAGAAATGCAATGATGAGGAGACTTTGCCTCTCCAAGTTCTGGCTGTAATTCAATATTAAAGGCACAGGAAGGAGTCAGAAGGAGTCCTGCCATGAAAAACAACATTATGCCATCCAGCAATCAGCAGCTTGTGCTCTGCGACACCAGTCACATGCAGACATTAGATAACACTCTGGGGAGTCTGTCACCAAGACACCTTTAGACACCACCACTTTGCACATATGACAGATGTGTCAAAACCTCTCTCAGACACAGTTAATAATTACAGATGAAAGGAGGTGAAAATAAGGCTAAGCTTCATGAGGAAACTGCCTTGGCAGAGAACTAGTCATTAAGAAGTGGTGGGCCTGAGGGTCCCACTGCTAATGCAGCATAAGCTGACAGCCATCCACTTGTTATTGCAAATAGATGGAGCACCAGTCTTTGTTGGTGTATTCTGATCATTCCTCCAGATCTGTTTATGCCAGGTGGAAGATAATGGAGTGGTGGGTGTCTGTGTTTACAAAACACAGTAGCTTTGCTACCCTTCTGATGGGGAGAGATGGATGCAAACAACAAACCAGCCATTTCACCTGATTATGAGGGGGCTTTTAAATTAAAACCTCTCTGCTATTGTAATTGAATAACTAGTACCCAATGGAGCCATGCTGTCCGTGTAGTCTTCTCGGTACTTGGGCAGTAGCAATTATCTTCAGGAAAATATTCTTGCTAGCAAAAGACATTGCTCTGCATCTTTATACCACAAGAAATGTCTGCAATATAGCACTGTGTTCTGGGTGCCGTAAAGGACAGCACAGAATGGTTATTCACTCTAATTGAGAACATTAAGGCATTTAAGTACATTTTCCTTTTGACTTTTCTATTGCATATATAATGAGGATGTGATTAATATTCACAGCAAAGGACAGGCCGACACTTTCCCCTGAAGCCCAATTTAACCAATAAGTAAAATAATCTTGCTGTATGAAAGAAAAGCAAAATCATTTGCATTCTAGCAAGTGGTTTAAGAAATTAAGCATTCTGTACAATTCCTCTCAACTGCCTGCATTCATCATTTACACTTCTCCCCTTTAGCATGTAATATAAAATCATACATGAGAAAGTTCAATTAACCTTGTCTGTGTTTTTGTCAAGATATGTACATGCTGACCAGTTTCTAATGTGCATATATAGACCACATGTACTACAGTAGATGCAATGCTAATGACACTATGAATCACAGCACCATACAACCAAGTAAATTCAGTGATTGAGATGGATTTCATTTCAATTGTGACAGTAAATTTTGAGATTATTCCTAGAATAACAGCACAGTTTATTTAACAGGATTGAATTAACATAACAGATGGACCATAACTTGAATGTGGCAGGGCTCTCCCACACACTCTTCTTCCCATACATACAACCAGGAAATGCAGCAGTCCAAACAGGGACTGCCTGTTATGCAGATCTATGGTTAAAGTACAGAATTAGATTAGCAAATCATTGAGGACAGGTAGAACCAAGCTACAAAAAGGCAAAGGATGAAGGTCTTGTTAGTTTGGCTAGATCACTATGAAAGAGTGCTTAGGGCAGGGGTGTCAGATGTGCAGCCTGAGGGCCAGATCAAGCTCCCAGAGGGCTCCTATCAGGCCCATGAGCAAGTCTGCTTCCTTCTCTCTCTCTTGCTTCCATCTGTGTCACAGCTTGCTTTGCCAGGCTTGCTCCATCTCAGAGGATTTACAGAGCAAAGCCTCTATTTTCTTCATTGGCTGAGGCTCTTTCCTTGGGGAGGAAGGGGGGGGAGGGAGAGCTTGCTTTGCCAGGCTCTCTCAGTTGTACAGCAGAGCTTCTGAACCAAGCTTCTCTTCCTTCTATTGTTTGAGGCTCCTCCCCCTCTTCATCCCCCAGGGGTGGAGGGAAAGAGCCAGAGGGGTTTTTTGGCCAGTTCTCTCAATCACAAGGAAGAGATACAAAGCACCTTTAAGGCCAACAAAGTTTTCTTCAAGGTATGAACTTTTTGTCTTGTTACAGAGAGTGGAGGGGGAAGAAAGAGAGAGTTTTGTTGGCTCATTATACCAGGGCTCTACTGGGTGCAGTTGGATTTGCCACCCCCTTTTCACTGTACTAATGCCTTCATGGTCCACTCTTTCTCAATAGGAAAGCAACGTGAACTATTTAGATGAAGAATAACAACAGGCCAGTGAGGTGGATTAGGCTGAGAGGGTGTGTCGAGATCAAGTTCACTCAGCACATTTCCTTTGAAGACTAGGAATCTAGTCTTTTTAACCTAGGCTCCCCACATAAGTAGGTGATACTGACCACTATATATTGCTGTCTCTCTGTTCTTGCACTGTAGTTATTTTTCTGGGGGAGTCTATAGTTTTGTAGGCAAACACATAGTCCTCGGTCTGTGTCATGGTGCCTTCACATGTTCTTGACCAACACATGAAGCAATTTATATACAAAAGCTCGCAATGCCCGGCCATTTCAAGTTTTCCTCTGGGTCTTAGGCTCAAAAGCATTGACCATGAGTTTTCTGTAATGAATGTCAATAAGTCAAAAGTAGGTTTGCAACTTACAAATACATACCTGAACAACAACTGAACAGCATATTCAGACCTTGTCTCCAGATTTCAGTGCAATAATTCAGAGAAAAAGGTGTTAGTTATCAGAAACTTAAATAAACAAATATCACAAGAATGCTAATGTTTTAAGCATGTTTTATTTTTAAGTTTTTGTGTCCTTTATAAATTTTTATCTCCTCTACCTGGCATTACATTTTATGACACACACACAAACACAGCCCGGCCCAACAAGGCCTCATTTATGTAGGATCCCGGTTCCGTAACAAATGAGTTTTGACACCCCTGGCTTAGAGATTCAACAGAAGAGCATTACTGTTTCTTAATGGCTATGGATGGGTCCAGTCTGTAGACTGAGTGATTTAGCTATAACGATAGGGCCTCAGAAATTATGTATATGAGAGACAGATCAATTGCCCCACTCAACAGTGCCATTTCTCATTAGGGAGCATAATGGAAACTATGTGGGGGTAGGGGGGAAAGCACTGAACCTCTCCTTCGCACTATGGTTCCAATCAAAAATTTTCACCTTGCACATGTGCACTTAGTTGGTTTTAGCCGTTCAAGGTATATTCAGTGTTTCAGCACATGAGATTATTCCTTCAGTTGATCCTAATGTTGATAAGATTTATTTATTTGTTATATTTTGTTGTTGTTGTTGTTCAGTCACACAGTCAAGTCCAACTCTTTGTGACCCCATGGACAAAGTCACGCCAGGCCCTCCTGTCTTCCACCATCCCCCAAAGTCTGCTCAAATTCATGTTTGTTACATCAGTAATGCTGTCCAGCCATCTCATCTTTTGCAATCCCCTTCTTCTTTTGCCTTCTGTCTTTCCCAGCATCAGGATCTTCTCCAATGAGTGCTCCCTTCTCATTTGGTGGCCAAAGTATTGGAGCTTCAGCTTCGGCATCTGACCTTCCAGGGAACAGTCAGGGTTGATTTCCCTTAGGACTGACTGATTGGATCTTCTTGCAGTCCAAGGGACTCTCAAGATTCTTCACCAGCACCACAGCTCAAAAGCATCTATTCTTCTGTGCTCGGCCTTTCTTATGGTCCAACTCTCATAGCCATACATTACTACTGGGAATACCACCGTTTTGACTATAAGATTTGTTATACTCAGGGCTGTTTTTCTAGCAGGAGCTCCTCTGCATATTAGGCCATGCCCCTGATGTAGCCAATCCTCCAAGAGCTTAGAGGGTTCTTAGTACAGGGCCTACTGTAAGCTCCAGGATGACTGGCTACATCAGGAAGTTTGGCCTAATATGCAGAGGCGTTCCTGCTAGAAAAAGAGCCTTGGGTACTTAGCCTATGCATTTGGGCCTGATACAGAAAACTTTGAATTCACATGTTGGTAGGGAAGTGATTCATGTATCTAACTGCATTACTTATCCACATTGACCCAAGTCTAGAAATTACTAGACTTTCAATCTCTTGGGGGGGGGGGGGAATCACACTTATGATGAGGGAATATGCTGTGAAGTTATACATAGTACATGATGGCAGGTGGTGTGTTTTGATGTTTAGAGTGTTTCCATGGCAATGGTGTCCTTTGGGTATAGGATTTTTGCCAGGATGTATGTATTAGTATTGCTCTAGAGTTGTTCTCTTGCACTAAAACAGGATTTATTCAAGACAACAGAAGAACTAAAAAATCAGTGTTAAAGAAGGATACTATAAGGATAGAAATAGCTGAAGTTTGTTGATTAGATATGAAAACAGAAGGGCATGTTTTGTAGACCTAGGTGACTCTAGGTTGCATGGACAAGGAACCAGCCTTTGTGAAACATTCCTCTATGAAAGTGAAGAAGAGCCCATTTTTATACCTTATTTTTCTCTTCCTTGAGGAGTCTCAAAGCTTATAATCACATTCCCTCCCTCTCCCCACGCCTAGATTGTGAGCTAGGTGAAGCTTAGACTTCTGAGTAGGGTTGCCAGGTCCCCTTGCCAATCTGGCAGAAGGATTTGGAGAGCGTTCTAAAGGTAGGCGAGGACATCACACAACATCCCCAATATAATGACATCAACCAGAAGTGATGTCATCACATCAGGACATTACATGGGGTATGCTCTGGTTTTGGGGCAAACTCTATGGTTAAATTGGGCTTAAACCATAGAGTTTGCCCCAAAACCAGAGCATTCCCCTGCACAATGTAACCAATGTGATGACATCACATGCTGACATCCCTGTTTAAAGGAGGGGTTTCCCCTGCTGGCCAGCTGGTCCACAGTGGGGAGATGCCTCGCAAACCAGGGGATGCTCCGCTAGAACCTGGGGGATGGTAACCCTATTTCTGAGAAAAATGTAACTGGCCTAAGGTTACACAGCAGGCTACAGATGGAGGAGTGGGGAATCAAACTCAGTCCTCCAGATTAGAATCCACTGCTCTTAACTAGGGCTGTCAGTTTGGTAAAGGGTTTACCAAATATTTACCGAATAGAATCCTTTCGGTAAATATTCGGAAATAGGTATTCTTGGAGAGTTGCAGTTTCTCCCTTCCCCTTACTTTGCACAACAGGGTCCTGCAAAGCCATGCATTAGTTATCTACAAAAATGCATGGCTCTGCTCTCTGTGGCCTGGTGTAGTGATCCTGATCCGGAATCCTGGACCTGGACTTCAGCATCTGACTGGGTGAGATCCTTCCTTTTTTCCCCTTATTGTGGAGAAGAGGATTGGGGAATTTTTATAAGCAGGTTTTTGTTTCTATCTTTTAGAAAATCTTCTGTTTTTCTCCTGCTTTGGGTAGGTGTCTGGGTGGTTTTGTGTTTGGGGGGGGTGGTTTGCTGGGGGGGGGGGGGTTGTGGGTGGCTCTTGCCTGGCCTGGCTGGGATTGTTTGTTTTAATCACTTTATAATTTTATTACATTGCCTAGTTTGTTAGAATTATTTTTGTTCTGCTCTGCTGTTTTGGGCCTCTGGTAGTCTGCTTTGGTTCCTTGGCACAGGGCATTTTTCTGTGGCCTGAGTGCCTCCCTGGTCTGGTTGTTGTGCTTGTGAGTGGGTTGGGGGGGGCTGGTTACCCTTCCTGGTCTGCTCTGCTATCTTGGGCCTCTGGTAGCCTGGTTTGGTCCCTTGGCAAAGGACATTTTCCCCTGCCATTTTCCTGTGACCTGAGTGCCTGCCTACCTGGTCTGGTTGCTGTGCTTTGAGATTGTGGGTGGGTTTGGGGATGTGGGCCTGGTTACCCTTCCTGGTCTGCTCTGCTGTTTGGGCCTCTGGTAGCTTGGTTTGGTCCCTTGGCAAAGGCCATTTTCCTGTGGCCTGAGTGCCTCTCTGGTCTGGTTGTTGTGCTTGTGAGTGGATTGGGGGGGGGGCTGGTTACACTTCCTGGTCTGCTCTGCTGTTTTGGGCCTCTGGTAGCCTGGTTTGGTCCCTTGGCAAAGGCCATCTTTCCCTGCCATTTTCCTGTGGCCAAGGGGTTTTTTTGTGTGGGGGGGCTTGGTTTTCCTGCTGTTTGGGGGCTTTTGTTTGTCTGTGCAGTGGCAGACATTTTATTTTGGTCTTCTGGGACTCTTGGAGTTGTTGGGTTTTTTTGGCAGGGCATTTAAATAGGATCCTGTGATAACTGTTAGGCTAGTGTTAGGGAATGTCTGATACATGTGTTTCCTTTAACTTAACTTAGTGTAGCGCTACAGTTTGGCATTTAATAGGAAGTGTCAGGATCGTTAAAAAGAGCGAAGGCTTTACTTTATAAAGGCAGCTTAAGTAGGCTAGTTTAAGTAGCACAGTGAAACAGTGCACTTCACCTTCAGTGACTGAAGGTCAGTGCCAGCCTATTTGATTTAGTTAGGGTTACACCAGATTTTCTTTAATTTAGGGGACACTTGCATTTCTTGTTTAAACGGAAATCAAGTTTATCCCAGTAGATTCCAGTTAGGAGAAGCTTTTAAGTTCCACTAAAAAGGTTTACTTGTCCATCTTGAAGAAGCCTTTTAAAACATTCAGCCAGGTATGGTGAGGTTTCCCTAGTTTAAACCACTACTACCAGGAAATTTTTAACGAGATAGGTTAGGGACCTCTTAAAAAAAAAGCTATGGTGGGAGGAGGGTAATTAAAAAGGAGTCATGTTCTAATTGGTCAGGTTCTAATTGGTCAGGTTGCATAGTGTAACAAATAGTTAGGTGATCTAAACACCCCAAACACTATTCCTCAGTCTAGACAGAGCTCAGCCAAAGGGAGAGATGAGTGGCAGGAAGGGAACTAAGAGGGGCCCTGGGGGCAAAGCGAAGGAGAAGACCAGAGGGGCAGAGGGGAGGGGAAGGGAAGGGGGAGGACCCCCATACCTGTGCACGGGACTGCTCCAGAAGGGCCTTTCACCACTCCACCCTCGAGGTTCAGTGGTGTGAGGAAGAGGCCTCACCTCTTCCCCATGGCTGCCTCTGGGGTTGCCCCAGCAGAGGTGACTGTAGGTGCTGGCACTGGGCAGGGATCTGCTGCTCTGGCACTCGCTCCTCCAGCCATTGTTGCTCAATCTCAGCAGTGGGAGGAGGGGGAGCAAGAGCAGTCACCTTTGGGGCTGGGGCTGAGTGACAGTTTTCTGTCTCGCAGCATCACCCCAAGGATGTGGAGGGTTATGGCAGAGATGGAGGAGCCCTACTCTTGACAGCCCTACTCTTAACCTCACTCAGTAACCTTGTGTAAACTCAGTGAGTAAGATCATTGAATAACCTTGTGCCAGCCTCTCTCTCAGTATCACCTATTCCACAGGTTGTTGTGAGCTTAAAATGGAGTAGGCATGAACCGTACATGATGCTCTGAGCTTCTAGAAGAAGGTTAGAATAATGATGTAATAAATACATAAATGGTGTGCCATTTACAATGTCAGAGTAGGGAAAGAGGAGATATGGTTCAAATCCCTGTTTAGCCTTGAAGATGATCTTGAGCCACTTGTTTTTCTCTCAGTCTAACCTACCATACAGGGTCATTGTAGATAGGGTTGCCAACTCTCAAACTGGTCCCTCTAGGTATACTTTAATATAGGGTTGCCAACCTCCATGGAGTGGGTGGCTGGAGATCTCCCACCATTACAACTGATCTCCAGGTGACTGATGTCAGTTCAGCTGGAGAAAATGGCCGCTTTGGAAGGTGGACTCCATGGCATTATACCCCATTGAAGTCCCTTTCCTCCCAATTCAATTTCAATTTCATACCTTTATTGGCATAAAAGCAGTGGCCCTCCCCTCCCTAAACCCCACCCTCCTCAAGTTCCCACTCTCAAATCTCTAGGTATTTCCTGGGTTTAAAACAATTTTATTTAGTAACATATGGTATTCATATTCAATAAAACATTAATAAACACATTATCTATCCCATACATTACTATTTTCCATCCTTTCCTCCCCCCCCCCCCCATATCTTGACTCCCGCCGGTGTCATTTATTTAAAATGCTTATAAAAAGAAGGTAACTTTCTCCTTTAAAAATCCCATTATTATTCTTCAAAAAATTGCATATTTCTAATATTACTTATATATAACTTTAATTTCATTATTATAATTCACCTTCATTCTTCATTTTAACATTTTTAATACTTAATTATTATCAAAAATTGCCCAATGTCCTTTTATTTTCTATTCTTTTTCCATATATCTTCTGAATTTTCCCCACTCCATTTTGAACCCTTCCAATTCATAGTCTTTTAAGATTCTTGTAAGTTTGTCCATTTCACTCCATGACATAACTTTAACAATCCAGTCCCATTTTTCTGGTATTTTATCTTGTTTCCATAACTGCACATATAATGTCCTAGCAGCTGAAAGCAAGTACCAAATTAAAGTTCTATCTTGCTTTGGAAACTTCTCCATTTGTAATCCCAGTAAAAAAGTCTCTGGAAGTCTCTTAAAGTCATATCCCAATATTTTTAAAACCTCTTGTTGAATCATCTGCCAAAACTGTTTTGCTTTTTCACATGTCCACCACATATGGTAGAAAGAACCCTCATGCTTTTTACATTTCCAACACCTGTCTGACATCTTGTTGTTCATTTTTGCCATTTTTTTGGAGTCATATACCATCTATATAACATTTTAAAACAATTTTCTTTAATATTGTAACAAGTCGAAATCTTCATAGAGTTCTTCCATAAGTATTCCCAAGATTCCATATGTATTTCTTTATTTACATTGATTGCCTACTTTGTCATTTGAGATTTTACTACCTCATCTTCAGTAGACCATTTCAATAGTAACTTATATATTTTTGAAATCAGCTTATCAGTATCACTCAGCAAAACTTTTTCCAAATCAATTTGCTCTTTTCTTATTCCTTCGGTTTTAACATCATTTTCCACTAGGTTCTTAATTTGTTGCATTTGAAACCAGTCAAATTTATTATTTAACTCTTCGGACATTTTTAATTCTATCTTACCTCCTTGTATTTTTAACAGTTGACTATATGATAGCCACTTTTTTTCATTCGTCTTTGAAGATATTTTTATTACTTCTGTTGGCACAATCCACAAAGGTTTCCTCTCATCTCCATATTTTTTATATTTCATCCACATATTCAGCAAGTTTCTTCTTATATAGTGATGAGAGAAGAAGCCATCCATTTTATTCTTTCCATAGTACATATATGCATGCCAACCAAATAGATTTCCATGACCTTCTAAAACTAAAAGTTTTCTGTTTAATAACGTCACCCATTCTTTTATCCACACCAAACATACCGCCTCGTGGTATAACTTTAAATCTGGTAGTTGAAATCCTCCTCTTTCTTTTGCATCTGTTAAAATTTTCATTTTAATTCTTGGTTTCTTCCCAGCCCATACAAACTCTGAAATCTTTCTCTGCCACTTCCTAAATTGTTCATTGTCCTTCACTATCAAAATTGTTTAAAATAGGTACATAATTCTTGGTAGAACATTCATTTTAATTGCAGCTATTCTACCTAACAATGACAAATTGAGCCTGTTCCATTTTAACATATCTTCATCGATTTTATGCCATAACTTTTCATAATTATTTTTGTATAAATCAATATTTTTCATTGTAATGTCCACACCCAGATATTTTACTTTAGAAGTGACTTCACATTCTGTTAGACTTTGCAGTTCCTTCTGTTTGCTCACTTGCATATTTTTACATAAAATTTTTGACTTTTCTTTATTAATATAAAATCCCGCCAATTCCCCATATTCTTGTATCTTGCATAGTAACAATGGTGTTACTTGTATGGGATGTTCATTTATGAACGTTACATCGTCTGCAAATGCTCTGTATTTATAAGTAAAACCTTTCATTTTCAATCCTTCTATTTGTTTATCTTCCTGGATTTGCATCAGCAAAATTTCCAAAGTCATTATTAAAAACAATGGAGATAGGGGGCAACCTTGTCTTGTACCTTTACTGATTGTCATATTCTCTGTTAAGTCTGCATTTATACAAAGTCTTGCACACTGCTTAGTGTACACTGCTTTCACCATTCTTATGAAACTTTCCCCCAATTTCAATTTTTCCATCACCGCAAACATAAAGTCCCAATTCAAGTTGTCAAAAGCTTTCTCTGCATCTGCAAAAAACAATGCGACTTCTTTTTCTGGATGTCTTTCGTAATATTCTACAATATTTACAACAGTTCTAATATTGTCTCTAATTTGTCTCCTGGGAAGAAATCCTGCTTGCTCCTCTTTAATAAAGTTCATCAGGTATTGCTTAAGTTGTTCTACTAGTATTCTTGTGTATATTTTATAATCATTATTAAGTAATGAAATTGGTCTATAGTTTTTAACATTCGTGACATCTCTATCTTCTTTTGGAATCAGTGAGATTACTGCTTCCTTCCATGTATTTGGTATTTTCCCTTCCATTATTATAGTATTCATCAATTTTTGAAGTTTTGGTATCAACACTTCTTTGAAGACTTTGTAGAATTTCGCAGTATATCCATCTGGGCTGGGAGCTTTTCCCAACTTCATTGAATTAATTGCTGCTTCCATGTCTATTTTTTCTATTGCTTCATTCCTTTTCCATATTCTCTGTTAAGGGAGTTATTTTTATCCTTTGCAAGTATTTTTCCATCTTTTCTTTATTTATTTTAAAGCTTTAAACAGTTTGACATAATATTTAAAAAATTCTCTTTTTATACCTTCTTGATCCACAATTTCTTTTCCATCTTTTATTATTTTATTAATTATTTTATTTTCTCTCTTTTTTTCATTTGCCAGGCCAAATATTTTCCAGGTTTGTTTGCTCCTTCAAAAGATTTCTGTTGTAGCCTTTCCATTTCTTTAATTAACAAGTGTCTCAATTGAGTTTGTAATATTGTAATCTCCCTCATAATTTTCTTTTTCCCCGGTCTCTTTCTCAACTCTCCTTCCTTTTTTTTATATCGTTCTGAATGTCTAACATTTGTTTTTCTTTAGCTCTTCTGTCTTTATTATTCAATGTGATCAAAATACCTCTCATCACTGCTTTATAGGCATCCCAAACCATTTGAATTTCAATGTCTTCATTTTTGTTTATTTGGAAGAAAGCTTTAGTTTCTTTTTCTAGAGCTGTCACTATTTCTTTGCTTTGTAGTAAATCCTCATTTAACCTCCATCTCCTGGTCTTTTTGGACAGCTTAGTTATCCACATTAATGGGTTATGATCTGCTCCTACTTTAGGAAGAATCTCTATTTTTTTTTTTGTAATAAGTCCCAGATTTTTTGTACTCCACAGCATATCAATTCTTGAAAAGGTACTATGTCTTGCTGAGTAAAAAGTATAGTCCCGCACTTCAGGATTGAACTTCCTCCATATGTCTTCCAAACTTTCTTGTTTAACTAACTCAAAGAATGACTTTGGTAGTTTCCCTTCCATATTATTCTTTTCCCCCTCCAGACCTATCCAACACATTTTTATTGTTCCATTAAAATCTCCCATTATCATAATTTGTTCATATGTCACTTGATCTAATTGTTGTGTAATTTCTTTTAAAAAGAGTCTTTTGCCCCATTTGGTGCATACAGTCCCAATAATAATGTTCTTTTAGCATTCAATGTTACTTCCACCGCCAAATATCTCCCATCGTTATCCTTAAAAATCACTTTTGGATCTAAATCTTGTTTAATATAAGAAAGCACACCTCTCTTTTTCTGTTTGGCCAATGAATGGAATTCTAGTCCCAGTTGTTTATTCCATAAAAATTTGTAATCCTTTTGTTTAATATGTATTTCTTGCAAACATATTATATTACACTTTTGCTTTTTAATCCAATGAAACGTTGTCTTCCTTTTTTGTGGTGAATTTAGTCGATTTACATTCCAAGATAATAATTTGTAATCCATCATGGTTCTTTATATTAACCTGTATCTCCAAATTCTTTATGCTCTTCCAGAAATCTACGTAATTCTCATGTATTTGTAATTGTGATCCTCCTCCCTTGAAGTTCAAAACTCACACCTTCTGGTAGTATCCATCTGTACCTTATTTCATTTTCCCTTAGTTTCTCTGTTAATTTTTTATATGTTCTTCTGTCAGTTATAACTTGTCATGGCAATTCTCTCGTGATTCTCACTCTGCTGTCACCAACTATTACTGTTTTTTCAAAGTTTTTATTGATGATCCTTCCCACCATATCTCGTGCCATGAATCTTATTACCACATCTCTTGGTAGTTTATTCTTATTGGCATAGAATGAATTGACTCTATATACATAGTCATATATATTTCTAGAAACCTCTGGATCCTCTTCCAAAAATTCAGCAATAATATTTATTATATATTCCTTTAAGTCATTTTGTTCTTCTTCAGGTACTCCTCTCAGGCGTATCTGGTTTTCCATCAATTTGCAGTCATGCATTACTACTTTTTCTTGCACTTTTTCCAAGGTGGAATCTTGTTCTTTCATTTTCCCTTCCACTTCTTGCATTTCTCCTTCCACTTCTTGTATTTTCTTTGATGTTGCCACAGTCTCATTTCTGAGATCCTCAATTTCTTTTTTCAAAGCTGTTGTACATGTTTCAATATCCTTCTTAATTTTCTTTTTGGAGGCAATTATTAATTCTTTCATTCCTTTCATCATTCTTGCTTCCATTGCTTCCAGCTGCTCCTGCATCTTTTCCAATGAGGCAGCCCTAGTACGTGCTGGTTTTGAATCTGACATGAAGATATAGCGAAAAAGTTAATCTCACCAAATTAAATTCTGAGTATCAGGTTTTCAAGAGCAAGGCTTGCTCTCTTCAATAAGCCCAAAATCGCCAATCTTGGAGCTTCCTTTGTTGAGATATTAATTTTTAAAGGGTTTTTTTTTGTCCAAGATGGCACCCACGGTTTTTCTGCCCCTTTTTTAAAAAAAAATTCTACTTTCTTCTAGGGGCTACTAAAATTGTTTTTATTAATATTAATCAATATTGTCCACCTTGCAATGCCCAAATTTGCCGGCTCTGCACATTTTTAATGTCCAAAATATTTTTAATTATTTTGTAAACTTTGACCTTCTTCTAATGGCTGTTGATGTTTTTCTATGATTTTCTAGCCCTAGAGTAGGCTGGATGACTCCCACTTTTCCCTTCTTTCAATGGTTACTTCCTGCTTTGCTTGCTACCAAATCTATGTTCTCTATGGTTAGAATATCTCGTGATACTTTTATAACGTCACTTCCTGTGACATCTGCTTCATCAGCAATTCTGTGACAATGGTGTTTCTCCTCCAAAACCGCAGGTATTCAAAACATTAATTGTTTTTCTCATTTCTAACACTGTCTTTTAGCATTCAAAATTCTCAACTTCACCCCTCCTCTTCTTCTTTATATAAACAAAACATACTCCACTTGCCACCTTTTTTTTCACATTTAGTTCTTATTTTAGTCCTGGAATGATAGATAGCAATCTATACCTTCTACTGTAGTTATCCAGATAGGCACCGTCCTTGTCTCAATTCAGATGATAAGTAGAACAAAGAAGTTTTGGATTCTGGAGAGTTTAAGTCAATTGAATGACTCTGAAGGTCCTCTGTAGACGTTGGAATGCAACCCGTTACCAGAGATCCTTCAAAGCTTCAAAGGAGCCCCCTTGGGAGCTTCTTTTCAGCCAAAGTAAATCTCCTCAGAGTTTCCCGAGCATGTCTTGGACTATTCTCTGTATGAGAAAAGTAGGCAGTAGGCATTGATCTGCCTTTTCTACCCTGAACAGAGGCCCCAGGCTGCTCCCCTGATGAGAAGCAGTTCAGCTCTCCATTTTCCAAACCCTGGAAGTCCCTCTCCAGGTATTTCCTAACTCAGAGCTGGTAACCCTACCAATACCAGTTTCATATGCAGCAAATCCCAGGTGATGTTATTTACCTGTTTACCATTAAAAAGCTTCAGCGGCCAATTTCTGCATATTAAGTCTATTAAAGGGACAGGAAAGACTTTCCCATGGCCAGTTGGAAACCTTATTGTGAAAAAGAGTAAAAATAAAACAGAGGAGAAGAGAAGTAGTACTTTCTGAGTTCCTTGGAAGAAAGGTGGTATAAAAATGTGATAAAGAAGTACACCTGGATGGTAAGTAGGCTAGCAAAACAAATATCTGAAAAATGTAACAGAGTCTCTACAAACCTTTTAAAAACATTTCATGGGAAACTAAAAAAGATAAAATGAACAGAATTACTTGCAAAAATGAACAGGTGTAAAGTAGCCAACAACAGATGCCTCCTATTTAAGACATCTGCAATATTTCTTCACAGGAACACAGGACACCTGTAGTTTTGTGGCTGAGTAATCCTGACCTCCTGCTTGCTACTGCTGCTGTTTGCTTTCCAAAGATAATAAGCTTTGGAAGCACTATTATTTGAAGTCCTGATCAGATATAACAGATGAACCAAGCGAGCCTCCAGGTTATCATTGTGCTATCTCTGTTCTTAATGACAGAGCTTTCCAGAACGCCTAATTACTTCCTGCCTTCTCAAATGCTTTAAATAAAAAGCCATTTTATGAAGCACAAAGTGGGGAGAAAAGTGCATTTTAGTAGCATTTGAAATCTCCACAGGCTCAAAGTCTTCTTGCTAATGTCACAAAAGGCCAGGGGCAGTGGCCTCTCTTCAGTTGCTAGCTAGAACTGAGACAGTTTTTCCCTTTCATTCTCTATTGACATTATATCCACATAGGATTGCCAACTTCAGCTTGGGCAATTCCTGGAGATTTGGGGAGGGAACTCAGTGGGGATGTGATGTCACAGACCCCATCTTCAGAAGCTGCCATTTCCTTCAGGGGAAGCAATCTCTGTAGTCTGGAGATTTCTTGTAATTCCAGGAGAACTCCAGGTCTTACCTGGAGGTTGGCAACTCTGTATCCATAGCATCGTTTCCATTTAAGTCTACAACACATGACAAACCTCCCTGTGCAAATACCTTGAAGTATAAGCTCCCCTCTTGCTCCTCCCATTATGACTGTTGGAAAGATGAAGATGGCCATTTACCTAGCATAGCCTTAACATGGTGTGTGGTTGTAGCTAGTCATCCGAGGCTTAAAACAGACAAAACACTGGGTGATCCATGACTGGTTCTTCCTAGATCTTGAATGCCAAATCAGAGCTTCACACAGTCCCAGTTTGGATCAGGGCTATGCAGAAAGGGAGGGTTTTCATTCTTTCATTGCTATACGATTTTTCAAATAAAAACTGGAGCTGCTGTGGAGCTAGAGAGAGCCCTTTAAAGGATATTTTTATAAGGGCAAAAAGATGGATACTCACTCAACTTTTCTCTTTAAAGAGCTAATATCAATGAGGGGCAAAGGAAGAGTTCTACTAGTGAAGCTAAGAGGGTTGGAAGGGTTAAACCTCCCGTTCCCTCATTATGGACCCAGTCAGTATTGGAGCATGTAGCCGTACTTTCACATTAGAAGGCCACATGGCACAGAGTAGTAAGCTGCAGTACTGCAGTCAGCCCCGGTGCTAGGGGTTCTGCCGCCCCAGGAGAAACCTGCCCCCCTACCCCCGACTCTAATCATGCAGGTGAAGTGTGCACGGCGCGATAACATCACATGAAAGTGAAGTCATTGCAATGCAGCACTGCCAGCTCCCTCTGAAGCAGGGGAGAGGACTGGTCAAGGGGCAGGCTGAGCGAGAATGCTAGGCTCGCCCCTTGCCCAGCCCTCTCCCTCTCCAGAGGGAGCGGGCTGGGCAGCGGCTGCCCGCGTCCTTCTTCCTTCAAGCCGCTGCCCAGCCAGCTCCATCTGAAGCAGGGAAGACGGCTGGGCAAGGGGCAGACCGAGCAAGAACACTCAGCCCGCCCCTTGCCTAGCCTTCTCCCTCTTCAGTATCTGAAGCAGCATGAGCGGGGACGGGGAGGGAAGTGGCGGGGATGGGGAAGCATCAGTGCAAATGGGGATGGGGAGGGGCACCTGCCCCCACCCCTGCAGTGAGGTGGCACCCTAGGCAGCAGCCCCCTGCAGTTAGGTGGCACCCTAGGCAGCAGCCGACCTCGCCCACTCCCATGCGCCGGCCCTGACTGTAGTCCAAGCTCTGCTTACAACAATCCCAGTGGAAGCTGGGTTCAGGTAGCCAGCTCAAGGTTGACTCAGCCTTCCATCCTTCCAAGGTTGGTAAAATAAGTACCCAGCTTGCTGGGGGTAAAGTGTAGATTACTGGGGAAGGTAATGTCAAAACACCCCATAAAAAGTCTGCCAAGAAAACATCATGATGTGACCTCACCCCATGACTTGGTAATGACTCGGTGCTCAGATCTAGTTTGACCCTTTACATATTTTAGCACACCTGTTCTTTTAATGTGGTCAACTTCTTATTACAGGGCAGGACTGTAATCACAACCAGGCTATCCCAATGAAAACAGCCTGGCACAACGTCTTCATAAAATGCTTGCCTGGTGGAGAAGAAAATCATAAAGAAACATTCACAATCCAATCAAGAGTCTGGGAAGTGAAATGCATGGTAAAAAATTTGTTACTATTTGTCAGAAATGTACTGTCAGCCAATTTAAACAGGGTTTCAGGCATACCTTATTAAGTAATGTGTGGGTGGTCATTTGAAGTAAATGGAATTAGAAACAAGCCATGTCTTCTCATGGAACGAAGAAAGCAAGTCTGTCTCATCCATTATATTTATTAACGTAGTTCAGAAAATACTAGATAACTTGTTTTGCTCTGGGCCTTTGCTCCCCCATCCTTGTGGCTCACTTTGATGCTGCTTATTACCTCTCTTGTTTATGTGGCCATACACCCCCTCAGGCCAAAATATCATACTGTTTTATGAATCATCAGGATTGTTTTCCACAGTGGAGGTGCTCCTACCATCTAATAGCCTTAAAACTCTTGCTAGGATTGCCCTAAATCATGTTTCCAATACAGAAATAATTTTAAAATGATGGTTGCAAAGTGCATTAATTTGTCCCACTGGTCCCTTTTGCTTAGCTTTGTTTCTGTGGACCCAGCTACTTTGGCATGGTGTTCCTTCACTCATTCTGTATAATTTCACCTGCTGGGATTGCTCCATCACCTTGTAGGCACCATGAAAAATAATGGGACAAAGCCTTCCCCAGAGAGCCACAGATCTTAGGAAGATGAAGTAGAGACAAGGAGTCAAATAGATTACATGGCTAACCTAAGAGTTCTCCAAAATGAAATTCACTGAGAGCTGGGGGACTGAATGAAAAACATTGCCTGAATCTTAAGTGAATTGCTTCAGCCATAAGGTATTAATTCATTCATCCTTAATTTTACTGTAATTTTTGCTCTTTTTTTAAAAAAAATGCTAAGAATACAATATCAGAATGAATCAGCTGCTGTGGTTAGTGCTGGAGGGGAACAATTTGAAGTCATCTTTCCTGAATTTCATGAGCTCTCAGCAATTCACCTGCTATCATTTTTCATTGGATTACTAATAGACCTGTGTTGCTGTGCCAGTACTTGAATAGTATAGTCAATAGGCTGTTATTGATGGCCTCAAATGAATGTTCTCCATTCTAGCACAAATGCATCCAGTTTTAATGGGCATATGGCTGAAATGATATCCAATGTAGAGTGACTGGCACTGGGGTAGTACAGCCTGAGGTGATCAAAAAGTTAATAGCAACCACTAATGAGTCATATTTGAACAGACACTAAAGCTCAGTGTGCCATTTTTAATATGAACATTTGGCATTAAGAAGAGAAGAACAGCCCTGCTGGATCTGACCAATGCTCCTTTTAGTATATATCATTATGCTTTACACATTGGCTAAACAAATGCCCAAAGTATCCTTCCTTCCTTCCTAAGGCCATCTAATAAGTTTTATCACTGAATGAGGATTTGAATGATAGTCTCTGTGTTCACAGTTCAATACTCTATTGTCTAATAGCCTATATTTCATTAGAAGATGTAATAAGAACATAAGAGAAGCCATGTTAGATCAGGCCAATGGCCCATCCAGTCCAACACTCTGTGTCACACAGTTGCCACACACACACACACATATACACACTGTGGCTAATAGCCACTGATGGACCAGTGCTCCATATTTTTATCTAACCCCCGCTTGAAGGTGGCTATGCTTGTGGCCGCCGCCACCTCCTGTGGCAGTGAATTCCACATGTTAATCACCCTTTGGGTGAAGAAGTACTTCCTTTTATCTGTTTTAACCTGTCTGAATTCGCTCATTTAATGGTGAATGAGTGATGTTATGGCTGGTCCTGTCACACAAATATATGTTGGAACTATAGCAGCAGACTATACGACTACCCATCTTGCAGTGAGCGTGTAAGGCACCAGGGGTCTTGAGTCCAAGACATGGGAGTCAGGACAAAATCTGTTTGAGCCTGAAGTGACCCACAAAGCTGTTCTTCAAGCTTGGGCAACTCAGCAGAGTCATGTGACTAGAAGAGTCAATCAGCATAGGCCTAGAGGTGTAAAATCTTCTTTGATTTAGCTACTCAGTTCTACTTATTTTGTTCATTGTGAAAAATCTATCATGGCCTTGTCTGCTGTATTGGCCTGACTATGCCCTCATGCCTGCTTGACATCTTATGACCAGCTATTTCAGGTTCCTCCGAGGCCCATAGCCAGAAATTTTTAGGAGTGGGGGGGCATAGGCCCCAAAATGACATCACTTTTAAAAAAATGTTAAAAAGAGCTGCTGTGGCCATGCACCTCTGGCCTGCTCTACTCACACAGCTGCGCTTTCTGGTGTGGGAGGGGGAGAGTCTGACAGGAGATTCTCCATGCTGAAGAGGTTGAGTGTGGGGAAGCCACAGCCCCATGCCATTGAGGAAGGTGCAGTAAATCGGGACAGCTGCCAGGCGAGGGTCATCGGCAAGTTGCGACACCCGGCCACCCTCTTGAGCATGACTCCCCTCCCGGGGCCATGTAGTCCCCATTCTCAATCTGCCACGTGATGAAGCACTTTTGTGCCTAATCACAACAGGAGGGAAGCGACTCGCTGGTCCGTTGGAGCTGGGGCAGCCCACCTCTCTCTCCTCGTACGTGGAGCAGACTCAGGATCTGAGCCTCTGAGGGTCGAGTTCTTCCTCACCATGCTGCTTCCCCAGCTGCCCCTTTTCTTCCCAAAGCATCTCCAAGCCACTCAAAAGCAGTGAGGGAAGGGAAGCCCAGGCACTGCCCTCAGCTTGGGGTGGGTCAACAGTGGCTGGAACTGAGGCAGCTGAGTGCTTGGCTCTTGAGCACCTCTGCCATCTCCACTTCATGGTGGGGAGTTCATGCGAGCCCCAACAGATGTTTCCCGAGCCCTGCCACAGCCACAGCCACCTGCTGCTGGCCACCACAGCCGCTCACTGGCTTTGTGCCACTGCCTTCTCCACCTCTCAGGCCATCAGCAGCGCATGCAAAGTAAAACCAAACGGCTAGGGCTTATATTCAGCAGCTCCTTGCCAGCCAGGAATCTTGCTGGCTGGCAGACTCTACCGGAGGGGCTATACAGCTGAAGGAGGGTGTGAACAAAGGGGCATGCCGCACCATGGCTGAGGGCCTGGTTCCTTCCCAGGGAAGCTGGTCAAGTTGGAATAAGTCCCAGTGGACTCTGAGAGAAGGGGATTATGGTAATATCATCACTTGATTACCCTGTCTTTATTGCTTTATTATTGTTGGCTAAAGTATTAGATTATACACTTGGGAAAAACTTATTTTGAATAATGAAAGGAATTTATCCTTATTAGGATTGAAGGAGCAGAAGGGGAGATGAAGAGAGGGACATTTTGCCTTGCCCAACAACTTTCTAGGAGATTTTCTGTACTCATGTTTTGAAGCCAGTCACAAGCAGGGGTCCAGGAAGGCCCTCTAGTGGCTGCCACCACTCTAGTATAGGTCTGCCTCAGAGGGCCCAAAGCACCCAAACCCTCTGTCTTCCTTCTCAACAAATACTTTCCTTCATGACCAAAGAGATGTGAGGACCCAGTCAATAGAACAATAATATATTTATTGTAAGTGCTCAAGAACAAACAAGTGGGTTGTAAAAACTTAGTGCAACAGTGAATATGAAAACAGTAAAGATGGTACAAAGCAAAATAAAAGCCGACACGACTAGCTATATGTTAATTTCCTCTAATGCCAGCAGACTCACCACTCTTTGGGTGAGGGAACCCTCCTGATGCAGTCTTTCCAGAGAGAGCACTTCCCTGTCTCTAGCTTGGCCTTTTATTTCTTTCCTTCCAGGTCCCACCCCTCTGATCTCTACTGGGCAAGTTTTACCTCCAAAACTGCTGCCACCCAATAAGAGGGACAGAAGGGATCTGGGGAATTTAGGTCCTTTAGCTACTCTAAAACAGGCTTCCCTGGAGGCCTAGTATCATGACAAAACCATTTTGGAAAATATCCATGTATTTCACCAGTACTTGGAAGCTTAAATATTAATACAATTTATACTGTCAGTATGTTCCTGGTACCTGGAAATGACATGCCTTAGCCCTAATGCCAAGCTCTTATATTACTCAGCTGCTAGTTTCTTACCAGTGATCTCTAAAACAAATCTTTAGCGTATGTAAAGGTTACATAACAGATTTCAGAAGTAAAAATAGCAAGAATTCCTGGGAATTATCCTCTTTTGTTTTGTTTTGTACTCCACAGTCCTGTTCACATTACAGTGAATGCACATGTATAAGAAACAGCCAGTTCAGGTCCAGTTTACAATTGAAACTGGGGGATAGTGCCTGGATAAAAGTGGGGTTTATATCAAACACTCAGCTGTACAGGTGTTGAATGAAACATGAGAATTACTCAACACACATGTTAAAAATAATGAAGTATACCCTGTACACAGATGGCCAAACAGAGGGTGTGATCAAACGAGTGATTTGGCCTGTCATAGCCACCCCTCCCCTCCAGATCAAACAGGTGCATTCACATGCACACACATCTGGCCCCCATGCCACTCCTGCCCCTACCTCACCTGCAAGGCCTCCCACATGCTTTGAATAGCCACCAGTACTTCCCAGTGGCAAATCACTGAAGTGCCTGCATGGCACATTTCCAGGCCATCTGAACAGCTGGGGCATGCCATGCACGTGCTTCACACATGCAGCAGCAATCTGAATGCTCCTCTAAGTATGTGTGCTACCTGTGCCTGTGTTGGACGCAGTCTGATTGTCATGGCACATTTCTTTCTGGGGCAACTTTTTTAAAGCCAAGAAACCCCCATGGCAAATTCCTAGTGTGATCCCACCCTAAATGTTGATAGAATAGTAAAGGAGAATACTCTAGTACAAATTAACTTGGACCAATTCCCCATTCTCCTCTGCTCTGTGGGGCTTCTGCCTCTTTCACACAGCAAACAAGCTCATGTTACCTACCACCACATGGCAACTGCAAGGAATGGTTTCTTTTAAAAAGGATAGTCCAAATGGGCTCGGAATGGCACCACAGGAATAGAGGTCCCACCTCCCACCCAAGGTGTTTTCCCTTGCAAAAACTGTGCAGGGGGAGTTATTTCCCCAATTCCACTGCTCCTCTTGGAGCATCTACACACATAGAGCAGCAAAATCAATCAAATAACTCCCTCCAGTATGGTTTTTGCAAAGGAAAATGGCTTGGTGGGGGAGGCAGGAGCACTTCCTATCCCCCCCCCACACACACACACACTGTTTTGAGTCAATGTGGGCTCTCCTCCCTTTTTGAAGTCATTTCCTGTAGCTGCTGTGTTGCTGTGAGGAACATTAGTTGGGTCCATCCCTGGGTCCAGTTCTTTTAGAAATGGTAACGTTTCATTTATACAAGAATGTATGTGTGTTAACTGTAACTTGGAGAGGGCTCAGAAGATTGGCAAAAGATATCTGCAAAATAGGTCATTTATTATTTCTTCATTAAAATTTATACTTGCTTGCACACTCATAATTGGCTGTCAAAGCAGTTCAAAACAAATTATGATATGTGTGTTATGTGCCATCAAGACACTTGTGATTTATTGTGACCCTTAATTTATGACCTCCAAAACATCCTACTGTTAATGTCAACCGGATTTGGGGCAGTGCCCCACCCAAGAAACAATTACCAGGCGGTAGGCTTTGTTGTTCAGAGAAAACCACTTTATTTTCACTTCTGCAGAAGAGGAGAGGAAGATCAAGTAACAAGGCTGTTCTCCCTCTGGTTAATTTGTGGTCAAACCCTTGCCTATATAGATTCCCGACGTCACAGATCCCTCCCTTCCTCTGTGGCAAACAGCCGGTCGACGCAGAGGTTCCAGTCTAGCTGTCACGTCCGCTGGCTCGGGCCTTGACCATATTAGGTACACAACATCCTATGACCATATAAGGTGTAAACATCCTCTCAGCAACATGTTTCAACATGTCCCATTGTTTTATAACAGCTTGAATATATAAAAAAACTTAATCTTAACCTTATTCTAATGGGTATATAATTGGTTATTTCATCTAAAAAATCTACAAAGCCAAAAGAAACCTTTCTCTATGCAAACTAAAGAGGTTGCTGTTTTTGAAAAAGCAGGGAGAGGGAGTGGGTTTAACTAACTGGCTGTTTAAAACTTCAGCAGCTGCAAGTTGTGATAGGAAATGGCTCAGCCGCAAAACCATACTGGAGAAGGCAGGAAGCCAGTATCAGCGCGGAGCACCCGGAGCCCCAACTGTTAAAGAGAGGGTGGGGGCTTTCTGGGTCTTGTACTGGGCGTTCCTGGTTAACTACTTGCTTGTCCTTTACTTATGCTAAATATTGATTAAGCCTTTTGTTTCATAGCAAGCCTTTAAGCAAATAAGAATGCTTCTCATGTATTCCTGATCAGAAAGGGCTAAAATCTATAAGGGAATGGTGAGGGGAACTGGATCTGATATCAGCAGGTCTTAATAAGTCAAATTCTAATGGGTTGTTGATAAGTCTGCAATAGGAAGTAGCTCACCACAAAGCCACATCAGGAAACCAGCACATAACAGTTCGACTATCAGCAGCTGGGGAAGGGTGGGGGCCTTCTGACTTTTATACCTCCTCTTTCATTGAATTAATGAATCTTATATTTATTCTATCAATCCCCCCCTTTATTTTTTTACAATTTTCATTAATTCACTGTAGTTCAGAATGCTCTTCCTGGGGTAGTATTACCTCATATTTAGGGTCATTAAAATTCTAAAAAAAAAAAAAAAGGAACAATCCTTGTTTCCAATTGGAAAATACACCTCCCAACCATCCCCCACATCCATTTCCTTTGGCATTAATTGTTTCACAGGCATCAAATAAATAATAAAAAAACCTTATTGGGCCATTTCTTTGTAGTATACTTCTGAATCTATGTCCAATGTTCTCTCTGGGTCCCACTTACTGGCCTCCCACTCCTTCCAGTCTTGTGGTTTCTCCTCTAGCGACCCCTTTTACAAATTGGACCTTCTCTTTATACTTCTTCAAGATAGGGTTTCTTATTCATAAAACACCAGCTATGAAATCCTTAAATCCTGCAGTAAATGGTTCTGGGGATGCCTGTCCAATAAAAAGTAAATCTAAAGGTGCACACCACTTCCCTTTCCACAGCGTTATTTCTTTTGTAACTAAAATATCAGGCCAAGCTTTTTCTACTGCCGCCCTCCTCTGCTGTGGGGTCCACTCTGGGATATCGGGAGAACCCAAATCCCACATTTCTTACACAGTATTGATAATGCCAAAACTCAGGGTCTACTATCTCCTTCCTAGTAGCTTCTCCGTTCCTTGCCCCTTCTGTAGTACTCCCTGTTTCGTCCACCTCCCAGAATCGCACTTTTCGACCAAAACTCACAGCTTTAAACCTTAAACCCCAAATGGTTGGTGCAGTATCAATTAAATTTACCCAAACCTCCCACCTTTCCTTTTCACCCTTCTTTTTTGCAGGAAAGTACACAAGTTTAAATTGCCAATGATCTCCCACAGGACCCGGTCCACCCACAGGTTTATAAACCAATACTTGTCCGGGCATTTATTTATCTGCTCGCCGTTTGAAAGCAATTTTTAAGTCTTTTCCAGGTACTGGATTCGATTCCCACTCAGCCTCTGGGGAAACCGCGTGCTTTGCCCTGGTGTGGTAAGTCCAACCTGCTTCTTTCGTCCGGAGTGCTGTCTCCGTAGTTAGAAGGATTCGGTAGGGAGTGGACCCAACCACTTGGCGGAACCAGGGACTCTTCCACGCCTTGATGTATGCCCATTGGCCTGGCAGATAGGAATGGACCGGGGTCTCAAATGGAGCCCTTTGAACAGTCACACCAGCCACTCTATTTTACGAAAGAATAGAAAACAGTGCCAGCAAATATTTTCTTAAATAAGCATCTTTCAATAGGTGCAAGTCGGGATTTCCAGAGCCTGGGATTACGTCCCAAACTCCCATGCCGTACAAACACTCAAATGGTGAAAGGCCAGTGAACTGATGAGGCCTTGTCTGAATATCAAATAATACTAAAACTAACATTTTACATTCTGGTTCATACATTTGGTTGTTTTTTTTTTTTTTTCTGAACTCTGGGGTTGCCAGGGTGCGTGGAGCTTCCACTTTACTCCCAGAACCTCCAGAACTTGGTACAAGATCCTTCTGGGAGAAGAGAGAGCTCCTATCAGAAATAATCTGTTCCAATAATATTTTAGTCACCACATTAGCAGTTGCTCTGGTTGTGGGGAAAGCTTTTACTCACCCAGTCAATTGGTCAGTGAGGACCAGGCAGTGTTTATCCCTTTCCACCTGAGGCAAATTAATGAAATCACACTGGATACATTCAAAGGGATGCACTGCCAACTGTCTCCCACCCATCTCAGTTTTCTGAGAGTTGTGTTTTGTTTGCCTGCTGACAAGGAGTACATCTGGCCACCAGAGCGTTGGCCTGGGACCACACCCATAGTCCCACAAATTTTTCTAAAAAATTCTGGACCAAAATTCATGCTTCCCAATGCTTTTCCTCATGCAAAGCTTTTAAAACCTCTCTGACAAGTCCTTCTAGCAACCATTGCCAGCCGTCTGGCAGAATTAACACTCCCTGTTTTAAGTCTGCCCCCCTGCTTTTTGCTATTTTCATTTCCTTTTTCTGATAAGTAAACGGAGGGGAGAGCCCTATGCCCAGGGGGACCCCCCCCTTTTCTGATGCCCTGGTACATGTATGACAACAACCTGTGCAGGCAATTACAGGGCCTGCAGGGTCTTCTTAACTGGATTATGGTGGGCAAGGTTCTTTCCCTGGGATGTTAACAGACCTTTTTCACACCATAGTTCCCCAAACACATGTACAACCCCACTTATCAACAAGTCATCTACATTTTCCATTCTTGTAATACAGAAGCCAGTGCTTTCCCCAAATTGTGGGGGATTCTGTGTACCCCTGGGGCAGTACTTTCCATTGAAACCTGGTCAAATGGCCAGTGTCAGGGTGAGGCCACTCACTGGCCAGGGGAACACAGAAAAAAAAATTTCAAATCAATCACAGTATACACTTATTTTACTGGGGGACTTCTGTAACAGTCCTGGATTGTCTGGGCACGCCCAAACTTTGGGGTCAATTTTTTTTTTCATGCACTTCTTTCAGCGCAGCCATCCTGACTGCACAGACCCAATTTGCACATTACATCTTTAACTCCCAACAGGCAAATGCCTGTATTAAACATCCAAAGGAACCACGCAGCTCCACACACCTGCCCTCCCCTTGCATTAAACTTGAAGGGGTTTTAAAATGGGCACTGAGCCCTCATAATTTTCTATTTCCACAATTTTACAATGTCTTTCCATACAATTTTCCAGAGTTTCAAATTTCCCTGCCCCAACATTCCTTATACATTCTCCACTCCTTGCTCCTGAATCCACCAAAAATTCCACATCTATACCTAACTCGCCCATCCTTAAAGTTAACAAAGGCTCAGCTAAGGGGGGGACTAAATCCCAGACAACTCTGAACCCCCTCCATGCCAAATCCTCATAACACCTTGCCTGCCTCACCAATTCTTCTGTTTCAACCCCGTCCTTGCTCCCCTCTTCACGATTCACCCCTCTCTCTTCTCTCATTTTATCTCTGCAAACCTGGGTTTTGTAACCCCTGTCTCATGACTACATTCAAAAGCCCTTCATATCAAACTTTAACACATATCAAAACCTCTTTCAGACACTGTGAGTGTCAGCTTTTTGGGGGGGGGGGGTCCAATTTTTAAGTGTTGAATTCAGTCTATTTATCTCTCTCTCCAATTTACTGGAAGGGAGTACCTTCTGTGAGTCCTCCTCCATATCCTCCTCACTGCTTTCCCCATTCCTTCCTTTCACCAGGGGCGACGGGTCTCTTCGCACCAGGCCGGTCTGACCCTCTCGCACGTGAGGTGCTTGGCCTCTTCGCACCTGGCCGGTCTGACCCTCTCGCACCTGACCTTCTTCGGGTTGGCCAGGTTGATAAGGAGGGGGAGCAGTGGGGATGACATAGTGTAGAGGATCAAAGGTGGACATCTTCTCCTCTACGGGTGTGGTTTTCATAGGTTTCTTCCCCCTAACTGCCTTTAAACTAGAGGGAGTGCAGAATCCCATCCCTATGAAGTACACCCATAGGAAGATATATGGTGCCTCTTTGCCCACTCTAGGGCTGGGCTCCTGTTCCTGATACAGGCGATAAATGTCATATGCCTGTTCAGTCACACAAGAGCCCCATTGGGGCCACCGTGGTGTGATATTGAAATACGGCCAGACGGTTGTACACAAACGAACCATCTCCTCTTTTGTCTCATGACCTGTAGAGACCCTATCCCAATTGGAGATCAGCCTCCCTAATGGGCTGTCTCCGGGAATTCCTGACCTCGGCCATTCCTTTCCTGAGATCTGGACGTCCCCAACGGAATTCCCCCTAACTTTGGTACCTGTCCTCTTTACCTTTGACATCTGATTTCCCATCCCCAATACCAGACAACAACACAAGGGTGGGAATTTGGCCAGGAGGTAAGGACTCCTCAAGGCCGGGATACACAAGGGTTTTGACAGTTGCACACGACTCCGACTCTTGCCCCCGGAAACTCACGGCCAGCGAAGAGAACTGCGAAGTCCACTCACACGCCACTCATACCAACAAACAAGCCTCAACACCCAGAGCTATTTACCCCAAGTTAGCCAGGCCCTTACTCACCGGTCTCACAAGATGGACTTCTCCGGTGGGCTGTTTTCTGTTTTCAACTGAACGCCTCCTTGTGGGTTCTTGGGGAGCAGAGTGCCACGCCTCAAACAGTGAGTTGGCAGCTGAACTTAGCTGGGGCGCCCTCCAAAATCACAGGAGAGGAGTGTTCGCCCTGCTCTCCAATGGACCAGAGGCCCAACCCCAAAAGGGGCTCCTTCATCCCACTTCTGACACCAGAAATTGTCAACCGGACTTGGGGAAGTGCCCCACCCAAGAAACAATTACCAGGCGGTAGGCTTTGTTGTTCAGAGAAAACCACTTTATTTTCACTTCTGCAGAAGAGGAGAGGAAGATCAAGTAACAAGGCTGTTCTCCCTCTGGTTAATTTGTGGTCAAACCCTTGCCTATATAGATTCCCGACGTCACAGATCCCTCCCTTCCTCTGTGGCAAACAGCTGGTCGACGCAGAGGTTCCAGTCTAGCTGTCACGTCCGCTGGCTCGGGCCTTGACCATATTAGGTACACAACATCCTATGACCATATAAGGTGTAAACATCCTCTCAGCAACATGTTTCAACATGTCCCATTGTTTTATAACAGCTTGAATATATAAAAAAACTTAATCTTAACCTTATTCTAATGGGTATATAATTGGTTATTTCATCTAAAAAATCTACAAAGCCAAAAGAAACCTTTCTCTATGCAAACTAAAGAGGTTGCTGTTTTTGAAAAAGCAGGGAGAGGGAGTGGGTTTAACTAACTGGCTGTTTAAAACTTCAGCAGCTGCAAGTTGTGATAGGAAATGGCTCAGCCGCAAAACCATACTGGAGAAGGCAGGAAGCCAGTATCAGCGCGGAGCACCCGGAGCCCCAACTGTTAAAGAGAGGGTGGGGGCTTTCTGGGTCTTGTACTGGGCGTTCCTGGTTAACTACTTGCTTGTCCTTTACTTATGCTAAATATTGATTAAGCCTTTTGTTTCATAGCAAGCCTTTAAGCAAATAAGAATGCTTCTCATGTATTCCTGATCAGAAAGGGCTAAAATCTATAAGGGAATGGTGAGGGGAACTGGATCTGATATCAGCAGGTCTTAATAAGTCAAATTCTAATGGGTTGTTGATAAGTCTGCAATAGGAAGTAGCTCACCACAAAGCCACATCAGGAAACCAGCACATAACAGTTCGACTATCAGCAGCTGGGGAAGGGTGGGGGCCTTCTGACTTTTATACCTCCTCTTTCATTGAATTAATGAATCTTATATTTATTCTATCATTAACAGCCTTGCTCCGGCCTTGCAATCTGAGGGCCCTTGTGGCTTCCTTGATTGAATCAGTTCATCTCATGCTGGGTCTTCCTCTTTTCCTGCTGTCTTCAACTTTTCCTAGCATTATTATTTTATCCATTGAGTCTTGTCTTTTCATAATATAACCAAAGCCTCAGTTTAGTCATTTTAACTTCTAGGGAAATTTCAGGCTTGATTTGATCTAGAACCCATATTTGTTTTTGACAGTCCAAGGTAAGGCCACTCACCCCTGATGTAGCCTATCCTCTAAAAGCTTACAGGGCTCTTAGTACAGGGCCTACTGTAAGCTCCAGGAGGATTGGCTACATTACAGGTATGTGGCCTAATATGCAAAGGAGTTCCTGCTACAAAAAAAGCCCTGCATAAAACTCTCCTCTGATATCACATTTCAAATTAATCAACTTCCTTCCTGTCAGCTTTCTTTCCTGTCAGATCCTCTAAAAACTGGTTTCTGTTTGACATGCAAAAGAAGCGAAGCAAGTTGCAGCCCTGGGGCAGCTTGTGCGAAATCAAGGGAAGCCCCATGGAGAAGAGGAGCGTGTGAGTGGCATAAGGCTAGTGGGGAAAAAGTCTTGGTCTTGGTCTCTGACAACACTTCCTCACCCTTAAGGATCTTGTCTCATTTCTTCACAGCTGTCCTTTTCAGTCCCAATCTCCTGATTTCTTGGTCTCCCTTTTGGTTGGTAATGGAGCCAAGGAATAGAAAATCTTTAACAATTTCAGTTTCTTCATCGCCAATCTTAAAGATATGTAATTCCCCAGTTGTCCTTACTTTTGTCTTCTTGATATTCAGCTGTCCTTTAACCTTCATCAGTAGTCGAATACCGTTAGAGTCCGGTGGCACATTTAAGGCCAACAAAGTTTTATTCAAGGTCTGAGCTTCATTGTGTATACACACTTCTCCAGATGAAATAGAAAAAAACCATTCAGACTTATAGACAGAGGCTGAACAGCAAATTAGCATATAACATGATGAAGATATTTTAAGATATGTAAAACAAGAATAACAAGATAAGTGTATAGTGTCAACAGCTCTATGGATAGAATTAAGGGAAAACAACAGTTCAAGCAATAAATATGTCAAAAAAGAGGAGATAAATGTATAAGAGAATCCTTTCTAATTTTGAGAAGTTAGCTGAGACTCCTTTGAGATACCCCATTCATCTCCTCTCAAGCATGAAGGTAACAACAGCATTTTTTTGCTTTTGCTGGGGTGGGGTGCAGTGTTACATGGGAAAATATATTCCACTTTCATTACATCACAGTACAATCACTAAATATTATACCAGTATATACTATACACAGTTAGTAAGGGATTACACATAGAGCCCAAAATCTGGTATTTCCAGAAAATGTGAATATTGCACACTTAATTCCAGACTTTTTAAAGGCTGTATTTATGCCTCAGTTTTCACAAGGACATAGCTCACTTTCTTCTGATCCTGCTTAATGATGAAGTGTAAAAGACTTGTGCTTGTCATAGTTCACTCTTCTATGTAATACAAAATTTTATGAACCTAGTACAGAGCATTAGCTTTAAAAAACAAACTCTAAGATGAAGCACCTTTGCTAAAGCTCACTTCTGCATAGCAAGGCATCAACTCATGGTAGTCCCTGATGGCATAGTGCCTAGCACTCAAAGTTGGGTGGTTGCTGTGGGTTCCCTGAGAACCTATTCCAGTAGAGTAGCTTCCATGCTGCTGTTGCACAAGTGCTGTTATTATAACACTGTGGTGGACTGCACTTTTACAAAGCTTAGAAGTGCTGTGTAAACAGATAAAGAAATGTAAAGGGTTAATTCTTCACAGAGAGTCTTGAGTGACTGGGTGTTCCAAGAGATCTAATTGGTTAGCATCAGCTGAGCAGAGAAAGCCTTCTGAACTCAATGCTGAGGAGAATTCATTCTGAATTCAGCCCTGATTGAGAGCAGGAGAACTGGGGAAATTGGCAAGGTCGAATGGGTAGTTAGATGGAGACCCACACTGGGGCCAAATAAAGGGTATAGATCTTCTAGAGAGAGAAGAAATTTCCCTACCCAGTGAAAACAGGGAGATAGCTCTGAACAGTGCAGAGATCCCTTCTCTGGTATAGTTAGAAATTTTCATATAAAACCTCAAGAGTCAGATAAAACTCAAAAGTACTGCTATGCTTAGAAAAAGGGTTTGAGTACTGGAAAGAGTGCACCAGTCTTCTGGAAAACAAAAGAGTCCATGAATACTCAAAGAAAGTGTACTGGAGTGTTTGGGAAACACTGAAACAAAAGCCTCTCATCTTAAAGACCCTAAGTCACTGGGTAAAAGCTTATGAAACTCTCAGTGGCCTGAAACATATGAACTAAAGTCCATGCATATACTGTTTTACTTCAGAGTTCTATATTTAATTATCTCAGAAATTTTACCCCTGATTTCTAACCTTTCCCCTCTGTGTTGAATAAACTATTTTGTTAATTTGGAGTTTCAAAACACCTTGAATGCCATTTAAGTTTAAATTAAGGGGAACTCTCAGTCCTTCACTCAGGTTCCTGGGCTGACCCAACAGCCAATTTTTTCCCATTTAATTTAATAAATAATAATTTAAATTAATAAATAATTATTTAATTTAACAAATAATGGTTTAAATTAGAAGAAGAAGAGGAGGAGATTGGATTTATACCCCACCCTTAACTACCTGAAGAAGTCTCAGGGTGGCTTACAATCTTCTTTCCCTTCCCCTCCAGCAATTGCACATGGAGAGTGGTGAATCAAACCCAGTTCTCCCAGATAAGACTTAACCACACATTTAACCACTACACCAAACTGGCTGATACTATTATAACAATAATAATATCATATTGTGACAAGGTGGGACAGCCAGAGTTCTTCAGGAAAGAAGAAAACAGATACCTAGGGTGGCTTAGAAAGAGAAAAATGGAGGGAAAATCTCACCTCTGAGGGAGGGAAGTGGATAGGCATCATAGACTCCACTCCATGATAGGACCAACAACAGCCAGGTAGTGGTGTCTGCTAGGGATGTGCATTCGGTTCGGCCGAACCGAATATACAGCTGAATCAACACTGATTCGGCTGTATACGGAATCGGCTGTAGCCGATTCCCATTGCCGCCTATTATGCGGCAGCCGAATACGGCTCACCGTATGCTTCCGAACAGCTATTCGGAAGTATACGGCTGTCAAAGCTGTCAAAGCAAAAGGCGGGAAAGTGGCTTCTGCAGCCTCAAAGGAGCTGCTTGCCTAGTACTTTCCCGCCTTTAGTGGCCTCTTCCCGCCTCTCCCATAGCCTCTCTGGGATCAGGGGGGTGAGGGAGAAGAGGAGCCCCAGCAGCCAATCCAAAGCATGCATTTGCAAAATGCATTGCAAATGTATGCTTTGCAGGGCTTTTGTGTAGCTGATGGCCCAGCCATCAGCTACATTGTTGTTATTTTGATCTTTTGCTTACTTGGGTATCCAAGTAAGCACTGTTGTCTGGCCAATCAGAGAGCAGTGCTATTTTTTGAAATTGCTCTCTGTAGGGCCAGAGAACCTTTTTAAGGAGTCTTCCTGCTGGACTCCTCCATTGCTGTGTTGGTGTGTGGCTTGGTGTGTGTGAGAGAGATTGTGCTGCTGCTGGTGGCTGGCCCTTGGCTTCAGCTGCTGCTGCCTGCTGCTCTCTCACTCAGCCTTACTTCCCTGGACTCAGAGAAGACAAGGTAAGACAGTTTTGGGGTTCTTGTTTTAGTTTTTGTTGGTAAAAGGACTAGAGTCCCTTTACTTGTCCAGATTTGGGTGGGTGGGTGAGTACTGGGTGGGTAGCCTATTTGGGGTTGGGGTTAGGTTCTGCTGGGGGTGGGGGCCTGGGGTGGGGGGGTTTGCTAATTTGCCCATATCTTAATTTAGTGAGAGGACTTTTAAAAGTGCAGTGTCCTTTTACTTCTCCTGATTTGGGTGGCTTGGATTTCTTGGGGTTAGGGTGAAAGGGCTTTTTTTTGGGGGGGGGGGGAGTTCCTGTATTGTTAAAAGTTGAGTTTTTTTACTGTTTCAGTGTTTGATTTGTTGCTGCTGTGTTGTGTTGCTGCTGTGTTACTTTTCTCTTCAGGTTATGGGGGGGGGGGTGTTGTTGACTGATTTGGCCTGAGCTTTCTTGTTGGTGAAAAGGCCACTTTTTTAACACTTGGCCTTTTGTGATTCTGCTGGTTTTGTTTTGGTTTTTTTAAATTACCTCTGGTTGGTGTGGGGGTTGGCGAGGGTGTGTGTGGGCTGGGTCACTTCCTTGTTTTTATAGAGTACATTGTGTGTTCTGTGGCAGGGAAGCTGGCACCTGGGTGAGAGACCCAGAACCAGCAGGTTTGTTGTGGTTGGCCAGCTCTCCCCGTGTTGTTTGGGGCAGGGCTGGAGAGCTGACATCTGTAGATTGTGTGTTCTGCGGCAGGGAAGCTGGCACCTGGGTGAGAGACCCAGAACCAGCAGGTTTGTTGTGGTTGGCCAGCTCTCCCCGTGTTGTTTGGGGCAGGGCTGGAGAGCTGGCATCTGGGTTTGCTGCAGCCAGGTCTGCAGAGCAGACCTTGAACAGATTGTGTTTTGTGTGGCAGTGACGTTGGCAACTGGGTTTATATTGCTTCCAGGCCTGCAGGGTTCATAGAGTAGATAGAGGGATGTAGTGCATTTGGGTCCTATAGAGATTCTCTGATGTGGTTAGGTTTGGCTTTGGGTGCCCCAGGAATTGGACCCCCTGGTCCAATTTTTTTTTTTTTGGCCTTGTGGGTTTTGTGTGGGACAGTGCCCTGAAGCTGCACAGCAGTTTGGGGGGCTCTCCTCAAAACCCCCTGCTCCCCAGAGCCACTTTCCCCACGACAATTACAGTGAGGAAGTGGCTAATTGGGCTTTCCCCATCATTGTTAGCAATGGGCCATTTGGGGAGCCCAAAGACAGGGACCCCCTGGCCCAATCTTTTTGGGACTTGGGGGGGGGGGGTTGGAGGGGAGAGTCCCCTGCAGGTCCCCTGAAAATTTAGGGGCTCTCCCTCAAACCCCCTGCCCCCCAGTAGCCTCTAATTATGCCCTATGTTGCCATTGATTTCAATGGCCCATAGGGTATAATGATGGAATAGGGGCACCCTCTTTGGGTGCCCCTGGAATGGGATCCCCTGGCCCAATCTTTTTGGGACTTGAAGGGGTTGGAGGGGAGAGTCCCCTGCAGGTCCCCTGCAAATTTGGGGGCTTTATCTCAAACCCCCTCCCCTCCATGCGGCTTCAAATATACCCTATTTGCCATTGCTTTCAATGGCCCATAGGGTATAATAGGGCCGTATATTCGGTAATAGCCGTGCATCTACCGTATATGCGGCTATTCCGAATGCGGTATTCAGGAGTATACGGGGATTCCGAATTTATTCCCCCCGTATACTTCCGAATCCGTGTCAATCTGAATTTTTTTTTTTTTTGCACATCCCTAGTGTCTGCATGCCCACACTGCAGTGAGCCCACCACTAGGGGTGCTGTAGGTCCAATCCTGGCTACGTCACAGGAGGGAGGTGAGACTCAAAGCAACTGCAGCTAGGGTTGGTGAACCAATTCAGGCATCTCCTAGCAATACAGGCTTGCAGTCCTTAAAAAAGCCCAGGCCTAGATCAGGCTACCAAAACATAGCCTTGGCTACAGAGTGCAGTTATCCATCAAGGTTTGTTGTTCCATTTTGAGTATGTCATGTATTGAAGTATTCAGTTACATTGGTATATTAATATTTTATTTAGTTTGTTCTTCAAAATGCAGTATAATATAGTAAACTGTAATGAAGTAGGAGTGCATGTGTGTGTGTAAAGTACCATCAAGTTGCAACCAACTTATGGCAACTGCAGCTTTCCAGGCAAGTGATTACCCAGGGGTGGTTTGGCATTGTTTTCTTCTGCAGAGTCTTCCTTTGTGGTCTCCCCATCCCAAGTATTGATCCTGCTTTGCTTTTTAGATCTGATGAGATCAGGCTATACTGTGCCACCTCCCAATGGAGAAAGTGCAGCAACTTTTAAAACATACTTTTGTAGCTTATATAATGTCTGGAGCTATATAGAAAAAAATGAGTACCAGAAAAGAGAGCCAGTTTGGTGTAGTGGTTAAGTGTGCGGACTCTTATCTGGGAGAACCGGGTTTGATTCCCCACTCCTCCACTTGCACCTGCTAGAATGGCCTTGGGTCAGCCATAGCTCTGGCAGAGGTTGTCCTTGAAAGGGCAGCTGCTGTGAGAGCCCTCTCCAGCCCCACCCACCTCACAGGGTGTCTGTTGTGGGGGAGGAAGGTAAAGGAGATTGTGAGCCGCTCTGAGACTCTTCGGAGTGGAGGGCGGGATATAAATCCAATATCTTCTAAATCTTCTTCTAAAAGAGCACTGAGTGAGGCCTAACTAGATTATTCTGTGTCCACAAGTCTGCCATAGGGCCATAGTGCCATTTTAGAGCCTGAATTTTACTTTCCAGAAACCCTTGGAGGACTAATCCTGCTGGGGATCACAGTGTATATATGCGCGGGGGGAGAATAACAGACTCCTGTCTTTCTCCTCACCAAGCCACTTTCAAGAATCCAGGCTCTGAAATGGTGCCTCATTCACATGGCTGATTTAACAATGTAGTATCATCTAGTTTGCTCTTATAAAGGATGAAGCAGCAGAGGAGGGGAAGGAAAGGATAGGGTACACATTTAAACATGACCACCATTTTGAAATCTGGATATGCCCATCTGGGATGCTGGGGGAAGGTCAATAATTTGCCTTGCTTCTGGGCCCCCAACCCCTCCCCCCAATAGCCTGAAGCCCATTCTGCCACCTTAGTATCCTGACTTGCAGAAGTGTTCCTCCCTCCACCCATCCCGTATGCCCAACAGTCTGAAGAACATAATTAGCAAAATGCCATTGGGGGTTGAAATTTTTACTGTTATTATTTTACTGTATTGACTTAAATATTGTTTTATTTTATGTATTTTTATCTGATTTATATTATGCAGAGGCCAGCCTTGGCTGGGATGAGGCAATTAATTAAATCTAATAAATAACAACAACTTCATTCTGTTGTATGACTTAGGGTGTACTGGGGGTGGTGGTAGAGGGTCTGCCAGACACCATTTCTCCCCTTAATTATTTAAGCAGATATAGCAAAATGAAGGCATGGACCATAGCCCTTAAAATATTTAGTCACACAGAGATCAAACAGGATGAGAGCAATGCTTGGGGCTGGAAAAGGTGGCAAAATGTTTACTCCATTTATCAGTAGTGGTTCTCATGCCTGCTACTACTGCCTGGCACCATTTCCGGCATGTATTCTTGAAATAAAAATTACACTGTGAGATTGTCAACAGGGCAGCAAAATTAGTGCAGGACTTTTTAGCTCAGTCCTAATCTAACTGTATATTTCCCTTCAGCTTTATATTATTGCAAGTACCACTTTGGAGGGAGTTATTATATTGTAAACTTCAGCAAGCAGCAGGGTTAAGCTAACTGCAATGCATAACCATGGAAGCAGTGAACGTGTGTGCCCACATTGCCTGCTGAGTGGTTGGTGCTGACATTGTTTAAATTAGGAGTTAAACATCAAGGCTATGAGTGGTGAGCGTTTGATATCCAGCAATAAAAAGTCAGTGGGAAAAGAATACTTTACCATACTGTTTAAGTACATACCCAGCTTTTACTAGTTTAAATAAAAGATTGGTCTTCATCTGCTGTGTTGGAACTCATAAGTAGGTCACAGCCAACTAAGGTGATGTCTATTATTGCAATAAATTGTTAGCAAACTCATACTGAAGGCTACTTCAAACATTACACATTTCCTAAATGGAAAGCTTACTATAACATGTAGATCTCAAATACATGCAGCCATCACCCCTTACTTTTGTTTTTTTTACCAATAGGGAAAGAGTTATTAATCAATAGGAACTGAGAGAGTCAGCCTCCATCAAAACCACCTACCAGAATCAGAATCAGATGTTATATTGCACTGGTATATTTTCATTTCTGTAGCACTGATACAGAATGTAGAATGGTATGCCATTGCACAATGTTGTCAGATCCTGGAAGCTAAGCAGGGTCAGTATTTGGATGTGAGACCACCAAGGAAGATTCTGCAGATGAAAGTTCTGGCAAACCACCTCATTTTCTCACTTGCCTTGAAAGTCTTTTGCTGGGGTTGCCATAAGACCGTTGGAACTTGATGGCATTTTACACACACACATTCATCTGTCCACCTAGCTATCTGTCCACCCAACTATCCACCCATCTATCCTTCTGGAGGGAAGGCTGCATGGTACAGCTCACTCACACATACATCCATATAATTTTGATATGGATTCTATTCAAGGGACAAAGATCTAAGTTTAAAGCTAGTTCCAAATAGCATCCCCACTAAATTCCTGGCACATAACACTTGGCACACTTCCCATTCTATCTCCCAGTATTCATGGTATCTATGTATCTAATTCTCAACATCGTTCCATCTGCAGATACTTAAATCTCCAGATCATAGCCATGTTGAAAGAAGGGACATTTCCCTGCAAAGTTGGGGACCCTTCCAGGTTTGCAGAAAAATCCCAAACCTTAATGGGGTTATCAAAGATTTCAGGTTTTCACGGCTGGTAACATCATTAGGGTTTGTAGAATCTTTCGGGCTCAAGTGCCGTGTTCTACTGGAGAAAGATTTTCTTCCAGACGTTTCGTTCTCGGCTGCGGAGAACATCCTCAGTGGCGTTGCAGCCGGAGCAGGCGCTCTGACCTTCTTGGCTGCTGTGCATTGAGTGAGGCCAGGGCTGCTGGAGAGCTGCTATTTCTAGGCTGGAGGGGGTGTGGTGAAAGGGCAATAGGTTTGTGGATGTGCCCATTGTTTGGTGGGGCTTCCTGGAAGGGTAGTGATAAGGAAACTTATCACTACCCTTATCACTACCCTTCCAGGACGCCCCACCAAACAATAAGCACATCCACAAACCTATTGCCCTTTCACCACACCCCCTCCAGCCTAGAAATTTTCAGCATAGCATCTAATGAGCAACCACCAAATTCTCACTACCCCCACCACTTGGTTTGGCAGGAGCCATTGCACAACTGGGTTCAGCCTGGCAGCAGCCATAGTGCAACTTGGGCCAGGCTTGCCCAGCAGCAGCCACCACAGAGCTAAGCCTGGCCATCATGCAACTGGGCCTAGCCTGGTACCAGCAGCTACTGCACAATTCAGCCAGACTTTTCACACACAGACACAGCTGTGTGGGGGGGGGGGGGAGGGATTGGGAAAGCTGTAAACAGGGAAGCCAATAAAGATAGGCTGTCTGGTGAGAAGAATAGAAGGAAGCAGGAAAAGGGGAAGTGACTATGGCGCCTATCACAGAAGGGAAAGAGGAAATAGTTGGGAGGGAGAAGGAAGTGAGATGCCCCTCACATGTCTTTGTGGGTCCCCCACTTTTAAATTCATCACCAAATCCATTTGCAGAGATACCAGAAGTGGGTTTGGTCCAGTGAGCTTGCGGAATAGTCCAATCATAACTGTCTGTGCATGCTTTGATTTTGTAAAATATGCATTCCTCAAGTGTAGTTGAACACTTAAAGAAAATCTATTCTTTTTTTCTCCCATTGATTTCACTGGCACTTAGGCAGTGTAATTGGATTGCAACAAAGTACATTGTATTGTTTCAGATTTTGAAATGAATTGAATGTTTCTATTAAACCTCAGCTCCTGTGTAATTGTGCAGCTCAGAAGAAGTTTCAAAAAGTTCCATTATTTGGAATCTTCATAAATAATTTAGACAAATATATTTGCTTGGGGATTCATTTACTGTGAATCTGAAATGTGTTCTGAATGCCCAGTTAAGCTGACAGAAGTGAAAGGAAGTTCCTGCTAACTTTCAGCTGCCCCCCTCCCCACCAGCAATCTTCTGTACTGAGGTATTCATATAAAGAATGACAATTCAATACTTAACTTGCACACTGCCAAGCAATAGATTAAATAAAGCAACCTTGTTCTCTTGGATCATTTTATGCCACTTAAGTTGGGTTTACCCTCTGTGTTATTGTGAGCTGATTTGTTTGATTTGCGCTAAGGGATGGTGTCAGCATACCCTGAGGTGAGATGGTTGCCAAGGCCCATGGGTTCTGTCAGGGCCAGCTACTGCTGACTCCTTACTCAAGCAGTTCCTTTGATGCCTACACTTATAGACATTTCACTGCCCGCCTGTTAACGCTTTGTCACCTGTGCTTCCAGCTGCATATTCTGCCTAGTGCTGCTGGAGAAGAGCATGTGAGGTAGTACACCAAGCATAAGTGTTCTTGGTGGCAGTGGCACCCCTAGCTGCATCCACCAGCCAGCACCAACAGGGGAAAGGTATGCAGGCAGAGTGGGCAGCTGTGACTCCAGGTGGTGGGGGAGATAATGAGAAGGCAGAGGAAGGACACATAGGCAGGGGGAGGATGTGGGGGGAGGGGGGCAAGGGGGGGCTAGTAGTGGGCATGGGAGGGCCTGAGGACTCTCTGTAGGGTTGCCAAGTCTAATTCAAGAAATATCTGGGGATTTGGGGGTGGAGCCAGGAGACATTGGGGGTGGAGCCAAGATCAAGGCTGTGACAAGCATAATTGAACTCTAAGGGAGTTCCAGCCATCACATTTAAAGGGACAGTACACCTTTTCAATTCCTTCCTTCCATAGGAAATAATGTAGGATAAGGGCACCTTCTTTTGGGGCTCATAGAATTGGACCCCCTGGTCCAATCTTTTTGAAATCCAGGGGGTATTTTGGGGAGAGGCACTAGATGCTATACTGAAAATTTGGTGCCTCTACCCCAAAAAACAGCCCCCCAGAGCCCCAGATTCCTGTGGATCAATTCTCTATGATTTTCTATGGGAATAAATCTCCATAGGGAATAACAGAGTTCCCAGCAGACATTTCCCTCCCCTCCCCCCGTTTTCTGACGACCCTGAAGCAGGGGGAGGGTCTCCAAACCGGGGGATCCCCTGCCCCCACCTGGGGATTGGCAACCCTAACTCTCTGTCCCAGGCCCCCCCCCAAACCTCCAAACTACCCTGTCTGATCTTATCAAAAATTTTAAAAATGCATATCTAGAGATACATAATTGTAGTAGTGAGCATACCATGGAAGAACGTATCATTTCCAAACCCCCCCCCCCCAAAGAACACAGGCAAAACCTATTATTTTGGCTTGCAGTCAAATTGGCTGTGCACAATGGTAGTTACCTGGCCACAGTGTCAATCACAAAGCCACTTCCCCCTTCTTCTCTGAGCATTTTATGTGTAAAAAATGATAGGGGTTTAGTTGCAATCAAATATTTGATTAGACAAACATGCCAGGTATTGGTGTGAAATATAATAAAGCACTTTACCCAAAACTTGATGAAGGGATGACAAGCAAGTGACAATGAGTATTAGTTTTGATAATTGTGTATGTGTTGATTGAAGGTCAAATGAGGAAATAGGTAGAGTTCATCTGACGGGGGTGGGGGTGGAGAGAGAGTCTGGCACCTGCTTCCAATTATAAGCCTCTTTCTTTAGCCAAATACACATAAACTGTCAGTGTTTTCAAAATGCCTTAACCCACAGGAACTCCCCCCCCCCCCCGGATTAAATTGAAGGTACACGTCACTCTTACACCTCAAAAAAGTTTCCTTTTACAGTGTGCAAAAGGAAGACTTCTCCATCCTTGGAGAGTACATCCTGTGCTCAGATTCACTTAGTTACTGATGTCTATCATACCCTTCTACACTATAGAACACCCAGAGCTGGATCCTGCAATCTGGCAGATACAGGATGTAGAACTTTTCAGCATCCCCCTTGAACACACATGAAGCTGCCTTATACTGAAACAGACCCATTGATCCATCAGGGTCAGTATTATCTACTCAGTCTGACAATGGCTCTCCATGGTCTCAGGCAGAGGTCTTTCACATCACCTACTGCATGGTCCTTTTAACTGGAGATGCCAGGGATTGAATCTGAGACCTTCTGCATGCCAAGCAGATACTCTAACATTAAGCAATGGTCCTCCCTCCCTTGTGTGAACCAACCCTAGGAAAGTTGATCCCCAAAGCCATAGGGCCCATGTGGAGTCAGAGGACTAAACTGAGAAGGAGGTATTGTCCTTTCCTCCCTTTTATTTCAGTGCAGCTCCAACAGGAAAGATTATTTTGTCCCCTTCCACCTCTTCACTGCAGCCCTGACAATCTACATGGCTATCAGTTCATGTTCTCCAGGAAGCTGGTAGTCAATTTTGCCAGGCTTGGATGAGACTGTAGCAGGCAGGTGAAGGAAGGGGGGAATGCCACCATCAGTGCCTTTGGATTTGGTCAGAGGACTTTCTAGCCACCAGATCTTTATTTTGTTTAAATGCATCCCCAATTTTCACTGCAATCTTAAACCTCTTTTTCCAGCCCTATTGATTCTAATGGGGATTCTAAGCAATGCTTAGAAACTGCAGTCTTGGGGTCACAGGCTGCCACGGCTCACCATTTTTTGAGACATTCTCTCATTGAGCCTCTTCTGTGTTCCAGTTCTTTATGGTTTTATGCAGGAAGGATCAAAAATAGCTCTACAGAAAGATACTTTGGGAAGAGACATCTGCTGTTTGCTAAAATGTGTTGTAGTATCCCATCACCTCAGCTTTTGAATGGAAGGGCTTCATATTTCATGAAGGACAACAAGCAATGACAGGCCACAGAAAAAGTTGCATTACTCAGAACTATCAGTTGTGCTAAAGCATTTTTTCTCTCTAGACTGACAGCAGTAACACTACATAAATCCGTATTATTCTGAGCTCTTACAACAGTCAAAGCAACAGGTTTTGAGAGATTTCTGACTCAACTGGTGTGGGCAGGACTGAGACAATTCAGAAGAAAAGTTCAAACAATTTCTCATCCAAGTTTCATCATTTTCCAACCTTCTGCATCATACTAGCAAGTCTAAAAGACATTTTGTAGCAGATGGGAAACAAACTCATGAAAATCTGTCCCTTTCTACTATTTTCCTCAAACCAAATGATATAACTGCACATAGTGAAAATCTGTTACGAACTGTTCTTGGGTTACCAGTTCAGTCACACACTAGCATTACCATCATCACCTTTTCCAATGTGTTCTGCCAAATGAATAGCATTATAATTGGTATCTGCCACAATCATAGTCCAGTATTTTTATGGTTTATCTTTATCAGAAACATCATTCAACTACCTGAACATTCTACCTCAATTCTATCAGCCATTTGCTACTGCATTCTATTCTTGTTAGATTATCTTTTTAAAATTTCACTTATGATTTTTTTCCACACACTCATAACAGATACCATATCAAAGCAGACAAATCCCAATGCAGTACCTGTTTGTTCAGCAGAATATTAGCTTAGAGAGTAGGCATATTTCATTTCCTCTGATGCTGATCTTAGGCCCATTTACATTATTAACAAGAAAACCTCATGGACCGGTGAAAGAACCCACAGATTTCATACGTTCCTCCAGCAGCAACATTAAAAGCATAATCAGAGCCGTAGAAAAAGGATGTAACATGGCAACAATGACAGTAGTTTCAACATGTATGCCACATAACTATTATATTGTCATCCCTGGCCACACTGACATATTAGCCATGAAGGGAAGGCAGCAATCAACATGCAGCAAAAGTTAGGAACAGTATGATTTAATGCATTCCATTCCCTCCAACACATAATCCATATGGGGGCTTTTTGATGAGACAGACCATTTTCCAGCACCTGAAGTGCAGTATAGAATAGTAATTTAAAAGAAATAATGCCAGCAGCATCAGTCTAACCTCACAGCTCTGGAGTAGATAGAAGAAGACAACCTCATGTTGTGGGCCTTTATAGACCTCCTGGGACATAACTCATAAAATGCTCCTGCAACCCCATGCATGAGATGATCCCAGCAATATAGCCCTGTACTAAATGGATCACTTGTAGAGCTCTGGACCAGTAGAACAGAACAGACTTGACAGACAAGAGATCATTCTGGCCATGGACTCTAAGAGAAAGGTCAAAAATACACACGTCTGAGATGGAATACTGATGTAGGTCCTCAGTGTGATGGTCCCATTTAGGTAGATGTCATCCTGAACTGGATCCAAGTGTCACATACTGTTACTATTTGTCAAGAAGTTTGAAAGGTCTCTTACAACAGCAACCCCCAAAAGCAGCAGTTGATTTGCCTAGAGTCGCTTCTGATGCAGAGCTGCAACAGATATTTTCTGTGATTAGATATTCATCACAATCCCTTGTGAGCCCGAGGAACCAAGGCCAGTGGCTGAAAAGGACTGGAGGATCAGGGAGAGGTTGGCACCACTGAGGCACCTGCTGACAATGGTCCAGCAGCAATAGAGGCTATCCTGCCTGAATCTGCAATGGAGGCCTCACCACCAGCCCGTGAAATAATCATCAGGCCTCCACTCAGTGGGATGCAAACCCAGGACCATAGCTGCCCAGGGGAGTCTCTTACTCTGCAGAAATGGTAATGGCAGAAAGACCAGTGACTAGGAATGGGCACAAACCAAACCGTAAAGCAAAATTCATTGCAAATTTTGCCCAATTTGTGGTTTGCAAACCAAAGTTCAGGACAGACCTACCATCACAAACTTCCATGAACTTTTAAAGCAGTTTATGGCAGTTCGTGGTAGTTTGTGGGCAGTTTAAAGGGACTTTCTCTTCTCAGCTAAAGCTGCAGAAACAGTTGAGCAGTTGGGAACAATGTGCTCCCCACCACTCAGCCATTTTGGGCTTTAAAGGGATTGCACAAGAAAGCATGAAAAACAGCTGAGTTGCAGGGAGCTCAGAAAATTTACAAAAGGCACCGTAAAAACACTAACAATGACTATGGCAGGGAAAACCTTTCTGAGAATAATGCTGGGGATGTCCTGGAATTACAGCTCATCTCCAGACTACTAGGCTTGCCAATCCCCACGTCCCAGCGGGGGTTCTTCCACTTTCCCAGGCTCCTTCCCACCCCCCAGTCAGCTGGCTGGTGGGAGGAAGCCCCACCCCCAGAGGACCATGTGCCTTTCCACCTCCGGAGGCTTCAGTCTCCGATTGAAAGGCTTCCTCTTGGGATGGTGTGTCTGTGTTACTTTGAAGAAGTTGGCAGCAACTTGTGAGTAGAGAGGCCAATCCCTCGCTTCAGAGTCACCAGAAACGAGGGGTGGGGGGAAAACGTCTGCTGAGCACCTCATTATTCTCTATGTGGAGATCAATTCTCATAGAGTATAATGGGGAATTGATCTGGAGGTTTTGGGGGCTCTGGGGAGCTGTTTTTTGAGGTAGATGCACCAAACTTTCAGTATAGTATTCAGTGCCTCTCCCCAAAATACCCCCCAAGTTTCAAAACGATTGGACCAGGGGGTCCAATTCTATGAGCCCCAAAAGACGGTGCCCCTATCCTTCATTATTTCCTATGAAAGGAAGACATTTAAAAAGGTGTGCTGTCCCTTTAAATGTGATGGCCAGAACTTCCTTGGAGTTCAATTATGCTTGTCACACCCTTGTTCCTGACTCCACCCCCAATGTCTCCTGGCTCCACCTCCAAAGTCCCCAGATATTTCTTGAATTGGACAGACTACAGAGATAAGTTTCCCTGGAGAAAATGGATGTTTTGGGGTTAGATTCTATTGCATGGTATCCCACTGAGGTCCCTGTCATCCCCAGGCTCCATCCCCAAATTTCCTGGAGTTTCCCAGCCTGTGTCTGGCCACATTAACTCCCCATCCCCTGCCAATGGTCAAGGGGGACCTGGCAAATCTAAATAATGCATATTAATAAACTTAGATATCTGCATCTCATTTCTTTCCACATAAATCATAAAGGAAAACATACCATAAAATTATCTGATTTGCTTTTTCTGTTTGTCATCTTCACTTGGTGTTTTAAATATTCCATGATTAAAATGTCTCTTACACCACATAGCTGATAACATGCACTTTAGATAGATCTTTGCTGTGAGGTCAGTGTCATTCTCGGTGCTGTAAGAAAGTTATTGCAGGTGAAATGAAATTTTATACTGACTAGAAATCTCTCAAAATTCTAGAACTTGAACTGAAGCTGATGCACAGTAGATTCAGGATACAGTAGATTCTTTATACAGTAGATTCTTTATACAGTGAGTGATTAAAATGTAGAATTCACTGCCAGATGATGTAGTGATGACAACACACACAGACAGCTTTACAAGGGAATCAGATGGATTCATGAGGATAGGTCTATCAATGGCTACTAGCCATGGTGACTAAAGGGTACCCCCACATCAGAGACGGTAAACCTCTAAATACCAGTGCTAGGAATCGATATCAGGGAAAGGCCTTGGCCTCTATGCCCTGTTGTTGGCCTCCAGAGGAACTGATTGGGCACTCAGTGAGACATGGGGCTGGACTAGATGCATCACTGGTATGATCCATCAGGGATCTTCTTATGCTATTATTACATTTACCTGTGTTTCTCAGCCCACACTTCAGTGACTGAAGTGTTAAAATAATGAAGCAGGGCTAATATGGATGTACAGGCCTAAATGTTTCAGAAAGCAAATTCAATAGAAAACTATCATTTTGGGAAATAGTCTTATACAGAGCATAGTATCTAGTCCCAACCTACCTCTTTCTGAAAATATCTGTGGAACTGGAAATTTCCTTCCCCCCTCTCCCCAGTTCCCCAAGGTACAGATTGCTTAATAAATATTCTTCCTTTATCAAAATTCTCCATGGTGCTACTCTGTAGTACCACTAAATCACCTAAATAAAAACTGCCATCTGACATCTATACAGTAGATCTTCATCATTCAGCCAATCTGTTCCAAAGTTACCATAAATGTCAAAATCTGTGTATACTGGGAGGCAGGTTCAACTGCTGCTCAGTACCAGAACAACCAAATTTTCCCCAAAATTTTAGTGGTGCAACAAATTCATAGTTCCCTCTAAGCTGTGCTAGGGGGTGCTGGTGCACAGCCAACTCAGAGATTTCTGCTTCAGCCCACAAGTCATTTTCCCTCCACTGGAAACAATGGAGGATAGGGGCACATCCTTCTGGGGCCTACAGAATAGTTGTAAATACAATTATGTTGGATTGAGGATATTTTTCGTTGACCAACAGTCAGAAATCATCATTTTCAGATCATATAATTATGAGATAAAAAGTTGTACAGCAATACATCATTTAAGAAATTTTTAAAATAAATAAATGACTCGTGATTTCTCCCCTAAAAGAAATAATAAGGTACACAGGTATCTGGTGGATAACTGTTATGGTTTGACATTCTCCTGATATGTAACTAACAGTTAAAATCCTACAAACAAATGTTTAGCTCATATTAAACCCTTTCTCTTGGTAATTTTAGAGACTAAATTTGAAAGTATCCTAGAAGATAGCAGCTAAAAGACTTGATATGGTGCTTTGCTATATATTATCTATTTTTCCTGTAAATAAGAAACACATGGAGCTCTTGGTCAGGGACATGGAAATGTGGTGCTGTAATGGATCCAATTACCATCTAGTCCAATTCTTGCCAGTAAAACCAACATTTGCAGGAAACTGGCCTATAGAAGGGGTTGCCAAACAATTTTGTTAAAAATGAGACAGTGTTTGAATAATGAAAAATATCCTGAGATATCCCTCCTACCCCCACCATGTTACAAAATTTTGTTTTATCTTTTTTAAGAAAAAGAACATGGACTAAGCAACACAGATAAAAATCCTATGAAATAAAAGCTGTTTAAAATTAAAAATACGGCCTAGAGTAATTTTTCCTGGGTCTTCTAGGAGCTGCATGAGCTGTTCTGGAGCAGACACGAAGTATGGGTAGCTCACAAGTAACCTGTTGGAGATCCTCACCTATAATGGGTAAGCCATATTATTAAGTGACATTGAGAATAGATGTAATGACTTCAATATGCAAAGTAGAATTGCCAAGTCCCCAGCTTCCAGCAGCTGGGGACTCTCTCTCATGTGCAGAGCGCACGCGTGCCATGATGACGTCACCCAGAAGTGACATCATCAAAATGGCGGCACACATGCAGAGCTACTCTAGGAGTTTCCAGGAAAACTCTATTTTTTTTTTCCCTGACGCTCTAGCCATTTGGGAGGTTAAAACTCTGTGGTACCTATGCACCATAGAGTTTTTACCTCCCAAATAGCTAGAGCGTCCAGGAAAACCATAGAATTTTCCTGGAAACGCCTAAAGCAGCCCTACATGGGTGCTGCCATTTTTATGACGTCATTTCCAGGTGATGTCATTGCACCAGTGACATTGGGGGAGGTTCCCTCCACCCAGACCTGGGGATTTGCAGCCCTAATGCAAAGATACCTGTAGGTCAACAGGTTTATTGACTTCCAGGGATTTAGAAGGGTGTAACTGCATGTACTTGCACTGAAATATATTTAACAGAACACATTTAGATAGCTAAAACATGAGTATATATTGGACCAGCCCAAAGGTTTTGAGGTTTTTTGAGTCATAGGCAAATTAAAGTTCTTCCACACACCTGCCCTTAATCTTTCATTGTTAATCTCTAGATTACTTTATCCAGATTGCTGGTTATACAAGGCTCTTCAGGGAACTAATAGCAGAGTTTGGAACTTATTGTTTTCTTTTGGTCTATTATTTTCCATTAACCTTAGCTTAAGAGAGAATGCTAGACAAATGTTTTACCATTGGCATCTCTCCCTGATTAGACTGGCAATGTACAGCAGAATTTGTAATCAAAATATGCCAATGTCTAGCAATTCTTTTTATGGTATTGGAAAAAGGTGTAAAATCAAAAGCACAGACCACTTCATTCTCTTTTCTCTCCTTTCTCTCTTCCAGGTGAAGGCTGGTTGGCTGGAGATCACCCAGAATTACAATTGATCTCCCATTCTTTGGAGAGTTGAGTTTAAGGTATTATACCTTGCTGAGGTTGCTTCTCTCCCCAAACCTCAACTTCCCAAGGCTTCACCCCCAAATCTCCAGGAATTTCCCAACCTGGAGATGGCAACTCTAAGTGGAACTGATCTCTGTAGTTGGGAGATCTGTTGTGATTCCTGGAGAGCCAACACCGCCACTGCTGCAGAGTTGCTGGGAAAGTGATGGCGCAGAAAGAGAGCATGATGGAGTGGGAGCGGAAAGAGGGATAAAGAGTGATGGGGCCAGGGAGCAGAAACAGAGAGGAAGGCACAGGCATGGGGGAAAGAAAGAGTAAGAAAAGGGTGAAAGAGTGTGAGAGAAGTAGGAGGAGAGGGGGAGAAGCAAAGGTGGGGGGAATGGGATGGCTACTTCCACAAGTTTCTTGCAAGTCCCCACTTGTACTATTATATTAATGGTTCATTAAACATCACTTAACATTCATCAATTATATTTCTGCCCAAGTCCCACTGATATGTTTGGGAGTTACTCAGTGGGGTTTGGGAAGAAGGTATTTTCTGTAAATTGTGTTCATCTGGAAGACAAATATACAAACATAGCCTTAACTTAATTGATATTGTGGCTAAGAGACCCCTAATTTCAGTTATGTACAGACATCGTAATCACCCATTTGGTTGCCAGGGTGCCTGGAGATTCGACTTACACACATCAGCTGTAAGACGTGGGTTTTATCTACCATTCCATAAGAGACTTATGCAGGTACTAACAGCCTCAGCATTACAACAGCACTCTATATCTCCAGAAGAGTGCTAGCCAGAAGTACAGATGGGTTTCCAGCTGCAGTGGAAGAAGTTGCGCTGCCAGGAACTGTCCGGGTAAGTGGTTTTCAGCATCGATCACAAAAGCCATGCTGGTAGGCTAACGCCCTCAGCAACCATCTTCCTGCAGTGCCAGACTCCATGACAGCGAAGCGAGAGGCTCACGTACTCACCAGCTGTTACGTATGCATAAGGCAATCAAGCTTATCTTAAGCGTGGATCCTGCCAGACTGCCTAAGCTTTTGTCCAACGGAACCCAAGACAATAGATGGTGCCAGTACAGAAGTAAAGAAGAGGAAGAACATCTTCACCTAGAGTCAGACTTCTTTGTATAGATCAGGTGTCACCTTAGGTAGCAATTTGGCCCTCTATTGTCACCTTTAGATAAGTTTGATAGCCTGTTAATCACTGCCACCCCAACACCATCACCCATTCTTTGCCCTAATGGTCACCCTGGAGCCTCCTCCCCTTTTTGCCCATTGTTACCTGGAAGCCCAATCAGGTAACCGGGCCAGGTCCACTCATTGGCCAGGTATGGGCATCCAATCAGGTACCCCGAATAAACTGGCCATTGGCCACCGCACAAGTCCAGCCCTTATGGTCATTGCGGAGCCTACCCTTTCTTTGAGGTCATGTACCAGCTGACCACCTGTCATCCACCCCTGCACTTCCTACCCCATAAGGGCTCCAGGTAGTCCTTATAACCTCTGACCCAACTCCCCACACATGTGTATCTGACAGTACCACATATCCCACTGTTAGAGACACCCCCGATACCTGATCAGTTGAGGGTCCATCCCCCATCTCCTTTTTCATCGCCATTGGAGCCTTCCTCGAAGACTACGATAGGTAGTTATTACCCTGTTTGTCAATCCTTGTGTTTACCCCTGTCTATTTCTATCTTATTTTTATTAGAACTGTATGTGTGTTGTGTGACTTTATAGTCTTGTATGTTTCTCTTTATTTAATAATAAACCTTTTTATATTATATTATATTGTCTCATTATTGGATAAGTTCCAAAGCAGACACCTTCTGTATACATAGGTTTTTGATCTCTCTAAAAGGCAGATTGCCTCCACTCTAAATTCCCCAAAATCCTATTTTTAGGGCAGTTTGCTTAACAATATGAAGAAATGTGTACTTTTTACATCCTTCAAGTAGGCTTATATCTTTCAAGTAGCGCATGTGGTAAAGGAGAAAAGAGGAGCACTACAGCCTGTCTTTTTTAGTAACATCCATCTGTTAACAAGTCTAAACAAAGGGATATGTGTTCCCAGATTTGCCAGTCGCTAAAACCATCTTCTTGGGATGCAAAAGAAACTGAGTATGAAAATAAAGCCAAATAGATCTTTACTGAAATTTCTGGTGTAAATTAACATTGCCTTCCGAAAAAAGCTGCACCTCAGATATTAATTTTTAAAAAATTAAGGAACAACAATATTCCAGAAACATTTGGACTACAAACTTAAGAAGGAGGGGCTTTGCCCCAGTGAATAAAATACCAGGTCTTTAAAAAGAATTGCAAGTGAACATTAGGCAAATACCCAGCAATTTTCAACTCTCCTTTCTGCTCCATTAAATAATGTGATGGTGGAGAAGAGAAGAAGTACAGCACTAGCAGCAGGAAGACAGCTGCATCTTGGTGTTAGCAGTTGCTTGGTACTTTGCTCATTAACGCAGAAAGGGCAAAATTTGTACTGCAGAATCACATTCTGCTGAAAGTGCTTTCAACCTTCTTTGATACCAGCCCTGAGACTTATTTGCATCATCTGTTAAAGAAAAGCAAGTAGCAAACAATATAATTAGTACAATCTGATTATTAGTTTTGAATGTCACAAAAGCAGAGGGTATTGTTCAAAATTCTGCCTACAGTAGGCTTGCCATTTCCCCATCCATGGCAAATGTAGAAAAACAACTAAGTAATCACCATCAAATATTTTATCAATTAATATTTTTTAATAATATGATGAGCATAAGTAAAAATGTATAACAGTTGCTGGTGAAACAACCAAAAAAAGCAATTACAATAGTAAATTCATGTCCTCACAGGCACTCAAACAATCATTGTGTTTACAAGCACATGGAAATGAGTACAAGTAAAAATACACAGAATTGCAACCCTCTATAGAAATAAAAATGCTCAAAACTTTCCTGTTTAAAAAGGGTAGCAGAAGAACTTTTAACAGTTACAATACGCCTACTCAGGATTCTTAGTAGATGTTTCAGTCCTTCAGTCTTCTTCAGTCCATAGGCTCAGAAGCAGCCCTGGGGCGTGCAGCCCACCACCCTCCTCTGTGGTGGTGCCCCACAGCGACACACCCCACCACCTGCACACTTCCACCCCCAGGAGCATGTGGAGGGATGGGGAGGGTGCCTGGGTGGCTCCCAGCCTCTGTTCTGCAGCACTTGCTGCAGAGAAGTTGCACGCCAGCCAGCCAGCCAGCTTCGCTTCACCTCCCTTCCACTTCAGGGAGACAGAGTGAAACCAGCAGGCCAACACACAACGTCTCTGTGGCAAGGGCCACAGAACAGAGGCCAGGAGCTGCCCGGCCGTGCTCCCCACCCTACTTTGCCATGCAAGCCCTGGGGGGGGGGCAGAAGGGTGCAGGTGGCAGGGTGTGGTGCTGCGGGGCAATGGGTGGCAGGCAGGGTGACAGGATGGCCAGAGCATTTGCCTAGGGCACCAAGAGGTGGGGGAGAGCCCAATTCGATGTTCCCCAGGCCTGTTTCCCGGGGGGGGGCGACTGCCCCCTGACTTCCTGGCATGGTATCCCATCATGGGATATCCCCACCTGGGAGCCTTCCCTCCCTGCTGGCTGCTACAGGCCTGTAGCTGGAGGGGGGGTTGGGGTTTCTCCAGGGAGGGAGGCTCTTCTCTGGGTCTCCCACCGCTCACTTCCCAGCCTGCCAAGGGGAAAGGCTGCTTTTTTTGGTGTCTTGTTTATTTTCTTTGAGAGGCAGCAGGGCTTCTTGTCCTGCCCTCAAATTTTTAAAACGCCCCCCAACTTTAGAAATCCTTTCTATACCCCTGATGTTTTTTTTTTATCCCCCAGAGCCAAATTTAGAGGCATTTTTGGCTGCAGGGAGGGGGGGCAGGAAAGTCATGCTGCATTCAAACAAATGTGGGATTCAAATGAATAGTTTCTGTTGGGGTTTTTTAACCTACATTGCATCATTCCTGTAACTATATCAGAAGGTCACTACTGCATCAGTTTCAGATGGAACTCAAATGTTATTGAGTGTAAGTTTCAGACATTCCAAATAAAAGCTTACAAATACCTTGAAATTGTGGTATTCTGGCAATCATTTAATGGCACATATCATACCTTAAAAAGGTAAAGGTAGTCCCCTGTGCAAGCACTGGGTCATTACTGACCCATGGGGTGATGCCAGATCAGGATGTTTTCATGGAAGACTTTTTACAGGGTGGTTTGCCATCACCATCCCCAGTCATCAACACTTTGCCCTCAGCAAGCTGGGTACTCATTTTACCGACCTTGGAAGGATGGAAGGCTGACTCAACCTTGAGCCGGCTACCTGAACCCAGCCTCCACTGGGATCGAACTCAGGTCATGAGCAGAGCTTGGGCTGCATTGCTGCAGCTTTACCACTCTGTGCCACAGCTATATCGTACCTTAAGCTGAAGGAAATTCTCCAGCCTACGTAATTCTTTTTCAGCTTAAATGGTATCTTGGAGAAGGACCCACTTAAAATGGAAGCGGCTCCTTAGGGTGGAGGATGTCACCCAACTTTGCTCAGTGGAGTAGTACGGTAAGTTGTAGCTGTATCTGGTGTCCATATGGGCAGCACATCATACTAATTTATTTTGTCTTTAGCCAGGATTTTTCTGATAGAATATCGGATAAATGGTAGTCTACTTTTTAAAGAGTGAGTAATGATAATATTAAATTATACCAGGCCCTGACCCTATAGTGAATATAATATAGGTATGGTTCTGCAATGTTGGTCAGTATTAATTATGTCTCTTCTTGGTTCCATCAACAAATGCCATTGATATGCCCCAATTTATAACTAGTAAAGAAAGCAACTCACAAATTCTAATGGCTGGGTTCTGCAGCCCAAAGCTTCAGTTCTTATTTATTCATTGATTAACACCTTGCCTATTTTACAAAATGGTGTCAAAGATTATTTTCTCTAAGTAGGTAATGCTATGCTGAGTGCTTTGCTTTGATCAATTATGCCAACCATTTCTGTAGTCCTTTACTATCTCAAAAATAAAGTGATATTACATTTGTCACAATCCATTTTTTCACATACATATCACATTTAGAATTGTCTTAAATATATCAATATTTTCTTCTATATACAATACAACTTGAATCTATCTATCTATCTATCTATCTATCTATCTATCTATCTATCTATCTATCTATCTATCATCTATCTATCATCTATCTATCTACTGCATTTGTAAACAAATAACACACTTTGAATATAAAATCCAATACTCTGTGGCATCATATGGACATACAAAACTGAGCAGTTGTTGTCAGGGCTGGAGCACTTTCCCTATGAAGAAAGGTTGAAACGCTTGGGACTCTTTAGCTTGGAGAAACGTCGACTGCGGGGTGACATGATAGAGGTTTACAAGATAATGCATGGGATGGAGAAAGTAGAGAAAGAAGTACTTTTCTCCCTTTCTCACAATACAAGAACTCGTGGGCATTCGATGAAATTGCTGAGCAGACAGGTTAAAACGGATAAAAGGAAGTACTTCTTCACCCAAAGGGTGATTAACATGTGGAATTCACTGCCACAGGAGGTGGTGGCGGCCACAAGTATAGCCACCTTCAAGAAGGGTTTAGATAAAAATATGGAGCACAGGTCCATCAGTGGCTATTAGCCACAGTGTATGTGTGTATATAAAATTTTTTGCCACTGTGTGGCACAGAGTGTTGGACTTGATGGGCCATTGGCCTGATCCAACATGGCTTCTCTTATGTTCTTATGTTGTCAAGCTGATGAACATGCTTCAACAGATGTTTGCAATTGGATTGTTTATTTAGATGCATATGGAACAAAACCAAGCAAATATCAGTAAAGCTCTTACAACGAATTTCAGCTGTGAGCAAGTGATGGGCCCATCTATGAAAACATGCTGGTCAATAGCCCAAATCCACTTGGGAAGTATAGTGCCTAAATATCACCCCATCATAGCACAAAGCAAAAAACAGACAGGAAAATATATTTTCCCTGGTGCTCCTGGTCCCATTGTCTTGCAGCAGCCTCATTCTGCCTGGGACCTTTAACCTCAGTTCACTCTGACAGGATGGATGCAAAAATCAGAAATGATTATTGGTAGGCAACATGGCAGTTAATTGGTGCCCATCATTTCACTTGCCCTGAAGGTATCTCTGACTGAGCAGCTCAGAGCTAATCACCATTAATCATCCCTTCTCAAAAGCTGCCAACGATCAGTATCTGTAGCAAAGTGTTTGAAAGTATGGCAGTATTAACAGGTGTATATGGTGTTTTTGGGACTGAGTCAGTTTTGCAGATTAAAATTGTTAAAGACATTTATCCATAAACTAGAAACCTGAAATCTGATATACATGCAGTCCAAGGTGTACTAATACCATTTTTTTTTTAAGGATGTGCATTTTTTCCCTTGAGAGACGTGAATTCTACCTCAAAATGATTATGGCTGTTTCTAACAAGGCAATCTTGAACCTCTGGGCCTTGAAGCAAGCATATATATATATATATATATATATATATATATATATATATATATATATCTTTGTTTGGAGAATAGGGTGTTTGAGTGGGAAACTGTAGAGTTCTTTTTATTTTATAGCTTCTCTTTCATATATTCTCAGATTCTCTGTTGCATTGATCTACTCAGGGCACTGCCAGTCTTTCAGAACCAAGTTCTGAGGCATGCCTTTTCAAACATGTTCTATCCATAAGGAAATATCCATATTAAAGATTTTCCCTTTCTTCTTTCGAGGGGACTGATAACCAATATTATTTAGGCAGGTCACAAGCCTGCCATAAATCTTAGAATGGGGGATTTATCTGCACTCTGGAATTCCAGCTGAAGCAATAACTCCTAAAAGTAAGAATAAAATCTAATGAATATTTGCATTACATGGAAATTCTTATAGCAAATGATCTTCCCTTTCTTGCGATCCTCCTTCCCCCATTCAGGGTCTGTTTAGATGTATGAGGCAATATCAGCATCTGAAGATTCTTCAGAGGTCTTACTGAACAAAGAGTATTGAAGTTCTCTCCTCACCCTTTCCATTTCCAGCATTATATATTACAGTACAGGAATAAAAGTGGATGGGGGGAAATTGGGCCCTCTTATGCAGCTAGATGGTCTGAAGAATGTAAAATTTAAAAACAGATCAGTCTCAAACATTTAACACCTTTTATCATGGAAAGGTTTTACATAGCCACATTGTCTTAAAAAAACAAAAAAAACAAATGTAATGCTGATGCAATAATTTTTATTAAGAGCAACCAAGAATATAATGAAACTGTGTACAAAACCTTCCAAATTCTCCAGAACTCTTTATCAAGTAGCAGGACTACATAAAACAGTGCAAGGGGGGGGGGCTCCCATGATGGAAAGGCCTCTGCCCCATAGCTTGTTTAAGGTGTTTTCCAATCTAATCAGTTTAAGTCGTATTGCAAGGTGCTATGCCAAAGCCTTTGGGGAGGAAAGAAGAATGGCAGTCTCCATTTGAGAACATAAAAGCCATCAGTGCTTTAAATTTCTCTCCAGTGCCATACAGAAGGTATAAATCCTTTAAAAAGCCAAAAGAAGGATAAAATTCAGTAGTCCTTGAGGTAACAAAACTAGAAATTAATTTAGATGATGTCCTAGATACAGAGTAGATGGAAGCCACGTTGGATAATATAACCTATAGGTTGGAGGGCATAGACCCAATCCCCAGTAAAGTCATGTACCAGATCAGCATTTTGTAGTATTGTGGTTCTTACTGATAAATGGTATGATATGACTTTTGGTTTCAAGGTTTGTTTGTTTGTATTTTCTGGTGAACTAATGTAGACAGCCTCTGTCTATTTTAGGAAATAGATCATGTTTAGCCATCAGCGAGATTCTTGAACTGGAGAAAAATTATCTGAGATATGTCTTTGCTTAAGAGGGTTAGTGTATGTATGTGTGAGCTTCAAATCCCTATCTGCATTTTGAAGTGCTAGTCTATAGGAGTATGGATTTTTGTTTATATCACTTTGCAATATATTCACATATTTTAATTAGGCTGTGTCACTCGGATTGTTCCTGTCTGACCCAAATCAAGGTTTTGTCACCTGCAGGGCCGGCCTGAAAGCGCACGGCGCCCCAGGCAAACTTACTGCCCGTGCAGCCCCTGGCCAACCCCCTCCCATTTTTCCTGCACCGCACTCTGCCTCCCCTCACTCTGCCCCCTCCCGGGGCGCTCTCAGATGCTAGCCTCTTGCTTACCAGCTTCACCCGGCATTGCAAGAGACCCCTCTGTTAATATCAATCAAGAAAAGGCTTTGCTCCCCCCTCCTTTCCTGTTCCAGAAGGGAGGGGTGAGAGCAAAGCCTTTTCCCACTTGATATTAACAGAGGGGGTCTCTTGTGATGCCAGGCAAAGACAATAAGGAAGCTGGCGTCACTACTCTGAGCACGCCAGGGGGGCAAAAGTGGCCTATACGCCACTGCCCCCCCCCCGCGCACTCAGAGTAGCGATGCCAGCCTTGTGCTTATCGGCTTCAGCCAGCATCGCAAGAGAACCCCTCTGTTAATATCAAGCGGGAAAAGGCTTCACTCTCACCCCTCCCGGAACAAAAAGGGAGGGAGGAGCGAAGACTTTTCCTGATTGATATTAACAGAAGGGTCTTTTGTGATGCCGTCCAAAGCCAGTAAGTATGAGACTGGCACCTGAGCACGCCGGGGGGGACGTGGCGAGGTGTCCTGCCTGCGCTGGGGGGAGGAGGGAGGTGGCCCACCCACCCAGGGACAATTAGGCATTTGTCTTGGGTGCAGGAGGGAGCCCAATTTGGTGCCCCCCCAACCCAGTGTCCTAGGCAAATGCCTAATTTGCCTTGTGGGTGAGCCGGCCCTGATCACCTGGATTGTTCCAGTCTGACCCAAATCAAAGATACCCATCTTTGCAGCCTTGCTAAAGGTTGACAGCCCTTGTCTGGCAACCTCTGGGAAACTTTGAGTTGGTGGAGACTCACCAGAACAATGTTTCACAATGTCATGATTCATTTATGGCTGCATAATTGGAACTGATATCACTGTGGCTACAGATGCTCTAGGATTCACTCAGAACTTATGGTAAAACCTAGTGTATCCAGTGATGAGATGACATCACTTTCAGTTACCCAGCTGGAAATGATGTCATGACATTGTAGGATGCTGTTCTGGTCCCTGCATTTCTCCCTGACACTTGCCAGGGAACTTCCAACCCCACCCTAAGCCTTATACTAGCAGAGTACTGTGCTCATCTGCTAGCCCCAAACAGGTAGGCTATTTTGGCTTCAAAAGGCATTTTAGACTTCAATGCCTAAAATAGGCCCAGAAACTAAATTCAGACACTTCTAGTGCAGCTTGTCAGAAAGGATTATAGGATGCTGAAGACAAGTTTGTCAAGCATACAGATCACATTGTCTCTGTAATTATGGTTTATTTAACTAAGGTGGCTACTATTTGTGAAAGATATAGTCTAACAAGAGAAGAAACAAAAATAAAAAAACCCTGTCTTTAGATCATGCACTCATCAAAGATTTATTTGGAGAAAGACATCATGAAATAGGATTGTTTCCCATAACTTTTTGTTCCGCTGCTTAAAGAGATATATTCTGTATAGTTAGTTTTTAAAAAAACAAACCCACAGTGTTGTTTTAATAACCTAAAAGATCCTTTTTATTGCTTTGCTAATCATTGCTCTTTGAGATGTTTATTTCCAAATTCATGTGCATTTTTAATATATAGCCTTGGAGGCTGAGCCATACACTTTGAGTCAGGTTATAAACCAGTACCTGAAAACTGTGTGCTGTCTGTTTCTGTAATGTAACACTTCGTGGAACAAATGTACTCAGGCCCATAGCCATTGGGGGGGGGGGCTGCTCCACCAAAAAACCCCTTCCATCTGTATGGTCCCTCCTGGTGGCCCAGCCCTCCCCGCCACTCTTGCGGCCCCCACTCTTTCTGCAGCTGCCGCTCTGGTGGCCCCGATTTCCCTGCCACTCTGACAGCCCCCACCCACCTCCATGGCACCTCCCCCTCCCTCCCACCCACTGACCCACCCACTGACTGAAGCGCCGGCTCCTTGGACTCTTTCAAGGCTGCCTACCCCCCCAGCAATCAGCTGATCGGCAGGAAAAGCAGCGATGCGGGGAGTAAGTGGAGAGGAGGCAGCAGTGGAGGGTGCTTTTTTAGCGGCTTTTCTCATCAATCAGCTGATTGGCAGGGGGAGGCAGGCTTAAAAGAGTCCTGGGAGCCGGCACTTCAGTCAATTCCTTGGTGGGTGGGTGGGAGTGAGGAAGGGAGGGGGAGGCACCACGGAGGTGGGTGGGGGCTGCCAGAGCAGCGGGGAGATCAGGGGCTGCCAGAGTAGCAACCGCGGAGAGAGCAGGGGCCATGAGAGCGGCAGGCCCCTCCACCTGAAATTTTATTCCCTGGGCCCCCGCATCTTAAATTTTCTGGCTATGGGCCCAAATATACTCCAAATCTCATGCAGCTTGAGGCAGAGATTTGTGTTTGTGTGCTTTTATAAGGAGAGAATCCCATGATTTTGAAGTGTGTAATGTGATGGAACCAAGGCTGTGAGAAGGTGCTTACATTTTCTTTCAGAAATATTCCACACACTCCTTTATCATCTTGTCTGCAGTTTCTGAGACCTAAACCTGTATTTGTATACTCACTGTAATTCAGGCAGGAGGGTGTAGCTTAGAATTTGTTGCACAATGCAGCACTAAAGGCCTGTCACCTCAAAACCAAATTCCCATTCCAAACCTTTCCAAGTAGCTTTTGTTTGTAATAAGGGGCAGTGTGAACATTGTTGAAGTTCAGAGCTGCTGTTCTCAGAACATGCCTTTTTAACCTACGCAGTTGGCTGAATGCAATAATTAGCGCTCGCTTCATTCCAACAACTGAATCTTTTGTGCATCATGAGGGACTACATTAATTTTACTTCTCCCACAGAACAAGCTGGGTCTTGGCCTATTCTTGGGTCAACTTTGAATCAAAAATAAATTCTTTTTTGCAACAAATAAATATTAATAATCCCTTTTCTTGCTGTGAAAAAACACTTGAAATAAGCTGGTGTTCGTTGAAGGGCTGAATCCATGGGAGGTAGCCTAGTTTTCATCCCATAAGCACAGAGCACAAAACAAAACAAACAAGCAGACACCAAACAACATCTCAGACAATGCTGACTGTGCCAATGGAGTCCAGCAAATGTGAATATAACATCATTAGATTAGGTGGTGTTATTGTTTCTATCAAAATACCTATATATTGGTGCGAAGATGGTTTGGATTTTTTTTGTTACTTTCATCTCTAATTGCTGTTCAGACATCATCTCCTTGTCACTGAGATGTGATTAAATTATTCATTTTTATGATGAAGTTGGCCCTTTTTCTTTCTTATCACTGGAGTGCAATCCAGCCTTCAATATATATTGTCTGGGGAATGCATTAGCATACTGTATGACTCACTAGCTTTCAGATGTATATCTGTCTTTCTCTCCCCAAGTACTTATTATATAACCATCTTTTATAGGGCAGCTTTTAGGACCCCCCCCCCAGTCCTTAATCCTGTCATGCCGCGTTTCACCCTGGCCCACATACTGCATGGCAAGCACAGTCAAGTCACCCACATTCTTCTTGTTTGATAGGACAAAAAGGATAATATACTGAACATTATTTTTAAACAGGAAATGTTTCTCCTGAAATTAGAATGGCAAAGGCACTCAATGTCTTTTTGAATTTCAGCTGCACACCCCAGACTGTCATAAAAGAGTCAGGATGCAGCCCAAGATCTTTATACCAAGTGGCCACTTGACATGATGAGCTAGAACCTCTTAAACAAGTTAGATTGGCCCTTTTAACACATTAAGCTGCATGGAATGACATTCTGAATAAAACTTGGTCTTAAAGGAGCACTTGTCTACTGCTTTGTTCTGCTGCTTCAGATCAACACAGCTGCCCACTCATGGGAGAGTTATGGTTGGGCTCCTGGTGGCCAGAAGCAAGCCAAGCTCAAGCAATACTATCAGTGTGCAGATTCTGTTCAGCTTGACCCAGCCACCAGCACCAGCAGTGATGAAAGGCATGTACTTCCTTATTGTCTACTTCCTCCTTTGCTGCCACCAGTGGGGCTTTGGAGATTTCCCAGAATTACAAATGCTCTCCAGAGTACATAAATCAGTTCCCCTGAAACAAATGGCTGATTTAAAAGGCAGATTGCAGGCCCTGACCTGGATAGCCCAGGCAAGCCTGATCTTGTCAGATCCTAGAAGCTAAGCAGGGTCAACCCTGGCAAGTACTTGGATGGGAGACCTCTTTGGAATACCATCAGTCAGGAGAACAGGGGCAGGCTTTATTCAGCTACCTCTCTGAATATCCTCCAGTCACCATGACTTCCAGGTGCACACAAGCACATATGCACATATATAAATACAAAAGGAGAGGCAGACTGTATGGCATTATATTCCACTGAGGTCCCTCTGCACCCAAACCCCGAACTTCCCAGGCTGCAATCACAAGTCTCCAGAAATTTCCCAACATAGGGTTGATAACCCTATTAGAAGGAGATTAATATTCCAGTACCTAGGATGGAAGCAGGCCAAGTCCACTCTCTCATTGCCCACATTCAGCTTCACAACTGTCCAAGGTGTTGGTGTTAGGGGGTCTTCTAACCTTGAAGTCTACTGTTACTTTTCTACTGTTATTGAAGCTACTGTTACTTTATTTATTTTTTTGCCTGAATAGGAGGTTAAGGATAGGGATGATTTATGTTCTCCCACCCAAGTTTCTTAGCTTCCAGGAGTTACAATTTTAGCTCCTATGAGGAGGAAGATATTCCCTGAGATCAGGGGTGGCCAAACTGTGGCTCACATGTGGCTCTTTCACACATATTGTGTGGCTTTCAAAGCCCCCACCACCCTGTTGGCTGACTTGGAGAAAGCATTTGTCTCTTTAAATCACTTATCCAAGCCAAATCAACCAGCAGCTTGAAGAATGCATTTAAAGTTAAAGTTGTTTTCTTTCCATCTCCCCTCCCCCTTCTCATCTACTTTCCTTCCTTCCTTCCTTCCTTCCTTCCTTCCTTCCTTCCTTCCTTCCTTCCTTCCTTCCTTCCTTCCTTCCTTCCTGCTCTAAAACATCTGATGTTTATTCTATGTGGCTCTTAAATTAAGCAAATTTGGCCACCCCTGCCCTAGATGGATTTTTGGTCTGATTTAGCAGCGCTTTTATGTCCTTAAGTTGTTTTGATGAAACAGTGGTACCAATTTAAATGGAATACATTTGTTACCTGATTTTTTAATTGATGTGATTTTTAAATTAATGAATGTGAGACAAATTATCCAGTTATTTCCTCTCCCCTATTAGCTTGATCTAAGATGGGAACTTCTGCTCCAAGCTGAGAAACTGAGGGAAGAACAGCCGTTACAACAGCTTACCAGGCTCCCTTTCCCATGTTTGGCCTGCTGTGGAAGCACATAGGGAACAATGAGACCCAGCCTCAAAAATTATAATACTATGGGGTAGGTGCCAAGAGGCCCTGACTTCCCCAAATACCACCATCAAATCTCCAGGAATTTCCCAACCAGGACTTGGCATCTCTAGTAAATCATGCTGCAGTTGCTAGACCCCTCCAGGCTACCCATGGAGGATTGGGGGGGGGGACTTACAAGGAGGGGCTTACAAGGACCAGGCCACATTACCAGTGTTGTACAGGAAGTGACATCATCACCTCCTGGTGACATCACTGTGACACTGGTATTTGGGCAAAAACTCTATGCTAAAATGTGGCTTGGGCCTTCCACTTTCTTTTGATAAGTCCTCCAGCCGACTGATCAGTGGAAGGGGTGGGGCCTGGTGCAGGGGACCCTCACCAGGGGGCTGGCAACCCTAAATCATGCAGACCCAGGGGTGCTAAGGCTGCAGATTCCACTTAACTTAGCGTGCTCCTGCTCTAGTTTCACTTCCCAATCTACTCTTGGAGTTGAAACTAGGTTTCTTGTTCAGTTGAGTGAACACCTGTGCAAACATGTTCAGGACATTTCAAGCATGTTGCATTTAACCATGCCATTGCTGCCCAGGATTGTGGCCTTTGTAATGCAACAGCTTCATTATAAATGATGTGGCTGTCCTACTCAGTGTCATTCCCTAAAATATTCAAAAGAACTGAATGATGCATTTCAGATGCACTTAAATTGTCTAGTGCCAGACATTCTGTTTGTCTTACACAAAGAGCAAAAACGTGTACTCTTTTTTTTTTAAATGAACATTTTAAGTAGAAATAAAGAAGAAAGTATGATCAATAAAAACCAGTTGTTTCTCATGTCACACATAGCTACCTTTCACCTGAATTCTCCATATTTCTTAATTCTAGTCCTTTCTATATCTGTTAATAAATGTTTTAAAAACTGAATTTATGTACATTCTTTTAACAAGGGATATTTTAAAAAGCAATCTCACAGTTCTAGATTCTCTAACAATAAAAGGCATAGTAAAACCACTGTGGACTGTCTTCTATGTAGTTAGTGCACAAGGATTAGATGGCCAATGTTCCTGATGGGTCCAATAGAGAATCTTTTATAGCCAGTGCATTTGTTTATGTATTTATACTGGATTTTATCCTGTCTTATACCAAAGGTTTATACCTTGAAATACAGTTTATATATAAACACTTTGCTTCAATTCATTGCCTTCTACAGGGCTATAAGCTAGGAACTTGAAATAATATGCAAGTTCTGCTGCTTGTTCAAAGCTTTTATAGTTTCCAGTGGGCTTATTTAGTGGCCTTTACAAAGTGGCATCTGGAGACGTACAGTTTGCAGTATTATGACTGGTTCTTGTTGAGATTGTTTCAAGTATGGATTAGTTGCATTTCTGGTATGGAATACCCACTTTAAAGTACACTATTTAATTTGCCAGCCCATTGTCAATAGGTGAACTGTGCACTCAGTCCTTAGTAATGTGGCTGCTTGACTCTTACTCCATGTACAGCTCCAAAAGTAGGTAAACAAATAAATCCCCAACAGGGTTGCTTTGACTCAAAGTAATAGTGTGGGAGAGAGGCAGGAGCTTGCCCCCTCAGTGGGCCCCCACAGACTTTAAAAACAAAAAATACTATTCCTTGCAACTGCTTTGTGGCTGCAGGAAAAGCAAGCTGGGCCCAGGGAACCCAGTTTAGCTCTTAAAGTGTTGGGCTGTATTATGAGTAGAGTTAAGAGGATCTTTATCTTTTATATTCTCTCTTATGGGATTGCATCCCATAATGTGTCAATGGAAGGTGTTTATTTATTTAACTTCTATCCCACCTTGCCCCAAAAGTGGGCTCATGGCGGCTCATAATATAGTAAAATCACAACAAAACCAATATAACCCAACTGTTAAGCAATTTAAAATAAAATGGCACTAAAACACAAATAATTCAAATCTTCTTCAGCATTTCACAGATGGTGGTAAATAGCTTGAATTGTAATAGCTTTTAGTCAGATGGTGATGATATTTGTGGATCTTTTTCACTTTCCACTCCATCTACCTGCCCTTTCCAACTTCAGAAAATTTTATTCCTGGGGTTGCAGGACTCATGCAGACAAATAACCATGTAGAACAAAGGGCTGCAATCGGAATAAGGGAAAAGATGAAATTGCCCTTTCTGCCTCTGCCATGAGCACAGCTCTACTCATGGAAGAAGAGAACATTTTCACCTAGGCTTGCCATTTCCCCATGTCTCTATGATCTCTACTATACAGATTAGAGGAAATTCTTAGAGTGTCACTCAGAAGTGCTGTCACATTCCCCAGTCTCCATCCACAGAATATCTGACATTAGCTAAGACGTTGCAGGTGTACTGGCTTGCAAGTCCTGAGTATCAGCTGCCAGAAGTCAGGCAAGGCAAAGTTGTTCATTCCAAGGTCAGGGATCCAGAAGTCAGGCAAGGCAGAGTTGGTGGCTTAGCATCTATTGTACTTGTTGCATCCAGGCCTATCAGCCTCTCTTGGCTGGTTTTATAGCCTCATGTCTAAGGAACATGCTTGCAGCCAGCTACTCAGAAGCAATCCAGCAATTACTTATCTTTGTTATCAGCAAGCAGCTGGCATCAGGTCAGGATGTGTGCATTTTGCCATCTTGTCTGTAGCTCTTTTCTTAGCCTCTGTCTGTAGCACTCTAAGGGTGTAGGTGATACTGGTGGGCTAAAATCAGTCAACTGAGGTTCACCTGCTCAATTAGGGCAGAGGCTGTCAGTCCTGCTGGTCAGCTTCTGTTAACTCAGGGCTGGCTATATGGGGGTCCTCTTCTCCTGAGGAGTCGTCTTCTCCAGAGGAGTCCTCACTATTGCTGAGCCCTGGCTGACCCAGGATACCAGGTCTTCCCAACTCACACAGCTAATAGTTTGTGTAGGTTCCACAATCCTAGAAAAAAAAAACTTTTGTAGAGTCATAAAGAAAAACTAGTAGGGAGGGGAACACTGAAAAGATTCATAATACTTGCATTCCCAAACTACAGGATACAACCTATTGATTTTATTGGATTGTTTTTTAAATTCCATTTGTATTACTTTGTTTAACCATGTAAAAAGTTAATATACCTGCTTTAAAATAAATCACTCAGTACAATGCGAAGTGAACAGACTTCATCTAACAGAAGCAGTCATTGCTGGCTATCCAGCCATTTGATACTTAGGCAATCAGAATTGCACAAATGGCACTTTGACCCAAAGAGGATCAGTAGAACTGATTTTCAACATGGCCCCTTCTGTGGATACTTAAATCCAGAGACTGGGACCATGAACAGACAAGGTAGATCCTGCTACAAATGTAAAAAGCCCCAGATTTGCAAAAAGAATCTGAAATCTAAAAATAATAGTAGTAATAAATTGGGGGATTGGAACCCCCCCCCCCCCAAAAAAAAAAACCCAACAACAATCGGAGCAGTGTCTGTAGCTTTGGGAAATGCATGTCTGTGGCAATTGTTAGGCAACCACAACAATATTGCTAGCCTTCAGTCCTTGTTTTCTGTCAATAAAAGGCAAGGGGTAGGGCAGGGCCCTATCCAGGGGTGTTTTGACCTTTGGTAGAGGACTCATTGGGGCAAGTCCACCAGCATCCATTGGGCTACTTGCTACCACCTGATTTGCATGAATCACCCAAGCCAGTCTTCTTGTTACTGGTTCAACAAAAGCTAACCCTCCACAATTGGTATGATACAGTGATTAAGGTTTTAATCTTTGAGACCAAGGTTCAACCCACTCTGCCTAAGATGCTCACTGGGTGACCTTAGCCTAATCACACACTCTCAGCCTGACCTGTCTCACAGAATTGTGACCATAAAATGGAGGATAAGTGAATAATGACAGGTGCTTTGGGTCACCATTGTAGAGAAAGGTGGTACATAAATGAAGCAAATAAGAAATATAAAAAGATGGGGCAGATAAATGGTTGATTATTAGGTGGGTGATAAGCTGAAAAGAAATGTTTTAATTTGTTATTTACTTTCTTCCCTATGAGGGAAGAAAGGTGGAATATAATATTTATATAATAACAAGAATAATAATTGCAGAACACCATCTACCAGTCAAATATCTAACTGTGACAAATTAATAACAACAATAATACTTTATCAAAAATATTAGGTGGAAGAGATCTCCTGAAAGTTAAGGAATCAGCTGCAAAAGAAAAACTAGCACTGAATGACTATGCCAAGAAAAGCAAAGAGAAACTTCTAGTTGGAATGTGCAAGGCAGACTTATTTAAGGTTACAGAAACGAAAGAAGATCACAAAAAGATTGAAATCAAAACTAATTTTGACCACTGGAGGGAAAAGTACTTGCATGGGTAACATTTGAAAGACACAAAAAAGCTGAAAGAGAAAATACCTGGAAGGGGCCCCAAAATGGGCAAGAAGAAAGAAACAGAAGGATTAATTCTAGCTGCACAAGACCAGGCACTCACAATGAATTGTATGAAAGCCAAGATTCAGAAGGCCAGTGATAACAGCAAATGTCAACTTTGTAAGACAAAGGATGAAACAGTTGCTCACAGGGTTAATGCTGGCTCAAAATTGCTCAAACTGACTATAAAGAGCATCACAATAGAGTTGCAGCTATGTTGCACTGGAATCTTTGCAACAAGTATGGCTTACCATCAACCAGAAATTCATGAGAGCACAAACCAGACATGATCAGGGAGAATGAAGAAACAAAGGGCGATTTCCCACACAGCTTACCGAGGAGAGAAGTCCCTCCTCACCGCGCAGCGTCTGCTCGGATTTCCCACCAACTGCTCCGCGGATTCAGGAAGTGCCACACCTTTTGCGTCTCAAATGGAAATTGCCAAAACCCTAGTTTACGTTAGCAACGTAAAAGGTGCGGCACTTCCTGAATCCGCGGAGCAGTTGGTGGGAAATCCGAGCAGACGCTGCGCGGTGAGGAGGGACTTCGCTCCTCGGTAAGCTGTGTGGGAAATCGCCCAAAGATTCTTTGGGAATTCTGATCGCAAATGGAAACATCTGGAGCATGACACCCTTGATATAAAACTGTAGGAAAAAAATGAGAAATAGGGTTTGGATCGCTGACAGGAGACAGAAGAAAAGAAAGAAAAGGAGAAGAGCACAATACCTACGAATAGAGCTAGAATGCCTCTGGGAGGAGGAGGTTGCCATTGTGCCAATTGTCATTGGAGCCCTTGGAGCAGTGCCTAGAAGTCTAAAAAAACACCTGGACATTCTGGGCAGGCAGTGAATAACACCAGCTCCGCTCCAGAAGACAGTGCTGCTTGGAACAGCAGGAAGTGTGTGAAGATACATCTGTAATTCCCAAAACCTTAGCTAGATCTCAAATTGTAGAATATCATCTACCAGTCAAATATCTGATTGTGACAATTCATAGTGATGATGAGTAATGATGATGATAACTTCCCCAATATTGTTATACGATTGAAGAACGCATGTCTTCAGTTAATGGAAGAAATCATTCTTTTTGTGAATAGTTTCACTAACTTAAAACTTGTGTAAGCAGTATATACCAATGATCTGAAATGCTGTGGGGAATGGAAGTTCTTCCTGAGAAGCTTTAATATAGCTACTTTGCAGAGTTCTACTTTGTACATTCATCCTGAACACTGGAGAACCATAAATAATTACATAACTTCCCCTGGAATTTCCCCTGTATGTGTGTAAAGTGTTATCAAGTCACAACTGACTTATGGCACCCCCAGGAAGGGACTTTCAAAGCACATGAGAGGAAGAGGTGGTTAGCCATTGCCTTCCTCTGCTGAGTCTTCCTTGGTGGTCTCCCTTTCAAAGATTGACCCTGCTTAGCTTCTGAGGTCTGATGAGATCAGGCAATACCATGCCACCTTCCCTCCGAAGTTCCCCTGTACCTTTGAACAAATTTTAAAAAGTGAGTATTATAGCTTTATAGCATAAAAACTGTACCTAAATATCAGATTCAAGCTTCTAATAGTGTCATATTTGTTTTCACAGGCAAATGAAAAATGCCTCCTAATATATCTTGCATACTTGGGAAAGCATGTAAGCCTTCCTACATTAAATATGTAATCACTACATTTGCCTCAAGAGCTCAGTTGATTTTCCAGCAATAAAATGCTTTATGGGGCAAAAGAGAAGGCACTTTTCTTGCTCAGTGGACTGAACCATAGTAAGTACCCAACTATTCCATCAATAGCAAATATAAATGACTGTGCGAAGATTTTATGTATCAGGTTCTGTGAGGACAGAAAAGCTTTTTACACATTTAGTGGCATAACATGAACCTCTGTAGAGAGAGGGCAGGTTTAGGCAGCAAGCAGGTTCTTATACAGAGTTTGCGTGCCTACCATTCCCTCCACACTATTTGGTACCCTGCTTTTTCTGGGTTCCCTTTGGCACCGAGGACCCTGCTCACCTAGGCTCTGACATTCCAATGAACGTATGAAAATCAGGGACAGAGCTTGCCATCACAATCCTTTTATTTGTGTTTGTGTTTCTCTGAATATGTAATAAGGAATATTGCAAGACATTGATAATCAATTAACACATGTAGGTAAATGAGTTAATTAGAAATAATGACTTAATTCTTGGGAATTTTTGCTATAGAGCTTTGGGAGGATCAGTCCTGCCATTTTAGAAACTTCTGAAATTTCATAGTAGGGTTGTCATGTCCCTCCACTGCTGTGGTGGGGAACTCCTCCTGCACATGCAAAAAGTGCACAGTATGATGATGTCATCCAGAAGTGACATCATCATAATGGGCATGTCACTGCAGGGATGCTCTGTCAAGCATGCGGTTTTCAAAAGAATGAGTCAAGTGGATACAAAACTACGTTTATTGCTAAATCAAGATGCTCTCCTGGTACAGGACCTTGAGAGTGATACCAGCAATACATTGATACACTTCTTTTAAGACACACTTCAAAGGGTTCTCATGAGAAGGGGTGAGGAATGCCAGCCGGCGCATAAACTATCATAAACGTCTACTTTCTCACTACGTTATCAGTATCTCGTCCTTGCTTTCCCAGATGGTCTATACTCCCATGCAGGAATGTATGGGAAGGTGTCACTTCTTCTCATCTCAATACTAGTTTTGTTTCCTATTCCACTACACAAAGCCATAAAGCAGGAGAGGGGGGGTGGGGAAGAATAACAGAGCCATGTTACCTTGGCCCTCCATGATGTTTTACAGACCAACTTTATGGAGGGCCCTAAAACTATCGTTCACCATTGAGTTTTACCATGCTTGATATGCTCTAGAATTCGTACCATAGAGTTTTATTGTGAATTCTAGAGCATCCCCAGAGCAACATGCCTGGTGCAATTATGTCACTTCTGGGTGACATCATTGTGCAGGGCATGTTGCACAATGATGGGGCTCTTTGGGGTTAGGGATCCCCCCAGCAGTTTTCTGTGTACCAATGGGTTGGGGCCTCCCAAACCCGGGGATCCCCCATCCCCGGCGGGAGCTTGACAGCTGTATTTCATAGTAAAGGATCACCATCATCCATACTGTCCATTTGCCTTTTTGGTTGCAATAGTGCTTTTACAGTCAGGTATTTTACTTACAAATTCTGGAGTACAATCCTAAACTCAATGGGGCTTACTGCCTTGAACTAGTATTTAGGATTACACCTCCAGTCTCGCAGATTACCTGTCATGGAATTTTGAATCCTAAATTTCTGACTTTATTGGATTCATTTCTTTTCACATGGCAACTTTATTGACGTTACATCTTACACAACTGAACTTCTGGAGAAAAAATGTTTTGTCTATATTTATGAAAGACTGCTATCCAGAGGAATATTTTTCCTGCCTACAGAAATGCTGGTTCTTTCTCCCCTGCTTGCCTCATTCAATCTATGTTCTGATGAATGCCAATAAAAGCTCTATTTATGTCACTTTTCATATAAAAGGGAAACTGTGATGATTAATCTCTTCTCTTGTTTTATTTACTGCAAAAGTCCTGAAATGATTTGAAACTTTTCTTTTCCTCTGTGTGTTTTGCCCTGGAGCGTTCTACAACTACACTGCACTCAAGAGAATAATATCCAAAAGAAAATGGATTACTTGGGCATGCTGTACATTCTGAAAACCACTTTGTTGTGTGGCAGATACCAAGCAGGAACATTTAAAAACCCACAGAGCATCAACAGAACAAAGCAAAAGAGGAACGTGTACACATAATGCAGAAAAGTGATTTATGAGTATGTACTTTCATTGTATAGGCACAGAAGCACTATGAAACATGGAAATAGTGTTTAAATATGCCAAGTGCCTTGGCAGCAGGTGGGGGAGCATCTTTGATCTGAGCAAAGGGTGTATTTTTCTCCAGCTGCAACAAAAATAAAAGTGCTATTTTCTCCAATCAATTTTTAATGAAATGACACTGAAGCTCTCAATCTATAAGTACAGTTTGAAATTGAGCTCTAGAGTGCTAGTAAAATCAGGATTTTCAGTACATTTTTAAAGGTAATTTAACTGTTTTAGTGGGGGGGAGGTCTTGTCCAGTGGTAATGCAGCTACCTTGCTTCTGAAATATTGATATTAGCACAAGTTTGCAGGCTTGTAAAGGGAGCCATTAAGGCCACCTAAGGGCAAGCATAAGGACTACTCAGTGGGAAGTTCCAGAGAACTGCTGGTAGCTGAACCAGACAAGGGGAAACTCTTACTCTATAATACAGTGCTGGAAATTGAGTTAGGAGCACCTTTTGGTTCAACAACAATACACAGATATGGAATCTCGCTGTATCCTAACTGCAAATCACAATAGAATACTTCAGGAATGCCTGTTCACTGATCTATTTTGATACAATTAGGAAGTGAAAAGAAGCAGGACAGGGGAAAAGTTTGGAGGATGGCTTTGTTGATGAAGGCATGATTGCACTGATTTAGCACAATGATTATATTCATTCATTCATATCCTTTCCCTTTTTGCTTTGGTAAGTATCCTTGGGATCTTTTTGCCTTTCTAGCCGACCTGAGCCCATAAGGGGAGGGCAGGTTACAAATCATAAGAACATAAGAGAAGCCATGTTGGATCAGGCCAATGGCCCATCCAGTCCAACACTCTGGGTCACACAGTGGCCAAAAAACCCTGGCACCATCAGGAGGTGCATCAGTGGGGCCAGGACACTAGAAGTCCTCACACTGTTGCCCTTCCCAAGCACCAAGAATACAGAGCATCACTTGCCCCAAACTGATGGACCTCTGCTCCATATGTTTATCCAACCCCCTCTTGAAGCTGGCTATGCCTATAGCTGCCACCAGCTTTTGTGGCAGTGAATTCTCCGTGTTAATCACCTTTTGGGTGAAGAAGTACTTCCTTTTATCCGTTCTAACCTGACTGCTCAGCAATTTCATTGAGTGTCCATGAGTTCTTTTATTGTGAGAAAGGGAGAAAAGTAGTTCTTTCTCTACCTTCTCTATCCCATGCATAATCTTGTAAACCTCTATCATGTTACCCCTCAGTCGTTTCTCCAAGCTAAAGAGCCCCTAGTGTTTTAACTTTTCTTCATAGGGAAAGCGTTCCAACCCTTTAATCATTCTAGTTGCCCTTTTCTGCACGTTTTCCAATGCTATAATATCTGTTTTAAGGTGCGGTGACCAGAACTGTACACAGTTCTAGAAATGAGGCCGCACCATCAATTTATACTGGCTGATTTTATTTATGATACTGGCTGATTTATTTTCAATGCCCTTCCTAATAATTCCCAGCATAGCATTGGCCTTTTTTATTGCAGTTGCACACTGTCTTCACATTTTCAGTGAGTTATCTACCACAACCCCAAGATCTCTCTCTTAGTCAGTCTCCTCCAGTTCACACCCCATCAACTTGTATTTATACTTAGGATTTATGACCCCAATTTGCATTACTTGAACTTGGCCACGATGAACCTCATTTGCCATGTTGATGCCCAGTCACCCAACCTCAACAGATCCCTTTGGAGTGCCTCACAATGCTCTCTGGTTCTCACCACCCTGAACAATTTACTGTCATCCTCAAACTTAGCCACTTCACTGCTTACTCCCAACTCCAAATAATTAATGAACAACTTAAAAACCATCGGACCCAGTACTGAGCCCTGCAGCACCCCACTACTAGAGCTAGTTTGGTGTAGTGGTTAAGTGTGCGGACTCTTATCTGGGAGAACCGGGTTTGATTCCCCACTCCTCCACTTGCACCTGCTAGCATGGCCTTGGGTCAGCCATAGCTCTGGCAGAGGTTGTCCTTGAAAGGGCAGCTGCTGTGAGAGCCCTCTCCAGCCCCACCCACCTCACAGGGTGTCTGTTGTGGGGGAGGAAGGTAAAGGAGATTGTGAACCACTCTGAGACTCTTCAGAGTGGAGGGCGGGATATAAATCCAATATCTTCTTCTTCTACTTACCACCCTCCACTGAGAAAATTGCCCATTTATACTCACTCTCTGTTTCCTATTAATTAGCCAGTTTTTGATCCGCTATAGGACTTGTCCTTTTACCCCATGACTCTAAAGCTTACTTAGGAGCCTTTAATGAGGAACTTTATCAAAAGCTTTCTGGAAGTCAAGGTAAACAACTTCTTTTGGGTCCCCTTTGTCCACATGTTTGTTCACCCCCTCAAAGAACTCTAACAGGTTAGTTAGAGTTCTTCCCTTACAGAGCCTATGATGAGTCTTCCTCAATAGCTTTTGTTAATCAATGTGCCTACTAATTCTCTCTTTAATAACATTCTCCACTAACTTTCCTGGTATTGAAGTTAAACTGACTGGTCTGTAATTTTCTGGATCTCCTCTGGAACCCTTTTTAAAGATGGGGGTGACATTAGCTACCTTCCAGTCCTCAGGAACGGAGGCAGATTTTAATGAAAGATTACATATATTTGTCAGGAGATCCACAAGTTCACCTTTGAGTTCTTTCAGAACTCTTGGATGTATACCATCCAGGCCTGGTGCCTTATCAGTTTTTAAATTGTCTATCAGTCATAGAACCTCCTCTTTCATCACCTCAGTCTGACTCAGGTCTTTCAACACCCCTCCCAAAATTAGCGGTTCTGGAGTGGGCAAACACTTCTCATCTTCCACGGTGTAGGCGGAGGCAAAAAATGCATTCAGTTTCTCAGCCATTTCCCTACCCTCTTTCAATTATCTGTTTACCCCTTGATCATCCAAAGGCCCCACAGCCTCCCTGGCTGGTTTCCTGCTTCTAATGTATTTGAAGAAATTTTTATTGTTGGTCTTTATGTTTTTTGCAATATAGCCCCTTTTGGCCTGCCTGATCACAGACTTGCATTTTAATTGCCACAGCCTGTGTTCCCTTTTATTAACTTCACTTGGACTAGCTTTCCACCACTTAAAGGAATCCTTCTTACCTTTTACAGCTTCCATTACTTGGTTAACCATGCAGGTCTTTTTCTATACCTATTCGTTCCTTTCCTGACTTGTGGTATATATTTTATCTAACCTTCTAGGATCGTAGTTTTAAATAGCTTCCAAGTTTCCCCAAGGGTTTTGACCATAAATATAAATAAATAAATAAATGCATACATGCATAAAGCCCTTCATGGCCTTGGACCCTCACATCTATGAGATTGCCTCTCTCCCTACATTTCCCCACAACAGCTTCACTCATTGGAGCAGGGTCTTCTGCAGTTGCCAACCTGTAAACGGGCAAAAACAACAACTGCCCATACATGCACCTCTCCATTGTGACCTCCACCTTATGAATGGTTTGCCTAAGGAGGTCAGGAAGTCTCCCTCTCTCCTGGCTTTCTGCAAACCATGCAAAACTGAATTATTCAAGAGGTGACAAGGCAGCACTGTACAAAGTGATTCACAAAGGTGCTTGCGTCATTTTAATGTGTCATGTTAATAATTATGCTTTGTTTCATTGTTCATTGAATGTCCCATCCTATTGATTGTATTGACTCACTTGGTGAAATCCACCTTGAGTCCAAATGAGAAAGGTGGACTATAAATAATGTAAATAAATAAAATAAACAAAACTAGAGAAACCGGAAAATAGCCTAAGGGAAAAGGTTTCTGACCCAATTGCATCTACAGAGGTGCTATTTAAAGTGAACAAAGAAAACTGTAACTCTTTGTACATCATTTCAAATCCAGCTCTTCTTCAGGAACTCCTACATTTCTGCACTTGTTCTGCACATTTCCTCATGATTACAGTAATTATTGTAGTGCCTATATAACAGGCAGGGCAAAAGCATAGGTTGATACCATTTCTGTTGTTCACAAGATATAGCAAATCTATAACAAGGATCTTAAAATATATTGTGTTTAAACTTTACTCTTGAATATATCTAAAAATGCCTTGCTGTGATGGCCATTCCTGACCATCTGCAGCAAAATGTTGAATGACTATTTCAGAGATGGGGAAAGAGTAGGGTTGCCAACCTCCAAGTAGCACCTGGAGATCTCCTGCTATTCAACTGATCTCCAGGTGACCAAGATCCCTCCCCCTGGAGAAAATGGTTGCTTTGGACTGTATGGTGTCATACCCTGCTGAGGTCCCTCCCCTCCCCCAAACCATGTTCTTCCCAGGCTCTGCCCCCTCCCCAAATTGCCAGGTATTTTCCAACCCAGAACTGGAACCCTAAGAAGGAAGGGCAATATGTGGGAGTTTCTGAAGATATCCTGGCAGTCTGCAGTTACATGTGTTTGAAAGATATAATTGTTAGGGAAATTCTGTTTGAAATTCTATTTCTTTATTTCAAACAGTGCGCTGGATCGCTGGATCAAATAATCATTGAGAAGCATTTAACATGAAAAAGCAAAAACATATTTATTTCTACAAGGAAAGGGTACTGGGAGGTGAAAATAACAAACACTATAGAACTACATGATTACACTAGAAGATCATGTGCTTAATGGAGGCTACTTCCTCCCTCTTCTTGACCTCTCTGCCTGAACAAAGGAAGTCACCTGACTAACTGACAGACAAAACAGGTTTTCCCGCTTCTAGACCTTGATTGACTGCAGTCAGTATCTTCTTCCCAGGTCATGCAGACAATAGGAATCAGGCACAGTGTTAACCCTATAATGACTGGAACTTTAGAACATTGCAAAGGACATGCAGAACAGATACATATTTCCAACAATAAGAAATCCTGCAACTGATTCCACAGTTGCAGTCACTTCACCCTCACGCTCCTGCTTTCTCTGACTCAACCAGTCGATTCCCCACCAGATGCTGCATAGCTGCAATTCCAATTCCCTTTGCTGCTTCCTGATCTCTAAAAAACAAGATCAGAAAGATTCAGGGAAAATTGGACAAAGCTGAGGGTCAAAATGCAGCCACACACCAACTGGTAGAGAATCAGTCAGTCGAGCCAAGGAAGCAGGAGCCTGAGAGTGGAGCGACAGCTACTGCAGAACTGGTCTGGGTCTTTTACAAAGGTGCTTTTGCATCAACATCAATGAGAATCATGCTGCCAGACCCCCTGGCAGTGCTGCTTAAATTATCCCAGGCAGGCTGCATGGAGCCTGCCAGAATTCAAAATGCTCAATCCATCCCCCCCTCCCCCCCCCCCCCGCTGACATGGAGCCATCCAGTGCATTCACCCAAGGCTCCTGCCTCTGTCAGTTGCCAGCCCAATGGGAAGGGGGCAAAAAGGCCTCCTCTGAACCACTGCTGCTTACGTGGCAACCTGACCTTTGCAGGTTAGTCTCAGTTACATTTGTTTGAAAGATTTAAGATTTTCTTATATGTGCAATATTCACAAAAAACAATTTAGCTGAGAGACTGTGATAGCACAATTCTATACTTGTGCAGGATATAGTAGGCTATGATTTACAAATTCCATTACAAGATTGCATGTTTAAATATAAAGCCAGAAAATGTTCACAATAAAAAACATACTGTGCTGTCCTGTGCCAGAAGATAAGAATTGGCCCACAAATGAAACCTAACAAGGCATCATAAAGAACATTAACAACTATTTTTCTCAGAAGAGCAGAGAATGCATTCCTATAATTTACATTCAGGCACCAATCTGCCAGTGATAACATTATGAAATTATCTTGTCCCATCATTCCGAATTAGACTCCATTGCTAGAACGCCATATACATTGTTTCCTTTTAGTCATAATTTCCATTTTTTAGTCATGATTTAAAAAATTTAAGTGTCTGCAATGAACTTTACTATATTGCAGTCAAACATCCTAGAAACTTACAGTCACATTAGCACTGATATGCTCATGGAGGCTACAATAGCTAGACCATACATTTCACTCTTGTATGGAGCATCCTGGCCCCACTGATGGACCTCCTGATTTTGATGGCACCTGGTTTTTTTGCCACTGTGTGACACAGAGTGTTGGACTGGATGGACCATTGGCCTGATCCAACATGGCTTCTCTTATGCTCTTAGGAGTTGTGCACATGTGACCATGCTTGGCCTGATCCAACATGGCTTCTCTTATGTTCTTATGAGCTGTGCACATATGAACATGCTTGCCCACTGAAGTGAATGTTGTAGCAAGTGTGTGATCTCTGTTGGCATCCTGCAGCCTTCTCTTGACTGGGGTGTCAAGGCTGCACTTAATGCACAGTTATGATTTTAAAAATCAGGGCTGGCCCTGCCACTAGGCAAAAAAAACAACTGCATAGGGTGCTGGCCTTTGTGGGATGCCGAATTAGGCACCTCTAGGGCTTTTTTTGAGCTGGAAGGCAGATGGACAAAGAAAAGGCCTTGCCCCCACCGCTGCTGTATCTGCCGCCATCTTCCATCCCCTTCAGTCACACAAGTAACACCACCGAGAGAGGGGGTGAGTGGGAGCATGGGCACATGCGCAGACACATGCTGAACAATGCAAGTGCAAACTCTAGCAGTGATGAGGGATTATGATGATGAAGAGAATGAAAAGGATAAGGAGGATGAAGATGAGGCCTTGCCCCTGCTGCTGCTGCCTCTGCCACCAGCTGCCATCTTCCCTCCGCTTTAGTCACACAAGTTATGCTGCCAAGGGAGGAAGGGAGCAAGTGGGAGCACGTGTCCACATACAGACACATGCTGTCCACTCTAGCTCATGCCGGGACATGCCCCCTCACCCCCCCCCCCGCATGGCTGAACCATGCAGACGTGAACTCAGGCATAGACAAGGCAGCTGAGGGAGGGGCTCTGGAGGGCTTTTAAGTCTGCAGGGTCCTCCAGTTCAGAGCTTTAATGACAGGCCCATTGCAAGTGTTGCAGGAATCAGTGCTGGGCTGGGTCATTTCTCTTGCAGTCATTGTGACTTGTGTAAGTTAACTGTCACCCTGCCTCTCTCCAAGTTTGCAAGTGTGCTCTCCTGGTAGCAATGGAGCCCTTTTTGGATTTTTGTTGTTGTTCTTGCATGGTTTTTTTGTTCTTGCCCTTTAATCTCAAATATTAACTGTGACTTTTTAAAGCTGGGGAAAAGGAATATAGCAAAGCTGAAAAGTGTTCAATATATTTTACTGTAGGGTATTCTGCCGTACATGGCATATGAAAAAACTTCATCACATGGCAAAATATATCAATTGTAGTCTGTTTGTTCCTGATGTTGCAGCATAGAGGTGGCAGGTGGCAGGAGCTGAAATGTTCTTCATTTCATTTTTGAGACAGGAATTATCACCGTTTCTCTGGTGTATTGTATATAACCTGTATCAACACTATGTTATCTCACCTGCAAAACTATAAATCCCCTTATTACACATATGTTTTTTGCATGTAAAACAAGTGATCAAAAATGATCCACATTTGAGACTTGATGCAGTATCACTTTCAGTGCTGTGCATTTTTCCAGTGAGCATCAGAAACCCTGAGAATAGGGTGTGTGTGATGACTGAGCTTCAGGCCGGTTGTATCCCTCCTACATTCCTGCTATTCCTGCAGAAGATTAATGACTACTCCCAGAAAACACAGCCAATTTTGAAAAGAACATCAAAGTCAAGCATGGGAAGGACTAGAGCAAAAAAAGGTACTTAAAACCCTCCCTATAGACGTCTCAGAAAGGGTAAAATTTACTTAGAATCTGAAGATTCTGACTTGGAGACTTCTCTATTAGAGGAAATGGCGGCCGAAGGGAGTAATCCTCCCCAAAGTGAACAGACTGAGATATTGCATGCCCTTACAGAGGTAAAGAATGAAATTAAGAGTGATTTAAGGTCTCTTAGCAAAGAGGTTGTGTCAGACATTGTATCTGCTTTAGATCACTTATAGCCTATTGACCTGACTAACTCCATCTTGTTTGCTGTTACTAACCATGAGTCTGTATTGTGCATTTCAAACGGGGAGGGAAGGCTGTAAATCCCAGGGAAGGAATTTCTTACTTGGCATACAAAGACTCCCCAAACCTTTGAAGCTAGCCAGCCTCAAGGTGACCAGTGGGGAGCCTTTCTGGGAAGGAGATAACAGAATGTGGGAACAGACAACTGTCTCTCAGGCTGTGAGAATGAATTCTTTGTTATGCTATCTGCCTCTACAAAAATCCAAGAGTAACCTTGGAAAGCATCAAACTCAATCTGCTTGTAACCCAGACCACTAGTTCTTGAATAAATGGATTAATTTTTGCAACAAAATGATCTAAGTTTTATTTCAACGTTCAATGTCTGACAGGTTGGACAATTAAAAAAAAGAACTTGGACTTCTCAAACAGTCAGTCGAACCAATTAATAAGAAAATGGATGAACTCACTGCAGTGCTGAAAACAACAGATAAGAAAGCTGAAGCTGCATATCAGATGGCAAAAAAACAGCAGAGGATTTGAAAAACTTTAAGAACTTTGAATCTTGGGCCAAAAATAAGATTATACTCCAGGAGTTAAAATTAAGAGAACGAAAGGTCAAACTCTGTGGAATATCCGTAAATTTTGGAGAGACAAAAAACCTTACTACAGCTTTAAACAGATGGCTGATCAGATTCTTCTCACAAAAGGAGCCTTCCCAAGAGATTGTCACCTCTGCCTTCTGATTAAACATTTCCAAACAGGCTCCTGATAATGTTTCCCCGGACATTGTTGTGGAATTTAAACAACTACAGATGAAGAACAAACTTTTTTAAATCGCCAGAGAAAAACAAGGACTGTGCCTTGAAGACACGACAGTTTTTTTATTTCCTGATATCCCAGCTGAAGTAATTAATGCAAGGAGATTGAGAGGAATAACAAAGATTCTTTGTGACAAAGGAGTTCTATATAGATGGTTACCACTAGGTCATCTAGTGATCAATATGGAAAATCAAACTTTTACTGCATATAATGAGGCATCTGGCAAGGAACTAATAGACAGTGTAATTAAACTAAAGTCTGGAAGCGTTTGAATTGGGAAAGTATGTTCTGAATCGGAAAATTAAGTTTTCTTGAGGAGTATTAATAGGAGAATATGTATATAGTCAGGATAAAGATATGATAAATGAGAATGGGAAATGGGAAATGAATTGTTAAAGTTAATGGAGTAGCAAGGAGGTGGTGGGTGTGCCCCCACCCCAGACCTGCAACTGTAGAGATTTTTCTACAGCACCCAGTTCTGGAGGTAACTCTGTCCAACTTTCTTTTGCAGGCATGAGAGAAGACAGGTAAAGTTTCAAACATTAAGTATGAAAAGATGGAAGTCCGTGAAGAAGTAAAGAAGTTTTAGAAACAAAAGAAAGAATATAATTAGAATTAGAATAAGAATTAGGAAAAGTGGTACGGAGATCGGGTGAAATTGGGTAAAGAAAGAAAATAAGATAAAGAGGAAGGGGTTTATTTATTTGTTGTTAGTATTCAGTTTGATTTGTAGAAGGTAATAAGCAAAAAATGAAATGTATTTATTTGTGATGTATAAATAAATTGATATATGCACACTTAATAAAATATTAATACTGAGAGAAACCCTGAGAATGACTCCACCACAAAATTTGTTGAATACTGTCCCCAAGGACAGTTTGATTTATGTTCACTGAAAAAAGAATTCAAATGGCTTATTTTGGAAAAGGGAACAGTAGGGGGAGGCTGGGGCGCTTGTCTGAGGTATGGGAGGTTCTGATGAGGGGACCCTTGGGCTTTTGCATGACCCACTTTGGTTGGGTCATGCTTGCCTGGACTATTCAGGTCAGGGAACAATTTCAAGTTTTGTGCTTTTCATTTTTTCCATAATTCATCTGTTTTTTGAAAATTGGTTATTGGGGGGGGGAGGTGCCAGAAGTTAGCCTTGCCTAGGGTGCCAGATAGTCTAGGGCCAGCCCGGTGTACAATGGAATAAAATAATAGCGTCTCCAACTGGAGATATGTACAGGAATTAAGAGATGCCCAAGGAAAACAAAGACATAAAATTACTGGCTGCAAGAGCCCTTGTCTGATTGAAATTTGACCATATATATGTCCCAGAAGAGGGACCCAGTCTAGCCTTCTTTTTTCTGAAGCGCTCATCTTGTCAGAACTTTTTGAATCTTAAAATGCCATGGCTAAACACAAATATTTCAAAATGTATATCTCTTTATTCTGTTACATCTCCCCTCTTCCCCTTATTTTTGTATATCCAAACTCTGTATATGGCATTGTAGTAATGGAGTCTAATTCTGAGTGATGGGACAAGATAATTTCATAACGTTTTCACTGGCAGATTTGTGAATGAAGGCCATCGTCTTTCTATCTACTCAGATCTTTTAATTTGGTCAATGTATTATACAAAAGAGACCCTGAACCCTGCTGTGTATGATAGCCCACAGTGCCTGGATGAGAGCTACCCTGCTGACAAGTAAGGATTGGGAAATACCTGGAGATTTTGGGGGTGGAGCTTGGGGAGGGAAGGGACCTCAGTAAGGTATAAAGTCCACTCTCTCAAGTGATCATTTTCTCCAGGGGAACTGACTTGGTTGCCTGGATATCAAATGTAATAGTGGGAGATCTCCCGGTGTCACCTGGAGGTTAGCAACCTCACTGACAAGTCAGCCAAAAACAAAAAATAGACAGCTACTCAACTGATGGAAAGACAGTCCAAGCTGGCTGGCTTATTTGCATTGTGGCAGCTGGTATTGTAAAGTTAAGTATAGGCTGTTAGGTATAGACTGCATGATCGTGCTAGACACTTTTTGTTGTTTATCTTGGTGAATCTTTTCATGGCAGTACAAGCAAAGGTAGCCACAAGACAGTTTCATGCAAGCTCTTGACAGAGAAACTGAACTGGAATTTTCTGGCTTTTCATTGTCCAATTCTGGCAACAAGCCAAGGAGATAAAATTTTATCCGAGCATATGAAATTCTAGAATACTGGCATCTCTGTTTGCTAGTACTCTGTACCTATCCCTTCTTGACAACTCCCAATACTAAAATTGCTAAACAATTTTAAATACATAAACACAAAGCAGAACTTTACTTGACCACAAATAAAATTTGCTGACTGGAGTAGTTCTGTCCTGAGAGAAAAAAGGCGTAATAGAGCAATCAGACAAATGCTGTAGTCAGTGGCGTCGAGAGGGGGGGGGCGGGGAGGGCGGGCCGCCCCGGGTCTCGGGGGCCCCTGCAGGTCTGGGGGGCCCCTCGCAGAGCCCCGGCCGCTCGGGCACCGTCAGGCACTGGCTCCAGCCTCCCGCTTCCCTCCCCGCGGCGAGACCCTGGGCGGGCGGGCAGGCGCAGGCCGCCGGTGGGAGCCCCCGACGCAGAGTCCGCGAAGCGCCGCTCGCCGCCAGGGGCAGAGCGCAGCGTCCCCGAGGCGCCCTCGAGCCGCTGCAGCTCCTTCCTCTCCCTCCTTCCCGGCCAGTGGCTCCGCGGCGCGATGGGCAGAGGGACGGTGGCGGTGCAGAGGCTGCCGCTGCTGCTGCTCTTGAGCCCTGGCCGCTCGGGCACCGTCAGGCACTGGCTCCCGCTTCCCTCCCCGCGGCTAGACCCTGGGCGGGCGGGCGCAGGCCGCCGGTGGGAGCCCCCCCGACGCAGAGTCCGCGAAGCGCCGCTCGCCGCCAGGGGCAGAGCGCAGCGTCCCCGAGGCGCCCTCGAGCCGCCGCAGCTCTTTCCTTTCCCCCTCCTTCCCGGCCGGTGGCTCCGCGGCGCGATGGGCAGAGGGACGGTGCAGAGGCTGCCGCTGCTGCTGCTCTTGGGGCTGCTGCACTGGGGGCCCGGCGGCAGGGAGGGCAGGAAAAGCTGGAGGCGGCGGGGGCAGCAGCAGGCGGGCGGCGGCCCGCGAGCGGAGCGAGGCGGCAGGGCTGCCGGTGGAGAGCTTCCCGCTGGACTTTACCGCCGTTGAGGGCAACATGGACAGTTTCATGGCTCAGATCAAAAGTCTGGCCCAGTCGCTGCATCCTTGCTCGGCGCAAAAATTCTAACATAATTATGTATATAAATTTGCTTCTTTCATTTACCCTGTCTCCACTCAGAGGTTGTACTCCAGTGTCACAAGCCTCAGAAAGGTAATACAAAGCTAATGAGAAATACAGATACTCCTCCTAGCCATGCAGGTGTTTCTGTTCCTGTGCTTCTCAAAACCCTCCCCCTTTTTCTACTCCCTGATCCCACAGGTACATCTGCACCATCTCTCTGTTGCCTTTTTCCTTCTATATATGGCAGAATACTTCCCCCCCCCCCCCTTGTCCTATCTCGGCTTCTCTTTGCTGAGTTCATAGGGTACAATGGAAAATTGATCTGTGGAGAAGGCATTTCTCTCTTTAAATCGCTTCTCCAAGCCAAGTCAGCTGGCAGATTGGAGAATGCATTTAAAGTTAAAGTTGCTTTCTTCCCACCTCTCCTTCCCCATCTTCCTCGGGAGGTGGTGGGCTCTCCTTCCTTGGAGGTTTTTAAACAGAGTCTAGATGGCCATCTGACAGCAATGAAGATCCTGTGAATTTAGGGGGAGGTGTTTGTGAGTTTCCTGCATTGTGCAGGGGGTTGGACTAGATGACCCTAGAGGTCCCTTCCAACTCTAGGATTCTGTGATTCCTTCCTTCCTTCCCCTCATGCGCATGTCTTGCAACTCTCAAACATCGGATGCTTACTTTATGTGGCTCTTTCATTAAGTGAGTTTGGCTCTCCCCACGCCCAATGGCCTCCGTGCCGCCACAGCCCCGGGGGCTGGGGGTGGAGGGGTCCCCTGCCTGCTGTGTTGATCTGCTCCTCTGTCCAGTGCACTTTGATCTCAGCTAAGGAGCTGTGTTGTGTCCTCACAGCAACCCTTTGAGGTAGGTCAGGCTGATGGAGACTGGCCCCAAATTGCTTTGGAGTAGAGGGGACTGCTCCACTGTGCCACAGCCTGTTGGGGAGTGCAGTTTGAGTTCAAGGACCTGGGGGTTACCAGTAGCACAGGGGTGGCCAAACTGCTGCTCGGGAGCCACATGTGCCTCTTTCACACATATCGTGTGGCTCTCAAAACTCTCTTGAGTTACTCCTGAAGGTTTTGGATCTAAAATTGGTTGTGAATGGACATGTCTGTCACTCGAGGTTGCAAATTCCCCATGAGAACGCAGTTTCTAACACAGAGCTTTTGTTTTTGTGGCCAGTCCAGGTTTCTTGAAATCCCCACTGCCCTGTAGCTGGCTTGGAGAAGGCATTTGTCTCTTTAAATCACTTTGCCAAGCTAGCTGGTGACTTGGAGAGTGCATTTAAAGTTAAAGTATATTTCTTTCCACTTCTCCCTCCCTCCCCATCCATTTCCTTCCTCCCTCCCATTGTAGTGGTTAAGTGTGCAGACTCTTATCTGGGAGAACCAGGTTTGATTCCTCACGCCTCCACTTGCATCTGCTGGAATGGCCTTGGGTCAGCCACAGCTCTCGTAGCAATTGTCCTTGAAAGGGCAGCTTCTGGGAGAGCTCTCTCAGTGCCACCTATCTCACAGGGTGTTTGTTGTGGGGGAGGAAGATAAAGGAGATTGTGAGCCATTCTGAGACTCAGAGTGGAGGGCAGAATATAAATCATCTGTCTGTCTGTCTTCCTTCCTTCCTTGTGGCTTTCAAACATCTGACATTTATTCTGTGTGGCTCTTACATTAAGCAAGTTCGGCCACCCCCGCAATAGCGATTGTGCGTGATCCTGGCCTTCCTTTCAAAGCGTTCCAGGTAACATCGGTACAGAACTTCTGCAGCCACGGAGAAGTCCCCAAGAAGATTTTAAAAAGTAACCTGGATCACCTGGGGAAATGATAGGTAATGTGCTGGCATGGCTGCTGTTGGCACAGTGCTGTTAAATACTTCTGGGCCCCGTTTTTTTTTGAAAAATGGCTTAACTTTACTTGGATTACTCCTAGGTCAAAGTCCACCGGCTCCTCAGAGATCAACAAAAGTTCCAGAGTATAAGTTTTCAGGAATCACTTCCCGTTTCCGGCAGGTGGCACGGGGGAAATGATGTCACAGGAAGTGATGTCACTTCCTGTTTCCGGCGGTGGCATGATGTCACCGGAAGTGACGTCACTGGAAGTGACGTCACTTCCTGTTTCCGGTGGCGTGCACACACGTAGGGGGGCCCACATAAATTTTGGGCCCCGGGCCCCCAAAGCCCTAGCTACGCCCCTGGCTGTAGTGTCGTTTTCTGCTCCAGGGTGCAAAAGACCAGCAAAGCAGAACTCTACAAATCAAGGAACTCATCTCTGCTAGCCCTTCAGTGTTATGTCAAGCTCTACAACTGACTCCTTATGAACTTTTTTTTTTTTTAGGGGGGGGGGGAGATTTTGGAACCCTTTCCCCCACCCTCCCATCATTATGCTGTTATTCTTCAAATTTCATCAGGATTCATCAACACCATGATGGATCATTATTTTGAACAGGGTATAGTTTCAAGGTTTGCACCAACATTTCTTGTAATTTCCCAGCTGGCTGGTTTCACTCACATATTGGCTATAGCCTTTGAAGGCGGAAAGAGGAAAATAGTTCAAACTGTGAGCTATTTTATCTATTATTTAAAATATTTATTTATTTGGAACTTGGAACCCACCCTCTCTCTCTCTCTCTCTCTCTCGGCTTGGCTTCGCGAACGAAGATTTAAGAAGGGTGCAATAGTCCACGTTTGCTGCAGGCTCGCTGGTGGCTGACAAGACCAATGTGGGACAGGCAGGTCCGGCCACAGCGGCTGCAGGGAAAAGTCTGATTTAGGGTTGGTCCTGTAGCAGTGCGATTCTTCCTCAATCTCCTTTTGTCCTCAAGACCAGCTATGCGTGCGTTCTCAAAGGAAGAGACAGCCTGGTGGATGGTGTGCCTCCATGCTTTGCGATCTGAGGCTAGGTCAGACCACTGGTGATGGTTGATGTGACAGGTGCTAAGGGATTTCTTCAAGGAGTCCTTGTACCTCTTCTTTGGTGCCCCTCTATTTCGATGGCCGGTGGAGAGTTCGCCATACAGGGCAATAAAAAAAAATGTTTAAAGATATTAATCCAGCATTAAAAACTGAGACCAGTGTCAAAACATATACAATACAAACAGATCTCTGACAGCTGAAAATAACAGCTTCTAGACTACAATAGTATAAGAAAATAATCCTTTTTTTTAAAAGCCTTAATTAAAAGTCTGGGTGAGCACAGAAATATTTTAGCTTGGCATCTTGAAATGTGCAATGTAGGAACCAAGCAAACCTCAAGGGGAAGGAAATTCCATAAGTGAAGTGCCACGACTGGAAAAGCTTTGTCACTGGTTGCCACCAATCTAGGGCTGCCAGGTTTTGCATGGCTCTCGAGGGATAGATTCTCCATTGGCTAACAACATGCCTGGCATGATGACATCACCCAGAAGTGACATCATTGTGCAGGGATATTCTAGCATTTGAGCAAAAACTCTATGGTGCCATAGAGTTTTTACTCAAATGCTAGAGTGTCCCCCATGCAATGTGCCTGTTGTGATGACATCACTTCAGGGTAATGTCATCATGCTGGGTACATTAGGCACTAATGGAGCTCTTCAGGGGTAGTAATCCCCCCACTGGCCAGCTATGCCAGAGGGTTGGAGGTCCCCAAATCAGGGGAGCCCCTGTTTCCAGTAGGAGGCTGGGAACCCTACACCAACCTCACCCCTGAGGGTGGGTGCATAGAGAGAAGGGCCTCTGAGGCAGGTTTTAACTGGAGGGGGTAGAAAATATGAGAAGAGGCAATCCTTCAAGCACCCTGGCCCCAAGCTATTCAGGGTTGTAAAGGTAAGAACCAGGTAAGAACCAGGTAAAGGTAAGAGCCAGTTTGGTGTAGTGGTTAAGTGTGCGGACTCTTATCTGGGAGAACTGGGTTTGATTCCCCACTCCTCCACTTGCACCTGCTAGAATGGCCTTGGGTCAGCCATAGCTCTAGCAGAGGTTGTCCTTGAAAGGGCAGCTGCTGTGAGAGCCCTCTCCAGCCCCACCCACCTCACAGGGTGTCTGTTGTGGGGGAGGAAGGTAAAGGAGATTGTGAGCCGCTCTGAGACTCTTCGGAGTGGAGGGCGGGATATAAATCCAATATCTTCATCTTCTTCTTCTAAATTGTGCTTGGAAACAAATGCACTACCAGCGAAGATTTTCCAGCACTGAGACAATCTGTAACAATAACATGGTTGCTGCATTTTGGATGAGCTACAGTTTCTGGACCATCTTCAAGGACAGTAAATACATTTTAATAATCTAACCTGAATGTAATAAAAAGCATGGATCACTGTGGCCAGAGCATGCTTTATGATACAGGGCCATATCTGGCATATCCAGCTGTAGGCCAGGTCTCCCAGTCTACAAATCTGTTCCTTCAGGAGAAATTCAATCCCTCCAGGACAGGCTGATTCCTCAGTCCTCAAGCAGGTTTATCATTTACCAGCAGTATCTCATTCTTTTCTTGATTGAACTTCTTAGTTTATTGGCCCACATCTTTCCCATTCACATTTTCAGGCACCCATTTAAGACTTCCACAGACTCAAGCTCCACAGTGTTGTGAGTAGAAACTCTACCTCATGAGTGAAAAAAGCTAGCAGCATCAAAGTTGTGAGCGAGTTTACATTTGAGTATTATGTAAATTAGTTTTTTTTAACAAATATTACTTCCATAACCTTGTAAAAATCTCAGAATAAATTATTTTAAATTATATTTATACTATATGTTTAAAATAATTTAATTATTATAAGAGAGAACAGAATCAAATTTCATCCACTCCTTTCCAATATACCAGCAGACTTGTCCTCCAGAGAACAGGTCTCCCCACCCCTTTCTACTATATTGGTAGACCTGGACTCCAGAGGACAGGTCCTCCCACCCCAATCCACTATATTGATAGGCCTGTGCTGAGGCTTAGAAAACATACCAGCACTTGTGGGGGAAGGGGCTCTTGCAGTCTACTTTGTTTTGTTTAGAAAAATATGGCAACTAGCATTACAAGTCAAGTATAACAGAGGAGGAACAATCACTATCAAAACCCTGCCTAACATAACAAACAGGAAGTTGCTTAAATGTTATCAACCTACCCAAACTACTTATTTATTTAAATATTTATATTCCACTTTTCCCTGTGACTCAAGGTAACTTACAAATTGTTACAGGCAATGCTTTAAGTCTCTTAATTCTGATGGGGAAATTAGCTAAGAGACTAGGTAGAACGAATTTAGGAGTGAAGACCTTTTCTTTCAATGATACGGAGTTCGGGTTTTCAGCCAAGAATAGTCCAAGCAATTGTACTTTTATAATGTTTACTTAGGATATGTAGCAAGAGGATTTACACACACACAGGTCCATATACAAGCAATCAAGAGACTAAGAAAACAGAGGTTATTGATAGAGGAATTCAAGGGTTTGCTGAAGTGGGTAATAGTCACCTGATCCAGAAGAGGAGACATCCATTCAAGGGAAAGTACACAGAGAGGAACGCGAACAATCAGCATAATGCACCCTATAGATCCAATTAAAGGAGTAATGGGCGGTACAGACTGCAAATCCTACAGAATAGACACCAAGGTGGATTTTGACCCACACTATATAGGGGTTCGACAGATGGTGGTTGTTAGTTACCAAGGGGCTTTGATGTTCCATTGATGGCTATCTTGAATCGCTATGTTGGGAAACTTCGCACATTTTGCTAGGGTGATAAGTTCAGAGCAATTGAATAATTTGTTACTGGTTTTTGGCTGACACTTGGAAAGGAATCAAAGACCTTTAAGGGTAAGATCAATCAAATTATGCATTTGATTGGAGTTAGCAAGGTAGAAGTGATAGGCTGAAGGAAGGGACAATTGGCAAGTAGCAGACGATCAGAGTGAGAGTAATACTTACCCACATGTTATTATGCATCCCATGTTATTATGCATCCCATTTGGGTGGAGGTGCTGGAGGGGGGAGGAATGGTTGAAACTATGCTGGGAAACAGACTTCAGGCGCCAACCAAAACAAGCTCTCTACTGGGTCCACTCCACCTGTTTAGATGGAGTGTTTTCTTGGCCTGTCTTTGGTCGGACTCCATTTTAACAGAAGTAGGAGACCCTCTCTCTTTATTTGCACTGGGGTACTCCGTTTTTATCAGGCAGCGCCTCTCAGTAACAAATCATACTGAAAAACATAATAGGGGTGTGAAAAAAATATTTTTCTGGCTCCGTTGTAGCCTATGGAGACCATTATAGTCAATGGACCCATAGGCTATAATGGAGAATCAATCTGAGGTTACCTGGGCCTCTGGGAGGACTTTTTTGAGGAAGAGGCACCAAATTTGCAGCATAGCTGATGGTTCAATTCCGGGGGGTCCAGTTCTATGGAACTCTGAAGGGGGTGCCCCCATCCTCCATTGTTTCCAATGGATGGAAAAAAGTCCCTTGTGGGCTGAAGCAAAAATGCCTGAGCTGCCTGTTGAAATTTTGTGCCCCAGCACCCCCTAGCACAGTTTAGAGGGAACTATGCACCTAACTCAGTCTTTAAGGAAAAGTAAAGCTAGGTTTCATATGAATATTAGTGGCACATTACTCCAAACCCCCTGAAGATCTCTCCTGGTGGTTTCAGGTAGACGTTAAACAGCATATTTTCTTCTGGTTCAAGGCAGCTTTACACATCCCAGTGAAAACATGACAGTGAAAACAATATAAAATTTATAATGTCTCCAAAAAAATGTACAATGTCTCCTGAATATTCCTAACAATGGAGCTTCCCTCATCTTCTGAGTTGTTCATTCCACAGAGTGGGAACTACAGTAGAGAATGAATGGGCTTTAACTGATGCCAACTTAATTGGGGGAGGGGGGACAGCAAATAGGTGGTAGCCTGAAGATGCATGGGAAGATATGAGAGAATATGGTTCTTTAGACTGTGCCTCCTAGGCCAAAATGTGTGAATAAAGTCATAACCAGCTTCTTGATTTGGACTCAAAGTCAAACTGGCAGTAAATGTAGCTGTTTTAACATAAATAAGATATGTTCCTATTAGCTAGCCCCTTCACTGTTCTGAACTAGCCGCAGTTTCTGCGTTATGTTCAAGAGCAGGCCAATGTAGAGTACATTTCAGTAATTCAGCTGCTGGATTACAGTGTGGCCTGATCAGATGAATCAGATGAAAGGGCAGAGCTGGCAAAACAAATGCAGCTGAGCCAACCTGCTTTTCAAACAGCAAGGCTGGATCCAGGAGAACTCTAGGTTCTTAGCTTGTGCTGCAAAAGGCAGAGCTTAACTCAACTGAAGACCACTTAAGCCAAACAAGAGAATTTATTTCTGCCAATTAGTCTTTACTCTGCTTGTGGATGTGCTTTTTAAAAAAATTGGTTTCTCCCATCATCTCTTTATTTTGATTCTTTGGTGGCTTTAGAATGACGCAAAGCTAGTCTACTTCAAATGTTCATTTTCTAGAAAGCCTTCTTCCTCAATCAACTACCTGTTCCACGACTAAGCCCAGACCACCAGAAATTCCTGTCACAGTCTCTTCCTTTCTTCCTTCTTGTTGTTTAGGGAACTTTCAGATAAAGGACAAAGGGAAACCAAAGATGAGGTGATATTCCATAGTGATTCCTATGCTAACTTCCTGTGCTATAAAGCACATTGGGATAATCTCAGTCCATGACACATCACACCAGGCAGGGTGTCTTACTTGATTTTACTAGGTTTCTACATTGTTCTCACACTAGATGAGTCATCACTGACCTCTCACTGACCTTTCCCTTCTATAAAGAAGAAAATGTTATATATTTTTTCTGCCCAATAAACTGCAACTACCTGTTCAAATTTCAGGCAAAGTTTCTTAGGGCTATAGTTCCATTAGAGTGTATAACATTTCTCTCTCTCCTTTTCTCCTCATGTTATTTTCCCCTCTTGATAAATGGTTCCAATTCAAATCTACTTACTGTAGACGCTTTCTGAGATTATGTGTGTTGCTATAGGAACAGGAGTATCATTTAAACAGCCAAGTTGAACAAATTGTAAAAAATCAACCAGAATAGCGTTATCGAGCAGATGCCTGTACTTTGGCCTCACACCACGGATAAGTGGGCTTAAGACCAATGAGCCTGTTTAATGTTTGACAGCTGTATGACTCTGGAGAAGTAGTTGTGCCTATGAGCCTGCTTAGGTGCCCATCTACAGCCTGGACGGTAGGAAGAACAGTACCAGCTTAAGAACAGCATTACTAAATATAAAATCATCTTGGGAAAGCAAATGTAGAGGGATGAAATGGGACCCTTTAAAATCAATAAGGATGTCCTTAAAAAAGTGTTTGTGCATTAATGAGAATCTTTTAGAGAATTAAAATTAAGCAGCATATAGGAGTTCTTGTAGTATTGACATTTTCAGAATGGATGGAACTTCTTTAAAGATTGTGGTTGCATATAAATGACCTTTTTTCTTGCAATAGTTCACTGTGCAGAACAATTTCAGCACATTAGCTGCTTATAAATTATGGATTTGTATTTAAAATAATGTATAAAAACATGAGGGCCCAGATCACTATGTTGCCAGGCGTGCCTTTTGTTATCTTTGGCAAATCAGGCAGCTAGCACCATATCTATCCCCCCAGGACCTGGCTACAGTGATCCATGCAATGGTCACTTCCAGACTAGACTACTGTAACTCGCTCTACGCTGGCTTACCCTTTAGACTGATCCAGAAACTGCAGTGGGTAAAGAATGCGGTGGCTCACCTGCTGACTGCACCACCTTTATGGCTGGTTTTAGTTTTAACGTTTAAAGCCTTATGTGGCTTGGGACCAACATACCCATGGGACTGTGTCATGAGCCCTGACGAGGAGGAGCTGGAAGGGTTAACAGACCTGGAAGAGTTGCCAGCCAGTTCCTCAGCTGAACAAACAGCAGCTGTCCCATCAATCACTCTCCAGGCACCAGTATCAGCTCCTCCAAGCTCTCCTCCTCCCATCTCAAGAGTTCGAAGCAGGCTCTGGAAAAAACTTTCAGAGCGAAGACATGAGGCACACTGATGCTTCAGATCTCTCAGCCCTCAGTTCTAGCAGAGTCACTGCCACCCAGGGAGCAGGCTGATTGAGACTCCCATATAGCTCTCACCCAGGACGTGGTAACCTCGTGGAGGCAATAAGTCTATCCTCTGGCTTGCATCCATGTGTCACGAGCTGGGGCCAGGCCAGGCGAAGTCCAGGGGCAGTCCAAGGTCTGTAACCGGTGAGCAAGAGTGTCCAAGGTGCCAAAGCGTCATCCAGGTATCGTAGGTCAGAGGTTCAGAAGCCGTAGTCAGGGGGTCCAGAAGTCAAGCCAAGGTCAGGAGGTCCAAAGTCAAAAGCCGAAGTGGATGCTAGGACGTCAGGTAGATGACTAGTTGCTTCCACAAAGCCTTCTCTCAAAACCTACAGCTATATAGCCCTCTGCTGTCTGTTGCCCATTTGGGCTAATTGCTGACTCAGAGGGCAGCCAGGATCCTGCTGGGACTCAAGCACCCTCACTCCTAGAAGGGCCAGAATCCTTTCAAAACTCAGGGCTCAGAGAGCGTCTTGCTTGTGAGCGTGCCACCCTCCTCCGATCCCTGAGGTCCTGACGAAGGCGGTCACACACACGAGCCACCCGAGAGGGCGAGGCAGGGGGGCTTGGATCTTCTCCAGCAAGAGGCAGGGGCACTGGTGCAGGTGGCAGGGGCACAGTTTCTTCTGTAGGCTCGGCTTCTTCTGCAGGGCCCCCAGCACCCATGACACCATGCTCCTTCCTGATCCAGACCTGCTTGATTTCCTTGGCACCCTGACCTTTTGGCTTTTGGACTGTTGTGTCCTAGGTTCAAATGGAGAACTGTTACTTTTGGAGGGAACTGTTACTTTTGGAGGGAAGCTGAACAAGCCAAGCTTGTACTCCACACCAGGGTTCCAAAGAAGGCCTAAGCGTGCCCAATCAGGGGAAGGATTAAAACATAAGTAGCCAATCAACATCTAGGCTCATACTGTACCCTGATAGGCCCTTAGGCCTCTGTAAATAGCCAATCCATGTACATAGTTAAGGTCCAATCAGAAGGGGGCAAGAATTGTATAAAAGGAGCGGGAGGTTTGAATAGAGCTCAGTCTGTGTTGGTGTTCCTGAAGTAAAGCTTGCTGAAATCACTCTCCGACTCTGGTCTCTTACTGCGCCGACCCCAGTACTTTACACTGGCGACGAAGGTGGGATGCCAGTAAGAACCAGCAACAGAACCAGGAACACGGAAAGGTGGCTAAATCCAAGCCATCTGGGTCCCCACCTCCGCTCTGCGCACACCCCAGCTCGCAAGCCGCCCAGACACGCTGCCAAGAATGGAGGCTCCAGCCAACCTCCTGCAGCCCTTTAGCATCGATCGCCCCGAGCTGTGGGACTCGTGGGTCGAAGGCTTCCAGTCATACCTGACCTTTCGGAAGATTACAGAGACTACCATGCAGAGAGCTCTGCTTATCAGTACGTGTGGCACGGAGACCGTGGACTTAGCCAGGGCTCTTCTCCAACCCAAGAAGCTCTCAGAGACGCCGGTGGACGACATCATCAGCGCTCTGGAGAAGTATTTCCAGCCCCAGCCAACCAAGCTCACCCGGCACTGGGACTTCCGACAAAGGACACAGAAGGCAAGCGAAACCACGATGGCGTTCTTGACAAGCCTGCGCCGAGTGGCAAGCCGATGCAGTTTCACAGACCTCAACGAAGCCCTTCTCGACCAGTTTGTATGGGGCTTGAGGGACGAAAAACTAGTACAGAAACTCCTGTCCCTCTCCGAGTGCGACCTAACAAAGGCAATCGATGTGGCCACCAGCTGGGAGAAGGGCAGATCAGCAGGGCCACGGCTGACAAGACAGGCTGCGGCACACCAGATCAACCCTGAACCATCTACAGAGGACTCAGACAAGGACAAAGCTCTACAAACCGGCTATCGTTCAGCAGGAAGGAAGACCACCCATACCCCACAGGGCATGAGACACAAGACACCACCTGCATGTGCAAGCTGCGGGGGCCAGCACGAGCGAAAGACCTGCCGATTCCGGAATGCCACCTGTCGACTCTGCAGCAAGGAAGGCCACATCGCCTGCGCCTGCAGATCCACATCCCGAGCACGCGTCCCGCAAAGATCTGCGCACTCCGAAGGCCAGCCAGACTTCGAGACGGACGCTCTCCACGCCCACCAATACCCAGTACAGTACCTACCCTCGCCAGTCAGGCCCTCCAAAATCCGGGTCAATGTAGAGATCGGGGGGGTGCCCTGCCAAATGGAGGTGGACTCTGGGTCAGCATCATCTATTATAGCGGCAGAGACATTTTTTAAAATCCCCACCAGGCTGAGGCCTCGTCTCAGGGACCCGGGGTTTACCTTAGTGGACTTCCAGAAGAATAAGGTGCCTATCTTGGGAGTGGGCCCGGTCCCAGTCGAATACAAGGGGTTCAAGGGCCAGCTACAAGTGCTAGTGGTCAAGAACCACCTTACAAACCTTTTGGGTCTCGACTGGTTCAAGCCCCTGGGAATAGAGATCAGGGGGGTCAATAAGACTGTCGGAGTGGACTTTAACAAGGTTTGCAAAGAGTTCCCGGCCGTTTTCGATGGCACCTTGGGCTGCTACACGGGTCCCCCGGTTACACTACACCTCGACCCCACAGTGCGGCCTATTAGGCTTAAAGCACGGCGAGTTCCATTCGCGCTCAAGCCTAAAATTGAGGAGGAACTGGATAAACTGATTGCACAGGGAACACTAGAGCCTGTCACCCACGCAGCCTGGGAAACGCCCATCGTGACTCCAGTCAAGCCCAGTGGGGAAGTGCGGATTTGTGCAGACTATAAGTGCACCCTCAACAAGGCTCTTCAGGCCCACGCATACCCTGTGCCCATCGTCAGCCACGTTTTAGCCACCCTAGCCGGCGCAAAAATTTTTGGCAAGTTGGACTTGGCCCAAGCTTACCAACAGCTGCCGGTGGATGAGGCCACGGCCAACGCCCAAACAATTGTGACCCACCGGGGGGCCTTTAGAGTAAAGCGGTTGCAATTTGGCGTGAGTGTGGCTCCGGGGTTGTTCCAGGAACTCATGGACTCTCTTTTAAAAGGACTTCCCGGAGTCGCTCCATTCTTCGATGATGTGCTGATCGCTGCAGCCTCGCCTGAAGAATTCGCCGCCCGCCTTAGAGGAGTCCTACAACGTTTTGAAACAGCCGGCCTCAAGGTCAAACGGGAGAAGTGCCTCCTGGGCGTGGATCGGGTGGAATTCCTGGGGTTCTCCATCGATGCCCAGGGGGTCCACCCCTCCGACGCCAAGCTGCGTGCCATCAGAGATGCTCCAGCGCCCACCAACAAGCAAGAACTCCAGGCCTTCCTCGGCCTCCTAAACTTTTATCATGCTTTTCTCCCCCACAAGGCAGCGGTGGCCGAACCCCTGCACCGGCTTCTAGACAAGAACCGACCCTGGGCGTGGGGCCGCCAGCACGCTAAAGCCTTCCAGGATATCAAGGGCCTCCTGATGTCCAACTCCGTCCTTGCCCATTTCGACGAGACCCTGCCCTTGGTCCTGGCATGCGACGCATCCCCTTATGGCGTGGGGGCAGTTCTGGGCCACCGACTCCCTGATGGGACCGAAGTCCCTATCGCGTACTACTCACGGACCCTCTCGTCGGCGGAGCGGAACTACGCCCAAATCGACAAAGAAGGGTTGGCAGTTGTGGCCGGCGTCAAAAAATTTCATGATTACATCTACGGCCGGCCCTTTACCCTCTATACGGACCACAAACCCCTCTTGGGCCTCTTTGCATCAGACCGGCAGACCCCTCAGGTGTTGTCCCCACGGGTCCTCCGTTGGTCCATTTTTCTAGCCGGCTACACTTACACCCTAGTGCATCGCCCAGGCAAGGCAATGGGCCATGCTGACGCCCTGAGCCGCTTGCCCTTGCCTGACGTGGATCCCGATCCAGCCCCGGCTCATCAGATCCTACTGATGGACATGCTTCCGGACAGGCCATTGCTCGCCCGCGACGTTGCTGCCTGCTCCGCTCGTGATCCAGTCCTCTCCCGTGTTTTGGACTGGGTGGGGAGGGGGTGGCCCAAGGGCTCAACTGGGCCGGAATTTACTCCGTTTGCAGCCCGGAAAGACGAACTATCCACCCACAAAGGCTGCCTACTATGGGGCAACAGAGTCGTCATCCCCAAACTCTTGCAAGACCAAGTGCTTAGAGCCCTGCACGAGGCACACCCGGGCATAGTCCGCATGAAGGCTCTCGCACGAAGCTATGTCTGGTGGCCCGGCCTCGATGCAGAAATTGAGGCTTGGGTTAAAAGGTGCCCAACATGCCAGGTGTCAAGGCCTGACCCCCCACGTGGCCCAGTGCAACCATGGGAATCCACCAAAACCCCCTGGTCAAGACTGCATATGGACTTTGCTGGCCCCTTCCATGGGCGGACTCTACTCATACTAGTGGATTCATACTCCAAGTGGTTGGAGGTGGTCCAGGTGCCCTCGCCATCATCGCAGGCAACCATCACGGCTCTGAGGGCCATCTTTGCAACCCACGGGTTGCCGGAGACCATCGTCACCGACAACGGCACAGCATTCACGTCCGCAGTGTTCCAGGACTTCTTAGCCAGGAACCTCATCAGGCACATTCGCTCTGCCCCGTTTCATCCAGCCACCAACGGCCAGGCAGAGCGGATGGTGCGCACAGCAAAGGAGGCCTTGAACCGTCTGGGCCCCTCAGACTGGCCAAAAGACTTGGCGTGTTTCCTAATGGCCTACCGGACCACACCCACCGCCTCCACAGGTCGCAGTCCAGCCGAACTCCTCATGGGCCGCCGCATCACCACCCTGCTGGACAAGCTGCACCCTGACCGAGCCCCAGACAGGCGACCAGCGCCGGAACACCTTAAAGCCCCCAGAGGGTTCTACCCAGGTGAGACAGTGTGGGCACGGAACTATGCCACCACTGGCCCCGCCCGGCTCCCTGGAAAGGTGGACCACGTCACAGGACCGGTCTCCTATGCAGTGACCTTGGAGGGTGGACATCTCCTGAGGCGACACATCGACCAACTCCGTGGTCGCCTGCCTGCCGGGGAGCCAAGGTCAGAGGCTCCAGATCCGGACAACGTAAGTCCCCATGAGCCTGACACAGAACAGGGTTCCGTGGAGCCCGCTTCGGCCCAGCAGGAGGAGACCCCCGACCGCGCAGCTGAACCCAGGTCTTCCGGGGCTGCCGTCCCAGATGTCTCCAGCTCTGCAGCCGCGGAACCACCAACCGAGTCAGAACGCCCAGTCCCCTCGGAGCTCCGACGCTCGACACGAGACCGCCGCCCTCTGGCATATCTCCAGGACTATGTCACCTGATAGCTGGAACTATGGGGGGAGGGGTGTTGTGTCCTAGGTTCAAATGGAGAACTGTTACTTTTGGAGGGAACTGTTACTTTTGGAGGGAAGCTGAACAAGCCAAGCTTGTACTCCACACCAGGGTTCCAAAGAAGGCCTAAGCGTGCCCAATCAGGGGAAGGATTGAAACATAAGTAGCCAATCAACATCTAGGCTCATACTGTACCCTGATAGGCCCTTAGGCCTCTGTAAATAGCCAATCCATGTACATAGTTAAGGTCCAATCAGAAGGGGGCAAGAATTGTATAAAAGGAGCGGGAGGTTTGAATAGAGCTCAGTCTCTGTTGGTGTTCCTGAAGTAAAGCTTGCTGAAATCACTCTCCGACTCTGGTCTCTTACTGCGCCGACCCCAGTACTTTACATGGACATTGACTTCTGGTTCCAGTTTGTGATTCTGCATTGGTGACTTGGCTCCTGCTTGCCATCCTGGACTTTGACCTTGGACTGGCTTTGGTCTCCTGCCTGCCTGCACCCTGAGAACATGACAGACTGTTTCCTTCTATATATGCCCAGGAGGTCATTACGTTCAGCCTCCCAACATCTGGTGGCCGTCCCTGGCCCAAGAGATGCCTGCTTTGCCTCAACTAGGGCCAGGGCTTTTTCAGTCCTGGCCCCAACCTGGTGGAATCAGCTCCCTACAGAGATCTGGGCCCTACCTGGCTTATTAGCCTTCCATAAAGGAAGAAAGGAAGGAAGGAGAGAGGGAAGGAGGGAGAGAGGGAGGGAAGGAAGGAGGGAAGGAAGGGAGGGAAGGAGGGAAGGAAGAAAGGAAGGAGGGAAGGAAGGAGGGAAGGAGGGAAGGAGGGAAGGAAGGAAGGAAGGAGGGATGGAGGGAGGGAAGGAAGGAGGGAGGAAGGAAGAAAGGAAGGAGGGAGGGAGGGAGGGAAGGGAGGAGGGAGGGAGGGAAGGAAGAAAGGAAGGAAGGAGGGAGGGAGGGAGGGAGGGAGGGAGGGAAGGAAGGAAGGAAGGAAGGAAGGAGGGAGGAAGGAAGGAAGGAAGGAAGGAGGAAGGAAGGAGGGAGGGAAGGAAGGGAGGAGGGAAGGAGGGAAGGAAGGGAGGGAGGGAAGGAGGGAGGGAGGAAGGAGGGAGGGAAGGAAGGGAGGAGGGAGGGAGGGAAGGAAGGAAGGAAGGCCGGCCGCCCCCTCCCGCCAGCCGCCTCCCCCACTTTCGGCCCCCTCCCTCCCTACTTACCTTCATCCAGGGCGGGTGGCGGCCTCTCCTCCGGGCGGCTGGTGCTGCTGGCGGGGCCTTCCCCGCCCACGCGCGGGGCCCGGCGGTGGTGGCGGAGGCCTCTCCGCGGTCTCCGCTGGTCGCTGGAGGCCCTCCAGCAGCCTGTCGCACCCCTACCTTCTCCCCCCCAAAGGTGTCCCTGGCTGACCTTCAGACATTATGGCCACCCTAGTTAGCAGGCTGACAATACTGTATGGTTGCCTAACAATGGCCACTGAGAACATTCTATTCTTCAAGCTACAAGCACTGCTTCTATTATTTGGGGTTTTGAAATCTCTCCCCAAGTGTTGTTTTTTTTTTAAGAGTTCAGATTTTTCTGCAAACCTAGGACATTCTTCACATTTTTTAAAAAAATCTGACTTATTTGTTCATGGCTCCAGTCTCCAGATTTAAGCATCCACAAGTTTGGCCATGCTAAAAATTAGATTAATATGACATGGAGACTGACATAGAGACATGACAGAGAGAGAATATCTTAAATATTCACTAGTGGCATCCCCTTTATCCATTGCACCCATATTGTATTCTGCTGTTCAGTGGAGATTTATGATCAGCAGTTTGGAGTGTGGATTGCATCACCATCTGCTAGCTTCTATAAAGGAGCTTAAACCTTAACTCAGTTTTTTAAAAACTTAGAAAACTAAATGTTGTGTTAGTTTTATTTTTAAAGAAACATTCCTTGTTGATTTTGTTATAAAGAAACTGAACGTTACCCTCCAACACCTCATCAACGGGGACATAAAAACCTTGCTTTTTACAAATTCAGAGTATTCTGTTTCTTCAGTTCTTGGTTATGGTAACTTCTTCATTTGTGTGGGAAACTGGAAAACTGCTAAGAAGATCCAACCTTTGGCTCTCTGGACATGATTCCTTTTGACAAGAAGGGAGTTAAGACATAATTCTGTTATTATACAGTATTACAAGCATGACCTGGTCATGGAATAATGGCAGAGATACATCATTAGGAATATGTTACTATAATTCTCCATGAGATATACCAGGGGTGGCCACATAGAATAAACATCAGGTGTTTGAGAGCAGGGCCAGACCTAGACTGTTTGGCACCCTGGGCAAGGCTAATTACTTGCACTCCCCCCTTTTCTATTGTATAGGCCCATAAGATAGAATGGAGAGATTGGGCCGCCGCTGCAGCGCAACCCCAGAGAAGGAGTTCAAAGTTTGAAACCCCTTCTCTAGTGTCCATTCTATCCTGTGGGTCCATAGGATAGAATGGAGATATTGGGTCACAGCAACCTCAGAAAAGGGGTTGCCCTGCCAGCCCATGCCTCTTGGAGACTCCAAGAGGTGTGTGGGGGGAGATCCTTTCTCTGTTTTTGCACCCCAGGGGTGCAAAAGCGGGGAGAAAGCCCCACTGCCCATGCCTTTCGGAATCTCCTAGGGGCACAGGAGGAGATCTTTGCTTTGCTTTTGCACCCCAGGGTGCAAAAGCAGGGAGAAAGCCCTGCCTCCGATGTCTCTTGAAGACTTTGAGAGGCGTATGTGTGGGAAGTCGAAGAGGTGCCCAATTCTCACCCCTGGATCACCTGTGCCCTAGGCGATAATTGAATTTGCCTAGTGGGCAGTCCAGCCCTGTTTGAGAACCACAAGACATGAACAAATATTACACACACATCTATATTAAAACTCTAAATATTTTCTTTCACAGAAAGATAAAAAATACATGTATGCACTTTACAAGCGATACTCCCTCTAAGCTGTGGAGTCTTGTGAGCAACAATTCTACTTTGTGAGCTACTGGCATTAAAAGTTGTGAGCTACTGTATAAATTAGCTTGCTCTGGGGCTATTCTTTTTCTGAATTAAGACAAAAATGTGTGAAAAAATGTCAGCTAGCTCACACTAACTCACTTTAGAGGGAACACTGTTTACAACACAACCTTGCTAGAAGAAACTTTTTAAGAAGCAAAAGTTGGGTATAACAGTCCCAATAAAACCACAGGGAAAGGTTAGGGAATTATTTTTTGGCACCAGCGTGAGGAAGAAACACAAATGTACCATATGAACCACTGATCACCGTTTGCATTATTATGCATCTCTCTTTAGGTTAGTAAATATAGCTCCTACAAGGGTATAAAACACCCTCTTTAATTCCATGCCTCCTTCCAGTAGCTCCCTCTGTTTTTGCCTTCTCTTTCCCCGCTGTAGGTCTCTGGGTGACTTCTGTAGTAGATGAGATGAGCTTGAAAGCCTGCCTATTTCCCCTTCCTTCCCTGCTTCACACATGGCAGAAATAGTCATCTATCTATGAGTTAGCATTCAGAGGCTGACTGAGGTCCCAATCCAAAGCACACTTACTTGAGAGTAAGCTTGCATTAAGCTCCTCCTCAACTTTCAGGAGCCACACAATATGTGTGAAGAAGCCCCATGTGGCTCCCAAGCACAGTTTGGCCACCCTTGGGATATGCTATCATATCAATTTCTGAGCATAAATCAAGCTGCTGGTTTTGATTCCTTAAAAAGTTGGGCCTTATGCAACTGTGAGGCCACTTGGTCAGTCTACTATTCCCAATTTCTGAAAATATCTTCTTAGCTGACCTATATTATTCCAGTCAGACAACATAAAGAGACACTCCTAGCAGCTATTTAAAAACTGGGATTCATTACCACTACCATCTAGGAACCTAGTCAAAAATAAGACCTGGAAGACATATTTCTAGTGCCAGGCTGCTGACAGCAATATTCTGTTCTTTATCACATTGTGACCCACTATAATTGTCAAGGTCTTGCCATGTGAGGTGGAACCATCATGTGCTGAGAAATCCCAAGGCTACCAGTAGCTGGCAGAGCATGGGACTAGGCACATTTGCTACAGAAAAGCTGTACTGAGCACCATAAAGAATTTCTAAATGTAAGTTAAAGCAGAGAGAGGACCATAGCCATTTTCAGCATTTAGAAAGCAGTGGGAAAAAACTAGTCACAGTTTCAAATCCCTATTGATTTCAAAAAGACATTGGCATGACTAACCGTCTTTTGACATAAGCCTACATATTCATTCTTTAAAACTGGCTTTAAATGTGTTTGCATGGATTGTGATATTCCTGAGTCCAAGACAGTGTTGAAAAGCTAAGTACATTCAGAATGAATGGATGTTGCCATTAAAAGAAAAATCTGTATGTTATTGCTGGTTTCAGTTTGTCTTTCATTACTCACTGAAGTTTCTGAGGTTTTTAATGTCATTTACACACAATGTATGCAAAATGAATTGAAGCATGAACAGTGTTAGAAAATACTTTTTTTGTGGAAACTGGCACATGGAAACAAAAAAATGGTGAAAAAAATAAAATGGTGAAATCTAAATGAAAATGTTTGAATTGAACCAGAGCACCTATTAGGGTTACCAAGCACTGGGCACATCACGTGGGGACTCTCTAGCAATTTGGGGGAAATGCTATAGTTTCATGAAGGGATGCTCTAGCAATTTCCCCAAAATTGCTAAAGTGTCCCTGTGCAAAACCATAGAGTTTTGTCCAAATTGCTAGATCATCCCCATGTGACGTGCCCAGCATGACAACATCATGTCCAGGTGATATTATCATGCCGTGTGCTGCCACGCTTGATGGAACTCTTTGGGGGTGGGGATCCCCTTGGCAGCCCACTCCATGTTGGCAGATTGGGGGCCCTGAAATCAGGGGAAACCCTGTCCGCACAGGGAGCTTGGGAAGCCTAGCACCTATGAAGTGCAGTCTCGTGTCTGAAATTCACATGAGCATCCTTGCTCTCCTGCCAGTCCAGCAACAATTGAATAAATATGGAATTGGCAAGAGAACAGGAGCCCTCTACACAAACTCCCATTTCTGTAAAATAAATGGAACTGACTAGGCAGGAATCAGGAGTGACAGGAACATGCACTGTCATGCTCTGCGTCTTAATCAGAGCCTGAAGTGAGGGAAGCAGTAGAGAGACAGCCCTCATATTTCCCTCACCAGATATAATGGACAGCAGTTGGACAGAGATTTCACTAACTATTCACTAATGCTGGCTCCTAAAAGCCTATGATGACTCATCCGTAATCTGGCATGTGAATTTCTTGGATGCCATGAGTTTCAAACCAGATTGATGCTATTGCTTCTGAGGCATTGTGGGGCAGCCAGAGTGTGATACTCTCACCCTGCCTTGCTGTGTGCATTGTAATAGGATTGGGAGTTATTGTTTCCTTCCAAGTGCAGAGAACACAGATTAAAATACATTATAAAGTCTGTCAGTGTTCATTGTCAGATTCATGTTCTCCTTTGCTCTACTATAAACTCCATAACTATCATCAGTTTGGAGCAAGATGGCAGTCTTCACAGCATTTTCATAATATAGATATTTATTTGTCCTTGGAACGTGACATTCTTATTTTTCAGAAGAAACCTTAAGTAAACCAAATGATAAAATTCTATTAATTTAGATTAATTTCTGAAAATTAGTAGAGAACAAAACCAAGTACAGCTTTTGAAGGGGGGACTAGGGGTAAAAGACTGAGAAATTGAAGCTGGAGAATAAGTTTTTAAGCAGGGTTTGCAGGGGTTTTTTTAAAGATTGTGAAAACCTGAAATTCCAATTTAGTCAGGGATGATCATGAGATAAATGAAGCAAGTACCGTATTTTTTGCTCCATAAGACGCACCTGAGCATAAGACGCACCTAGTTTTTAGAGCTGTTTGTGTGAATTTAGAGGCATTTGTGTGAATTTTTTGCAGTATTCACTCCTTAAGACACACACACTTTTCCTTCCACTTTTTTTGGGGGGAAAAGTGAGTCTTATGGTGCAAAAAATACGGTACATATTTATTCCATTAGTAAATTGATTTGCTTTGTTTATTTATTTATTTATATTCTGCATTTATCACTGAGACTCGGTTTTAAGCAATTTTATTAGTAACATATGGTAATTAATTTCAATTTCAATAATAACTACTTTTTTATCCCACATATTACTTTCTACCCACCCCTCCCCCCGTTACTTGACCCCCGCTGGTGTTCTATACTTAAAATATTAGTATTAAAGGTACCCTTAATTAATAAGAACCAAAATTAATATCCTCCTCCCTCTTATACTTAATCATTATCAAAAATTGTCCAATGTCCTTTTATTTTCCACTCTTTTTCTACGTATCTTCTAAACCTTTTCCACTCCATCTTAAATACTTCTAAATCATAGTCTCTTAAGGTTCTTGTTAACTTGTCCATTTCACTCCATGTCATAACTTTTACAATCCAATCCCATTTCTCTGGTATTTTTTCTTGCTTCCACAACTGTGCATACAATGTCCTAGCAGCTGAGAGCAAGTACCAGATTAAAGTTCTATCTTCTTTTGGAAATTTTTCTATTTGTAATCCCAACAGAAAAGTCTCTGCAACTTTGTTAAATTCATATCCCAAGATCTTAGAAATCTCTTGTTGAATCATCTGCCAATAATTTTTCACTCTTTCACAAGTCCACCACATATGGTAGAAAGAACCTTCATGTTTTTTACATTTCCAACATCTGTCTGGCATCTTATTGTTCATCTTTGCCAACTTTTTAGGAGTCATATACCATCTGTACATTATTTTAAAACAATTTTATTTGATATTCTGACATGTTGAGAGTTTCATAGAGTTCTTCCACAAATATTCCCATATATCCATCTGTATTTCTTTATTTAAATTGATTGCCCACTTAATCATTTGAGATTTCACTACTTCATCTTCCGTAGACCATTTTAAAAGTAGCTTATAGATTTTCAAAATTAATTTTTCATTATCTCCAAGCAGAACTTTTTCCATTTCTGTTTGTTCTTGTCTTATTCCTTTACCAAACTCTTTATTTGTTGCATTTGAAACCAATCATACTTATAATTCAGCTCCTCAACAGTTTTCAACTCTATTTTACCGCTTTGTATTTTTAATAGTTGATTGTATGACATCCATTTTCCCGCTCCTAACTCAACTGTTATTTTTATTACTTCTGCTGGCACTATCCATAGTGGTTTTCTCTCATCGCCATATTTCTTATACTTCATCCAAATATTTAACAAATTATTTCTTATATAATGGTGAGAGAAAAAGAATCTGTCTTTTTCTTCCCATAGTACATGTAAGCGTGCCAGCCGAATTTATTTCCATGACTTTCCAACGTTAAAAGTTTTTTATTCAATAGCATCACCCAATCTTTTATCCACACTGGACAAACTGCTTCATGATATAGTCTTAAATCTGGTAATTGGAATCCTCCTCTTTCTTTAGCATCTATTAAAACTTTCATTTTAATCCATGGCTTCTTTCCAGCCCATATAAATTCTGAAATCTTTCTTTGCCATTTATTAAATTGTTTACTATCTTTCACAATCGGAATAGTTTGGAATAAATACATCATTCTTGGCAAAATGTCCATCTTAATTGCAGCTATTTGCAGCTATGCTCCCAAGCAATGACAAATTAAGCTTGTTCCACTTTATCATATCGTCATCCATTTTACGCCATAACTTTTCATAATTATTTTTAAACAAATCAATGTTCTTCATTGTTATTTTCACACCCAAATATTTTACTTTAGAGGTAACTTCACATCCAGTTAGCCTCTGCAATTTCTTTTGTTTATTTACTTGCATGTTTTTGCATAAAAGTTTTGATTTTTCTTTATTAACATAAAGCCCCGCCAATTCTCCAAAATCTTGTTTTTTAGCTAACAACAAAGGTGTTACTTGTGTAGGATTTTCATTTATAAACATTATATCATCTGCAAATGCTCTATATTTATATGTAAATCCTTTAATTATCATTCCTTCTATTTTTTCATCGTCTTCTATTTGCATCAATAAGATTTCAAGAGTCATTATAAACAACAATGGTGAAAGCGGACAACCTTGTCTTGTACCTTTGCTGATTATCATTTCATCTGTAAGATCTGCATTTATACATAGCCTTGCACGTTGTTCAGTATATATTGCCTTTATCGTTCTTATAAAGTATTCCCCCAACTTTATTTTTTCCATTACTGCAAACAAAGTCCCAGTTCAAATTATCAAAAGCCTTCTCTGCATCCCCAAAAAACAATGCAACTTCCTTCTCTGGATGTCTTTCATAATATTCTACAATATCTACAACAGTAAATATATCCTCCAAATTCTCTTGTTTAATCAGCTCAAAAAAAGATTTTGGCAATTTCCCTTCTTTATCAATTTTTTTCTTCCCAGATCTATCTATTGTGTTCTGAATTGTTCCATTAAAATCCCCCATCAACAAAATTTGCTCATAAGTCACTTCGTCAAGGTGTTGCGTAATATTTTTAAAGAAAATGTCCTTTGCACCATTTAGAGCATAAAGTCCCAACAATAAAGGGGTTTTTTTGCATTCAATATAATTTCCACCGCTATATATCTTCCATCTTTATCTTTAAAAACCAATTTCAGGTCTAATTCTTTTTAAATATAAAAATTACTCCTCTCTTCTTCTGTTCAGCCAATGTATAAAATTCTAGTCCCAATTGCTTATTCCATAAAAAATTTATAATCCTTTTGTCTAATGTGCACTTCTTGTAAACAAACTATGTTACAATTTTGTTTTTTTATCCAATGAAATGTTGCCCTTCTTTTTTGTGGTGAATTTAGTCCATTTTCATTCCAAGATATCAATTTTTAATCCATCATGGTGCAAATTCTTTATTTTCTCCATAGAATCTACACAGTTCCTGTGTGTTTGTAATTGTAATCCTCTTCCCTTGTAGTTCAAAGCTCAAACCTTCAGGTATTATCCAGCTGTATCTCATTCCATTGTCACGTAGTTTTTCTGTTAGTTTTTTGTATGCATTCCTGTCAGTTAACACTTGTCTTGGCAACTCTTTCATAATTCTTATTCTACTACCCCCCACTGTCAATGTCTTTTCAAAAATTTTATTCATGATTTTTCCCACCATTTCCTTTGTCATAAATCTTATAAACACATCTCTTGGAAGATTATTCTTTTTTGCATAGAGTGAGTTCACTCTGTACATATAGTCATACATATTTCTATTCGCTTCAGGATCTTCCTCCAAAAATTCTGCAATTATTATTATATATTCTTTCCAATTAGATTCTTCATTTTCTCGTACACCTCTCAGACGGATCTGTGTCTCCATCAGCTTGCAGTCATGTATTATCACCTTTTCTTGTAATTTTAACAAGGTGGAATCATGTGTTTTCACTTTCTCTTCCACCTCTTGTACTTTTTTTGTTATTACTACAGTCTCATTTCTGAGATTCTTTATTTCTTTTTTTAATTCTTTTTTTGAGTCCTCAATATCCTTCCTTATTTCTTTTTTAGAGGCAGTTATCATTTCTTTCACCCCCTTCATTATCCTGGCTTCCATTACATCTAATTGGGCTTGCATTTTTTCCATTGAAGCAGACCTATCATGAGTTAGCTTTGGGTCTCCCCAAATTAAATCTGGACCATCAGATTTAATAGAGTGAAGTTTGCCCTTTCCAATACACCCAATTTTGCCATCCTCTGAGCCTCCTAGGCTCTGATATTAATGTTTAAAGTTTTTATTTTCCCCAAAATGGCAGTTGCAACTTTTGCTTCACTTTTAAAAAATGTCCTTCTTTTCCCTTTAACCAATTCAGTCTTCTTCACTACTGTCCAATAGTCCTTATTTTATAATTGCCAACTCAATTAACTCCACCAATTTGTATTGTCCCAGTCACTTTAATAACGTTGTTAAAACTTTGTCCTCCCAGCAATGGCCGCCGATGTTTCTCTGTGATATTGTAATCCTAGAGTAGGCTGTTTACTTCTCTAACTTCCTTCTTCTTCCTCTGGTACTTCCTGCTTTTCCTGCCACCAAGTCTCATTTCACTGGTAGAGAAATCTCATTATGTCTGATGTACTTCCTGTGTTGACTATGAGTGCTGCAGATCTGTGACGATGGGGCTGCTTCCTCAACCACAGATAGACTAAACAATAAATTCCTTTCTCCTTTTAGCACTGTCTTTTAGATTTACAAAGTTCAAATTTAGCCCCTTTTCTTCTCCTCCTTTCAAGTTTCCATTATATCCAACTCCCACCTTTTAACTTGGTTTTGTTTAGCTTTAGTTAGTCCCGGAGTGAAAAGATAGCAATCAATACCATTTTTTTGTAGTTTGTCCAAATCAACACCAGTCTTTTGTAGATTAGATGTTTAAAGTTGTAAAAGAAGACTCGGATCCTGTCGAGCTTAATTCAAATAAATGACTCTGGAAACTTCTGTAGATGATGAATATGCAACTTCTCTCCGGAGATCCCTCTACGGAGCCCCCTCTAGGACTCCCTTTCAGCCAAGGTAAGTCTCCTCAAAGTATCTGTGCATATCTTGGACGATTCTCTAGCTGAGAAAAGTAGGCAGTAGGCATTCATTTGCCTTTTACTACCCTGAACAGAAGTGCCAGCCTGCCCCCATTAAGGATAGCAGCTCAGCTTGCCATTTTCCAATCCTGGAAGTCCCATTTATCACTAAGACTCAAGGCAGAGTAATAATTAAAATAATGCAAAGCGAGGCAATATTATATAAACAATGCAATGAAACTGGATTGCAAGGTTAAGAACACACTCCAAACTGTACAGAATATATATATTGTGCTCTCTGAAATAAATGTCTTCAGACAATAGAGTCTGGTGAGAAAGTGTTAGTGTTATATTATTGAAAAAGTAAATTGCATTACAGTCATTACAGATATTCTCTTATATAAGAAAGCATGATCTATTTCTTGAGCTATCCTTTCATCATAAGGCGCCTGCTTTCTGGTGCTTTCATGCAGAGGAAAGAGGGGTTTTTTAGACATTCAGGTTTTTAAAATCATTATAATAATCTGAAATACAGATTCAGTGCGCAATCCTATCTATATTGTTTTGGGAGTAAACTCCATTTAACTCAGCGGGAACTGCATTAATAAAATCAGTCTTCAAACGTACAAAGCCTGAGATGCAAAAATAAAAATACTTGTTATACCTCTCAGAGAAAACAAAAGTCCATGTAAAACAAAACCTTGAGCAGGTAGTCATGTGGCTTTCAAATGTATATGGCTTTGGAGAAACATAGGAATTGGCAAGTATTTAAAAGGTCCAGCAAGTCCAAACACAGGCAGGGCAATATTATTGAAGGACTGGCTCTGGTCACAGAGAATTAGAGCCTTTTTCCAGCCTAAGGAAAAGACACTGACATTAGAGAAAGCTGCACCTAAATAGACAAGGGCATCAAAAGGATTCATGAATTCTGCCTAGGAACACTGCAGGGTGAAAATGAGGAATGACTTCTAACAAGCACTTCATTGAAGAATCAAATAAGAATGTTCCTAAATCATATACTTAACCAGTGACTCAACATTTTATTTCTAAATGGGTTACTAAGAGCCTAAATTATAATCCGGTATTTTTCTGGATCTGTGAATTCTTATATATTATTAATTCAGCTCATTCATTCTCTTAAAATGGCATATCCAAGCAGAATAACAGGTTTCCTAATGAACTGGTTACTCGCTGTGGGTTACGTTTTATTGATTTTGAAAAGTGCTGCTTAACTCTTCAATAAAAGGAATGAGCAAAAGGTTCAAAAGGTAGGCAACGCTACTGCTTCCTTTTCAGTTAACAATACAGTAACGATCTCAAAGATCTATCAATAGCCTTACTGAATGTGCTACTCATTTAAATTTGGTGTGCTCTGGCATCTTTATTCAACATGCAAATGTGTTCAGAACCTCTTTAATAAATCCTTCATCACAGTTCGTGAACAATTAGGCTAATATTGAAGACCAGCATGTATGTCCATTAGAATTACATCACAAAGTGATGAAATGACAAATGAGTTTGTAATTTAAAGGTGCTTTTATTTCTTCCCCCATTCAGACAGTTCCCCCCCTAAATAGCATCCAGATTTTTGAAAGGTCCACTGAGTCAACAGAAAGTTACGTGTGTTCTGAGATAGTCCTAACACCTCAAATTCCATATAAATAGTTAAGTCAGGGGGTAAGACATTGGCCTGGGCTGAATACAAAGAGGTCCTTTAGGCACACCTAAATATCTTAGGCACATTCAGTGGGAATTATTTTTTGTCTTTGAACTATGGAGCAGTAGGCTGTACCACAAACTGCTTTTCTGATATGGCATGGAGAATTTCTATTTGGAAAACAGCAATTAAAAACTCACTTCACCACATGTACCCTAAGTTGCCACATGTAGAAGAAGAAGAATTGCAGATTTATACCCCGCCCTTCTCCCTGAATCAGAGAGAGTGGCTTACAATCTCGCATGTCTTCTCCCCCTGCAACTGACACCCTGTGAGGTGGGTGGGGCTGAGAGGGCTCTCACAGCAGCTGCCCTTTCAAGGACAGCTCCTGAGATAGCTATGGCTAACCCAAGGCCATTCCAGCAGGTGCAAGTGGAGGAGTGGGGAACCAAACCCGTTTCTCTCAGATAAGAGTCCACACAATTAAGCACTACACCAAACTGGCTCTCTTCACTATACACTGGCTACCTGTTGCGTACCAAATCCGTTTCAAGGTCCTGGTACATAAGAACATAAGAACATAAGAGAAGCCATGTTAGATCAGGCCAATGGCCCATCCAGTCCAACATTCTGTGTCACACAGCGGCCATATATATATATATATATATATATATATATATATATATATATATACACACACACACACACACACACTGTGGCTAATAGCCACTGATGGACCTCTGCTCCATATTTCCTTCTTGAAGGTGGCTATGCTTGTGGACGCCACCACCTCCTGTGCAAGTGGTACTAATCTTTAAAGCCCTATCTGGCCTAGGACCTACCTATCTGCGGGACTGCCTTGCCCCACATGTTCCACAGAGAGCACTGCGATCAAGTTCTCAAAATCTTTTGGCTGTCCCTGGGCTAAAGGAGGCTAGGCTCAACTCCACCAGAGCAAGAGTCTTCTCGGTTATGCCCCAATACTTTGGAACACCTTCCCAGAAGCTATCGGGGCCCTGCGGGATTTATCGGGGCCCTGTGGGATTTATCGCAGTTCTGCAGGGCCTGCAAGACTGAACTGTTTTGGATGGCATATAACATCTAATAGGAGAGGGCTGCCATCACATCTGGATCCATTGCACTTTTATTACTAACTGCCTAGGATCTGTGCGCATGAGAAAGAAAATATTACATGATCCGCCTGAAGTAGCACCATTGCCATTTATCTGATTGGTTTATTGCTTGTTTTTGTTTGTTTGTTTTTGTTTTGTTTTTGGCCGCTGTGTGACACAGTGTGTTGGACTGGATGGGCTATTGGCCTGTCCCAACATGGCTTCTCTTCTGTTCTTCTGTTTTATTGTTTTAATATTGCTTTTGTTTACAGTCTATTTTATGCTGTTAGCCTCCTTAAGTCTGTACAGAATGGGCGGGATATAAATATAACTTAAATAAAATAATTTAAATAAATAAATAAATAAATAAGTTGCCAAGTCCCCCTGGCTACAACCAGGGGCCAGGGTGAGATAGGGATGCCAGATCCAGGTTGGTAAACTCCTGAGGAGGACAGGGACCTCAGTGGGGTACAAATGTCACAGAATCTACCCTCCAGGGAAACTGATCTCTGCTGTCTTGAGATGAGCTATAATTCCAGGGGATCCCTAGGTCCTGCCTGGAGGCTGGCATCTCTAACCTAAAAATAGTCTTTTGGATCTTAGCTGCCCTCTGTATTTCATAGTGCTTTGTCACTGGTCTTGAATTGGTCTTTGTCACTTGAATTGTGACTGATCTATAGACATTTTGTTCGGCATGAACAAAACAGATACAAAAGAGCCAGTCCTGGGACATTCCAGTCTCTCCCCTTCTTCCAGTTCTTTAGAGCTTTACAATCTGTTCCATCAAAGCCTGTAGAAGGACTTTATGTACCTAACAACCTATCATGCTGAGCTGTTCCTGTTTCCTTTTTCATTAATTTGTTCCAGCAAATGCAGTATTTGGACGTGTTTCTCTGTCACTTATTAAGTGGTACCAATACAAAGGTAATGTCCTAAACTAACAGCACAATCAATCCTTTGCAGAGTTACTAAGCCCATTTCATTTTGGTAGGCTTATACCAAAGTACCTCTGCATAGGATTGTGCTGTATGTTTCTTAATCATTTAGCTGTGCCCCAAAACTTAATTTAGATTTTATGCTGAACCTATTTCCAGGTTCTAATATAGTTCATCATTCCTAGCTCTCACCAACCTGTTATTGTAGCTCAAGCTCCATGCCACCCATTTTGTATTTTTTGTGTTTCATTTACACGGTCTACAAACGGACAAGAACCTTTACCTAGAACTTTTAAAATGCAACCATAAGAATGCTTTCCTGGCAGGATGCCCCACTGAATAGACTTGAGCATAGACATGCTTAGGATGGCTCTCTTACAGTGCCATACTGTGCAGAGTTACTTCAGTCCATTGACCTCAATGGATTGAGGCTTAAATCCAGCCAGATTTTTCAGTGAATTTCCCATAATTCCCCTTTCTACTACAGCCTCTTGTCCCATATCACTTTGGTCCAGGCAGCTCTCATGATCTACAGAACTGTCTTTTTGGTGGTCAGCAGTGACCCTCTCCTGCTTTTTTCACCTGCAGAACAGCTGGTTGAATGCAGCTCTTAGATTGGAGTAACTCTTCTTATGATTGTCCTGGTTTCAGCCCTGAAGTTGTTATGTGCATAGCAGGGATTTGATGGCTGTAAAGGAATGAAGTTCAGTTCAATAAAGGTTCAGTTCAATTTTACTTAGAATACCCTCTTATTTCTTTGGATGCCTGATACTAGACATATTAATTGGACAGGCAATTAATTGAAAAAGGTTGACACATGGCTTAATAGTGCCTGGTTTAGATCATGATTTTGAAATTGTCTCCTCGTGATGAATGATCTCTCAATTTACAGCTACTGGCATTTGCAAGCTGACATTTACTATGAAAGGGGAATTGATGTAGCATTTTCACCTGCTTTTCTGTACCACCTTGCTGGGATTTTCCAATGCTGACTTTATACTTTGACAACAGCATGGAGAACTGTGAAGGCCTTGATTTCTGAAATGAAACAAACTGGACTATGCCTATGTACCTGCCCTTTTGCTTTGCTGTTACACTACGTAAATAACATTGATGCCCTGCAAAGTTCACAGAGTTGGGTCATTTGAGAGCTTATTGTTTCGCATAGTAACAAAAAGGGATGTTCCATTTTCCTCATGTCAGAAACAAAATCAGAATTATCTGAAGAATTTCTTTTCAAGCGTAAAAATTGTCCATATACAATATTCTCCCTTAGGTGCCTGGGGTGGTATGACTCATAATGGAGATAAGCACTTTTATCCATAGGTTTGGTGTAAATTCTCACAGCTAAACAGTTATCCTCAGTATGATATATTATGGTGTCCAGGAAGGAAAGGGTGTCAATTCTTAAATGACTAGTGAATTTAATAGAGCGATGAATTCCATTTAATCACTGTAAAACGTTAGCAAAACTAGAGGAATCATTATCAATCATAAACAGGACTAGGTTCTAGGAGACTGCAGGTTCAAGTCCCCACTCTGCCATGGAAGCTTTCTGGCTTTCCCTGGGCCAGTCATACACCGTCAGCTAAAACTACCTCACAGGGCTGTTGTGAGGATAACAGGAGAACAGAATTATGTGAGTTGTCTGGAATTTCTACTAAGAAGAAAAGTAGGGGTATAAATAAATTTCATTTAAAGTATTATAAAATGTTTAAATTACCTACTGTTTATAACCCTGAAACTAGTAATTGTCCATGACATCTGGTTTTTCCATGACATGTTTTAAAAGGAAGGATCTCAAAGCTCCATCTTCTATTTCAGTTGGATTTTTTCGAATCCAAAAGATTCTGCGCAAATACAGTATATGTCTTTGAAAACATTGGCTAGGTCATTATGAGCATTCTGTAGGGTAGGCACTGATTCACTTTATTTATTTATTTTAATCCATTGGGAGGCCTTTGCTGATTCTCTGATAGCCTGTTCCAGCCAGCTATGTAATCAACAAAATGATGTAATTTCACCTTCAGAAGCTCTAGCTCTGTCACTGCAGGAGAAGTGCTACATTTATGTCACAATGATAAAAGCTTCTCCCACCACTAAAGTGCTTTTGCACTCACATGTTATGAACCCTTCAAAAGACAAAATGCTTGCATCTCTATAGAAAAGGATGCTAAAGGAAACCCAAAGCCCTTTTCATTTGGATTCTAAATGAATGTGGCCACAACTTGACTGGTGCATGTCACCTGCCTACCCTTGTGACATCAGAAAACAAAAACAAAAGCCATACCCCTACATGTTCTATGATACCCCTTCCCCAATTCTAACAAGCCTATTTTAGGTTTTCTAGCCCTGTAATGAGAATGTCAAGAACAGAGAAGACATTTCGAGATAACTTAATTGACCCAAATCTCTTACTAATATGCCCTACGGTGGCATAGTCATCCAACAAAGAAGGGCAAAGAAGACCAGAGATCCTTTGCATTCATTTTCAAAGTGACACTTTAAGTGTCCGTGAGAACAGAGGTTTCTGCAAAGGAACAGAGTGTGTGCAAGTTGCAGTCTCAGCCTATTCATAATATTCAACCAGAGGACTACAATGGGGGCTGGGAAGGACCTCTTCCAGAAAAATTAAGTAGCCTGTTGTCATTCAATCACATTCGGCTGTGATTTTCAAATCCAACCCTTGCCCACCAGTACAGAATCCTTTGTAGAAATAGTCCTTGTGAGATCGATTTCCATCTCCTGCTAACAGTAATGAACATACACAAGCTGGTTCCAATGCAAAGAGCATACAGTGCGTGCACACACACACAATCAGTGTCTGGGCATGCTAAGTTGCCTTTACTCCAACAACGAGGGTAGGTCATAGGGAACTGACATCCTGCCTCCTCTCAGGTCTAACACAGGAAAAAAAGCTGCCTTGAGCCAAGAGGAACGGTGAGGTACAAATATTTTAAAAGATAAATGTAGTCCTCTGTGCAAGTACTAGTCATTTCCAACTCTGGGGTGACGTTGCTTTCATGATGTTTTCACAGCAGACTTTATGGGGTGGTTTGCCATTGCCTTTCCCAGTCATCTACACTTTCTCCCCAGCATGACAAAAGTGCTTAGAGTGAGCGGAATGCACTACACACTGAATTACAACTGTTGCAATAGATAAAAAGAAGCGCAAATGAAAACAAGGTATGGGATCCAAGCCTTAGTCTTATCCAGAATTCCTGTTGTTATATTCTTATGCCAGCTATGCATACAAGATCTCATTTTTCAAGAACTTCAATAAATGCATGGATAATACAACCTGTGAGTTTAGTTTGTTTAGATATCCTTGGAAGTACCATAAACCAGCTACTGCAGTTTATTTTATGATCCTTTCTCTCACAAAGCATAAAATGAGCTTTGCCAAGAAATAATAAAAGCCTTTGGTGCCCATGCTGGCAGACAAATTGGGGGGAGACAACAAATGTGTCCCCAGCTCCATGTAATGGAATGTTTGTGAGATTTGTTAAACATTTCCTGTTAAGAATATTTATGGCACAAGGGTTGTGCTGCCCTTTGCTTCTGAAGCCAAAAGGAATGCTTGTGATCACCTGGGCTCAAGATACACAAATTCTTCTGAAAAATTTGCAGGGCCAATCTAGACCTAGATTTGCTGTACTTACATTAGAATTAGTTGGTGGGAATCTAAATTAAAACAAGGTTTGTGAGTGAGGATATCTTCCCTGCAGCCTCTTCTAGGGATGGGCATGGACCAGAGAAATGCTGTTCAGTTTGTGGTATGCCCTGTCACAAACCACAGACCATCACAAACTTTTAGCCACCTCATGAACCTCACAGCTTTGATGCTGCTGGCATGTTAACTTTGGCAATGGCATTGTGATGTCATTGGACATTGTGCAGAGACATGAGTCCAGTGTGGAAAAAAAGCCACCTGAGTCAGAGGCTGCATGGAATATGAGTAGAGGGTAGGGTTGTCAGCTTCCAGGTGGGGCCCGGAGATCTCCCACTATTACAACTGATCTCCAGCTGGCAGAGATCAGCTCCATTGGAGAAAATGATTGCTTTGAAGGGTGGACTTCATGACATTGTACCATCCTGAGGCCCCTCTCCTCTCCCAGATCCACCCCCAAAGTCTCCAGGTATTTTCCAACACAGACCTGGCAACCCTAGTAGAGGGTGAAATTGCTCCTTGCACTTCTATGGAGCTAAACTTGTGGAATAGTAAGAAGAGGTAAAATACCCCTACTTTTCCCTCCTTATTGCGATCCCATGACCTTTGGTGGGTATGCCTACCAACACCTTTCTGGACAATGAGAAGTTGGCCCCAGCCCTTGGATGCTGCAAGATGACCTGCTGGACAAGGAGGAGACATTGTCAGATGCAGAGGTAGACTCTTGGACTGAGGTCAGCATGCCATGCCCTCAGTCCTGCAGCCTGGGACATGAAGCAGAAGCCCTGCCACCACCAGCCTCACCCCCAGGACCACTAGAGTCCTTGGAATGCTGGAGCAGGTGGGCCCAGAGAAAGGACGAGGACTGGCACCATAGTGTACAGTTAGCAATTCAACACTTGTCAATTTCTGCCTATGAGTTTGAGTCACCACAGGATCAGGACTGACAGCCATGAAAGCTGCTTAGCCATTGTTGTGTTGTACTTCCCTGAATGACTCTGCAGGATTTTCTGATAAAAGCAGCCAGGAAACGGTGAGCCATTGTGTAAGCAATTGTTCACAACTCTTTATCGCCTTGTTTTGAACCTTCTGGACTGTGACCTGACATGTGCTTTTTGGATTTGCACTACTGGGTTAAACATTTGGACTACTGAATACCTGTGCCAAAAAACATGCACCTCCACCGATAATTCAGAAGTAGCAGACACTGTTGCTATATTTATTCTTCTATCTTTTTGGCCAATGTGCATAAAGTTTCAAGTTTCTAATGATAGAGCATAATGTATTGACTAGCAATGGTGAAAGATCCAGTCATTAATATATATACTGAAGATATGGTTATTGATTAGAATCTTCATACACTGGAAAACTAGTCTAAAACAAAATTAATTTTAATGGGTAATAATGAAAAAATTTGCATTTAGGTAGGAAAACTCCAATGCATAATTATGGGATGAGGGAGACTTGTCTTGGCAGTAGCATGTGTGAAAAAGAACTAGTCTTAGTAGACGGTACATTGAACATGAGTCAGCGGTGTGATGTGGTAGATAAAAAGGCACATGAGATTTTGGGCTGTATCAACAGAAGTGTAGTGTCCAGATCACACGAAGTGATGGTATCACTTTGCTCTGGTTACACCTCTTCTAGAGTATTTTGTTCCATTTTGGGCACCACAGTTTAAGAAAGATATAGGCATGCTGGAACGTGTCCAGAAGAGGGCAACAAAGATGCTGAGGGGTCTGGAATGGGGACCAAATCCAACGAGGAGTGGTTGGAGGACCTGGGTATGTTTAGTTTGGAGAGGAGACAACTGAGGGGTGATATGATCACCATCTTCAGGTATTTGAAGGGCTGTCATATAGAGGATGATGTGGAATTGTTTTTTTGTTGCTCCAGAAGGTCAGACCAGAACCATCAGGTTGATATTAAATCCAAAGAGTTTTGGGCTAAACATTAGGAAGAACTTCCCGACACTTAGAACAGTTCCTCAGAGGAACAGGCTTCCTCAGGAAATGGTGGGTTCTCCTTTGGAGATTTTCAAACAGAGGTTAAATGGCCTTCTGAAAGCAATACTGATTCTGTGGATTAGGCAGATCATGAAGAGGAGGGCAGGAGGGGTTGCATCAGTGCTTAGTTCTTGTGGCCTTTTCTTAAATACCCAGGGAAATGCTGAACACTACTTTGGGGGCAGGAAGCAATTTTCTCCATGCAAGTTTAGCCAGGGATCCTTGAGTGGTTTTTTGGTGGGGGGGGGGGTTGCCATCTTCTAGGCATGGAACAGGTGTCACTGGAGGTCTTTGGGGTGGAGGTATTTGTGATTTCCTGCATTGTACAGGGGGTTGGACTTAGATGATCTTGGAGATTCCTTTCAACACTATGACTCTATTATTCTATATTTATTTTATTTTTGCTAACTTCAGGGACAGAATTGGTTAAGCAAATAATATTACTAAGGAAATTGTTTAGATTAGAAAAATGCTATAAAATAAATAATATGTCCACTGAATTCATGTCTTGGGAATTACCTTTCTCAGTTTGGAAATGAATGACTCCACAATCACAAATTGCATTGGAATTTAACTGGATTTTAGATCATGGACCAAAGATAGCAAAAGTTAGCCAATGTACCAGCCAGACATGCAGGTGCCACAGGTATGTCACACATTTTTCATTGATTATGCGTTTCCACCCCGAGATAATTCATAAATTGTTGTAGTTTAATGAGATCAGAAGCATTCTCCACTATTCCTAGAATCCAGTACATTCTTGGGTAATGAAATCTCTTTTTAAATAGATGATTAATTGAAACTATAGTGAGGAATGTCCTGTAAGCCCAGAACTCCTGCAATTATTTCAATTATATGGGGAAAGTCTTCAAAGTATTTGTATGAAACTGTGTGCTACATTTAGAACATTGGTAACCCAATTATCACACCAGTTAAGATGGTATGGTTGGATTTAACTTTGTGAATAACTGAATCCTGTAGATCTGTTTTACTAATGGCAGACACAGAACACTGACTTGTGCCATTATAGAGAAAGAGCGGTTCAGCCCTCACAAACAAGGGAATATCTGGCAGGCATCACATTAGTCTTCCAGTCTGATGCACAAAAAAAGTAGTGAGACTGAAACTAGTGAGAATCAGCCATTTGCTGTATGGGCAAATCATAAACATCATATCCAGCAACAGAGATCTGCCCAGGTTGTGCATATGAATGGCCACTATGACTTTCATCCAGCCCTCATTGAAGCGGGGAGTAATCTGATTATATGGGGGATATCAGCTGCCATTTTCAGATATTTCTGACTGCCTATTTCTATATATAACTACCTTTTGTTAGCACAGATATAAGAGAGACTATGATACATGGATCAGAGACATGTGCAATGGGTCAGACTCGGTTTCATCTACAACAGCACTGAGCTCTGCTTGTCCTTTAATAATATATAGCTTTTCTGACAAGAACTCAAACTTATGCTGCAGAAGATAACTTTATCCTGTTTGTTTTTTGTTTGTTTTTTTAAAAAAAATACCCTTCCAGGTGTTTCTAAAAAACTTCCTATTTTACTACATATATTGGGGTTTTTTATCCAGTGACATAAAGCATGAGTCTTCTCATTTTCTGAGATATAGATGAATATGAAACTTAATTTTCCCTCTGATCACTTTTTTTTTACTGGTCCTAACATTCATTACCCTAAATAAATCTTACATAACACCATTAGCTATAGTTTCCTACATCCCATCATGCCTCACAAAACCATTACAGAGGTGTGGGGAATAAAAATCTCTATTCAGAAGACTGCATCAAAGAACTGGTAGACAAAGATTATGCAACGTTAATTAATGCCCTTTCCTTTTATACTGCAAATCATATTTGATCCTCCAATGAGCTTCTCAAAATAATTTCAGCCTTGTTTTTAGTCTGAATGCAGAAACAGAGAACTGTGAACATCTCTGTACAATTAAGATTCATAACTTTATGCTTATTTTCAAAGGATTGTGTAAAAAGTAGCCCCAAACATAGTTCAACCAATTATGCTGTTGAACATTTGACTCCTTGACTGTGACTGGTTCAGCTTAGTTCCTGTTCACCAGTCACAGTCAAGGAGTCAAATGTTCAACAGACTGTTTGTATATGCCAAAGTGAATTGAGCTGCATCCAGTTTACAGAATACATAGTTTCTTCACACAATATGAAAGGCTTTCTTGCAGCTGCTGGCTTCCACCACAAAGTCCTCCAATTTTAATAGGTACATAGTCAAATAATAATAAGTTTAAGATTTTGAGTTGGGATTCATTGCTTAGCCATCCCAGTATGCCTTTAATGTCTACCCATAAATCTAGTTAATCTTGCAGTCAGGTCTTGTGATCACTTCTCAAGCAGATGCTGCTGAGTGCACAGCTCAATAAAAGCTGGCAATGCATTCTGTCTGAGGTTGTTTATTTAAAAAGATACATCTAATTGAATACATGCAAAGAGCATAAGCATACTAAGCAATTCTGTGCTTTATATGTGTTGGTTAATTTAATTATTCCAAATGACTGTGGTCTCACAAGACACTGTCCCTTCTCCAATATATCAGATGATTTAGAGTAGGCAAATATAGCCACTAGCTGTAATAGCCAGCCAAGTGGCTACTGTGCAGGCAACAAACCTGCTCACCAACTTGCAGAAGAACTTCACAAGGTATATAGAAACAATCCAATGAGGAGCTCAGTTTTGTAGAAAAATAGGTGTGGAGCTCATTAGCATAACTCATTAATATATGCTGCCCCCCTCCCAGCCAAAAGAAACCCAATGCAAGAAAGGAGAGCCCCGGGTGAGTGAGGCCTGCTTGGGCTGGCTAGAGATCCAGCCAGCAAAAGCAAGGCCTCGCTCACCTGGTCCTCTCCTTGGCCACTCCCCCACTTCACAGTCAAAAGGCTAGCAAGGCATCTGTCACCCACAATCACATAAGAAGTGGAGAAAGTGTGCTGCGGATTTCTCCAGGGGTTAATGAGGGCTGCTGGGGGCATGGTAAAGCCCCTGGTGGCTGGCTGCCTGCTCTCCTAATCCAGGGATTGTTATACAGCTGCACCTACTATTCAATGGACAAGGTAAGTGGGGAGGGAGAGGGGGAACCCTCAGAAAGCTTCAGGAGCTGCGCTCCTGTGAGCTCCTGCTGAATCTGAGGCCTAGAGCTCACCTTTCATGTAATGGAGGGAGTTAAAACAAACGTTTGTTTGCTTAAGTTTGGAAGGATGGACTGTATGGAAACACCCTCACTGATTTCCTTTCCCTTTCCCAAACTCTGTCCTCTGCAGGCACTGCCTGTCAAAGTTGGCTCCATCTTGGTGCTGTAACATAACCAAGGTTTGGCTCAGAACACCCCTCATGCACCATAAAGCAAGGGAAACTTTACTTAAGAAATTCAAGAAAACATTTTAAAAGCAATGCACATAGCTCCAGTGGCAGTTTGAATGAACAGAAAATAACAATTCTAAACTGGCCAACTACTTAGTCCATACAGCAGAGATCTGGGTTGCTTATAGCTAAAACATGGTATTCCAATTCAATAAATATCTGGGGACTTTGGGGATGGAGCCAGGAGATATTGGGGGTGGAGCCATAAGCAAAGTTGTGACAAGCACAATTGAACTCCAAAGGGAGTTCTGGCCATCACATTTAAAGGAACCGCACACCTTTTAAATGCTTTCCCTACATTAGAAATAATGAAGGATGGGGCACCTTCTTTCAGGGCTCATAGAATTGGACCCTCTGGTCCAATCTTTTTGACACTTGGAGAGCATTTTGAGGAGAGTCATCAGATGCTATGCTAAAAATTTGGTGCCTCTACCTCAAAAAACAGCCCCTCCAAAGCCCCAGATACCGCCAGATCAATTCTTCATTATACACTATGGGAATCGATCTCCATAGGGAATAATGAAGTGCCCAGAAGACATTTCCCTCCCCGCCACCTGTTTCTGACAACTCTGAAGTGGGGGATTGGCATCTCTGCTCACGAGTTGTTGAACTTCCAACTTCTTCAAACTAACAGAGCAACCAAAGGTTCAAGTTTGCCTTTCCTATGCAAATGATCTCTGAAAAGATTGTGCAACCAACGGAGGGTCTAGGCTGCATTCACGGCCACTGGGAGCAGTCATATTCTGCCTACTCCCCCCGCCCCTATTGAGCCTTAAAGACACAGACATACCATCCCAAGAGGAAGTCTTTCCAAGTGGAGTCTGAAGCCTCCGGAGGTGGAAAGGCACATGATGGCTGTGGGGGCAGGGCTTCCCCCACCGGCCAGCAGACTGGGAGCGGGAAGGAGCCTGGGAAAGCGGGAGAACCCCCGCTGGGACCTGGGGATTGGCAAGCCTACCAGAGCATGTAGCAATAATCTTCAGGCATTACAGATGGGATAAAGAGGAAGAAAACAAGAAATGCAAAAAGAAAAGTGTGCACCATTCTATTGTGTGTGTGTGTGTGTTTGTGTGTAAAGTCCCACCAAGTTGCAGCTAACTTATGGTGACCCCAGCAAGGTCCCATCAAACTACTAATCAGGATTGGCCCTACTTAGCTTCTGAGATCTGACAGTGTTGGGAAATTTTCTCTTTTTATAATTCATAAACACTTTTTCTTACCATAGTTCCCCAAAACATCCTGATTCTCCCAGGTTTGAGTGCATGGGACACAGAAACAGTTTTAATAAACAACAGGTAAGATTTTATCTTCCAGCGTTCTCTCAAGACAGTGTGCTCAGGCTATTTATAAAGGAAGCAAAACACTTTCCAGCTCTCACAAAGCTCTCACATTATGTTCTTATAGTTCTCTCTCTCTCTCTCTCTCTCGGCTTGGCTTCGCGAACGAAGATTTAAGAAGGGTGCAATAGTCCACGTTTGCTGCAGGCTCGCTGGTGGCTGACAAGACCAATATAGTTAGAACTATAGTTCTTATAGTTAGAACATTCTTATATAGTTAAAATAATTAATGCTCTCTGAAATGTCCTATTGTTAACAGCCTTGCTCAGGTCTTACAAAGTGAGGGCTGTGGCTTCCTTTATTGAACTAGTCCATCTCCTGTTGCGTTTTTCTCTTTTCCTGCTGCCTTCAACTTTTCCTAGCGTTATTATCTTTTCCAGTTGAGGCTAGTTGTTTAAAAAGCTTTAGTAAAGTATTTTTATTATTTTATAAAGTTTCATCCAGGGCTTTTTTTGAGCAGGAATGCACAGGAACGCAGTTCCAGCTGGCTTGGTGTCAGGGGGTGTGGCCTAATATGCAAATAAATTCATGCTGGGCTTTTTCTACAAAAAAACCCATGTGAAACATTGGTGATGTCAGTGGGTGTGGCCTAATATGCAAATGAGTTTCTGTTGGGCTTTTTCTACCCCAAAAGCTCTGGTTTCATCACTATAAAGGGCATGTTACCAAGTAATAGCTAAGAAACGGCATAAAGCTGATTTTCAGCACTAGTGAGTTGAAATTATTGTTTCTACAATATTCTTATAGGATGAGGAAAAAGGTCAATCAACAGAGAAATACAAGAATAACAAGAGCTAAGTATGCACAAATTTCAATAAGCCTTGTTTTAACTGAAAAAAGTGGTCATGTTTTGAGGGTGGATTTAAAGAAACAGAACTACATATAAATTAAGAGAGTTAGTTTCATAAGAATTTCTGTTGGAAGCTGAAGCAGATGAGATTAGGAATACAGTGTTGAGATTCAAGGAGGAACATCATATCGATCTAATTTTTTCCTCTCATGGGCATGAAGTGATGGGGACAACTGTGCTCCCATATGTGCTCAAAGGTTGTATAACACGGGGTCAGTGACATTCATTTCCATGCTGCGTACTCTATCATTTGAGGCAGGTGCTTGACTTGACTTTATATACTGCCGCCACAGACTGTGATTGGCTGCAAATTTAGCTAGTATATTAATTGGCACCAGTACTTACAGGCAAACTGGGAGGCTGAATTGGGACTTCTGTATTGTTAGCCCCCATGTGCTTTATGCTACATTACGGTTTCTGCTGGTGCAATATCATGTTGGTGCGGAGGGTGGCTTAAGATGCCAACTAACTCCAGATCTATTCATGACACACCTGTGATTACAAATGGCAAAAAAGGGTGCCAATCCTATGTTGGCACCAGATTTAATGATGGGGTACCAGTGGGGCTTGGCAATGGCATATCTCCCATTTACACCAGAGTATTTTTGGTAAGATGGAAAGTGGAAGTTAGATCTACAAAAGTAACAGAAAGTTGAAGTCCAGTTTTTGGCACAGGCATCCCAATAGATTAGACAGTACAAATACAGGAACATGCAGCATACGACCATATAACTGCAGTGATAGAAAATATAGATGTCTCATAAAGAGAGACAAATAGGATGCGGATCTTAATTATGCTGTTGATGATTTATGTAGTGTCAGGATAGCATTCCTGTAACACAAATTTCTTGTGGATTTATGGCATTACAGGCATCAATATCATTCTTAAAACTGCACTTCTAGCAGAAAAAATGAATTCAATTTACAGCTTACTTACATGGGAAATAGAAAAAAACCTAATGTGTTTCTGCTGTTACTGAGTTGTGAATTGGGTTGTGTATGCACTATGACTTCATGAAGTATGTATATGAATGTTAGAAACAGAATTGCAAAATACTTCACAAAAGTATATTTCGTCATGTTGCTCTTTATAACTGGGTTCTTCTGTACCATGAACTTTAATTATCGCTTCTGTGTCATGAATTTTAATGTTCCACAGGAGGGGAGAAGGCATGTCTACAGTCTTAGTCATATTTGCATTCCACAGGGTGACCAAGGCCATAAGAGGAATGCCCACCTTGCTAACTGGAAAACCCCCATGAGACATCAGGAAACCCTCAAGATTCATCAGCCTCCAGGGCAGACCCTCCTAACCAATCCTGTGCTTTTGTAGAAGTTCTTAAGTGTTCCTAAGCCTAAGCCTCACCAAGAAATGGTTGGTCCATGACAAAGGCAGAGCAGAAAATCTCCCCATCACTACACTATGTACTTTGTCGCCATAAAAAACAAGTCAAGCATGTGGCCCACTGTATGTCCTGTTATAGCTTCATGGTTGTAATTTTTCCCTTAGTTTTTGCCCAAATATCAGAGTGTTGCTGCAGCATCACAGCATTATGATGTCTTTTCTGGTGCATCCTAGAAGTGATGTAGCCATGTCACTAGCAACATTGCTTGGGCTTCCCTCCCACACCTGCTAAGTCCCCCCATCCCCTACTGGTTGCCAGGGGGGACCAGGCAATCTTATGTCAGAGCAACTTGGACTTGAACACTGAAGTTCCCAGGAGCAATAAACTGATGTCCTCTACTCCAAGTCTGAAACCACCTCTTTCAGCTCAAGAACGGATGTCATTTGGCAGTTGTATGGGCCCTTCATATTCTTTCATTGTTTCTGTTTTTTAATACATTATATTCTCTGTGCCATTCGTGAAGTTGTTTTTTTCAGTTTTGGCCACCCTGTTAGAAACAGTGGGAAGTGTTTTTAAAAGGGAAGTAATTACTTCTTGCTTCTTCCCGCCATCATTCCTGGATCCATCTTTAGCATAAATTATATATACATGATGTACATATTTTCTGAAATTCTATATAATATTTGTTATTCCCACATTAAAATAAAACTGTTAAGTCTAGTCTTGATTATAAATGAAGTGATCCTTCCTTCCACATTCTCTCAGATTCCAGAAAAGAGAAGAAAGTGAGGTAAAATTGTATAAACTTCTAACACTACAATTTTCAAAACATTAAGCCAAATATCTTGTTTTGCAGCCATGGCCTTGTTGCAAGAAGTATATTGGTGGAAATATGAATTGCAGAAAAGCAAGACAAGGGGGACACAATCAGGAGACAGAAGTGGTGCATGAATAGGGCAGGAGATGTGCTGTAGGCCAGGAGTGTGCTTGTTTCTTAAACAAAATGGCAGCCTGAGGAAGACTGATATGAATAATGTTGAGTTCAGTGGAGAAGAGATTATTGTCATATATCAAGTTAGACAGCAGAGACAGAAATACTGTCATTAGCAGGTTGCTGCCATATGGCTGTGACAAGAAAATTACCCATATTCTTGCTATTCAAAAGCCCATGAGGGACACTATTCCTTACAGTAACAAGAAGATTCTCTGTGATGACTTCTTTATACCACACACCCACAGAGAAACTTTATTTTGATGGGATCATATTTCATTAAGGTTTTTTAAAAAATTCATAACAGTTTTACCCACTGGCTTTCACTACTGAATGTAAATCATAGCACATGGTTCTATGGAGCTGTAATAGTCACTGTTTGCATTGATTAGAAAGTAAAGGGACATCTGAAGATTTCATACTTTCACCTCACAGGAAGTCCACATGAAGTCTAATATCAAACCACAATAACATTAAAGCAGGGGTGGCCAACGGTAGCTCTCCAGATGTTTTTTGCCTACAATTCCCATCAGCACCAGCCAGCATGGCCAATGGCTGGAGCTGATGGGAGTTGTAGACAAAAAACTTCTGGAGAGCTACTGTTGGCCACCCCTGCATTAAAGCATTAGCAGGGATTTTTTATAGCAGGAACTCCTTTGCATTTTAAGCTACATCCCCCTGATGTAGCCAATCCTCCAAGAGCTTATAGTAGGCCCTGTAATAAGAGCCCTGTAAGCTCTTGGAGGATTGGCTACATCCAGGGCTCTTTTTCTAGCAGGAGCTCCTCTGCATATTAGGCCAATCCTGATGTAGCCAATCCTCCAAGATGTAGCCAATCCTCCAAGAGATTAGAGGGCTCTTAGTACAGGGCCTACTGTAAGCTCCAGGAGGATTGGCTACATCAGGAGACGTGGCCTAATATGCAGAGGAGCTCCTGCAAGAAAAAGAGTCCTGGCTACATCAGGGGTGTGTGGCCTAATATGCAAAGGAACAAAAAAAGCCCTGAGCATTAGCATTCATTTATATGTGAAATTAACTTTCATTTATCTTTCAGGGATATGGTTGTATAACTTAGTAATGTATCCTCAACTGAAAAAGGGAAATCTATAACAGACCTTTTTTTTCAAATAGTCTACAACAGAGGACCAATATATTTGTGCTCTGCAACATGATCACCACATATGCAGATTTACAATACCAGCATATATCATGCATATTTCTATAGATTTTAGCTATTTTATGTGGTGACAAATACCACTGATGCAACATTTTAATCATTTTTTTTCTAAATCAACAGACATCAAAAACATTTAATTTCTGGTATATCTCCCTCTTTGGTCTTTTTCAATCAGTCATGGCTTCCCCCAGGTGTAGCATCTCAGGCCTTTTTGAACTTAGTGTGGGCTTCCCTCTCATGGATTGCTGCCTTGACATGGCAAGAGGGCTTGCGTGGTTCAGTGAGGCTGTGGGCTGTGCCATGCAGAGCCACCCAAGATGAACAGGCTTCAGCTGAGAACCCAGACAAAATGCGATCCACTGGAGAAGGAAATGGCAACCCACTCCAGTATCCTTGCCAAGAAAACCCCATGGACAGTAACAAAAGACTAAAAGATACGGCACTGGAAAATGAGCCCCTCAGAAGGTGCCCAATATGCTACTGGGGAAGAGCAGAGGGCAAGTCCAAGTAACCCCAGGAAGAGTGAAGCGGCTGTGCCAAAGCCGAAAGGATGCTCAGCTGTGGGTGTGTCTGATGGTGAAAGAACAGTCTGATGCTGCAAAGAACAATACTGCATTGCAACATGGAATGTAAGATCTATGAATCAAGGTAAACTGGATGTAGTCAAACAAGAGATGGCAAGACTGAACATCGACATCTTGGGACTCAGTGAACTAAATTGGATGAGAATGGGTGAATTTAATTCAGAGGATCACTACATCTATTATTGTGGCTAAGAGTTCTATAGAAGAAATGGTGTGGCCTTTATACTTAACAAGAGAGTGAGGAAAGCAGTAATGGGATATAATCTCAAAAATGACAGAATGATCTCGGTCTGTATCCAAGGCAAACCATTCAATATCACAATAGCTTGAGACCCTGGAGAGCCGCTGCCAGTCTGAGAAGACAATACTGACTTTGATGGACCAAGGGTCTGATTCAGTATAAGGCAGCTTCATATGTTCATATGTTCACAGTAATCCAAATATATGCCCCAACCACTGATGCAGAAGAGGATGAAGTGGACCAGTTCTATGAAGATCTACAGCATCTTCTAGAATTAACACCAAAAAAAAATGTCCTCCTCATCATAGGGGACTGAAATGCCAAAGTGGGAAGTCAAAAGGTAACCGGAACAACTGACAAGTTTGGCCTTGGAGAACAAAATGAAGCCGGAGAACAAAATGAAGCCGGGCAAAGGCTAATAGAGTTTTGTCAAGAGAACAAGCTGGTCATAGTGAACACCCTCTTCCAATAACCTAAAAGATGACTCTACATGTGGACACTGCCTGATGGGCAACACAGAAATCAGATTGATTATATACTCTGCAGTCAAAAATAGAGAAGCTCCTTACAGTCAGCAAAAACAAGATCTGGAGCTGACTGCAGCTCAGATCATGAGCTACTCATCGCAAAATTCAGGCTTAAACTGAAGAAAACTGGGGAAGCCATTAGGCCATTCAGGTTTGACCTTGATCACATCCCCTATGAATATATAGTGGAGGTGAAGAATAGGTTTAAGGAACTAGAGTTGATAGACAGAGTGCCTGAAGTATGAAGGATGGAGGTTCATGACATTATACAGAAGGCTGCAATCAGCACCATCCCAAAGAAAAAGAAATGCAAGAAAGCAAAGTGGCTTTCTGATGAGGCTTTACAAATAGCTGAGCAAAGAAGGAAAGCGAAAGGCAAAGGTGAAAAGGAAAGATTCACCCAACTGAATGCAGATTTTCAGAGAACAGCAAGGAGAGATAAAGAGACCTTCCTGAAGGAACAATGCAAAGCAATAGAGGAAAATAACAGAATGGGAAGGACAAGATCTTTTCAAGAAAATTGGAGAAATCAAGGGAACGTTTTGTGCAAAGATGACCATGATAAAGGACAAAAATGGTAGGGACCTAACAGAGGCAGACGAGATCAGGAAGAGGTGGCAAGAATACACAGAAGAATTATACAAGAAGGATCTCAATGTCTTTGACAACCATGACAGTTGAAATCGCTGACCTTGAGCCAGACATTCTGGAATGTGAAGTCAAATGGGCCTTAGATAGCATTACTAACAACAAAGCGAGCAGAGATAATGGTATCCCAGTTGAGCTATTCAAAGTCCTAAAAGATGATGCTGTTAAAGTGATGCGCACATTATGTCAACAAATCTGGAAAATGCAACAGTGGCCACAGGTTTGGAAAAGATCAGTTTATATTCCAATCCCAAAGAAAGGTAATGCCAAGGAATGTTCAAACTATCGCACCATTGCACTCATTTCACATGCCAGCAAGGTCATGTTAAAAATCCTACAAGCTAGGCTTCAGCAGTATGTAGATCGGGAACTATCAGAAGTTCAAGCTGGTTTCCGGAGAGGTAGAGGAACTAGAGATCAAATTGCCAACATTCGCTGAATTATGGCGAAAGCACGGGAGTATCAGAAAAAGGTCTATTTCTGTTTCATTGACTACACTAAATCCTTTGATTGTGTGGATCACAACAAACTGTGGCAAGTCCTTAAAGAGATGGGCGTACCAGACCACCTCACATGTCTCCTGAGAAACCTGTATAAAGGTCAAGAAGCAACTGTCAGAACAGGATATGGAACAACTGATTGGTTTAGAATAGGAAAGGGAGTTCGACAAGGATGTATATTGTCACCCAGCTTATTTCATTTTTACGCAGAGTACATCATGCGGAATGCTGGCCTGGATGAAGCAGAAGCCGGAATTAAGATTGCCGGGAAAAACATCTACAACCTCAGATATGCAGATGATACCACTCTAATGGCAGAAAGTGAGGAGAACCTAAAGAACCTCTTTCTGAGGGTGAAAGAGGAGAGCACAAAAGTAGGCTTGAAACTAAACATCAAAAAAACTAAGATCATGGCATCCAGCCCCATCACACCTTGGCAAATAGAAGGGCAAGACATGGAAGTAGTGACAGACTTCACATTTCTGAGATCCAAGATCACTGCAGATGGTGACTGTAGCCATGAAATTAAAATATGTTTGCTCCTTGGGAGGACAGCTATGGCAAACCTGGGCAGTATAATAAAAAGTAGAGGCATTACCCTGCCAACAAAAGTCTGTATAGTCAAAGTGATGGTATTCCCAGTAGTAATGTATGGCTGTGAGAGCTGCACCATAAGGAAGGCCAAGCACAGAAGAATAGATGCTTTTGAGATGTGGTGCTGGAGAAGAATCTTGAGAGTCCCTTGGACTGCAAGAAGATCCAATCAGTCAGTCCTAAGGGAAATCAACCCAGACTGTTCCCTGGAAGGTCTGATGCTGAAGCTGAAGCTCAAATACTTTGGCCACCAAATGAGGAGCACTCACTGGAGAAGATCCTAATTCTGGGAAAGACAGAAGGCAAAAGAAGAAGGGGACAGCAAAAGATGAGATGGCTGGACAGTGTTACTGATGCAACAAACACGAATTTGAGCAGACTTCGGAGGATGGTGGAAGACAGGAGGGCCTGGCGTGACTTTGTCCATGGGGTCGCAAAGAGTCAGACTCGACTGTGCGATTGAACAACAACAACAACAGTGTGGGCTTAACATACATATCTGATCTCTTAGACAAAGGGAAACTGTTTGATAAATCACACCTGGAAACTAAATTAGGGGGAATGATCCTGTAGTTTAGATATCTTCAAATTAGGAATATGGTCCATATGTATATATCTCAATCAAAAACAAATCATCCCCTCCCTGAATTCGAATTTCTGCTAAAAAAAATAGTAAGTCCTCAACAAAGGGTTTGGTATCTAAATTGTATAAAGTATTACTAGACAAAGCACATGTGAAACCAGCACTTAATTTGATGTTATGGCAAGTTGATTGTCAACAAAGAATATAACAGGATGACTAGGATAAAATCTGGGATACCCCTTTTTTCACCTCTACAATTTTCAGTGTGAGGTATCAAGCACTAAAAATGGCTACACACTGGTACTATGCCTCAAACCTACTATTTAATATGAAAGTTGCTAAAAGCTATAGCTGCTGGAATAATTGTGGCCAGGATAGTGATTTTCTATACTCCTAGAGTCAATGCCTTCTGAAAACTTACTGTGAATGAATTAAGACAATCACCAAGGAATTCCTCCCCTTCTTCCCAGAAACAGTGCTTCAGGGTTGGTGGCCAGCTGCTCTGTCTCATGAAATGAATGGAGAAAGAATAGCATTACTATTGGCAACAGCAAGATTAGCATTAGCTGCACATTGAAAAAGCAGCACAAGCCTGGAGATTATGACTATGGAATTATTTCCTTTTGGGTAAACTTTAGGCATTTAGTTCTAATGTACAGACATAACAACAGTCAAGAAAAGTTTATTGCCCTTTGATTCCCAATAATTTCTTATTTATCTAAAAATAATGTTCTCCCCAAAAACAAATTTGATCATGATCTTATTAACTTTTTACTCACCTGATGTATATGAGCATTGAGTAGTTATGTCTTTCCTGAAATGCCAGCTCTTTGCAGTTGAAAACAATGTAAGCCATTTGAAAATATTGACTGTTTGTAATCTGCTTTACAATTACCACACTAGGTTTTTAATTTATCTTGTATTTGTTTAATGATTCTGGAGAGATCTTGCTGTCTCATATATGGAACCGTTGCACTGTCTATTTTTTGTTTGATTTTGTTGTTTCTACTGAAAAAAATTGTAATAAAAATAAATTTAAAAAAATAATTTTCCCTGAATCCAAGGAAGTCTGAGAAAGTTAAATCATGAGTAAATATATATATTTCCACTTTCCCCAGGAAGTTTCATAACCCAAATCCCCCCCTTTTTTTGGCTTATTATCTCAAGTTTTGTCAAGCTTCTTATACCCAAGCCTGTGTGTACATACCTGGTCAAAAAAAAATCTAAACTGCAAACTTTCAAACCAATTAATCCCACCATTGCATATTGAATAGACTTCTTGGAAATCAGTTACATTATTGCCTGTATCTAATCAATTATATAGTTCCCATTAGCCATAGAACTAAGTTTAAATTTTTGCAGGATATTTAAATCTCTTACTACAGATGCCAGTGGCGAAGTATTGGGTGATATTAAAAAATCCCAGATCTACAGAAGACCATTTATTATCCAGTTTCCCTTAGTATGCCCTTTATTTCTTAAACTCTTATTCAACCAGAACAAGGTCTTCAAAGGCATTTTAACAAGATTAATCAGAAGTAGCCATAGTACTATATTGTGCATTAAAGCATTACCATTAAACAAAATAAATAAGTAGGTGAACTTATGATATACTTTCAGAAGACAATCAGTTTGTGTTTCATAGATTACAACAAAGCTTTAGATAGTGTGGACCATGAAAAGCTATAGCTGGTTTTAAAAGAAATGAGTGTGCCATGTCTGATTGTCTTGATGCACAATCTGAACTCTGGACAAGAGGCTATTTGTAGGACAGAGTGCAGAAAAACATATTGGCAACTGAATTGGCAAAGGATTATTTTATCTCCTCTCTTCAATCTATACATAGAATATATCATAAAGAAAACTGAATTAGATTCAGATAAAGGTAGAGTGAAATTGGTGAAAGGAACATTAACAATTTGAGATATGCAGATGACACCACATTTCTGGCAGAAAAAAAGTGAAGACCTGAAACAATTCCTGATAAAGCAGAAAAAGCCAAAACAGTTTATAGGTGAACATCAAGAAGACAAAAGTAGGGAGTAGCGGTTCCGGCAGGGCGGGGCGGCAGCGTTCTGAGAGAGCTCCTCAGGACGAGCCGAAATTCCAACCTTTTAGGGGGGCCTTAGGGTCTGCACGACCTCCAGTTGGAGGAGGGGGTGCGTAAGAAGAGCGCGGTGAATAGTGGGGGCCTGAATTGGTAGCCTCCAAGTGTTCTACCTTTCTTCAAAACACCGAGGTTGGAAACGCGTGAGGCGAATTAGCCCCAGCCACCAGATTAAGGAGGTGAACTGTGGACGGCGACTGAGGAGAGTTTGACGGTGCAGAGTATTGAAGTCAGACATTTCCTTGGAGGGGATTTTTTTTTGTTTGTTTCTCGGCTGCACTCTGTTTGGCGTGCTGGAGGCTGTGTTTGTCGGCGCAAAGACCAGAAGAGGCGAGTCGGAGAGCTGAGCCAAGCCCAGACGAGGCGACGAGGACGCTCAGGTGAAAGAGGGCGGAGGCGCCCACGCCGACCGGTTGGGGGCCAGAGAGAAGGTGCGGCTGAAGCTTGAAAGGGCCGAATCGTGTGAGGAGTTATTAAGAGCGGACAATAACACTCCTGTTTTGTGCTGGGAATCGTTTGGGAGAATGACTGTCTAATGTGGGAATCCCCGAGGAGGTGTGACCGCGGAGTGTGAAGGGTTAAAAGAGCTGGTTGGAGAGGCGACTTTCTACGCCCTACGTAAAGACGTCCCACGCCGACGCATCTCACGCCGGGGGGTGTAAAAAGCAGACTCATAAACGGCGCAAACTGTAAGCTGCGGTGTAGAATCTGACTGTCTAAAGATAGAGATTTGCAAGAGACATCAGGCAAGTCTGGCAGTGTTCGAAGGAAGACAGCTATTGACTGACGGGACTTGAAAGAGTTCAAGACTCGGAGGCTTGAAGTCCCATTTGAGTTTGGGCTTTGTTTTCTCGCGCGGTCTGGCTCTCCTGGATAAGTGTTTCAGATCTGACAGCTTGAGCAGAGTGGGAAAAGGGAAAGAGGGGGTGGGCAAGAAAGTTTAGAGAACTAATTGGAGGTCTGGGGCTTTTACATCGCGGGGGGGGGACAGTCCCATTGTGTACATAGACAAGTTAATAGTCTATGAGACAAACGCTACAAGGGGTACATTAACCAAAGTTTAATTACTGTGGAAGATTTGTGTAAAGTTTCTGAATATATGGTCTGGCATAAGAAATAAGATATAAGAGAATAAGGAAACCTACTTAGTGAATTGTATAAAGACAATGTCTCAGGCAGGGAAGGTAAAATTCTCGCCAGGTCAACCTAAGGCGGTTGGAGCAGCTTTATCACAGGATGCATTAAAAGACATTCAAGTGAATTTTTTAGAGGCGTTAAATCAAATGAAGGAAACGTTAACAAAACAGATGGAGGGAGTGGTAGCTAAAATGGAAAGTCTTGACGAGAAATTTGGAGAAACAAGGAAAGATATAACTGAAGTAGTAAAAGTAACTAAATCTATAGACGGTAAACTTAAATTGTTGGAAGGTAAAATTGAAGAACTGGAAGGAAACCAGGAAAAATTAGAGACAAAGAACATGCAAATGGAAATGGGGCAAGCTGAATATGTTTTAAGGTTCCTAAATATACCAGAGGAAAAGAATGAAAATTTGGTATTATTAATGACTGAGGCATTTGCAGAACTTTTGTCGATGGAACAGATTGAAATTGAAAAAGAAATAGATTGGGTTTACAGAGTCAGTACCACTCATGCTAGAAGGAATGGTCTCAATAGAGAGGTTCATGTGAGATTTGTCCGCAGGATGATAAAAGAAAGGGTTTGGCGGGAAGCCAGAGACCAGCAGTTAACCATAAAAGGAATTAAGATAAAGGTGATGAAAGATATTCCATGGTTGATTAGATCAAAGAGAAAAGGGTACAGGCATTTGGCTCTGGCTTTACAGAGAAAAGGAATCTCCTACAGGTGGTTGGTGCCGGAGGGTATGATATTCACCTATCTAAATAACAGATTTAGGATAGATTCATCTGCTAGACTGGAGGAGTTCCTTAAAACGCATAGTAATAATTGGCAAAAAGGGAAACTAAGGGGGGACCAGTCTGAGACCCAGTTAGTACTAATAGACCCACAAAAAGAACATCAGCTATTGGATTTAGAAGAAAGGGAAGAGGGAGAGGTCCCACAAGCCGAAGACTTAAAAAGGGAGACAAGGCTGCAGAAAAAGAAAAAGAACTCAAGAGACTAAGTAAGAAAATAGTATGTCACTTAGTTTAAAGATTATTTCGGTTAATGTGAATGGTCTAAACTCGCCCAGAAAAAGGAGACGAATTTTTTTACAATTAACTAAACTTAAGGCAGACATTGTGTGTGTTCAAGAGACCCACATGAGGAAAAAAGATGACTTCCTTTTACAAAATAAAAAACTTGGTAAAGCTGTAATTACCTCGGAGGAGGATAAGAGAAAGAGAGGGTTGGTGACCTATATTAAAGAAGGTGTGCATGCGGAACTAATTTTTGAGGGCAAAGAGGCTAGAATGCAAGGTATTGAAATAATAAAGGACTCAAAAAAGTTCCTTCTGGTTAATCTGTACGCACCAAATGAGAATCAAAGATCGTTTTTTAAAGAACTATACTTAAAAGTAAGCAATGTTCAATATGAGAATGTTTGCATTATTGGTGATTTTAATGCCGTGGAAAACCCAGATTTAGATCGAAGCTCTGGAAGTGATAGAAAGAAATCTAAGAAAAACAGGAGTAATATTTTACCTGAAAACTTTTTAAGATTAGCGGATGAATTCGCGTTAGTAGATGTCTGGCGCACTCTCAACCCCAAGAAAAGAGATTACACGTTTTTCTCAAGCAGACATGCGTCCTGGTCAAGGATTGATTCAATTTGGATTTCAATAGGGTTAATGAAAATGGTACGAGAAACGGATATCCTCCCCTCTACAATAGCAGATCATTCCCCCATTATGTTAGTACTAAACTCAGGTAGGAGGAATACAGGTTGGAGAATGAGTCCAAATTTGTTGAAGGAGAAGAATTTTATCCGATATATAGGGGAGGAAATGAAGACCTTTTTTAAAATAAACACACAGAAGGATGTCTCGCAGATAACAACCTGGGAAGCCAGCAAGGCCTATTTTAGGGGGTTGGTTATTAGCTATAATGCAAAAAAACGGTGTGAGGAGAAGTATAGCGTACAAAAATGGACAGACCTAATCAAAAGTAAAGAAACACTGTTAAAGGTAAACCCTTCATCGAAGGAACTTAGATCGGAGATCAGAAATTTACAACATAAGGTACAACTACTTTATTTAGAACAGATGGAGGCAAAGATAACGTACTCTAAAGCATATTTTTTTGATAATGCAAACAAACCGGGTAAGTGGTTAGCTTACAGGGTTAGGAAGGAGAGAGAAAAGAAACAGATTAAAACATTAAAGGATAAAAATGGACAGAATACCTCGAACTTGCAGGAAATGAAAGACATAGTGCAAGAGTTTTACAAAAAATTATATAGCAAAGAGGAGAGAAATGAGGAAGAGCAAAGGGAGTATATTTTGAATAAAAATAAGATAAAATTAACAGATGAACAAAGAGATTTATTATCGGGTCCGATATCAATGGTAGAAATCGTAGAGGCTTGGAATAAAATCAAAGGTAACAAGGCAGCGGGACCCGACGGAATACTCCCGGAATATTATATAACTTTTAAGGAAATTTTGATAGATTCATTTAAAGGTTTACTAGAGGAGGTATGGAGCAAGGCTACAATTCCAGAATCATGGCGGCACAGTAATGTGGTGCTCATCCCAAAACCCGGCAAAGAAGTTGACGATATTGTGAATTATCGGCCTATATCATTATTAAATATAGACTACAAAATATTTGCCACAATTCTCTCAAACAGACTTAAATTGATTATGAGGGAGATTATACACCCCGATCAAACAGGGTTTTTACCCGGAAGATATCTCCGGACAAATACTAGAATGTTATTTAACTTTTTGGAGTATGCTGAGTTTAATAACGATAAACAATTGGCTTTTTTATTTCTCGACGCGGAGAAAGCATTTGATAATGCAGATTGGTGTTTTATGTTGGAATTATTAGAGAAATCCAACTTTGGAGACATATTTGTAAATAATGTCCGGAGGATATATGATAAACAATATGCAAGGATAGTAATTAATGGAGACTTGACGGAGGAAATATGTTTAAAAAGAGGAACGAGACAAGGTTGTCCTCTGTCTCCATTATTATTTATTTTTACCTTGGAAATATTATTGCAAACTATAAGGGAAGATAAAAGAGTTGAAGGCATAAAAATCAGAAAGGAAAACTATAAAGTGTTAAGTTACGCAGACGACATGGTTTTTGTTTTACAAAATCCTTTGGAATCGATGGAGCAGGTTTTAAATCACTTAGCAGAATATGGTCGGGTAGCCGGCTTAAAGATTAATATAAACAAGTCGAAATTTTTATCCAAAAATATATCGGATCAAGAAATTTTAGAGCTGGAAAGGAGATCAGGATTTCAAAGGGTTAGAAAAATAAGATATTTGGGTTTGATAATATCGGAAAAATGCAGTACAATCTACGAAGATAATTTTGAAACTCTTCTGAAAGAGATAGCTACTTTATTCAAAAAATGGGAAAACCTGAAAATATCATTCATGGGACGTGTGGCGCTGATGAAAATGATAATCCTTCCTAAGGTTTTATTTTTGTTTCAAACGGCAAATTTTGCTGTTAAGGATGTTTTCTTTGCAAGGCTGAATTACCTATCCAAAAATTTTGTATGGCAGGAGAGAAAACCAAGAATTAGTTGGAAAAACTTAACGGATAGAAAAGAAAATGGAGGTCTTGGTCTGCCGGATTTCGAGATTTACCATACGGCCTGTGCAATATTATGGTTGAAGGACTGGGTTATGCTAGAAGATACCCGTCTGTTAACAATTGAAGGTGCTGATCTACAAGCTGGTTGGCATGCCAACATGTGGTATACTCAAAAGCCCCAAAGTTATTTTCAAAGACACCTAATACGTAAAACCTTACTCAAAATATGGCTGAAAATAAAAACAAAAATCTATGACAAAACACCGAGGTGGATATCTCCGACGGAGGCTATAATACGTCCGCAATTATGGTCTTCAGAGAAAACATTAAGATATACGGATATCTTAGATGAAAGTGATAGAATTAGAAAGAAGGAGGATATAGAAGCCAGAGGGTTTTCTTTGGATTGGTGGACAATGACCCAAGTGTTAGCTAAGTTCAATACCGATAAAATCAAGGGATTTACAAAGTCAAATTTTGACTTCGATACAATACTAACAGCTAGATCTGGAAGAATAATTAAGAAAGTGTATAATTATTTCCTTCATATAAAACTGGAGGAGGAGACTGTTAAGCATGTAATGATAAAATGGGCTGAGAATTTAGATTTCAGCATCACGCTAGAACAATGGGAGATTTTATGGAAGAATAATTTCAAGGTAATAAAACCAGTAAATTTGCGAGAAAATTTTATAAAGCTTTTTTACAGATGGCATATCACCCCGATCCTACTTAATAAAATTAACAAAGCAATTCCACCTACTTGTTGGAAATGCGAAGCAACAGTAGGAACGTATTATCATTTATGGTGGTCGTGTAATGTTTCTAAAAAATATTGGAAGGAAATTCATAAAATTCTAGTGAACATACTTAAGGTAAACTTCCCTCTTAAGCCAGAGTTCATGCTGTTGTCATTAGTCAGAGATTTGATACCAAGGGAGGACGAATTTATCACTATATATATAATAACGGTGGCTAGAATTTTATTTGCTCAGTACTGGAAATCTAAATTTATACCTGAGAGAGAAGAAATTTCGCAAAAAATTCTAAATGTGGTGGAAATGGACATACTTGCTAACATAATTAAAGGTAATATGAAGGAAAAAGCAAAGGGAAGATGGAAAAAGGTTTATTTATGGTTAGAAAATAATTAAAAAGAAACAAGAAGTTGATAATATTATTTCTAGTAATTTATAAGTTATGGTATTTAAATGCTTAAATGTTTGTAATGGAGGATAATAGTCGATCCTTGGTTTATTTACCATAGTTTCACCTCATTCGGAATTTAAATGGAAGTGATTAGAAGCCAGAAATGTAAGATTGTTTAGTTTAAAAATGTTGTAGATGTTTTGTTTGTAATTCAACTATTTGTTTATCTTATAGAACTGTATGAAATGACGGGCTAAATAAATTGAAAAATTGAAAAAAAAAAAAAGAAGACAAAAGTAATGACTACTGAGGAACTGCACAACTTTAAGGCTAGCAGTTAAAATTGTTCAAGATTTTCAATTCCTAGGCTCCACTGTCAACCATGCAACCAAGAAATTAATTAAAAGGAGATTGAGACTGAAAAAGGCAGGCATGAATTAACTAGAAAAGACCCTTAAGTGTAGGGATGTGTTGCTGATATAAGTGGTGACCAAGATCAAGATGGCTGATACCAGAGGCCGGTTTGGGTCGACTGCAAGCCGTCCCAAAGAGAGCTGGCCGGAAATGGAGCACCCTGGAGCTTCTGGATGGCGCTCGGAAAAGGGACGGGCAGTGGGTGCCCAGGGAGTGTCTGGAATGCTCTCGCATTCCGTCCGCAACTCCCTGGGTGCTCTCTGGATGCCTCCCAGCTTTCTAGATGAAAAGGTACCACTTTGAAAGTGGTGCCTTTTTGAGCTAGTTTCCGGCAAGCCTTGGACAGGACTGGGACGGCAGGCAGATGTGCGCATGTGGATGCACTTTTTTGGTCTGCCTGCCTCCCATCCCCTTTATGGTTTTAAACGCCCATCTGCTATCACCTGATAATTCATACTATAGTATTCCCTGTTAGTGTTATATATGGATGTGTATGTTGAATATTGAAGAAAGCTGATTTGGTGGGCGATAACAAACTCCCATAGTTAAATTTCCTTTTGGGCCCACTATTTTGACCCAAAGCATTTCTAGGAGGGAATCTAATTCTCTGACCTCAATCTTACTGGACTGTATACCCTCTCTGACATACAGAGCCACCCCACCTCCAACCCTTCCCTCCCTATCCTTCTGATATAATTCATATCCAGGAATCACTGTGTCCCACTGATTCTCCTCCTCATTCCACCAAGTTTCTGAAATTCCCACAATGTCCATGTTTCCCCCCAACACTAAGCATTCCAACTCCTTCCTTTTGGGCCCTCTATTTCAACCCAAAGCATTTCTAGAAGGGAATCTAAATCTTTGACCTCAGTCTTACTGGAATGTATACCCTCTCTGACATACAGAGCCACCCCACCTCCAACCCTTCTCTCCCTATCCTTCCGATATATATCCAGGAATCACCGTGTCCCACTGATTCTCCTCATTCCACCAAGTTTCTGAAATTCCCACAATGTCTATGTTTTCTCCCACACTAAACATTCCAACTCACCAATTTTACTTCAAACACTTCTAGCATTTGCATACAAACATCTATAATTTCCTAGGCAAGCTAGGCCCGCCACCTTCCTCCTGCCGCCTCGAGACTCTGGCAGGCAGTCCATACTGTTTGTCACCATCTCAGTGGACAGCTCTGATCCATTACCCAGTAGAAAAGTAATAGCTAACCCTTCATCTCTTTGAGATGAGTCCTCCTGAACCAGAGACATTTCATCTCCTGTCGGCTTTCCCCCAAGATTTTGTTTAAAAACTGGGGTTTCCGGGTTATGTCGCATTGAGCTCAGGGGTGTCCGCAGATCATCCTCCTGCAGCACCTTTGAATCCGGCAGCTGGAGGGGGGAAGAAGGGTTTCTGAGTTGTGGTTTCTTCTGTGGGTAATTAAATATGGAATTGTTAATAAGAATTAATATGTGATTTTAAAAGGTTAAGGGAGATTCTAAGGATGGAAAGGTTTTGTTAGAATGTTCGATAAATATACAGTTTTGGATCAATGGTTAAGAGGGCAGATAATACAATTATTTTTTATCCGGCAGATCTGCTCTTAGTATGCTTGTTTGGAGAAATTGTTCATACTGAGACAGATAAATTATCATATTTTATTCTTAGCCTGTTAAGGATAAGGATATGGGCTCCATATGTTTATTCTAGGATGATATTATTAAATAAATAAGTCTGTTTGTGCCTTCATGATATTTCATATGTTTACTCTAATGCTGATATTGCAAAATTAACAAGTTAGTCTGTGCTTCCAATATGGTTTAGTTTAGCCAGCCAGCTTTTTGTTGAGACTGCTCTGATTTTTTATACTTTTATATGTTGAAGAATTGTTTAGACTTATATTTTAAGTAATAGTTTAGTAAAAAAGATATAATGAAAGATAAAGATGGTAAAATATATGGGGAGAATTTTATATTTGCGGGTAAAAAGTATTGGGTATTTCATCTGGAGGTAGAACTGTAACTGATATATTTGTATTTTTCTTTGTTTCTGTCTTTCCCATTTTGTATCTACCCTTCCCCTCTATACTGTATCTATGCTCATGCTTCTTTTCTTTGTAGTTAAAATCAATAAAAAATTATAAAACTGATAAAAACTGCTCTGCCACCTTTTTGATTTTAAGTGCCAGCAGCCTGGTTCCTTCTGGGGACAAGTGGAGACCGTCTCTTTTGTACAGCTCCCGTATGTTCCAGAAAGCATCCCAGTGCCTAACAAATTTAAGCCTTTCCTCCCTACACCATCGTCTCATCCACACATTGAGACTTCGAATTTGTGCCTGTCTCTCCAGCCCTGCACTTGAAACAGGTAGCACTTCTAAGAAGGCTACCTTGGAGGTCCTGGCCTTAAGTCTCCTGCCTAGAAGTCTAAATTTTTCCTCCAGGACTTCACGACTGCATTTCCCCACATCGTTAGTACCAACATGCACCATGACCACTGGCTCCTCCCCAGCATTGTCTATCAGCCTATCTATGCGTAATGTCTGTTACCTTCACACCAGGCAGGCAAGTCGCCATATGGTCAGTACGTGGTTTTGCCACCCAGCTGTCTACTTTCCTAAGGACCAAATCATCAGCTACCAAGACCCCCCCTCCTTCCCTGCCCAGGGATGGTTCCTTGGCATGAAAGGATACCCGCTCATCAACTGAAGAAGAGGTCCCTTCTGAGGGTGCATTCCCCTTATCCTCAGCACGGTGCCCTGTTCCCTTTCGACCCTCATGCTCCCTGGCAGCAACGTGGCTGCATATTCAGTGGGGCTCATCTAACATGTCCCCGAGAGTCTTCTCCGAGTGCCTAACTGACTGTCTCTGCTTCTCCAGGTCAGCCACCTCGGTTTCAAGAGTCTGAACTCATTCCCTGAGGACCATGAGCTCCTTGCATCGAGCATACACCCAAGACTTCTGTCCTGTGGGCAGATAGTCATACATGTGACACTCAGTGTAAAACACTGGAAAGCCCCCACCCCCCTGCTGGCATTCTACCGTCATGATAGCTTTTTAAAATATACAGTTCCCCTTTAAATCCTGTTGTGTTTATGTGGCTCTCCTTCAGGAGGGTCTACTTACCTTATTGGGAACACAAGGAAAATAGGGATCCAGGTTTCTGGTACTTCCTGGGCTTCTTACACAGCCCCCAGGCCAAGAGCCCTTTAGCTCTCACCCTTCGGCTTGCACCAAAGGCTTGCGCCTCTGGCAAGGTGCAGCCTAATAATGCAAAGAGGGTGGGGGCCTCAGTCGGCCCCAGGAAAGACACTCCCAATCAATCAGCAACAATCACCTACAGCCCACTCAAAACGAACAAACAGCAATTCCCCAGCAACCACACCAACCACACCAACTCAGAACTCAGCAACTTCCCCAGCTGTTTAGAAAGCCAAACCTCACCCTTACAGTACTTCTTACCGCTCTCTCACAGAGCTCTCTCAAGTGTTATTGTTTCTTTAGTGTTTGAGGCTGGTAATCACGGAAGCTTTGTGCTTTATTTTCTTGCTACCAACCACCATGGTTCTCTTGTTGTGTTACTTAGCCTCCAGATGGTAGCTGGAGATCTCCCTCTACTACAACTGATATCCAGGTGACAGATCAGCTCATCTGGAGAAAATGACTGCTTTGGAAGGTGGACTTTATGGCATTATACCCTATTAGTCCCTCCCATCCCCAAATCCAGCCCTTTTGAAGCTCCAAGCCTGAAAATATCCAGGTATTTCCCAACCAGGAGCTGGCAACCCTATCAATAAAGGAAGCCATGGCCCTCAGTTTGGAAGACCTGAACAAGATTGTCAATGTTAAGATGTTTTGGAAGTCATTAATTCATAGGGTCAACAAAAATTGGAAGTGACATGACAGCACTTAACATGCACACATATCATTACTATTATCATTTTGTGGCACACAGAAATATGTTGTGTGGTGCAAACTGTACATTTGCCCCCTTTACTGAAGCAGATATCCTTCCTAAGTGGTACAATTGGGAAGGTCCAGTTGTTGTGCACTTTTATATTTAGGCTCCTACCTCTATAAAACTGCCACACTTCTGGCAATCCTTTCAGAAAATGTATGCTACTATAGTCTGCAGGTGAACAATAGTCTGTCACTCACTAGACTGTCATAATCAGAGCGATAAGGAAGAGTTCAAGTTGACAGACTCAAATATCAACAGCAATGAGAAATGCTCTAATTTCTGGCAGCAATCTCACCAGTCTTGTGAATCAATGGGAATGAATGCATAAATAATAGCATAGTTGCCAAATCTACTGATGAACACAGAAACAGGAACCAAAGAAATGACAGCAGGAAAAAAACATAATTTCCTGTATTACTTACATAACAAAACAGTTATGACAGGTGCTCCTGGACTGAACAAAAGTTTTGTGTTTAAGGTCATACACTTGTAGAAATGGCAGCTTCCAGGTGGGACATGCGGATTCCCTGGAATTACAGCTCATCTTCACATTACAGAGATCAATTCTCCTGAAGAAAGTGGCTTCTTTGGAGGGTGGACTTTATGGCATTGCACCCCACTGATGCCCCAGTCCTCTCCAGGTTCCATCCCCAAATCTCCAGGAGTTTCCCAACCTGGATCTTGCAACCCTTCCCCCTCCAGTGGCCAGGGGAGACCTGGCAACCCTATGTAAAAGCCTCTGAAGGCCTCTTGGATAGCCAAATAGTCGTTGTGTTATTCCATGCACAGGCAATTCCTAGCTGAGCTTTCATTAGCACTGTGTCCACTTGGGGGTATTTATGTGCTTTTGCCTCACACTTAGTATTTCTCCCACTGCATTGTCAAGTGCTTTTTACCAGCTTTTTTTTGGTTGTTGTTAAGGGTAGTGTTCTGATACTATAGTGATGTACCTACTATTGATTTTTTTTTAAGGCCAGAAGCCTGTTGATGGTGGAGAAGAAATGAGTAGTGCAATGCAAAATGGAGAGGAGGTGGTACAATGGAGAGGAGGTGGAAATCTACTCCCTCCTATTCACTAGGGTTGCCAGGTCTTATCTGACTGCTGGTGGGGGACTTTCTTTGCATATGCACAGTGTGATGACATCACCTGGAAGTGACGGCATCGCACCTGGCACGTTGTGTGGGGGTAGCTCTAGCATTTGGGTATAAACTGTATGGCACCATATGTCGATGCGCTTAGAGTCCAAGAGGGTGATTCTTAGCGACGCAAGAATGAAGGCTGTACACAGTAGCTGTAAAACCACTATATACATTTATTTACAACACCACTCACTCTTCTGACTGACAATATGCTCCGCTGCAACTCCAACTCCATTAACCCACAATCACCACAGTTACTCTGTAAATTTATACATTGGACAGCCAATCAGCAACTTGCTGTGTAATGCTGACTCTGCTGGCTGATGTAATTCCTCTGGCAGCCAGCCACCTGCTATCATGTAGATCATCTAAGCCTCCAGATCTACTTTCTGTTCTGCAGCACATGCTGTAAGCTGTCTCTTTACATATAACAGTGACACCATAAAGTTCTTGACCCGTATGCTTTACCTCAGAGTGGTAAAGCAGCAGTACTGCAGTGCTGTGGTCTGAACTCTCTGCTCATGACCTGAGTTCGTTTCCGGTGGAAGCTGGATTCAGATAGCCAGCCTGATAAGGTAAAAGGACTAAAGGAAATTGTTTTATTTTGTGATATAAGGCACCTGGACATACGTGACAAGATGCAAGCATAGTTAATTAGGCATGCAGTAGGGAGCATCATTTGAGCCGCCAATAAAAGAGGGCATACCGCCAGTAGATAAAGGCTTACATCCTTTGCTCAAGAACAAAGAGACAGGATTTAATGAGAGCCAAAACAAGGAAAGTGAAAATTAAAAGTTTCAGGACCGTAAAAGAGCCAAAACACCCCGAGGGGAGGGGGGAAACACGGGTAGCGCGCATGTTAGAGTGTACGCGGATAGGATGAATAGATTGTGAGCCTGTGGCCAATTGGTTCGCAGAGACAGAAAAGGCGGGACGAGGGAGGCTTAATAATGAGCTGTGCTACGCCACAGACTTTGAAGATCTTTGGGTAGATGTACTTGCCCTGGTCTTCCCACGCTTTGCTTCTCTGATCCCACGTTTGGAACGTCTCTCTTTTCTGGTTGTAACAAGCCCAAGGTTGACTCAGCCTTCCATCCTTCCGAGGTCAGTAAAATGAGTACCCAGCTTGCTGGGGGAAAAGTGTAAAAGACTGGGGAAGGCAATGGCAAATCACCCCGTTAAAAGTCTGCCATGAAAACGTTGTGAAAGCAACGTCACCCTAGAGTCAGAAACGACTGGTGCTTGCACAGGGGACCTTTTCTTTCCTTACCCCATATGACATGCCCAGTGTAATGATGTCACTTTTGGGTGACATCATTACGCTGGGCATGTCAGGCAATGACAGAGGTCTTTGGGGGTGCAGCTTCCCCCACCAGCCATCTCTATGCTGGAGGGCTGGAGGCCATGAAATCAGGGGAACCCCCACCAGGGCAGAGGAATAGGAACTCTACCATTCACACGCCTTCCTATTCTAGCTTTGCCAACCTCCAGGGAGGCCTGGGGGTCTCCCACTATCGCAACTGATCACCAAACAAAAGAAATCAATTCCCCTGGAGAAAATGGCTGCTTTGGAGAGTGGATTGTATGGCATGGTACCCTACTGAGGACCCTCCATTCCCTAAACGCCATTGTTGGCAGGCTCCACAACCCAAATCACCAGGTATTTCCCAACCAAGAGTTTGCAGCCCTATCCACATACTGCTTCGAGTACAATCTTTCAGAAAAGATGGTACCCAAGCAGGTTTTGGAATTACACAGGGAAGCCAGGGAAAACCCAGAAGCTGGAGAATTGCACAACAATGTCATGCAAGAGCAAAAAACAAAACAAAACTTGCTGCAGTTTGAAGAAAACATGAAGCAAAACCACTATGCGGAAGCAACCTCTTTTGACAGATCTGTATCACAGATGACCAGCTTCCACATTGTTAGGGGGCCACTGTATTCTCCAGTCCAGGAACTGGATTGGCTGTCTCATTTCATGGATAGTTAGGCTTTACTATAAAGTTGGCAGTATTTAGCACTAAAAGACCTCTATGCATGTGAAACACAAGGCTTCGATGGTATGAATATATTGACTGCAGGAGTCAGGAACGTAGGACTTCCTGAAAAATTCCTGTCTGAAAGTCTGATTCACAGTGGTTCTTTGTTTTCTCAGAAAGTTCATAGGATATCAAAGCACAATAATGTTAATATGAAATGCACAAGGTTTTTATGATAATCTACCTGCCAACTGATAAGCTTTAAAAAGAATGAATAGGCATGTTATTGGGTTGGTCTTTGGATTGCCCTTGTTTACTGCAGTATGTTGTACAGTTTATTGTTTAAAATCAATATCGTAAACCAGTTGAAGTCACTTGTGGGGAGAAAGGCAGGCTAAAATAAATGAATAAAAATATCCTGGATTAAGGTATTTGCATTTACAAGTAATTTTTATTCCACACATATCCAATCTAGAGAAAGAGGACATTAATACATATAATTAAAAGCTGCTGATAAACACATGGGCAATGTGACAATAAATAAATATTCATTTTACATACACTGTTGTAAAAAGGGATTTCTGTATTCCAGCAGGTCCTGTTCATAAAAGGATATGCAGCAACCAGCTGTGGACACCTTCTCCAAAGTTACACTGCTTCTCTCACCCTCTCTTTCTGTCTTTTTCCAACTATCCATTTATTCTGATTTATTTAACACTTTATATCTACTTGTTATCATCCAGTCAGGCTTCATTCACACATACCAGGTCTACAGCTTCCTCCCTCATGGTGGCAAATAGCATTTTTCACCAGCCTGGCATTCAACACCAAACTCAAATGAGGAATCAGACCTAGGCTTCCCAAACCTCCCGCTCTGGCGGGAGACCCCTGGGTTCGCAGCCTCATCTCCCGCTCTTCAAAAATTGGGAAGCGGGGGGTGGGGGGTGAAGGGGGGGGGGAGAACATACCTGTAGGCTTCATGTTATTATAGAGCTCCTGAGCCATTTGTAAAATGTATGCCCCTTTAAGGGTGGGCAGGAAGCAGGAAGGGTTTGGGAGAACGCCCCCTCCCTTTCTTTTGCTTTCGTTTTCACAGCAAGAGTTCTCCGGAAGAAGATCTGGTAAGTATTTGTGTGTGTGAGAGAGGGAGGGGGCAGGGGATTCCCTGGTTTGGAGGCCCTCCCCCCTTTAGAAAGTGTGGGGGGGGAGGGAAATGTCTACTAGGCACTCTATTATTCCCTATGGAGAACGATTCCCATAGGGAATAATAGGGAATTCATCCGTGGGTATTGGGGGCTCTGGGGGGTCTATTTTTTGAGGTAGAGGCACCAAATTTTTAGTATAGCATCTAGTGCCTCTCCCCAAAATACCCCCCAAGTTTCAAAACGATTGGACCAGAGGGTACAATTCTATGAGCCCCAAAAGATGGTGCCCCTATCCTTCATTATTTCCTATGGAAGAAAGGCATTTTAAAAGGTGTGCTGTCCCTTTAAATGTGATGGCCAGAACTCCCTTGGAGTTCAATTATGCTTGTCACATCCTTGTTCTTGGCTCCACCCCCAATGTCTCCTGGCTCCACCTCCAAAGTCTCCTGGCTCTGCCCCCAAAGTCCCCAGATTTTTCTCTAATTGGACTTGGCAACCCTAATCAGACCTCATTCAGCACAAATTGAGCATATTACACACTGAGAAAGTCCAAATTAAACTCTTCCATTTATTAGCTACACAGACATTCCTTCTACATCAAGAGGAATTAAACTGGTCAGCACTAAACATAAGAGAAGTCAATGGCCCATCCAGTCTAACACAATGGCCAAAAAACCAGGTGCCAACAGGAGGTCTATCAGTGGGATCAGGATACTAGAAGCCCTCCCACTGTTGCTCCCTGCAAGCACCAAGAATACAGAGCATCACTGCCCCAGACAGAGTGTTCCATCAATACCTTGTTGCTAATAGCCACTGATGGACCTCTGCTCCATGTGTTTATCCAATCTCCCCCTTGATGCTTGTAGCTGCCACCACCTCCTGTGGCAGTGAATTCCATGTGTTGATCACCATTTGGGTGAAGTACTTCCTTTTATCTGTTCCAACCCAACTGCTCATCAATTTCATTGAGTGTCCATGAGTTCTTGTATTGTGAGAAAGGGAGAAAAGTACTTCTTTCTCTACTTTCTCTGACCCATGCATAAACTTGTAAACCTTTATCATGTCACCCCTCAGCCAACATTTCTCCAAGCTAAAGAGCCCCAAGCGTTTTTAACATTTCTTCATAGGGAAAGTGTTCCAACCCTTTCATCATTCTAGTTGCCATTTCTGCACTTTTTCCAAAGCTATCTTTTTTGAGGTGCGGTGACCAGAACTGTACACAGTACTCCAAATGAGACCGCACCATCGATTTATACAGGTGCAATATGATACTTGCTGATTTGTTTTCAATTCCCTTCCTAATAATTCCCAGGATAGTGTTGGCCTTTTTTATTGCAGTCACACACTGTCTCAACATTTTCATGACTCCAAGATCTCTCTGCCAGTTCACACCCCATCAACTTGTATTTATAGTTAGGATTTTTGGCCCCAATGTGCATTACTTTGCACTTGGCCATGTTGAACCTCTTTTGACACTTTGACTCCCATTCACCCAGCCTCAACAGATCCCTTTGGAGTGCTTCACAATCCTTTCTGGTTCTCACCACCCTGAACAATTTAGTGTCATCCGCAAACTTAGCCACTTCACTGCTTACTCCCAACTCCAAATCATTAATGCTCTTACACACAGCAAATCACGCAAGAAGCTCCATTGTTCTGGAGTCATTGACCTATCAAGGTCGGTATTGTCTGCTCAGATTAGGGTTGCCAACTCCAGATTGAGAAATTCCTGGGTATTTGGGGCATGCAGCCTGTGGTGATAGTGAGCTTTGTGGAGGGGAAGAACTTCTGCTTGGTATAAAGTCACAAAACCCACTCTCCAAAGAAGCCATGTTATCTGGGACAGCTGATCTCTGTTATCTGGAGACCAGATGCAATTCTGTGAGATCTTCAGCCACTAGGCTTCCCAAATCCCCCGCCTGGGCGGGGGACCCCTGATTTGGAGCCTCCTCCCCCCGCTCAGCAAAAATCCAGAAAGCGAGGGGAATGGCGGCCCTTCCCACGCAGCCTAGATCCCAGCAGCTTCTCCTCTCCCCTTCCCACCGATTCCTGATGCTTCTCCTCCTCCCTTCCCTTCCCTTCTCACCTCGGATCGCAGCAGCTTCTCCTTGCCCCTCCCCTTCCCACCCAGCTCCATTGCAGCAGCCCGAGCTTTCCCAGGCTGCTTCCTGCCCTGTCCCAAAGGACCATGTGCCTTTGCACCTCCAGAGGTGGTGAAAGGTTTCAACTTTCTGTGTCTGTGTCTTTGTTACTGTGAAGAAGCTGGCTGGTGAGTAGAGAGCCATCCCCTACATCAGATTTGTGAGAAGGGGTGTGTGCGGAGGAGAGGGAAACGTCTTTATTATTCCCTATGTGGAATATTTCTCATAGGGTATAATGGGGAATTGATTTTGAGGTTTCGGGGGCTCTGGGGGAGCTATTTTTTGAGGTAGAGGCACCAAATTTTCAGTAAAGTATCTAGTGCCTCTCCCCAAAATACCCTCCAAGTTTCAAAACGATTGGACCAGGGGGTCCAGTTCTATGAGCCCCAAAAGAAGGTGCCCCTATCTTTCATTATTTCCTATGGAAGAAAGACATTTAAAAAGGTGTGCTGTCCCTTTAAATGTGATGACCAGTACTCCCTTGGAGTTCAATTATGCTTGTCGCACCCTTGTTCCTGGCTCCACCCCCAAAGTCTCCTGGCTCCACCCCCAAAGTCCCCAAATATTTCTTGAATTGGACTTGGCAACCCTATCAGCCACCCTCCCTCAGAGGTTGGCAACCCTAACTCAAACTGGCAGCAGATCTTTATGATCTCAGATAAAGGTCTTTCAGATCACCTACTACTTGATCCTTTTAAAATCGAAGATATCAGGGATTGCGATCCAGGGACCTTAGGCATGCAAAACAGATGTTCTATCATTGAGCCACACTCTCTACTTTGTTTCATGTACTCCTCCTAAATACTGCTCTTAATACAAAATCACCCTAAAGTAGTTCAATCTTTCTATTACCTTTTTTCTCCATTTCTCTATCCACCTTGTTTATCATTTAACGGGGGGGGGGGGGATCTAAACCAGCTCTTAAAGACCTTTGTATTGTACTGGTGGCTCTGTATACCAAAGAAAGATACTAGCATTAAAGTTGTGAGCTGCAAAAGAGCACAATAAATTTTATTTTCCTGATTTTAATTCTCTTATGACAATATGACAGTAACTGGCTGTAGGATCCAGCACAAAACAGGCATTTTAGTGGAAACACAAATGACACTACATATAGCCTGTTTTAGAAATTTAGAAATTTAGGAAAAGAGGACCCCAACTGGTGGTTGTTTATAACTGCACCTGAAACAACAATAACATGCCAGGTACACGACTGGAACATTTTTCTCTCTGTTAAATTGCCAGTATATTAATGAAGATGGTGATAATGTTTTTTGATGAGGTTTAACAGAAATGTTAAATATTTGAAAAGATTCTCAAAGATAATTTAATACAAATACATTTCATAATCTAATGAAAAGAGATTTCATGAAGCAGAAATGTTACAAATTCACTCCTTAATTGGAGCAAGCTGATTACAGGGCTTGTAAACAGTCTGAGCTAATCTTCCAAAAGCAGCTACTGAACACGTCTGGAAAGCCATTGCTTTTAATTGCTCCCCAGGTTTTACTGGTTCAAGTGTTCCAAAATCTAGTAGGAAAACATAAAATAGGAAAACTTCATACTTATTCACAACCAGTGGGATAATAACTACTAAAACAAAGGACTCCATAATTACTTGGAAAAGGAAGCAAATGAGATGGCCACAGAAAACAGCATCAATGTGCTGCTATAGCCACAGAAAGCACAACAGGATAAATCTAATTGCATTACTGCTGAGTGATTTGAGATAAAAGTTCCAACAGCTGAAGTCACATTGCGAGTTCACTGGAAACTCTCACACAGATTTGGCCAGGTGGATAGAAATGGGAATAGTCTACTCATTCAAAAAAAGAGGAAGATTTACTTGGGTTGCCAGCTTCCAGGTGGCAGCTGAAGATCTCCTGGGATTATGACCAATGTTCCCTCCAAGATGCAGACTTGTGAGCAAAAATTCTACTTTGTGAGCTATTGGCATTAAAGTTGTAAGCTACTGCATAAATTAGTGTGCCCTGGGGTCATCCTTCCTGAGCTAAGACAAAAATCAGTGAGCTGGAGGCTAAAAATCAGTGAGCTAGCTCATACTAACTCAGCTTAGAGGGAACACTGATCACAACTGATCTCTGGGCAACAAAGACCAGCTCACCAGGAGAAAATGGCCACTTTGGAAGGCGGGCTTTATGACACCGTTGAAGTCCCACCCCTCTTCAAACCCTGCCCTCCTCAGGCTCCATCCCCAAATCTCCAGGTATTTTTCAACCTGGAGCTGTCAACCCTAGATGTAATTGGGAATAAATAAATCTAATGCCCCACTAACCTGTCTTTTAGTCATTCAGACTCCTGACATACATGCAATTGGAATATCCAGTATAGTCAGAAATATCAGACTGTCTTCTCTTCATGAAGGCTAAGGTAACATTCATGCCAAAAGCAGAATGCAAGACAGCATAGCTTCCAAAATGCATTGTGCTTCACAAGAAGTACAAACATACTCTAGAGCTTCCTCTCATTTTCCACACCCCTTTTCCATTTCCTTTCCATTACTCTACACTTCTATAGTGCTCCAGGCCACACTCAATATTATAAAAAAATCACTATTCAGTCTAGGTCCACAAATGGGAATGCAACCATTTTCACTGTAGGCAGCACAGGCTGCTTAATTGAACTGAAAGACTACCCCAGAATTCTACACTGAAGGTTCTTGGAACATTCATTTTGCTTCTGCAGATGGCCCATCTCACAACTATACACCTGGTATGTGTTGAGTAAGGGGGGGCATAACTGCACTTGCAATTAGATGTATACTTAAGAAATGCTCGTTTGCATGGGGCTGAGGAGGAGTTAGGTTTTCACTAGTGGAAATGGTGGTGGTGGGGGGGAGCTTTTCATCCCTTTTCTCTGGCTCCACATAACCTTCTTAGGCTGAACATGACCATTCTGTCCTAAATAAATAAATTCCTGTGTGCTGGTGAACAAAGAAGAAACGGCCAGGAGTCCTGGCTTCACCTCTTCCTTACATCACGGTAACATCAGAGACAGATCTAGGGGGGACAGAGAGGGGTGCTGGGTGGGGGGAGCAAGCCAGCAGCCCCACAGACTGCTTTTGCCACGGCGGGTGGGGGGAGCAAGCCAGTGGGTTGGGGGGAGGGTGGGGGGAGCAAGCCAGCAGCCCCACAGATCGGCTGCTTTTGCCACGGCAGCAAAGCTGCCCTGCACCCTCCTCCCATCTGCCTCTCTCCCTATTTAAAGACCTTGCACCCTGAGAGAGAGAGAGAGAGAGAGAATATGTTGAACATTGAAGAAAGCTGACAAGAAGAAAGAGAGAGCGCGGACTGTATGAGTGTGTGAGAGACAGGGAGAGGAAGCCCACAGTGCTTCCTCCCTATTCTCGATGCCAGTCCCCCCAGCCTTCCCTCCCCCCTCCCCTCAGTGCTCCAACCTCCCTGTTCTCGCTGCTGCTCAGGAAGTGCAGCTGGGGAATCCTGGTGCTGGCAACTCTTTTGTATTTTTATTTAAGTTGCCTTCATTTGGGCCCACCTGAAATTTTACCCCCTGCCCCCCCACCTGAAATTTTCTGTCCATGGCCCTGAGGGAAAGTAGCAATCAAAGCCTGCAGCTGCAAAAAGCAGTTTCCTGTGGAAGGATTGTATTTTTCCACCTCCCCCGCCCTTGCTAATTTGTTGAATTGAAGCCTGAAGCTTCCCAAAATCTTTATTATCCAGATGCAGACTCGGCACCTCACTGTCCTTCCACCCGCTTCAAAACAAACACACACACATTCTGGCCTTCCTCTCTCTCCCCCTTCTTCCTTTGAAGGTTTTTGCAAATAGCACTTCACAAATGGTAGATCCCAGTAGGCAGCTGTGTTGGTCTGAAGCAATAGAACAAGCAGTAGACAAGTTCACCTTTAACACTGTAATGTACTTAGTGACGAGACGTGTTGAAGGCAACATACTTTATTAGCGGGTACATCACAAGAGGGAGAATGGCGGGCAGCTAACCACTCCGGGCCGCTTGCGAAGTTCTTAGCGTACACCAGGTCCTCTGGGAAGAACCCCCTGGCGGCTTCCCTGGTTTCGGGGGAACTGCGGAGGACAGTGGCCCATTCGGGATGTAGCCTATCTAACCTCATGATCAATTTCCTCCCCATTAGTAATTTGGCGGGGCTTGACCCGGTGACAGGGTTGGGGGTGATTCAGTTGTCAAATAGGAAGGCTGCCAGGCGGTGGTCCCAGTCGCCCTGTACAATACGCCCCAGGGCCTCTTTGGTGGTGTGTACCATGTGCTCAGCCTGGCCGTTGGTGGCCAGATGGAAGGGGGCGGACCTAATGTGTTGAATGAGATATCTATTCAAGAAATCTCGGCATTCCCGGGAGGTGAAAGCGGTCCCATTGTCCGTGACCAGGGTATCGAGGATTCCGTGTGTGCAAAAGACCCTTCGCATGGCTCGGACTGCTGCTGCTGTGGAGGTGGAAGCTACGGGATCACCTCTAACCACTTGGTGTATGCATCGACCAAGATGAAGAATATCTGGCCCTGGTATGGCCCTGCAAAATCTAAGTGAAGCCGGGACCACGGCCTCCTGTTGGACTCCCAGCGGTGGATGGGGGCGCTAGGCGGATCGGGCCAGGACTCTTGGCAGGGTTGGCACCTTCTCACCCACCCCTCTATCTCGTCATCCATACCTGGCCACCATACGTAACTGCATGCCAGGGCCTTCATCCGCACTATCCCCGGATGTAAAGCCTCTAACACTTGCTTCCACAGTGAGGGGGGAACCACCACCCTGATACCCCAGAGTATGCACCCCTTGTGTGTGGACAGCTCATCTCTGCGCGATGCGAACACCCTGAATTCTGGGTCCAGCTTGCCCTCGGGCCATCCCCTTCCTGCCCAGTCCAAAACACGTGTGAGTATACGGTTCCTCCCCGTGGCCCGAGCCACCTCAGCAGTGTGGAGGGGCCGCTCGGGCAGAGTCTCCATAAGCATCACATGGTGGGCAGGGGCGGGATCTGGGTCCATCGAGGGTAATGGCAGGCGGCTGAGGGCGTCAGCGTGTCCCATGGCCTTGCCCAGGCGGTGAACCAGGGCATATGTGTACGAGTTTAGGAACTGGTTCCACCTCAGGACTTGCTGTGATACAATTTGCAGGGTCTGGCGGTCTGGGGCGAGGAGGCCCAGGAGCGGCTTGTGATACGTGGCGATCGTGAAGCGCCTACCATACAGGTAGTCGTTGAATTTATGCACACCCGCCACAATCACCAAGGCCTCCTTGTCAATCTGAGCGTAGTTGCGCTCTGCGGGGGTCAGGGTTTTCAAATAATATGCCACAGGAACCTCCCTCCCGTCTGGAAGTTGGTGCCCCAGGACTGCACCCACCCCGTACAGGGAAGCATCACACGCCAAAATCAATGGTAGGGCTTCATCAAAATGGTGGAGCACTGCATTGGAAACAAGGAGGTCTTTAACTGCCTGAAAAGCGGCGGCCTGCTGCTTCCCCCCCCCTTACAAGAATCTTAAAAGACTATGGTTTGGAGAAGTTTAAAATGGAGTGGGAGAAATTTCAATTATACGTTGAAAAACATTGGAAAGTAAAGGGACATTTAGTGATGTTTGAAAACAGTTGAAGTTTTGTGGAATGGTGGACTATAGTAATAGCTATAAAGAAATGAAGAAATATCTTTTTTTCTTTTTTTGTTTTAATTGGATTACTAGTATCTTCTTTTACAAAGGTTAAGAGGTTAGAGTATAAGGGTTTTTTTAAGAGGTATTACCTTGTATTTTTAGAAATTTAAGTAAACACCGGCAGGGGTTAGGATAAGGTGGTGGAAGGGGTGAAAAGTGATGTACTGGTATTATTTTTGCATTAGTGTTTTTCTTAGTGCTTTCTTTATAAATATTATTACAATACATTGCAATAATAAAATTGGTTTTGACTCAAAAAATATGTAGATCCGGCCCTGGGTAACATTAGCAGTAGCTTAGATTTTAAAAGTCTGGGAGCTACAGAAGTAGAAGGAAGAATGTCCCTTCAGTGCTTTATTTCACAACCGTTTATTCAAGACTGTTTTCAGTATCTGGTATATGGAGTTGTTGTACTGTCCCAAGAGATCACCAGAGTTTGACCTCAACCACTTTTGGCTGACATAGTGGTGATGGTAGTAGTAATAATGATGATGATGATAGAATAATACAGTACAGCTACTGTACCTTTTAGTCACAGCTGAAATGAATGCAACTTATGCTGCTGAAGCATTTGGAACATCAGCACCTCTGTTGATAACTGAATTCCCACGTGTACCAAATAAATCAGAGACCTGTTTAGTTGAAGCATTATCATCACATGGTTTCAGGCCAGATACATGGAGGTCCCATTTTCCTGACTTCTGCATCCTGTTTATGGCACTGTGGGCACAACTTCATGACAGCAATGTCAGGCAATCTAACTTTTCCTGAAATAAAATGCTTAGCTTAATAGCTGCCATATTGAACCGCTGTTACTAACCATGAGAAAGACCTTGCATATCAAAGTAGAATGTTGTAGATTGTTGCCAGTGCTTGATGTGAACCTCTCTATCCTTAATACTAACAAAAGCAAGAATTCCCCTTTGAAGATAAATTGCCTCCAGGGACGAGCCTCTTGGGCATCCCAGGAAGAATAAGATAAGAGAGAGGGACCGTGTGAACCTTCACACCTCAGCTCAGCATTGTTTAGAATTGTGGCTTTTGTTTAGAAATCTTTGATGTAGCCCTCTTAAGTAAGCATTGCACTGTTACATGGTATCAGTCCCAATTTCTTCGTTCTAGTGCATATGGAGTATCAAATAAAGCCTAAGTTTGTATCATTTCAAGGTCTGGTTGCTTTGAAACCTTATTGCCTGACAAGCAAAGTCTAAAATGAGAAGGAATTGAGAGTGTTGGGAAACCAGGAGGAGAAAGGAAGAAGGAACAGCAAGAATGAGAAAATGATAATGTTAGTGAATGGGCCAAGAGTTGCAATGGGGAAGGATATATGTGTGTTTTCAGGATAATTTCAGAAAGCTAAAGGACCAGCAAAGCTGGAAGGTGTTCCCCGTCCTATGGGTCTTGACCATTACAAATACTTTATCAGTGCACTTCAAACACCGGCTGTCACATAACTCAGTTGTTACAGAGTCATATAAAAGACTCACAAAAGGGCAGTTGTCTCTTTAGATTTCACCATTAGACTTTAATAACTTCTTTATCAATCTTTGCTGGTGGCAGCATACAGGCACTGCTTGAGTAATTGTCAGCTCCTTATGTTCCCAGAGGTCAATTAGCCAACCTAATGGTCAAAATAATCACATGAGATTTCTTTGTAGTTCACAGCAAGGATGCCCATTTGTATCTACATGTATTATCACTGCGTGACAGAGTACAGAAGAGCTAGGACAGTCTGATACATAATATAGTTAAGCAGAAATACCAAGGCTGATTAAGTTCCATGTACAGCCTCATTCTGTAATCAATTCTGTTGCATTTAATGGCCCTCAGTACCATGTAAGTGTGCATAACATTGCAGCCTTAGCTTAACAGGGTTAGAGTAAAAGCAGATGCATCCATGCATGATTGTGTGTGTGTGTGTAAATATATATATATATATATATATATATATATATATATATATATATATATATATATATATATATATATATATATATATATATTTACATAAATATATATGTAAATATATTTACATAAATATATATGTAAATATATTTATATATAAATATATATATAAATATATATATATATATTTACACACACACACAATCATACACAGGGTTTTTTATTGTTGAAAAAGCCGATCTGGGACTCATTTGCATATTAGGCCAGCCAGAACTGTGTTCCTGTGCGTTTCCGCTCAAAAGAAGCCCTGCCAAAAACTATGATTATTACAACATTGATACAGCCTTTCCTCCAAGGAAAAAGGGGTCCACAATGGCTCTCTGTCTCCCACTTTATCCCAACAACAACCCTACTGGGGTATCAGGAAATGAATCCTCCTGTGACTTGATATGCTGTATCAAATTTTTATTACCTTTAAATAATGTACCTACAAATTTGTTTAACACTGTAATTATAATTGTGAATTTTTAAAATATGCTGTATTGTTGTAACCAATGTATCTATTTTAATTTGTAGAAACTTTTATTCTAATTTGTAGAAATGTTTAAAAGTTCAGTTATATGTTTAACATTGTTAATATTGGTCAAGTATTGTTTACATATTTGTTTTCAAAGTTAGATACTTTGTAGTAAGTTTTTTTAAAAAAATCAATAAAATTATTTTCCTAGTGGGGATGGGATACAACACAGCAGACAGTCTACCTACCTGCTTCAGCAAGCAGCCTTCCAGCACTAGCTCAGTCTCCTCCAGCAAGCCTAACTGCTCAGTCTACCACCTCTCCTCAACCCTCAGCTTCACCACACTGGACTCTACTACTACTAAGAAAAGGGGAACAAGTTCAGAAGCTTTACATTGAGGATTTCTTTACAGTGAAGTTTAAAGGTGAAGTTTTGAAAAGCCTTTTCCCCAGTGAGTAATCTTATGTCCCACGTGCTCTTCTTTGGGGATGCACTCATACATCCTTCCCCAGTTCCGTTGTTTATGGCCGGAAGGGAGGAGGGTGCGAGATCAGACCTACCTTTACCTTTTTAATACCGACCGCCCATCCCACATTATCCCTCTGTACACAGATTAGACAGAAAGGCCCAGATATTGCTTTCTCTCTGTCTCCCTTGTCTTCAAAGACAGCGATAGATATTGGATTTATATCCTGCCCTCCACTCCAAATCTCAGAGTTGCTCACAATCTCCTTTATCTTCCTCCCCCCACAACAGATACCCTGTGAAGTGGGTGGGACTGAGAGGACTCTCACAGCAGCTGCCCTTTCAAAGACAACTCCTACAAGAGCTATGGCTGACCCAAGGCCATTACAGCACGTGCAAGTGGAGGAGTGGGGAATCAAACCCAGTTCTCCCAGATACACTACACCAAACTGGCTCTACGGCTTCCTACCACCGAGGGCGCTGTATTTCAACAAGTTTCTTTGGGGTGCTTTCTTGCTGCGAAGTCTCTTTACCAACTTCCTCAGTTGCTGGAGCTGAAGCTGTGCTTCCGCCCGGCATTGCTGCTGATCGCTCTAAGTGGCTTTTGCCGGCGCTGCAGTGTGCACGTTGAAAACGCGCCTTGTTGGCTTGCCCGCATGTCTTTGCCGAGCTCGGCGGTGAAATTCCACAGAATCCTTGCTCAGTTTCCTCAAGAGCTCAGCTTCGCCTTTGCTTATGGCTCCGGAGTCTTCCAGCAAGCGGGGGCCTCTGCAGGGGAAAGCGAGGTGAGAGCAGCAGGAATGGTCTGTCACGTGAGGCTTGTGTTGCCCCTTCTCTAACTATAAAATTCGTGAGGTGCACAAGTTCCTGGCCTAAACCTTGCCTTTTTGAAAGCCGATCCTCTTGGTATTTTTCTCAGCAGAGGGCTAGGAACTGGGGTTAAAACGAAGGCGTCCAGAAATTCTGCATTTGAAGCACCTGCCCTTTTTCTGCTCCATCAGCCTTTGCTATTTTACACTCCCTAGCGCTAAGTGGCATAAGTGCAGACAAAGCCAGCATAAGAGTACTTCGTTTTTGACGCTTAAATCTGGTAACCGTAACGCGTTATCTGTAAGGACCAGCTGCCTCTAAGTTTCTCTTTCTTCTCTTGGTAGGCAGCGCTCCAGCCATGGAAGAAAAGGTAGGAGGCTCTGAATGAAACCCATAATCCCCATCTGCTTAAATCCACCAATTCAGTCCCCCATGTAGTTGTCTGATGCTGTACTTAAGATAGGGTGTTGGGTTCTTAATGTGAGTGATGTGGGTAAATAGCAAAGTTAAACTGTAGTTAGTTAATTTCTAACACACCCGTTTATTTAGACTGGCATATAATGTGCAATCATTAAAATTCTTGTAAGTAGTTATTGGGCTTCTTGGATATACTCTTTGTTTCAGTTTTTTCCATGTACTATATATAGTTTTAGTATCAAAGTCACATAAGCATTAATTTTTGCTATTAACTATGGTTAAATCCTAAGGTGTTATTTGCTAAACTGTGCGCTTTGCAAGCCTTAGTTATAACGGAAGTGGACAAACTGGCTTCATCAACATTTTGCTTGTTCCTAGGTATGGAGTTCAGTGTTGTCTGATGCTTATGTTCATGATTTCTGATTAGTCTTCTGTAGAAAGATCAATGCCTTCTGCTTTCTGTTGTATTTGTAGAACAATATGTTGGACTTTGTGTTTGCTGTGGATGATTCCATATCATGGCACAAGAGGAACCTGTCAAAGAATCGCGGCCATTATTCCTTTTTAAAATATTTTGGAGCCAAGCGAATCAATAACGTCCAAAACTATGGAGCAGGGATTTACTACAATACATTAGTGCCTTCTAATGGCAGGGTAAGTAAATATGGGTTGTCTCTGAATAAGACCCAAGTCTGGGGCTTTGCATGCAGAAGATATTAGGTTAAATCTGTGGCATCTGTAGTTTAAAAGTATCAGGTGGCAGGTTATGTGAAAAACCACATATGCCTGAAACCTTGAAGAGCCCCTTCGGCTACAGTAAATACTAGGTGAGCAGTGCAATCCTATGAAGAGCTACTCCAGTCTAAGTCCATTGAAATTTATGGGTTTAGACTGGAGTAACTCTTTTTGGATTGTACTGCTAGTTATTGATTTTTTAAAACTTCATTTCTAAACTGTCTTTCTCCACCATGTTATCCAAAGTGATTAAAATCATTCTCCTCTCCTCCATTTTGTCCTCACAGCAACCCTGGCTGAGTGTGTGTGACTGGCTCTTGGTCACCCAGCATTCTTTTGTGGCAGACTGGGCATTCAGACCTGGAGTCTTACCTGTTATATCCTCGTCCACTCAGTTTAACTGTTACACCAAACTGACTCAGATTGGATGGCTCAGTGGTCTAATCAAATCAAATAGTTTATTACAGTCCATGACCATAGTACAGGATGTAACAGATAAAGCATAGATGCTAAAAGGCAAAGAATATATAAAATCTACACTAATGCAAACTGGTACATACCATCCAAGTGAAAAACCTCTAAAATTGATCAGGATTTGAAATGTTAATATTAATGCTAAAATAATATCTACTAACCTCTAACCACAGGCAGAGTAGAAAGAGTAAAATATACACCATGATAACTAAGATATGTAACAACTACACTGTTAAGCGTTGAATCCCCCACTATCTTTAGTACCCTGGGAAATTTGAATAGTACAAAACTTCATTGCTTGAGAACAAAACCTAGATGTTTTCTGAGTAGTTTCTATATCAACATCTGACAAAAGCAAATTTATAATACCTGAATCAGAAGTATCTGAGCATTATTTTAATAGTGGAAGAATGTTTGAAGCTCGACTCTCATTATAAAAAGGACATCCGAGAAATATGTGTGCCATCGTCTCTACCTCTCTACCGTTGCAAGGGCAAAGTCTCTCAATCATGGGAATTTTACAATATCAGCCCTAAATAACAGTGAATGGTATAGCAAAAAATCTGGCAAGGGTAAAGGCCCCATATATCCCCAGGAGAGCGTTAAGATCTAGCTCCCAAAACCTCCTACAAATCCCGGGGCCAAGAGAGGCCAGACTGAAGATAACTCGGGAGCAAGCCTTTTCATTAATGGCCCCTCGCTGGTGGAACCAACTTCCAGAGGGGGTGCGAGCCCTGTGGGACCTGAACCAGTTCCGCAGGGCTTGCAAAACCTCTCTTTTCCAGCTCGCATTTGAATTAGGACCAGACTAAACTGATTAAATCATCGTAACTTTAGCCATCTTATGGGTAACTGAAACTGATGTTTGATAGTATGTAATTGGGATGACAGATTTATAGCATTTATAGCAGATAGAATTTATAGCACCTATTTTTATCTATTTTAATCTATTTATGTAACTGTACTATATTTAAAATGTTGTTTATCTGTCTTAATTAAATCATGACGTGTCATGTCTGTGAGCCGCCCTGAGCCCGCCTTCTGGTGGGGGAGGGCGGGATATAAGAATAAAATTTGATTTGATTTGATTGATTTGATTCTTTGATTATTGTTTTCCAAGGTGAATAGATAAGTGGCTGGCATAGAAAGCGTTGAGGCTCAATGGTCTGATTCAGTGTAGTATAGCTTTTATGGGTATATGAAGGAGACCCACCAAGTGTTGGCATCTTCAGAACTTCATATGTAACTAAAAATGTTCTAATTTTTTCTTTTTGTTTCATAAAACTGTGGTTTTTGATTTTAACATTCTGTTGTAAACTGCTTTAAGAGGGCCATTTTTGTCAAAAAGCTGGATGTAAACTGGAATATAATGACTTGTATTACATTCGCGATTATTTAGATATTTATATCCTGGTGTTCTTTGTAATGGGGACCCAGAGCAACTTACAATATTGTTTTTCCCTCCTCCATTTTCCAACAGCCCTGTGAAGTAGGTTAGGCTGAGAAAGAGTGACTAGCCCATGGTTTTCTTGACAGAGTGGGAGTTTAAAACTGGATGGCCTCAGATCCTAGTCTCTTTAACAAACCACACAGTGCTCCAGTAACTTGTTATACCTTTATGACTAATGTACTTCAAAACCTACAGTGTATCTTGGTGCTGGTTTGTATATTAAGAGATACTTGAAGGATTTTTCTCCACTTCTGATAAGATCCTCCCAAAAGGGAGCAGCAGAACTTGCCAGCGTGAACATCTTTAATTCCTGCTTCTCACTGCCAAGCTATGTTAGGAACAGGCTTTCCATTGGCCAGAGTGTTTAGTTCATGGTATAGCTTTGGCAATGACTTGGGCTTCCCATCCTAGAGGCTCCTTTTGTCATTTACACAACCTAATATCTTTTAAAAAAAGAATAACCCAGTGACACATAGCAGTGTGCAAGTTTTTGACTTCTCTGGATGTCTTAATCAGGCTAGATGTTAACCTGCTGCTCCACCAGCCTCTTGTTTGTGCAGACCTTTCAAACAGAGTAAGATTTTGGTGCTTTGACTAATCTGATAATTATTGGCATCATTGTTATTTGTATAGCATTTTCACTTTTTTGTAATCCTTAAAGCAGCCCTGTAGATGGGAAAGTACTATGTGGGACAGTGTTCAGAGACTGACAGAATGACGTCTTGCCTAAAACTGCTTAGTGGGTTTAAAACCAGAAGAGTCCTGAGCTTGGTCTCATAGTCACTCTGATACATAGGTGTCTGTACTAACTTGCACTTGACTTGGGATTCATAGTGCAAGTCTCTGAGGAAAATGGCTTCTGGATTTATGTTTCTCCATTCTTTTCAGGAGGGCAAAACTAGACATGTCTCCCTTTCAATACTAGACATGTCTCCCTTCCTAACACTTGCACTGTCCTAAACAGAGTTATGTCCTTCTGAACCTGTTAATATCAACTGTGATAGAAGGATGTAACTGCTTATGATTTCACTGTTGGGGAACTATTCTCCAAAGGATTCAGCTTCTCTGCTTATTTATCTTTCAGTCTTCCATTTTAACATCTGTGGATTTGACCCTGATCTATACTTCTGCAATTAATTCTCACATTTTACCTGTTTCAGGTTATAAAATATGGTGTTATTAGTACTGATATGCTGATTGAAGATTTACTTCGCTGGAAGACTCTCTATGTAGCTGGACGTCTGCATAAGCCGGTAACTGTTCAGCTCATTTATGCTTTAGCATTGACTGCGAAAGCCATGGCAATAGGAACATGGCAGAGAAAACAGTGACCCAGATACGAATGGGTGGAGTGGGGGTACTGAATTTTTGTGGCATTAGCTAGATCATTCACTTGCATTTGAAAGTGTTTTGAAAAGATGGTAAAGCAGCTTTTGTATTCCATCTCAGGGGCATTTTGGAACCAGATGTTGGTATTCCCAGACTTGTTTCCAAGCTTGCAGCTTTTGTAGCAACTCATGTTACAACAGGTACAGTGGAAAGCAGTTATCCTCTGCTTCCCCCTCCCCAAACTGCACTTTCTAGCAGGAGTATTCAGGATTGCTCCTGTAGGATCAAGGGAACGAAACAGACCTCAGTCCTTCTGTTCCTTAATCCCTGCCCCACTGCTCAGTTTCTTGCGTGGTGTTTTGTATAAGGGCTCATCTGGGAAGGTAAAGCAGCAGCTGCCACTAGACGTCTATTCCAGGCTGTAGAGTATAGGTCCCCCAGCATAAGGCCTGGATAGGCTGACCAGAGCACAGTTTAGACTGAGGCATAGTGTCTCCCTGAAAACATTGGCCGTTTTCGCACTTAGCGTTTGCTCCCCTTTTTCCGCGGCGCAATTATGTCCGGATCATTTTTCTCGTTTTCCCACTAGTGACTCTTTGCGGAGTCGCCTTCCCTGAAGCCCCGGCTCAAATCGTTTTCCCACTGGCATCGGCTTGAGTCCGATGCCCTGTCAATCATTTTTTTTTTAAGCGCAAGTCTGGTTGCGTAATGACGTACTAACGTACTAACGTACTAACGTAACATCGAGCTGCTGCCTCCCCTTCTTTTCGTGGACAAACTGCATCACGTGTGCTGCTGCTGCTTATGGATTGGCTGCAGCTGTAGAATCCTCCACAGCCCTTTATGTATTAACAGAAGCATTCACAGTGGAGAATCCTAGCACTAGATTCCCCCCCCCCCCAAATTCTGAAGCACTAGATCCCCCCCCCCCCAAATTTCCTCCGCTCTCTTTCCCCTCCCCGGCTGGCGCTTGCAACGGGGACCTGACTGATTCCTGCTGCCAGAGCTCCCCCCCCCGCTCCATTCTCTCCTTCCCCTTCTGTGGCGCGTGTGAGGAGCTCGCTCGCGTCTACTTTCTAACCGAGCGGAATGTAGCCAGGGAGAAGAATGCAGGACTCCAACTTCCCATTTTATACATGGCGATTTTGTGCAGGTCCAGAAATCCTGGTGGCACAGCTGAGGGAGGCATTCCCTTCTTAAAACACACACACATGGACGCTTTGGCCCGCACCGGCACTACATTCCCCCCCCCCCCAGCAATGGTCGTTTTCGCATTATCGAGATAACGCAACAGCGGAATAACGCAACTAAAGTCAATAATAAAAAAAAATTCTAACGAAACCAATTGAAGTGCCAATTGAGGCTATTCCAGGAGGGTTTTTTTTTTTTCTATTTGTTAATTTTGAAATATCGCTATTACGCAAAACTGTGAAGTTTAAAAAAAAAAAATGGCCGTGCCGGCACTTTGGGAAGCGCCGCGAAAGGCTGATGATTGGCCAAGCGGGTGGATGGGGTGGGAGGACGGAAAGGGAGAGGGTGACGCCCCCAAAGCAGTCGATCCGGCGTGGATGGATTTCGCACAGGAAACTCCGCTGAGTGGATCCGGAGTGGATCCGGAGGTTTTCGGAAACTCCGGCAACTTGCTGAAAAACATACTCCGGCGTAAAATCCCTGAAGCGCCGGAGCAAAGCGCAGCGCCGGAGCAACATGTGCGAAATCCAAGAGAAGATCCGGAGGTAAATGGGGCGCTACGCCGGAGCAAACGCTAGTGCGAAAACGGCCATTGTGTTCTGTAGCAAAGGTGGGATTGAACCTGTGTCTCCCTGTTCCTATTGTAACACACAGTCCATGAATTTCTAGATGCCCTTTATAATGGAGAATGCTGAGGTGTGCCTCTGAGTATTATGTTCTCCAGCAGGGGTACGTTGAGACAGAAACTCACAGGGCTGGATTGATACAACCAGTTTTTCTGCTAGAAAAAAAGGAAAGAGGTTTTCCCTGTGACTGCCCAAAACAGGCTGTTGGGGTTATTTTTTTTAAAAAAAAATTTTTAAAAAAAACTTTATTTAATTTCAAAATCTTTGCAAAGTCCATTAATAATTACAAAGGTAGTAGTGAAACATTACTGTACATACTACTAGTCCAAAAACGTACGTACTGTATAACAACCTTTAAAAGTGTAAAATCAACACTTTGTCTTGCCATATCTGTGGGGATCATGATGCCATGTCTGGATCCAATTGTATGTATTTCAAGTATTTTGATTGACCACTAGATGGAACTAGAGGTAAGCCAAATTAAAACAGGTTTTAAATTCAGTTTCAGATTTAAAAAAAAGAGTAATCTGGTAATAGTGTTGATACCCTCTCCCCCTTACACACTTACACACATATTCTCCCACACACACACACATTTTGGGTTGAATTTTTTAATGGAATGGAATGTCGTAGCTGCTTCAATCCTCTGAAATGCTAGAAAGTTACCTAGAAGACTGCTGATTACATTTTATGAGATGAAAGTGTAGCTGAGGGAGGTCTCTTCAATCTTCTTGAAATCTGTGTGTTAAAATAAAGAGATAAGAAGCCTCTGAATAACCAAGAAATTCTTGTATCCATCTCCTTCCCCTCTCTGGTAATATCAATGTTAGTGGGAAAAAGTTGGCAGGAACAGAAGAGGCAGTAGGTAACAGGAAATATGTTTGCAGAAGAATTCCATCCTGTTCATTGAAAGGGAAGTGGCCTATTGATGTGGTCTCAGAACAGACTTTTTGTACCACATTTTTTGTCAAAGGGAAAGCATCAGCCCACTGTTGAATTTATTATCATTGTGATAAGTTCAGAAAACAAATGACATAAATGAACAGTGGTTATGTTCTTAATGAAAGGATATATTAAAGCCCAAGTCTGAAATTGATTAATCTGAAATTAATCCCTCCCCCATTGTTGTCACAGGACTTTAGTGTCTTAAAGTCTCAGTGTCCAAACTGTGTCATATTTCCACATACATGGAAATCATGATGGAGTGCTGCTTTCAAACTGTTGCCCTGCAATGCAGACTAGACCTGAGAGGACTGTGCTGCATTAGAAACGACAATGGTCCACAGGGTATGTTTGGAAGTTGTGTGATGCAGCACACTTGCTAAAACTGAGCCAGTCTGTGGTAGGACAGTGTCTGAATGGGTGCCCTGTGCATTCTGTCATGGGAGAAAGGCCTGGATATAAATGTAATAATGTGAATAAAATATGGGTTCAGATATACTAGTTTTAAGAACTCATTTATGCAGGGCTAGCATCAACATACCCTGAGCTGGCAGGGTCCACTGTTGCAAAGCCCCACAAGCACATGCTGCCAGGGAAGGACCTGCAGGTGGTGTCCAGCTGTGGCACTTTTTACAGGCACAGTCTTAGTGTTCCTGCCTGCACACACCACCCTGCACCATTGGGGGAAATGACATATGGTCAATGGGAATGCCCATGAATGGGTGAAGGAAGGAAGGATATGCAGGCAGATGGGGATATGGGTGAGCTGGAAGGGAGGCGTGAGTGGGGGTCCTGGTGGTGGTCAGAGCAGGAGAGGGCCATTGGGCACTCTGCCCAGGGCTCCCTGGAACCAGCCTTGTTTACATGCATTCTTCAGTCTAGCTTGGGATTACCTTTGCTGTGATGCAGATGTAGTGCCAGTTTGATGCAGTGTGAAGGAGCTGGAAAAAAATCTTAGCCTTGCTTGTGCTCTGCACACATGTAGTAATTTGGCAAAACTTGTTTTGCTTTTAGCATCTGAACCAGCAAAGTATGGTCTATGCAAACTGCCCCCCCCCCTCAGCTGGAAGTTTAATTTACCCACAGTGTGACAGGAGGTGGTAGGAACATATGAGCAAGCCCTGTATAGCTTTCTTTGAGGTCACGGAACCACATATCATGGCTTGGGGTTAAAGCCTAAGCCAAAGTCTTTAAATTATGCCCTCTGGAATCTCGCTTATTCTGTGTTTGAAAACTGTATCCAGAACTAAATACTTTGCAAGGTAAACTGCTAATTTATACTTTAAAATTCCAGCGAACTGTTTTATTTCAAGCAAATGTAACAAGGAAGGTATTGGATTTTAAACCCTGTTAAAGGTCAGTTCCCAGTTACAGCACATGATCATCTTTGATAAGTCTTCATTCCCTTTGAACATCAAGCTGTTTGCGGTAGTCTGACCAGTAGGTATATTACAATGCAACTCGGCAGTGAATGCGGGATTTCAGTTTCCATCTGAGTAAGGAATCAAGCAAAATAATTCCTAATCTTCAGCTGCAGGGTTGTGTGCTATCTAGTTAATGTTCCAGGGGCGTGAGGGAGAAGGAGGTGACTGCCAAGCTAAGTTTTCCCTTGTCTCCTATGTTCAGAATATTCTTGCCCCTGTCCTGCTATGATCTATGTAGTTCAAATGAGGACAGCTCCAAGAAGGCACAAATGGCTATTGAGAATTGTGAACTCTTTTCTTCTCAGGCCCCCCTGGCTGTGGCTCAGGAGTTTGCTAGCTTTTCATTTTGGATGTCACATAAAAGTAGGCAAATGCTCATTGCAGGCCAGGTTGATGTTCAAAGGATGGGTGCTGCCACTGAAAATGCCAAGCTTGCCTATCCTCTGAAGACCAGAGGGGAGGGGGGCACAAAGCGGCAGGCAGATCTTAACCAGCAAGCTGTATAGTATGGGAGAAAATGTTAGCAGTCAGATGTCTTCTCCTGCAGAGGGGCAGTTTAGCTGTTGAAGATGCAGAAGCATCCTTCATACAAAAATCACCTCAAAAATCATGAAACACTGCTTGGCCAAAAAACATCCCCCACAAAATGGATGCCAGCCAGAGACAAGCCTGGGAAAATATTTCTGAACGTGAGTCAGAGGCAGACTGACTAACCATCTTCTCCCCACCCTAGGGAGATGCATAATTTAGGAACAGAGGGTCTCCCAAGAAGCTATTACCTCATCTTGGACTAGTCTTGTCAAGTCCCAGTCTCACTTCCCCCTCACCCATTTACCCCAGTTAGCAACACTTAACACTATTCACAAAACCTGGTAGCATTCCTGTCCGGTATTTAACTAGTGATCAGAAAACATTAGCAACTATAGTTCACCTCAAGTAAACTCATCAAAATTTTCAAAAATCATTGTTTGTCCCCGGAAAAGCAGTTAAGTCATTATTTTAGGGCAAACATGTCAGCATAGCCCCAGGGAACATTTTCCTATAACTGTTGCACTCCACTCCATCGTGCTGTGTTTGTGTGTTCTCAGCAGCATACCTCACACTCCCATTTGTATGTGGGCCTCCTCTTCTTTGCTTTGTGAAATGCTGGTTGTTTTGCTGCTGACCTCTGTGAACCTTGCTCTTCAAGTTTGGTAACTATTGTCTTCCCCAAAAACACTTTCTCCCACTTCCTCCCTGATTTCCTCTTAACTAGCCTTTGTGGTTTTTTGTGTGTCTTGTCCTTTATTCCTATTTCATTAAAATCCTTTCCAGTTGATTTCCTTACCGGCTTATTGTGAGAGTTCTCTTGAGGGAAATATCTCTGTAAACATTGGTGGAAAGTCCAGTTACCCACCTCTCACTCTTTATGTTGCCATAAAGCTTTTGGTTAACATCTTGACAGTTTGGATCTTATGATACCCTAAGGTAAAAGTGATGCCAGGTGGGCAAGAATCACTGTTTTGGGGAGATAAATTCAAAGGGATTGGTGAGTTCCACATGGTTTAACATTGCTATATAGGGGTATTAGCATGACAGTGCAGCTTCTGCTCGGGGTCAGAGTTCATATCAGATGGCAGGCTTGCTCAGGGATTTTCTATCACTAACTTCTCTGCTGAATGGCCTCAGAAAGCCAGCTAGCAGCATTAGAGCCACACTACCTCTGGCTTTCCACTGGCCTCAGGTCTGAGGTTGGAGCTATCTGACTGTACACCTGTATATACTTGTTTGGAAATAAGCTCCAATAAACTGTGTAGTATTTATTTCAGAGGAATATCCTACTTGAGAGGTTCCTGTATTCTCATTACATGGTTGTGATTGATCTAGCCATCCAGGAGTGTGCTCATAATTTAGTCACATTAAAACAGGAGAACAGTTATCTTAGTATAAATCAGGTCAAAGGAGGCAGTTACAGAGCTGTGTTTCATATTGCATATTTTCACATGTCCAGAAAAATATGCATTCACATAGAGAGTTTTCCAGTCGCACAAACACAGTGGTCCTCAGTTGAGGTGATTTAGCTGTTGGGCCGTTCACCTGGCTGAGCAGTTTGGCCCTCGGAGACAGATGGCAAAGGCAGCTGTCCTCCACTACAGTTGCCTATTGTCTTCTCAGCTGACATGTTCAGCTCTGGGAAATGATGCTGGCTTTGTTCCCTTTGACTTCAGTGGGGAAAATACTCCCTAAAATGCTTATTTGTAAAATTAGTCTTTTAAAAACATGCAGGAGAGTGAATTAAAAACATGTGTTCAAATGGCCTCTCCCAGGACCGGTTTACCTTTAACTGTTCAGATGGTTCAGATTTTATGTTGCTAACGAAAACCACACTTCAAATGCAGTGGGAGATAATGGAAGAATAATGATACTGTACACCCCAAAGATTCATTTTGAGTCTCTAGGGTTGCATTCAGAAATATATATCATTGGCTCTGGTTTAAACTTGTAAGGTTCTGGATACAATCATCCCTTTGTCATGGACTGACTTTTACCCATAGACCTACATGTCTGCAAAACTGCAAATTATGATAATAGTGGTCTACTTGCTTGTTTCAAAATTTACTTTCAGCAGTCTCCTTTCCTCTGAAATCATCATATGGAATTTTGGGGGGGAAATTGGTAAGTTGGAGGTAATAACTTATGTTCACAAGTTGTGCCAACCCTGGAAATCCAGGAGAAAAGCATACTGCATAAAGTGCAGATTTGTTTGTTTTGTGGGAAAAAATTAACACTGTTGTGTAGGGCTTCAAATTAAATCAGCCTGCAAATGCAGTGACTGGACATAGGTTAACTTTGTCCAAGTAACCCAAGAACTCAACTGATAAAACCATGGCAGTTATTCAGCTCTCTTACAGCAGAGAAATGCAGGTTTAGGTCCAATAGCTTCTTAGAGGTGGATTTGAACTACCTCAAGGGAATGTTTGATTATGAACAGCTGACGGCCATGCTATATCACAAACTTCTGAAATCTCCCTTTGCTTCCAAAACCATTTGCTATTGGGAGAAAAGCTGCTATTCAAGAGGGGGGGAAAGCCTAGACTTTTCCAAAGACACAGAAGGCTAATTTTGTAGCATTTTAGATCTAACCACAGCATTTTAAAAAGTAGCAGTTTGTCACTTTCTCCTGTCATATGGTCTAGCTGAGGAGCTATGCAAAAGAAAATACTTGCTTAGATACAAAGTTATTGGGACCTCTGATAGGCTGCAGGGCTCGACCTGCTAGGCTGTGATGCCTTTTTTGTTTTTGTGCTTTTTTGAAGGTTCAGCTGGTAGTGTACGCTTGTGGAGAAGCAGCACACTGAGAGGAGCAGCAGGATGGCAAGACAAGAACACTCAGTTGTGGAGAGGATTCTTTTTAGCACAGGCAGGCCACCTCTCCCTTGTCTTCTCCTGCTCCCTACCCAGTATTGTACACAGTTCCCTATCCCTGGGCCAGCTCATCTTTCATGGGTAGAGAAGGTTCAGTGTGGCCTAAGAACATTGTACAATTGTGGGGGAGGAGGGAGAAAGAAGGTATGGGAGAGCCATTGGGGAGGGATGTCACCTGACTTCACTTTGCTTGCTACTCATTGGGTCCCATGCCACCTGGAGGTTAAAGGTGGATCCCAGCTTTCATCCTCTACTTCAGGGGTGGCCAACGGTAACTCTCCAGATGTTTTTGCCTACAACTCCCATCAGCCCCAGTCAGCATGGCCAATGGCAGGGGCTGATGGGAGCTGTAGGCAAAAAACATCTGGAGAACTACCGTTGGCCACCCCTGCTCTACTTTAGTCTTTCTAGAATATGCGTTGGTGTCAGTCACATACAATGCCATTTTCTTCCTAAGACTGGGGATTATGTGCTTTACTTTGTAGCCCCACCCAAAATCAGATTCTGGTACTTCTAGGAACAGAGGAGTCTATGGATAAATGAGATAGTCTTCTTTTAGTGTTTTTGCTATTTAATCTGATAAGATTCTACAGACAGGGAAATGAGGCTACATACAGTTTGTTGTAAAAAAAATCATTAAATCAGAAAAGCCCTGCATTTAAGAACAAACCTCACTGAAGTCAGTGCACCTTTGAATACTGACTGATTGTAGGTGTTTAATTTTCCCCACAAGTCTGTATATGTTTTATTTACATAGACAATGATCTGCTTTAAGTCTAGAAGCAAATTAAAGATCTCAAGATCATTGTGCTCCATTTAGAGCTGTTTTATGTTACATGATGCCTTTTTAGTAGGTTTTTTTACAGATCCTCTGTTTACTACTTTCAGGTAAAGATCCTTGCCCAGAATGAGAATGGCAAACTCCAGGCTGCTCTTTCCAGCAACTTGAAGAGTGCAGTCACAGCAGCTTTCCTTATGTTGCCTGAAAGTTTCTCTGAAGAGGATCTTTATGTGCAGATTGCTGGGCTCTCTTACTCTGGTTTGTATGACTTTTCAAAGTAAGAATATCGAGCTTTGGTGAAGGCTGTGTCATTTGATTCCTGTTGTAATTTATTCTTCCACTTTCAGCTTTCGCTTTCTTGTCCCATAGTTCCCATAATAGCATTTGATCAACAGCTACCAGTGATTGAAGCATGATTCTCCACCAAGGCGCCATTACACCAAATTCGTTATCACTCACATCTCAACACCAGTCCAGGGCATGGAACCAGTGTTTCCTCTAAGCTGTTCTAGAGAGTACTGGCACACAACATTTTAGCTGGCTGCTCAGGAACTTTAGCTTTCAATTCACAGGCAATTTTTTTTCCTCCATTGAAAACAATGGAGGATGGGGGCACCTCCTTTTGGGACCCATAGAATTGGACCCCCCATTCCAATTTTTTTTTAAACTTGGGGAGGTTTTTGAGGAGAGGCACCAGTAGCTATGCTGCAAATGTGGTGCCTCTACCTCAAAAAAGCCCCCCATAGCCCCAGGTATCCCCAGATCAATTCTCCATTATAGCCTATGGGGTCATTGACTTTAATAGTCCTATAGGCTACAGTGGAGCTGGGGGGAAAACCCAGTTTTTTTGGACACCCCCCCAAAAAGTGGGATATAAATATTTGAATAAATAAGTAGTTTGGGCAGGTTGATAACATTTAAACAACTTCCTGTTTGTTATGTTAGGCAGGGTTTTGATGGTGATTGTTCCTCCTCTGTTATACTTGACCTGTAATGCTGGTTGTCATATTTCACTAAAAAAACCCAAACTAGGTGCTGATATGTTTTCTGAGGCTCAGCACAGGGGCAAGGTCTACCAATGTCCAAGGCAAGGTCTACCAATGTAGTAGAAGGAGGCAGGAAGGCCTGTTCTCTGGAGGCCTGTTCTCCCCCCATAGAGGATATTTTCTGTAATAAAATTTGACTTCATTCTATTTTCTCTTATAATGTTTAAATTATTCTTAAAATATAGTTTAAAAGAATTCATTTGAGATTTTTACAAGGTTATGGAAATCTAAAAACTTAATTTATGCGATAGTCAAATATAGACTCACAACTTCAATGCTTCTAGCTTTTTTTGCTCACGATGTAGAATTTTTGCTCACAACACTGTGGAGCATAAAACATTGTTTGGCACTGTTCAAAAGCTCTCTAAAACAAACCTATGTGCATTCACATACACATGCAAAAATCCTACAAACCAGCACTTCACCAAAGCAAAGTACTGACAAAGGGATATTAAGGTGAAACTACTGTTAACTGTGTAACTTACCACTTAGCTTAGGCTTTATTTCTCCACTTTGTAGTGCCTGGGTTTCACCTTGACAGTCAAGCTGAGAGGTTTTTGTTTAAATTATAACAATTTAGCTCTGTGTGCTGTGTTGGTGGAACCGTGGCTTGGAAGCTGACTGAGGAGGGCAAGTGACTGAGTTATCTTATGGTAGTCTGTGGTCAGGAAAATCCTTTGACAAATGATCTTTGACCCTCCCTGGCTTAGTCATGTCTGACAGGGCTAAAGAGTGGTCCAGGTGCTTTCTTTCAGGAAAGCTTACAGCACACAAGTGTTGTTAACTACTGTCTCTTGAGTCAGTATATCAGAATTGGATACTCCACTCAGCAAATTTTGATTATATCCTAAGATCATGAGAAAGTGGCCTTTCCCTTTGTTATTATGGCCTGTCTCAGCATATTTTTCTTCCAAGTTAGAAAAGGTTCCCCTACTGTAGAAAGTTTAACACGGTCAGTATTCTGAGGGTTGCTTTTTACTGTTGTTCCCCCCCACCCCAGAAACTAGTTCCTGCTGTGTTTAGATAGATAGATAGATAGATAGATAATTTTATTTGTATCCCGCCCTCCCCGCCGAGGCAGGCTCAGGGCGGCTAACAACATCATACAAATTTCAATTATACAAAAAGCAAAAAACACAAAATTACATTTAAGCATTAAAATTCTGATTAGGTTTAAAATTAGTTAATTAAGTTAATAAAAGTGCTAATACTGTTCTTTAGGATGGCGGTTATCATTAACAATTTCTTCCTTCGTCAGCGAAAGCTAGTCGGAAGAGGAAGGTCTTGCAGGCCCTGCGGAATTGTTCAAGGTCCCGCAGGGCCCGCATTTCCTCTGGAAGTTGGTTCCATAGGCTCGGGGCTACAGAGGAGAAGGCCCGGTTACGGGTACATTGCAGCTTCACCTCTCTCGGTCCGGGAGTAGTCAACAAGTTTTTTCCGGCTGACCTCAGTGCTCTCTGGGGTTTACAACACTCAAAACAAAATTGTGATTACACTCTAAATATACTTAAGGATGAGTTAGCATTTTTGCTCCCCCTCTCCTGCAGGCACAGGAGATACTGAGAAAAGGAGAAACACATTGCATTTTGGCAAAAAAGGCCCAAATTAATATTGCATAAACAACACAAGAGCTAGAAATCTGTGACTTTTCACCCTTCCTCCTCCACTCTCAGGTAATCTCTGGGGGGGGGGGGGAGGACTCCTGCTCTGCTGAGTGTTTTATTCCATGGGCTAGAAAAGAAAAACCAGAAATTCTGAAAGAAAAAAATGAATTCTGTGAATTTCTCTGTCTCATAGAACATAATTCTAAAATAAGTTGTTAGTGTAGTCTCGCCTGGGAAAAACACATCTCATGTACTTAAGAACTTTTTCCCTTTTATAGATAGCAGCTCCTGGTTCTGCAGTCTCCAGGTGGAAACTGGTGTGGGAATAAAGGGGCTTTATAATAATTTCCTTCTCCATGCTGTCATCTTGAATTCATTGCAGAGGCAGAAAAGAAGCTGCTTTGTTAGAACGTAAGAACAGTCACATTGGATCAGACCAGTGATCCAGCTAATCCAGCATCCTGTTTCACACAATAACCAATCAGATATTTTCTACAAGCAAGGCATGGAGGTCAAAGCTTTGCCCCTATTGTCCCCCCCCCAGCACAGATATTGAGAGCAGATTACTTTAAAGACAAAGTGGTTTTCGTATTGGCCTTTCCAGTGACCCATTTCCTGAAATATTGGCCATGTGACCTCAACCCATGCACATGATATGGATGTGTAATCCCTCTCTGCACCACAGTAGGATGAAATACATATCCAATTTATGCAACCTTCCCTCTTCCAATCTATTGATTGGGTGCCAGTATTGCTGTTTATATTATGTATATCTGAATATTCTGGTAGCACTTGAAGTATATGCAAAACTGTTTCAGCTTTTGGGATAAAATGTCACTCCAGTGGAGTATTTTTCCTCTAGATTTTTACATATCTTCACATACTTTCTCTGTGAGCTTAGAAGTGATGAACCAGGGACTGGTTAGGTTAAACCCTATTTAACCTAGACTAAGCAAAATTATCATGTTGAGTTATGTAAGATATCAGTTACTTATTGGAAAAACTAACAAAATGAGCTCAGTATGGACGGGGTTAGCTTCCCTGAGAACTTGTGTACTCCTCTCTTCTCACACATTGCTTTTTTGTAGCTCTCCCTGGTTTACTTTAACCCCTGCACTGTTTTGATCTCCAAACCACAGTTTGTGGCCATGGTTAGAAGTTGAAGTAAGCTACATGCAAAATGTGTGCCTTTCTGTTGACTGTGTCTTGACCATCTTGCTTTCGGTTTAGGTGATTTCAGAATGATGATTGGGGAAGACAAGTCAAAGGTTATGAACATAGTGAAGCCAAACATGTTGCATTTTCAGAAGCTTTACAGCAACATTTTGCAAGATTGCCCACAAGTGGTATACAAACACCAGCTGGGCATATTAGAGGTAAGTCGCTCATTGTTGTAAATTTTTTAAAACTTTGTGTGTGTATATGCTTTTGCCTCTGTAGTTGGACTTCCTGCTTTAAGTACTTAGGTGAGCTCTCACGTTTAGTGTGATTAGCCAACATGTGATTGATTTTATTATGAACAAATTTTGCACCCATTGTTGAGTAATTATGTGACATGATAGGTAACAGTGAACTGTTATGGCTGATGATGCATATTTCATACATGTTAAGTTACCAAGTGATAACTGCAGTTACTCACTGTGGTTTGTTCTCAGGTCCTTCTTTACAAGTTATGTTATTGTTAAGAGGCCTGGAATGTAATGATGACATTATCAATTAAGCTTCTGGAAATGTATTGCCACATACAAGCTAAATATATCCTGTATTAGAAAAGACCAAGACTCTCAGCCAGTGGAGCCTTGTGTCAAATGGTGTCTCAATGCAGCAGAAAGCACCATATGTGAGCCTAATCTGTAGTCTACAACTCTTCATCAGGAAACTCGCATCTTACTCCCTCAGGGTGTGTGGAACTAGTTGTGGTGGTCTTGGGATGATAGCTCTTGGCTTCTGTTAGCTCAGGGCTATCCAGTCTTTTTGAGCCTACTGGCATCTTTGGACTTGGAGTGGGTGGTGAGCACTACCCCAAAATGGTTGCTGCAGGAGGCAAAGCAAAACACAATACCTCCCTATTTGTTTTGCAAAATAATTGCCGAAGAAAAATAGAAGAAAAAGAAGAAAAACCCAGATGAGAGAAAGAGGGAGGGAAAATAAAAAGGGAAGTATGAAGGGGGAATGGAGCCATAAACCTTAGTGTTTACAAGTCCCCCTGATCCTCCAATGGCTACAGCTGCTGTTGAAGCTTTGGAAAACCCTTTTATTGGAATGCAGGCAGCAAATGACAAACCTTCCCTTACTGTGGCCGCACTCACTTTCTAAAAAATTTGGTAGGTGCCAAGGGGAAGTACTGGCAAGTGCTATGGCATTCACAGGTTGCACCCACTTATGTCTCTTTATACTAGATAGGGGTTGCCTTGGTCCTATTAATACAGAATTGTTTTAAGACACAGTTTGATCTTATTGCCAAGTTGTTGTGGTCTTTTCAGAAATGGAATGGAATGTGTATAGTGTAGAAAACTAACATAATGAGGAGTTTGGCAGCCTTTCCTTTTATTGTGGGCACAAAAACATCCTAACTAGTGCTTATTAATATTAATGGTGGCCTTGGTACATCCTGGCATAAAATGTGAAAGCAGATAACTGTAGCCAGCCCAGTCTCTAGCATTAAGTCATAGTATTAAGTAAAGCATTAGAAAATTTTGAAAGGAAAGGCCTGATCAAAACTTGCCCCAAAGCCCTGTCTCCTGATCTTTTAAATTCTTAAGAAAACCTTTTAGACTGTATTGCTGACATTTTGCATGGAGAATTAGCCAATAAACAGCTTTCAGTAAATTAAATACTAAGCAATAAAATATGCAACTCTGTTCTATAAGTGTGTGAATTGCGCAAGAATATCATGGTATAGCATTTCTATGGTCTTTTAGAAGCACTTTATATTCATCATCTTGCTGTTTGCAGTATTATTCTTGTACAGCAGATGAAGGACTGAAGGCCAAACTCAGCATTTTATATTGATGTGTGGAATCCTCAGATTTAATGAAAAGCAGCCTCTGGAGGCTACAAGGGTGGATGGAGGAGCTGGAAGGATTCCTCCAGGCTGTTTTTTTGTGCCCCACCCCCCAGATTCATATTTCCCTCTGCTTTTAACCATATCTTTCCACATTTGGAATGAAAGCTAAAAGACCTTGGGGCATAACTTGAAGAGGAAAACTCAGCTGTGGTGAGAGCAGGGTTGAGCATCCTCCTCCCTTCCCACCATCCTTGCACTCCTTATATGGTTGTTGTTGTGGTTGTTGTTGGATCAACCCCTACTGCAGGGCTCTGGGTGATGTACAAGTCCATAAGAAAACATACAAATAAAACAATCAGTAACTTTAAAAACATTTTAAAATCAGATGGTGATAGTTAATCCCAGTTCAGACTGCCAGCTACTTCACAGGTAGGGGGAGGAAGCAAAGCGCATCTAGAGAGTGGAGAAGGGTAACCATCGCTGTCCTCAACTAAAAGCCTGGCAGAACATCTCTGTCTTACAGGCCCTGCGGAAGTGCATAAGGACCCACAGGGCCCTCATAGAGTCCGGCAGAGAGTTCCACCAGGTTGGGGCTAGAACCAAAAAGACTGTGGCCCTGGTCGAGAACAGCTGGGTCTCCTGATGCTGCTTTTCAGTTTTAAAAGAAGTTGGTAGAATGTTATATGCATTTGCATATGTAACATTTAGATCATCTTGGAGACTGAAAGGTAGTGGCCTGTATCCTGCTATTCTGCTGAGCAAAGTTGGAATCTTTCCTCTAGCTTTAAGGGACTCTTCCTCCAATGGAATATCAGGCTACTGAGTTTGTGGCTGAATATAGTTTGAACTAGGAACTTCTAGCCTTCACTCTTGATCAAGAAAAGAGATGGCTGGTAACAAAATGGTGGGGTGATATCTATCCCTAGCCCCTTATCGGTGATGCTCCTTTTCAGGGCTCTAGTTGGCTGTGAACAGCAGCATGCAATGCTCTAAACAGGGCTCTAGTTTTGGGGATGGGGATGGGAAAGGTTTCAGTAGATGGGAGAGGTGACAGTAGAAACATAATTGGTTCCTTTCCCTTTCCCCAGAAGCTCCCTCCCCCACTTCTGTTACATAGTGACAAGTGTTCAGACTTAGGATTCCGTGTTGGAAGGGGAGGGGAAAATGACTGAGATGGTCATATGAACATAGCAACAAGTCATATCTCTGCATGCCCCAGCTTAACTGGAGCTTGTTGCAATGTCTGCACATGATCTAAGTAGATTACTAGCCGAAGAAACTGAAAAATTGTGCATGCACATGAAGGCTTATACCCAGAATAAAACTTTCTTTGTCTTGAAGGTACCACTGGACTCAAACTTTGGTCTGCTACTTCAGACTAACACAGCTACCCATCTGAATCTAGGTTACTAACTGTAGTGGTGAAATCTTGCAAAGTTCCTAAAAATGATGTGTGTTCATTCTTCTGAATCCTTAGATCGATAAGAGCCCAGAAGGTCAGTTTGCACAACTAATGGCTCTGCCGAGGACCCTGCAGCAACAAATAACTTCTCTCATGGATCCTCCAGGAAAGAACAGAGATGTCGAAGAAATTTTATTGCAAGTCGCCCATGACCCTGACTGTGGATTGGTAGTACACCAGGGTAGGTTTACCAATGATTAATAATGGACACTAGAGTGTATGTCTGACTACAGGACTTTAAAAGATAAAATATAATTTTTATTTTAGAATGAATTTGCAAGATGGAAAAGTGCTTAGCTTTCTTAAGTATAAAATATCCCAAACAACAAACTTCTGTAGTCTGATGCTGGCTTATTTGGAGAGTATTTTTAATAAAGCAAGATATTGTAGGAATGATGGGCCAGAATCCAAAGAGCACACTTACTGGCATTTTTCACTTTTTTCCATTGAATGTCAGTACCATCACCTTTTTCATCCTCCTGTTTTCCTGCCATATCACCAACTATGGTTGAACATTGGATCACATTGGGGGAAAAGGCCTAATATTTATTTTATTAGTTTATTTATTTATTTTATGTGTTATTTAAGGTCCACCTTTTTCACTGAGACTGAAGGTGGATTACACTGAGACTGAAGGTGGATTACTCAATGCAGTCATCTGTATGCGACATCCAATAAGCAGTGTGATAGGATTAGGACTGTGGACATTAAAACAATGTAAAAATCTGGAACAAAGCTAAAAGAAAGCATAAATATTAACGTGGCACGTTAAACTGTGCCTAAAGTAAATAATAATATAATACATACACTAAGAAATAGTATGCACTGTTCACAGTAGTATAATCCACAATCTCTTTCACTTTATTAAGGCACTCTTAATCATTCCATCACAATAAAGACCTATTACCTTTGTGAAAGTCCCCTCCTGAATAATGCAGCTTTGCATAGTTTGCAAAATGCCAGGAGAGTTAGCGCCTTCCTGACCTTATTAGGCAAGCCATTCCATAAGTTGGAGACACATGAAAAATGTTGTGCCAATGGAGTGACTGCAGAAGGGGGTTAACATGCATGGTCCACCTAAAAGCTGATAATTGAGCTATAACATTATGTACTAACTTGTCTTTGACTTGACTTCGAGGGGAGACCTATATAGATTGTATTACAGTGGTCTAGTCACGATACCATGGCATGTATCCAGATGACCAGTTCATCTGCATCAAGGTATAGGGCCATTTTCTGGATTAAATGAAGTTTGTAGGAAGCGAGGGGTTTTTTTGTTAGCTGCATTCACTTGCTCCTCCAGCAGTAATTTTGGATTTAGTATAACACCAAAGCCCCTGCCTGAGTCAGCAAGGGTCAGCTGAACCCCATTGAAGGCGGGAAATCAGAACATCCTTCAAGATCTCTGCCTTCTCAGTTAGCATTATCTTTACCTTGCTAGGAGTTAATTTCAATTTGTTCACTCTTAGCCATTTCACTACTATGGACAGGCAATGGTTCAGGACCTGTACTTTATCAGCAGGAGATTTGGATAAGGAAATATAGAGCTGAGTGTTATCAGCACATTGATGACAGCGAGCTCCAAAACTAGAAATGATTTGTCAAGGGCTTTACATAGAGGTTAAATAGAATGGGATAGGTCGGCAGTCACTGTACTTAACATAACCCCAGGGAACCCCATACTGATTACAACTGGTCTCCAGTGGCCACCCCTTGAGTCCAATCTGTGAGGAATTTGAACCAGTCCAGAACCAATTCCTAATGCCTACTTATGTCTCCATATACTTCAACAAGATGGCATGGTCCACTTTGTCAAAGGCTAAAGATAAGTCTGGTGGGAGCAACTAAGCAGTATGAACTTTTTCTGTGTTCAGATGGAAATGATCAGCTAAAGCCACCAGGGCTGTCTCTGCCCTATATCCTGGCCTGAAGTGAGACTGAAAAAAGGAACAGAGTAGAAGACGACTTGGAGCTAGTCAGCTACTGCTTCCTCAGTCACTTGGCCTAGAAAGGGTAGATTAGAGACTGCGTGATAATTGGCCGCATCATTTTTGTGTAGGAATGTTTTTTGAAGTAATTGTGGCTGAGGAAAGGTGCCCTGAGTTAGTGATTCATTTATGTTGAACATCAAGAGCTCACTGATGTGGTTTCTAAAAGATTTTAGCTGCCAGGATAGGCAAGAGTCCTGTGCGCAAGTAGTGGCCTTCACAGATCCCAGTATCCTGTTAACATCCATCACAGTAATTGCTATATGGAGTGAAGAGCTGGTGTCTGGGAAATTCTAAGACCAATGCTGAATTAGTTGGCCAGTTCTTTGGGTCCCAGCCAATAAAATATAGCCCTCATGGCTGCAAGTGGGCAATGGTATGTTGTATTGCAAGTTTCTCACTTGGACCCTTGACTGGGAGAGAACTGTGTTCTTTCAGCCGCCGTGTTGTCCATATGTGAAATGGGCAAAACTGTGACCTATTGAATAAGTTTGTTGTAACAATGAGCAGAGTCAAGAAAATGTAATACTTCACATAAGTATTGTATCAATGGAAGTAACTTAAAATAATGGGTACAATCCAGCTGAAGTTTAGCTGTTTTAAGCCCTAATGATTTCCTTGGGAAAGAGCTCAGTGCATGTTTTAACTCTCTTTAGAGTTAGTAAGACTTGAGGATGAAAAAGCTGTAGGCTGGGTGGAATGTATCCGATGTCACTTGTATGAGTCCTGTTCTCAAGTTGCAGTGAACACATGTACAATTTGTGTACAATGAATACTTGATTTTTCTTTGTGTGCTGAAGAATTCTCATGTTACAGTCAAGAAACACATGGCTGAACATGTGATTTAAACCCTACATTTATCCAGGTGCTTGCCTGTAGTTTCATTTGTAGTGAACATATGTTGGTTCTTTCTTACAAACAGATTCGTGCACATATATGCAGGATGTGGATGCATTAACTATAACATGTGAACAGAGCGTTATTCTTGGTCAAAGAATCCAATTCTATAAATTGTGAACAAGTATGTGTTGTGAAAGTTAAAATATATATATATATATAAATATTAGTGAATGAAGAAATCACCATAAAAGATGAGGTGTTTCTTTCAAAGATGCTAACATATGTCATTTGGCAACATGCCAGTATAAATTCAGAAGGGGAAGCCCATGAGTAAACATGAGCCAACTGTTGTGTTGGGAAGTACTTTACCCTGATAAATAATATTCAGGGCTACTTCTCATGTTACTGGGAGAGCAACAAAACTGAGTTTGCAAAGATACATTCTTTTATTTTTTAAAATCAAATTTATCCTGCCCTTTCTCCAAAGAACTGAGAGCAGTATATATGGTTCTCTGCTTATCTGTTTGATCCTCACAACAGCTTTGTGTTGTAGGTTAAGCTGGGCTAGTTGCTCAGTTGTAGGTCACAGTGGGTTAGTTGCTATGTGAAAATAAACAGAATTACAAATGGCAGCATCTTGCTGAGCATACACCCAGTAGTGAAATCTAAATTTGCCTCTTTATAATGTATGCCTCAAGCTTCAGAATTATTTTTCTGTTTCAAATATATGTGATCTGTATATTAGAATCATTGGAATGAATTTTGAAGCTACTTTACAAAAGAAAAGTTAACATAGTTCAGTAAAATAACAGACAAGTTATGCTGCCATATTGGGCTTGTAAAATTGTCTTTAAAATATGATGGATAACAGCAGTTTGTCCCTTTTCTCTTTCTATCCAGGCATTTCAGGAATTGTGAGATCCTCCAGTCTTATTCAGAGCGCTAAAACCACCCTAACAGCTGGTGAGAGTGGTGTGTTTTCCTGTCTGATCCTACGTATGAGGAAGAGCCATATACAAGGCGTAACAGTGCAATCCTAAACAGAGTGGCTGCAGATTAAGCTCACTAAAATTAGTGGGCTTGGGTTATGGCAACTCTGCATAGGATTCTTCTGTAATTCGAGTGTAGAAATTAATCATTCGTTTTCCCCCTGAAGCAGTTTTGAGAGATGCATGAAAAGCAGTGGAGCCTGTTGATTCAGGTGCCTTTAAGAACCAACACCTTGGTAGAGATTGGAAGGTGTGGGAAACCAAGCTAGTCTGTCATCTACTTTTAATACCCCCCTGTGGGTGTTTGAAGTATTGACCTTGTCCAACAGAAAGGGAAGGAAGCTATTAGACTTCCTTTTGTTGAAGCCTGAATTAATCGTTGTTCTGGCTTTGGTTTCTTTGCTGTCCTTTCTTTGAATTATAAAACTTTCATTGCAGGAACTTGAACATCTGCAGTGCCTTCAGTATTTTATAAATACAGTAGAAATAAGGCCCGTTGTGAATAAAAAAACACAACGTGCTCTGGGCAAGTGCCCCTCCCCTTGCTGTCTTCTCACCCACCCAAGTAAAGACATTCACTCCCTCTGCCCACCTCCAGGGGAGCTGATCTCTGCCATCTGGAGAGCAGTTGTAATTCTGAGTGATCTCCAGTCCTCACCTGAAGATTGGTAACAGTGGCTCCCCAGGAGGAAATGGCTGGTTTGGAGGGTGGAGTATATTGCATTGTACCTGTATGAGGTACCACCCCTCCTCAAACCCCACCATCTCCAGGCATTTCCTAACCTGGAGTTGGCAACCCTATCTCCTTCCCTTTATCTGCACCTCTGACTTCAGCTTTCCATTGCCTCCCCCCTCCCTGCAGCCTTTACATAGGAAAAGGACAATCTTTCTCCACAGTGGGGGGGGACCAAAACAGCTTACATCATTCTCCCCCCTGTGATTTTTACAACAACCCTGTGAGGTAGGTTATGCTGGAAGTCTTATGACTGGTCCAAAATCACCCAGTTAGCTTCCACAGAAAGAACCTGGGTCTGGCAGACCCTGCTCTGATGTCCTAATTCCTATGCCCTCCTTAGGCTCCATCACAGAATAGCCAGGAATTTCTCACCAACCAGGAACTGGCAGCCCTAGTCAGGACTGGCCTTAGTGAGTTCTTTAGTGATACCTTTTAGACAAGCAGTCTCTCTCTGATAATGTTGTTGGTCTCCAATCTTTCTCTTTCTGCCTTGCTTTCCCTCCTTCCTTCCCTCCCTCCCTCCCTCCCTCTCTGTATCTGGTCTGTTACCAGGGAACACCATTCCTTCCCCTATCTCTGGCTGTTCCCCTTCCAGAAGAAGAGAGGGAGGAGTTCTTAGCCAATCAAGAGAAGGCTTTCTCTGGCTATTTTCCTCCTCCTCCTCCCTCAGCCAATTGAGGGAAAGGCTTTATCTTGCTATTTCTCTCGTCCTCACCCCCTCAGCCAATCGAAGGAAGGGTTTCTTTCTCTCCTCTGCAAAGCAGTGCAACAGGCAGCTCAGCCAGTGGGAGAGTCAGCAACTACTAGAACAAAGGTTGGTTGTCTTTTACTGACAGCATCAGCTTGGCTGGCTAGCAACAGCCACTCAGGTGGGAGAGATAAGTGAACTCAACCAATGGCATGCAAATACTCTTGATTGATAGTTTGACTGGCCAAAGGCTGATGCAGCGCAATCCCGACCAATGACAGAGCTCAGTTTTGCCAAGGTGAAATAGTTTATATATAGATATAGGATTAGATGTTTATGCCACAAGAGGCCAGTTACTAATACCTGTACCTCTAAGCAGAAACCATTTATTGTAAAACTGTTTAATTGGTAGGAACCCCTGTCTGTCTTTATTCTGGACCGTTAACACACACTAACAAAATTGTGGACTCTCTCACATGTGCATGGATGACAGCAGTTCAGTAGAATGGTAGTCTTATAAACACAGTTAGGTTCGGCTAATGTGTAGGTGGTTTTCAGGTATACCAAGATACCGGTTTTACCACTTTTTACCCCTTAACCATTCGTCTCTTGTTACAACCATAATTCATCTAATGAATCTTTGAACTAGTGCAGACTTGTATGAGTATTATTTATCATTTCTGTATTATCCACCCATCTGCTACACCCTTTTTCCTCTTTCCCACAGACTTTATTCAAATTTTTAATGGTAGGCTTGAGGCAGACTCAATGCCAGATGTTGTTGAATTAACAATTTGTATTTTCTTTTTATTCCCCCCTCCCCCCTGGTCATTCCAAGGTATGGTTGACATCTAAACCCTGGTACCTGTTGTAATTGTTTAATTTTGTTGCTATCACTAACATGTGGCATGCCATCTTGTTTCAAGATAATGCTGTATTCTGTAATTGTATAAGATGTCACATCTTGAAGCACAAGTAAAATAGCCCTTGTTAAGTTCTGAAATAGGTATACTTCTGATGGTGAGAAGATCTTGCTTTCATCTGGGTGATGGATCTTTGATGGTAGTTTTGGTAGCTGGCACAGTGTGTTTGCAAAGTTTATTTGGCAAAGAGCACAACAAAGGTTTTTGACCAGCTCAGAGGGTTTCCTTCAGCATTCTCTGCCAATGTGGTTTTAAAATAGCTGGAGCCTTATATTTTTGTTTACTGTCAGTTGCCCAATTTAGCTCTTCAAGAAAAGTGCCTGTATGTTTTCTGAAAGTCTGTGGCAAGACTTCTAGTCTGGTTTCTATTAGAAGAGGCACCATCCATTGATTTATTTTTCCTCTTAGCATTATGGTCTTTCAGAACTTAAAGTTTTATATTTAGCTGCTTCTAAAGAGTGTTGCATGGATGTTTTTTGTCTTTAAAGATATATATTGTTGTTACATTTGGCAGCCTTATGTGAAATAACATTTTGTGTTATATTTTCAATAATGAAGCAGTCATTCTTAGTTTTTGCTCATGGGCATACAGTGCTGTTGGACTCTGATAGCTCTTCTAGGTATATAGATAGAATGGGGGGGGGGGAATCTAAGTTTTCAGGGCTTGTTTGTAGAAAAAGCCCAGCAGGAACTCATTTGCATATTAGGCCATACCCCCTGACACCAAGCCAGCCGGAACTGCGTTCCTGCTTAAAAAAAAAAAAAAGCCCTGCAGGTTTTTATATGTACTTGCAACATTTTGCAGAGATGTGCAGGACTGACAGGCACTAGGTACCCAATGGTAATTCACTGGGATAAATTTCAGGAGTTGCCTACCCTTGAATGGATCCCCTTTCTTTTGCTCCAGTTGTTATGGCAGCCTTGGTCCATATGTAACTTCTGGTCTCTACCTCCAAGGGGAAGAGCAGTCTCTGATTGCGTAGCTGGAAACATTTGGGGGGTGGGGGTAAATCTAGTTCCTTATTTTTAAATCATAACTGTGCTTTAGCTGCTCTATGAGTTGCTAAGCTGCTTGAAGTTGGATGTTTGTTTTAGGAAAAGGCCATGAATCAGCAGCAGAGCACAAATGTGTTGCATGTAGGGTTGCCTACCTGCTGTTAGGGGCTGGAGTTTTCCCAGAGTTACAATTGATCTCTGTCTGTGAAGATCAGTTTCATTGGAGAAAATGGCAGCTTCAGGGGGTGGAACTCTGTGGCATCACAACCCCACTGAGCTCCCTCTCCTCCCCAGACTCTGCTTTCCACAGGTTTTGCCCCCAGTTATCCAGGAATTTGCTAACCCAGAGTTGGCAACCCTATTTAAATGCAGAAGGTCCCTGGGTCAAAATCTCCACTTAAAATATCTTCTCAGGCAGCAGATGTTAGAAAAGACCTTTTCCCCCCTCCTGAGACCCCAAAGAGCAGCTGCCAGTCAGAGTAGACAATATTGAGTGATAAAGCAGATTATTTTTGTGCTGCCTCTTCAGAGTCCTGATTGTGCTTACAATGAAAATCACAGGCCATTAAAAAGAATATAAGGCATTAGACTTTAGAAGAACAAAAACTAAATAAAAAACAGCAGACCATTAAAAAGCTGGTAAGTTGAACCCCTGACTAAAAGCCTGGGTAAAATGTTGTGTTTTGGCCTGGTCCCTTAAAGAAAGTAAAGCAGGTGCCAGGTGAGCTTCAATGGGAGGGGCAGATAAACCCCAGTCCAGCAGCAAACCATAAAAGTTGTACTTCGGTGGTATTTAACTCCAACAAGGCTCTCATAATTTAATACATGTCTGTCGCCATATTGCTTGAAGAAGTGTGGAGTTAGAGACTCTTTCTACCACAGTTGGTGGTCATGTAAAATAATAAGTACTAGACAGACATTGTTTCACAAATACATCTAATCACAGGTTATTATTTACCTAAAGATCTGGCCTTGATGCTTTTTAATTTGTTGCCTACTGCCAAGATTCCCACTGTTATAAAAGACTTCATATCTACACTACTGACAGCATCTAAACTCACACTCTTGCTTTACATTGGAAAGATTAGAAACTTCCCTCAGTGTATCAGTGGTATCAAAAAATATGGGAGAACTATGCTAATTGGGCTGCCCAACAAGACAGACTAAAAATAACTCTAAAAATATGAATAAGGTAGATGCTGAGCTGTCTGGTTAGATGCGTATATGGAAAATTCATATGAACTATCCACAAACCTTCAACAGATTTTATTATTCTACCATTAATTAATAAAGGTACATATGGTCATATATTAATTTGTATTCCAGCAGTTGGTTAGTGCTTTGTAAAAAGGGGGAGGAAACTATGTGTAACTTGTTATGTAGTTTATATATTTTGTAGTAGGTAGTATCGGGTCATTTCATGGAAAAAGAGGTACCGGAGCTCATTATCACAACTCATTTACGTATGCCACACACCTCTGACATCACCAGAAGGTGTACTAAATTATATCAGCTCAGCATCTACCTTAAAATGCATCTTGAATTATAATTGTCATAATCAAACCTTACTCCCATCATACATTTTAAATTACTTTCTCATATGTGGCCACAGTGGCATGATGAAGCTTTTTATTATTATTATTATTTGTTTATTTATATTCTGTCCATTCCCCCATAGGGGCTCAGAGCAGAGTACATCATAAATAATAAAATTACAGAAAAATCACAACAGCATAACAATAAAATCAAGTACAGTATCAAGTACATCAGGATGGTCCAGCAGAGTGATATAATAAGATGGCATAGCAGTTCAGTGCAGCTCAGTAGAATAGTACAGTAGAGTAGGGGAGGCCAACCGATTTAATGGATAGAATCTTGCTGCCTCACTAAAAACCTGGCAGAACAGCTCCATTTTACAGGCCCTACTAAAAGCTAGCAAGCCAGATAGGGCCCGGATCTCCATAGGGAGCTGATTCCACCAGATTGGGGCCAGGTCTGAAAAGGATCTGGCCCTGGTAGAGGTAAGACAGGCGTCTCTTGAGCTGGGGAGGGTCAGCCTGTCTTGGGAGGCTGAATGAAGCAACCTTGGGGGCATTTATGGGAAGAGACAGTCTCGCAGGTATGTTGGTCCCAGGCTGTGTAAGGCTTTAAAAGTCAAAACTTAACACTTTGGAAATGGATCTGATACTCTATAGGCAGTGAGTGCAGGCCGCGGAGCACCGACTGAATGCTCACCCGTACAGGTGATGCAGTCAGCAGGCGAACTGCTGCATTATGCACCCGCTGCAGTTTCCGGATCAGTTTCAGGGGTAAGCCAGCGTAAAGCGAGTTACAGTAATCTAGCCTGGAAGTGACCGTTGCATGGGTCACTGTGGCCAGGTCTTGGGGGGATAGATATGGTGCTAATTGCCTGATCTGCCATAGATGGTAGAAGGCAGGCCCGGCAGCCACTGTGACCTGGGCCTCCATAGAAAGTGAGGCATCCATGATCACTTCCAAACTCTTCACCTGTTGGGTCGGCACTAAAACAACACCGTTCAAGGCTGGGAGTTGGGTGCACGAACCCACCCCACCTCATCTCAGGCACAGGACCTCCACCTTGGTTGGATTTAACTTCAATCGACTCTGCTGTAACCATCCTGCCATGGCTCCTAATGCCTCGGCCAGATGATCAGGGGCGGAAGTTGGTCTGCCATCCATCAACACATAGAGCTGGGTTTCATCAGCATATTGGTGACAACCAATCTGTCTGCATTATATGTTTTGGTTATTTTCCCATTTTTTTGTGGGGGGGAAATATTAGAATGTTTGTCAAATATTAGAGTTCAGCAAAATTCTCACAGGAAGGTTGAATAATGGAGCCCAGAAGCAAGTATTTGGGGGAGGGGGGTAAGAAAGAAAGAGGACAGTAAAATTTAGAGGTTCTGAGCTCCGCTCCTGTGAGCTCCTGTCCAAAATGAGGCCTGGGTAGTATATACAGTAATGTTTCACTGCTACCAGAGTTTATTAATGGACCTTATAAAGACTTCAAAATTAAATAAACAGTTTTAATTTTAAAAGGGGGGGGTAGTCTAAAGGCAAGGTACCACCACAAAAATACACTGTCTCTAGTCACCATCTGCTTCATCGTTGAAGATGGAAGCACAGAAAGCAGGGCTACAGAGGCAAATATTAACTGGTGGGATGGACAGTATGAAAAGCAGATGGTTCTTCAGTTGCTCTGGACCCAAGCCATTTAGGGCCTTAAAATTAAGAACCAGGGCTCTGAATTGTGCCCAGAAACAGAAGGGTAGCCAGTGATGGTATATGCACATTTTGGCTTAGATCCAGTGATAATTTCCACTGACAGCTTCTCTCTTGAAGCAACCCACAATGTCTTCCAAAATGTTGCTTCTTGGGGGATAGCCACCCCCCCCCCCTCAACTACATGAGGAAGGAGGCTGAGATCTGCTAGGGGAAGTGGGAAAATCAGCAAAAATCATGACCCTCTTGTGTCTGGAAAAATCCATTGCTGGATCTGGCTCATTATCCAAGTATGTTGAGTGTTAAAAAAAAAAGACTAGGGGAAAAAGAACTAAACCTACTGAATAGGGGAGGAGGGGGTACATTGCTACAGTATGATGATGCTATTATGACTGAAGATTTATAACTGAAGACATCTCGCTGGGAGTTCTACAAATGAAGCTTTCAGTGGTCCTCATTTAAAAAACAAGCCCAACTGGAACCAGGTTGAATTGGAACTTCAGCACAAGGAAAAGGGAAGGGGATTAAGATCCTCTTCCAATGACATTATCTTGTCATTGTATCAGTAGCTGCATGTTTTCTTAATAGTACAAATAGCAGCCCCGTGAGGCCATTTCTGGCAGAGAAAATTCCACTGGAAGAGGAAGGCTTCATGCTATGACCCCAAACCTAATGGTGCCTATGCATTGGTGCTATTTTGGGGATGGGGAGAATAGAAGCATTTCACAGAATTTCCAGCCTGATGTCTGATAAGAATTGCAGGCCTCAGGGGAGAGCAGCGCTGCTGCTTCTAGTCAGTTTCAGTGGAAACTGACCAGAAGCAAAGGGGTTAGGGAATGATGCAGGAGCCAAGCTATGTGGAAAAATGAAGCAAACATGAATCAAGCAAACATGCTAAGAAAAGAAGCTGGTTCATGTTTGTGTGTGGTGAGATTAGATGAACCACAAAATCAGCCATTTTTAGCATGATTCATGGTTTGATTTGTGCCCATCCCTACATGGAACTGATAAGGACTGCCTTTACTTATAAGAATCTATATAACTGTGCTACTCTTCCCAGCAGTTTCTGCTTTTAGACCCTTATGTGGAGAAAGGCCCTCCATTTTGAGCTATAGCATACTATTGGCAGTTTTGGGCTCCAGACTTTCCACGTTCATTCAAAAACGTTTCTCTGTTGGTAAATGGGCAGGAAACAGAAGAGGGGTTGCTTTCAAGCATGCTCCATTCAGGCAATGGCTCTCACAAGTAAGTCAGTCTATAATGCTTGGTTATGCAGATGCTTCTAGTCAGCAAAGAACAATGAAAGGACTATAGCATATCCTGGCAAGGGTACGTGAGACCTAGGAGGGAACAGAGATGTGGATGTGCCAAATGCTAGATGGAGTAACAAAGAAGAGAATTGACTCAAGGTGGTGAGCAAACAGAGGAGATAAATTCCCCTGACCTGAAGGAAATGAAGTCCATTTTGATTGGTTGCCTCTGGGAATAACTTGCAGGATGGAGCTCTCACACCTGGGCTCCATCTTGATGACCACCATTACCAAATGGAGCTGACAAACAGCTGGCAGCCTGGACAGTGACTCAGGATAATGGAAAATTGACAGAATGTTGTAGCTTTAAGATTAAATAGCCTAACCTAGAATAACAAGTAGAGTATGTCTGGAGGAGGGATAAAGGATTGTGTGTGCATACTCTTACTTTGTTTCCTTGCTTAATCCTTTGCTGTGTGGAGTATGTGTGTGGGCATATTCTTTTAATTTTTTTTATTACTTTGAATGTTGGAAGTTTGTTCTCCATAACCACATTAAGCCCCACTTGAGCATGTTACCAAAAAGTCTCCAAGGGAAGGGTGGCCATTGGTCAACAGATGCTAGATCCCTAGGTGTGCAAGTGCAGTAAGCCATACCTGTAGCCAGGGATGGCCAAATTGTGGCTCTTTCACACATATTGTGTGGCTCTCCAAGCCCGCACAACTCAGTCAGCTGGCTTGGAGAAAGCATTTCTCTCTTTAAATCACTGTCAAGCCAGCAGATTTCTTTTCATCTCTTCCAATCTCCTTCCTCCCCTCCCCCATCTATTTTCCTCCCTCTCAGCTATCAAACATCTGACATTCATGTCTTGCAGCTCTCAAACATCTGATGTTTATTCTATGTGGCTCTGATGTTAAGCAAGTTTAGCCACCTCTGCCTGTAGATAATAGGAGTGTGTGGGAGATGCCGGCACAAAGCAGAGCCTGTACATGGGAATGCAACTAGAGTGCTTGAAATGCTAACCCTAATCCCCTTATAGGGAGGTACTCTAAATTACCAGTTGATGGCCATGAAGATACCCAGAGAGAAGTGAAGAACACCAATAAGAGTTCAGTGGCCTCAGGAGATGGCCACTGAATGTAACAGTGCTCATGGGTCAGCTGGGCTGTTCTGTAACACCTTCTTTAAGGAAATTCCATTCAGGCACAACCCATGCAAATGCATTTTTAATATGGCAACTCTTCTTCAGAATGGGCTGTCCAGTCAGGTGAGGGTTGTAGTATCCTCACTTTCTTTTAAAAATATGTATGAAATAGGGCTTGTTCTGTGGGGCTTTTCATTGATTTGTATAAATTTTCAACCATATGATGGTGATTTTAATAACTGAAGATAAATGGTACAAGTGTGGACACCTATAAGGACTTGCAGAAGGGATCTTGTTTTCCTCTCCCCCCTCAGTTTCATCTTCTCTGAAAGCCACCAGTAGCTCTCCTTTCCTGCTTCCTTCTCTTCTTCCTACCCACCAACTAGTCCAGGGGTGTCGAACTCATTTGTTAAGAGGGCTGGATCTGACATATGTGAGACTTGGCTGGGCCATGTGTGTACCTATTTATGATTAGGTAGCAGAGATATAAACTTTATAAAGGACACAAACACAAAGATTTTTTAAAAACCTTAAAACATTAGCATTTGGACTTAAAGGTGCTTTCTTTGTATTTCTCCCATGGGATCTAGGGAACTGGGCAAAGGAAGTTCTGGCTCTTTCCTTTCTTCCCCAGGGGACCAGGAGGGGGAGGAGCCTCAGCCAATAAAAGGAGGAGCGACTTGGCTCAGTAGTTCTGTTGTGCAATTGAGAGAGCCTGGCAAAGCAAGCTGTTATGCAGAAGGAAGTAAGAGAGAGGGAGAAGGAAGCAGATGATAGCCAGTTGCTCGGGGGCCTGATAGGAGCCTTCTGAGGGACTGATTCAGCCCCCGGGCTGCATGACACCCCTGACTAGTCCATCTTAATTCCTCCCTCCCAGTCTTCAGCTTTCCCTCCCCATGGCAGCCTGTACCTGGGAAAACAATGGTCCAGTTGTGCTTTGCGCCAGCGTGTTCTTACTCAAAGCCTAAAAGAGCCTGGAAAGTTCTGTGCTCCCTCTCCTGCTTTTTACTAACAGAAGCCATGGCTTGAAAGTTGGTGATACTTTTATTTCTGCCTGGCAATGGCCTCTGAGACTTTATTTCTTAAATTTACAGGTGCTGCTTCCATTATTTGGAGAAGGGGAGTTAATTCTCAATTTTTAAAAAAGATTTCAGATTTTTCTATGAACCTGAAACTTTTTCAGATTTGCAGAAAGATATGCATGTTCATGACTCCAGTCTTCAGATTTAAGTAGGCTCAGATTTGGCTGGGTTGAAAATGAGATACATTGTATCATTGATAGAAACCACTTTGAGTTTTGAAGGAAAGGCTTTCAAACAAGTACATAAGTTTTAGGGAGAAGAAGATGGGCAGGTTCAAAGTTTGAACACCTCACAGAAAGCAGACAGAAGAAGCATAAGCAACCCATAATTCCTTCCTCATTTCTATAGAAGGCCAAAGCTGCTTTGCTTTTTACTTGGTTCATGAAAATATACCCTTTTTATGTTAGTGAAGAGCAACCAGACTGAACGCTCAGGACAGTTTCTTATTCAGTAGACAGGCTTTGAGAAACACTGCATCCTTCTGAATGAACCAAATGTCTTCCAGTAGTATACATTATGATATACAGATAGTTCATACCATCAATGGAATATGACATCTGTTTTCAAGCTTGATGGCAGTGCACCATAAAAAGTAACGGATAATATATCTGGCACAGGTCAATCTTGCGTAGGTGGGGGGATGATTCTATTTTTTGCAGAGTTCAAATACCAGGACGTTTTAAAAAGACACATGGTTGGGCAAGAAGGAAGTACTTAAGCAGTTAGTTTTGTATGTGTGTTTTCACACTACATGGTGGAAGAAGACTGAAACTTTGAAAATTGTCATCCTTATTGCAAAAAACACAGCTGCTTCTGTCGGGTCTGACATGAGAGAAATGTAAAAAGTTAGCTCTTAGGATCCCCTTTCTCGACAACTGTGGATCTTCCCTGCTATTTCCTGCTATCTCCTTGTAGTGGCCTCCAATGCTGTGAAATTTGATTCCTCGCATTATAGGACCCAAGATAAAGAAATAGCCATTCAGGTCAAAGGGCTGAAGCCAGATGGGGAAATGGTACAAAATTGCTCCCTCAGCATAACTCAGAAAGGACTGATGGAGTGAGGGGAAGATCTGTGGCCATCAGTGCTTTCCATTGACAGATCACTGACTCCATCCCAAACAGAGTTTAGAAATGAGACTTCAGGAGTGAACTGTTTTGGAGCTGCACTGTGGGGTGGTGGGGAGAGTGGCTGTGGTTAAAATAGATTGATTTGTTAATGTTGTCAAATAATCTTCATAAACAATTGTCAGATGTTTCAGTAGTCTGTAGAGTAGTGATTCTTAACCTTTTCAAGTATCAGGACTCCGTTTTTAACATTGAAATTTTTTGTGGATTCCCCATATCATAGTTGTGCTGCTTAATATCCATTGATTGAGAAAATACATAGTGACAAAAAGGTCAGACACTTTTATTTCCACCCCCCCCCCTTCTGATGTCTTGACTTTTCTTTTTCTTTAAGGATTTAAAAAATCCATGATCTACAGCATGAAGAAGATGTACAAAATGTCAAAAGGATTGCTACGGAAGTCATGATATCTGTTCTTGGATTTTTTGGGAAATCAGCCTGCTCTCTTACTGCTAAATGTGTAAATTGCTTTGGAAAACTGAATATGCAGAAATATCTCTACTACATATATGCGGGCAGTTTTGTACAGAAGACAAAACACAGATTTTCATTTTTCTTTTCTTGAAGATTATTGGGAGGGTGTATTCTTCTGTTCTTTTTCTACAGAAAACCCTGGGTGAATTTGTATTTTTAACTCCTTCAAAATATTTTCCTTTACAGATCTTAGGTTGGGAGCCTTATTTTGTCATTGTTTTTATGTTCTTGAGTTTTATACTTCATTTGATTTTGCAGGTTTTCTGTATTGGACAGAATGTCCCCCCCCCCTCCTCTTTGCACTCTTGCTGACATATAGAGTTACATGTTGAGTAACTTTGGAAAAGGTTAGTCAATCATTTTTAAGGCATAGTTGACAGCAGCATAATTCAAAGGCAAATACTGATGAAGAGTTCATAATTCAAAATAAGGTCAGGTTATTGGACCCAGAAGCTCAAACTAATGTGTTGGGATATCATTGAAGAGTTCTGCATTGCTGACAGTTCACAGAGTAAGTTTTTGTATCGGCTTGTCATTAAAATCAGGAAACAGTTTTTTACCTCTTGATATGTGCTGATTTCTTTCTCAGAATTAAGAGTTTTGATGATCTTACTTTGCCTATCATCAATTAAACTATTCAATTTTTTAAATAATTGTTTGGAAAGAGACATAAACCTTCATTTTTCTAGTGTGTTATCAAAAGGCAATGCAAATAATGGCGATGATCATAAAAAGATCTCAAAGTGAGGTTATGTATTGAAGTTCTGGATGCTTTCTCCTTGCCCTTCTCCATTTGCTACCACTGTTTCTTTCTCATATAGATGAGCAGGAGTATCAAATGTTCTTTCAGGCCTCAAAGCAAGTGACTGTTGGACTGAGAGAGTAGTATAATAACAATCTTGGAAATATAGAGCTGTGAAATAAAAGAATAGCCCTTCTGAAGATTAGAATTCTAAAGGTAAATGGTATGACATTTTTCACTTATTGATTGAAAGACTTACAAGATCTGGGGTCACGGCAGTCAACTGCCAATATATGTAGTTGTGAATTGTCTGTCAGTCCATTCAAGGACCTGGAAAGTGATTGTAGCAATTTTCAAGACCTAAGTTGTGACAAACCAGTAAGTAAACTTTAATTACAAGTATAATATTTCATAAAAATTGCTAATATTTTAGCTATGTGTGCATTCCTTCTCTGGTTGCAGAGAGATGCATACAGATTTTGACATTTTATTTTCTTGAATCTAATCAAGAAGGAAAACTTGTTCATGCACTAGTACCATCAGTGAGTCTGGGCTCTTGTAATGGTGGAAGGCTCAAAGTCTTAAGTTTCCAGAAAGAAGGAAGGTCGAATAGTATAACTGAGTGTTGTATTGAAGAAACTGCTTTGAGAATTCATAATTTGGCACATGTACTGGGAATGGTTTCCTTTTAAAGAGCTCTTCTGGCAGTTTCTTTTTCAACCTGGAAAATATTTAGGAAGCAGGTTGGTGCATATCTGGGTGCATGCATTCCTACTGCTTCTGTGTCTTGAATTTTAGGTGGGGGATTCAGTTCAGAACGTAGCAGTCTTGTAGACCTTTAGGTACCTGAGCTGTCCAGGATTTGCCAATTCTAGCCTCCCATGTGCCATATCCCGCACTGCTCTAGATATGTGCCAACTGCAGGGGGAACTTTGTTTATGGTTTAGGTCCAAGCCTATAAACCTTAGGGGGAAAGAAGGCTTGAGATCCTTCTTGAAAGTTCATTAGTTCATTAGTGGGAGAAAAAAATGGCTATGGAGAGTTGGATGCATTAACAAAGTATAGAAACAGTGTGTCATTCAAGGTACAGTATACATCTGTAAACACTTATGCTGAACACATGAAAACAATCACATATAATCAGTATGCTATCATGGAGTCCAAAAAAATTACTTTTGTGTGTGTTTCACTCCTTTTCCTTGATTGAAGAGGATGTACAATGTGAGTAGAAGGAATGTGATAAATGCCCACACAATAATTCCAGACTCCATAATAACAAAATATGTTAATTTTATAATGTTTATCTAATCTCATGTGCATCTAGTATTTGCTTTGTTTTTCCAGATAATATAGTTTGATATGGCAACATATACTGTTTCTGTAAATTACAGTTTTAAACATTCAGCTATTTTTCTCTTTCTTACAAACCAATGAACCTGAGATGGCAGAGGGACAGAAAGAATACGTAATTTGGCAGCCTTTCACAAAAGTTAGTGTCCTGTTGCTTTGTATACAGCTATATAATAATAATAATAATAATATTTTATTTTTATATCCCGCCCTTCCCGCCAGGCGGGCTCAGGGCGGCTAACAGACATGGGAGTCCCATGATTCATATAAAACAACATAAACAATTTTAAATATATCAATTACAAATAAATTATTTAAATAGATAAAATATATAAAATAGGTGCTAAAATACTGTGATCATAATGTACACAAGATGTCTAGATGTCCGCTCGTTGGATTAATCAGGTTCTATCTCGAAAGCCAGCTGGAAAAGAAATGTTTTGCAAGCCCTGCGGAATTGGTTCAAGTCCCGCAGGGCTCGCACCATCTCTGGAAGGTCGTTCCACCAGCGAGGGGCTATCACCGAGAAGGCCTGCTCCCTAGTAGCCTTCAACCTAACTTCTCTTGGCCCAGGGATTGTTAGTAAGTTCTGAGAACTAGATCTCAGTGCTCTCTGGGGCACATATGGGGAGAGGCGGTCCTTTAGGTAGGCAGGTCCTCGGCCATATAGGGCTTTAAAGGTGATAACCCGCACCTTATAGCGAACACGGTATACTACGGTATACATATAGGGGTGTGGCTTTAGTGGACTGACTTCACAGTCTTGCTGAAGCTTAGCATGTCTGTGCCTGTTCAGTGTCTGGATGGACCTTCCATTTAACTGGGGTAAACTGCCTTGAGTGAGTTCTGTGATGGAAGAAAGCAGGATAAGAATGCAAGTAATGCCCTTGAGGGGATTAAAAGAAATCACCATCTTTTAATTGTTTAAGTAACAATTTTAAAAAGCCTAAGGGATGAGGCAGAGTACTTAATGGCTAAATTTGAACCAGGGTTTTCTGCATGTTGCAAAAAAAAAAAAAAAAGTATGGTCTCTGAGCATTAGTAAAGTTTTTTTTTTTAAACTCTTCACATAATCCTATTTGTGTTTAAGGCAGCTGCAGCTTCTGCAACAAATGCAAAAATCTAATTAACATTCACTTCTTCCAGTAATGGCTTCAGGGCAAGGGCACAGTAGCTCAAAGGGTAAGAGTATCTTCCATATCCTTGCAAAACACAGGTAATCTGCCTCTGAGACATAATTTACTTGCTATTGATCTGGGAAAAATCTATGCAACCAATAGACTTTTGGAAATAAGGCAAGACATTCTGGATTTTTCTACAACTGAACTGTGCATTTCCATCATTTTTTAAACTGAGGAGCCAGTTCCATACGGGACTGTTCCACAAATCAAAACCTTTAAAGTCCTAAGCAGATTGCCTGGTGATAATTAATATTGCCAACAATGACTAAGTCTCTAGCTAATGAATAGCTTGGCTTTCTTTATCCCACAAAGGGAAAAGGTACACACGTTTTAGTTACTCAGTTTTCAAAAAACCTTGTCAAGGCTAATACGGCTTGGATTATGTAGTTTGACTGCTAGACATAAAGCATGCATGCAGGGGTGTGTATGTGAGCAGTAGGGTGGCCAGACCGTCCCGGTCTCCCGGGACTTTCCCGGTTCTGGCCACCAATTCCCGCCTCCCGGGCTGCCTATACCGGGACCATTAAAGGTCCCGGTTTAGCCAGCCCCGGAGGCGGTGGGCCGCAGGCGCCGGCGGGGAAGGCGGCGAGTGAGGGAGGGAGCATCCCTGCGCGTGCGCAGGGCCCCTCCCTCCCTCACTCGCCGCCTTCCCCGCCTGCGCGTGGGGCCCGGCGGCCGCGGAGAGGCCGTGGAGCGACCAGCGCTGAACAGCTGAGGCCTCTCCACGGCCTCCGCTGGTCTCTGGAGGGCCTCCAGCGACCAGCGCCGAACAGCGGAGGCCTCTCCGCGGCCTCCGCTGGTCCCTGGAGGCTCTCCAGAGACTCTGGAGGGCCTCCAGCGACCAGCGGAGGCCGCGGAGCGACCAGCGCTGAACAGCTGAGGCCTCTCCACGGCCTCCGCTGGTCCCTGGAGGCCCTCCAGAGACTCTGGAGGGCCTCCAGCGACCAGCGGAGGCCGCGGAGAGGCCGCGGAGCGGCCGGTGCTGGTCCCTGGAGGCCCTCCAGAGACCAGCGCAGGCCCTCCCCGGCCTCCGCAGCCGCCGCCAGCCTCGCCAGCAGCACCAGCGGCCGGGAGGAGAGGCCGCCCCCCTGGAAGAAGGTAAGCTGGGAGGGTGGGGGCCGAAAGCGGGGGGGGGCTGGCGGGAGGGGGCAGCCTTCCTTCCCTCCTTTCTTCCTTCCCTCCCTCCCTCCTCCCTTCCTTCCTTCCTTCCCTCCCTCCCTTCCCTTCCTTCCCTCCCTCCCTCCTCCCTTCCTTCCCTCCCTCCTCCCTCCCTTCCTTCCCTCCCTTCCTTCCCTCCCTCCCCCCTCCCTCCCTTCCTTCCTTCCTTCCCTCCCTCCCTCCCCCCCTTCCCTCCCTTCCCTCCCTTCCCCCCTTCCCTCCTTATGTTCTTATGTGACACAGAGTGTTGGACTGAATGGGCCACTGGCCTGATCCAACAGGGCTTCTCTTATGTTCTTATGTGACACAGTGTGTTGGACTGGATGGGCCACTGGCCTGATCCAACATGGCTTCTCTTATTTTCTTATGTGACGCAGAGTGTTGGACTGGATGGGCCACTGGCCTGATCCAACAGGGCTTCTCTTATGTTCTTATGTGACGCAGAGTGTTGGACTGGATGGGCCACTGGCCTGATCCAACAGGGCTTCTCTTATGTTCTTATGTGACGCAGAGTGTTGGACTGGATGGGCCACTGGCCTGATCCAACAGGGCTTCTCTTATGTGACGCAGAGTGTTGGACTGGATGGGCCACTGGCCTGATCCAACAGGGCTTCTCTTATGTTCTTATGTGATGCAGTGTGTTGGACTGGATGGGCCACTGGCCTGATCCAACAGGGCTTCTCTTATGTTCTTATGTGACGCAGAGTGTTGGACTGGATGGGCCACTGGCCTGATCAAACAGGGCTTTTCTTATGTTCTTATGTGACGCAGAGTGTTGGACTGGATGGGCCAGTGGCCTGATCCAACATGGCTTCTCTTATGTTCTTATGTGACAATACTGACTTTGGTGGACCCAAGCACTGATTCAGTGTAAGGGAGCTTTGTGTTTGTGACTGGAGTGGACAATACTGACTTTGGTGGACCCAAGCACTGATTCAGTGTAAGGGAGCTTTGTGTTTGTGACTGGAGTAGACAATGCTGACTTTGGTGGACTCAAGCACTGATTCATTGTAAGGGAGCTTTGTGTTTGTGACTGGAGTGGACAATACTGACTTTGGTGGACCCAAGCACTGATTCAGTGTAAGGGAGCTTTGTGTTTGTGACTGGAGTGGACAATACTGACTTTGGTGGACCCAAGCACTGATTCAGTGTAAGGGAGCTTTGTGTTTGTGTCTTCTGGTGCAATTTTGTTCTCAGATCCTGTATTTACTTCATCAGTATATGGGATAAGGCACTTTCTCAACTGTGCTGCATAATGCAGCCTATTTATTTTGTCCTGTTGGCTCTGTTGGCTCTATCTGCGCCACCTTCATCACTTTCGGGGTGTGAATCCCCCAGTGGGGTGGTCTCGCGACTCCCTCCGCCGGCTGTTTCTGATAGCCCTGCGCCCCCTCTTTCATTTGATATGTGTCCCTCCCGCCGGGAGATGCCGCAAAATGAGCCCCCTTGAGGCTTATGGCGGCAGGGCTCGGGGGAAGCGAGCTAGACTGCTGTTCTTTTGAGGGGTTATAGAGTGTTTCGAGCCCGTCCCTGTGGCATCGGTCCCATCGTTGTAGGGCCCAGGGGGCCGGCGCAGCGGCACGCTGAAGCAGCCTGTCGGTCACTTCCGGGTTCCTGTCCTGCATCTCGACCTGTGTTATTAGTGACAGGCTGCTTCGGCGTGCTGCTGCGCCGGCCCCCTGGGTCCCACAACGATGGGACCGATGCCACAGGGACGGGCTCGAAACACTCTATAACCCCTCAAAAGAACAGCAGTCTAGCTCGCTTCCCCCGAGCCCTGCCGCCATAAGCCTCAAGGGGGCTCATTTTGCGGCATCTCCCGGCGGGAGGGTGGCACCCGCACGGGACACATATCAAATGAAAGAGGGGGCGCAGGGCTATCAGAAATAGCCGGCGGAGGGAGTCGGGAGACCACCCCACTGGGGGATCCACACCCCGAAAGTGATGAAGGTAGCGCAGATAGAGCTAACAGAGCAAACAGGACAAAATAAATAGGCTGCATTATGCAGCACAGTTGAGAAAGTGCCTTATCCCATATACTGATGAAGTATATACAGGATTTGAGAACAAAATTGTTTCCGGCGGTGATATTTGGGGGATTTTTGGGGACGTCACAGGAAGTGCTGTGAAGTCACTTCCTGTTTCCGGCAGTGGCATTTGGGGGAAATGATGTCATTTGGGGGAAGTGATGTCACAGGAAGTGATGTCACTTCCCGTTTCCGGCAGGTGACGTGGGGGAAATGATGTCATAGGAAGTGGCGTCACTTCCTGTTTCCGGCGGTGGCATGACATCACTGGAAGTGACGTCACTTCCTGTTTCCAGTGACGCGCGTGGTTCGCGCGCGCGCACCCCTACCTTCCCCCCCCCCCCCCCAAAAGGTGTCCCTGGCTGGCCTTCAGACATTATGGTCACCGTAGCAGTTTTTATCACTTTACCCCTCCCGCTGCAGAATTGAACCTGGGGCACAGTGGGCAGAAGTGGCAAGAGTGAGGAAAAAAGGAGGGCTGTGTTTGTACTTTGTTGGATTCAACCTCTGTCTTAACAGGCTTTGGGAGAATGAAGGAAGCCTCTACCCTCTCTCAAAACCCTGAATAAATCAGAATCGTACAAGATAGTGAGATATATGGATTGCAAAAAGCCCATCAGAGAATTGCAGATTATTCTATTCCTATTTCATTGAAGTGGCATTTGAATCTAAATGTTTTATCACTAGACAGATGAGGAAAGAGGAGGAATTTCTGCTTAGAACCTGTCTCAAGTTGACCAAGAAAAAAACCTCTGGAAAGCTGGGCAATACGGGATGTTTCATGAGATTTAACTAGCAGATGAACAAAGTGGGGTTGAGAGGTTTTGCAGTTTAAGATTAGAGAATGTAATCAGCTGAAAGACTAGAACAGAATTCCCAAATGGAGTAATGCATTTTTAGAAAACGAAAGCTAATCCTGTCAAGCTGGCTATTATAAGCCTGGCTCATTGCATGGTTTACTTCAACCAAGAGAGAAACTGGCAAAGGAAAATGGTTCAGGCTTTATTTCTCATGCTGTGACATACAGTTGTATAATTCGTGTTTGTAATGATCCATGCCATTTGTGTGTGTGTGCTCAGACCAAACCAGCCTCAGATCCAAAATGAAGACAAACCTGTTTCCAAAGAACTAGGTTCTTGGTAAATTAAATTTGTGTGTATTGTATAATTCAGTATTGTATAATAAAATCATTTTAATTAATCTTGGCAGCTTTAAAGTCAGTGTTCGCAAGTTATGAAACAGCAATAGCTTGGATCCTGAGATTCACAAGTGAAGTTCTGCTAATAGAGTGGATCTTTTCCATCTTCCTACTTCATCCTGCTGTTCCTCCCAAAACACTGCTCTAAGGACCAGGAGAATGAGGGAACTGCTGTGAACAATGGGTCTTCTGCACAAAGTGAGGGGTTTTCTTAATCCTGTGAGCTTTTCCTCCACTTTTTCACAAAACGTTTATAAATGAATAGGATACATACTTAGAAACCAGTCTTGGGTTGCGAACTCTGGGTTGGGAAGTACCTGGAGATTTTGTGGAGGTGCCTTGCTGATATATAATGTTGTTGAGTTCACTCTCCGACAACCATTTTCTCCAAGGGAACTAATCTCTGTTATCCGGGGAACAGTTGTAATTGTGGATAATCTCCAGGCAGCACCTGAAGCTTGGAAATCATAATCCTAGCACTGCACCATCTGAAGCCTTCCTCCAGCTTCAGGAATCTTCTTCTAAGTGAGTCTTCCTCCAGAAATCTGTATTCTTCATAGAGGACAATATTTCCCAGACCTGACACTTCACAGGATGCCCTGTAACCCAACCCTCCATGAGCCCCCCCCCTGTCCCGAATGCTTCAAAACCTTTTCCAAGATAAAACCTAGTTCGGGGAAACTAGGAAGAACAGTATATGTGTTTTTTACTATCTTGATCTATTCTGTACTCCTGAACACAGAACCAGCTAGAATTACGGCAACTGTTCATTTCAAAAAGGGTTTCATCTTTCCTTGTTGAATTGAGGGCCATTAAATGTAACCAGCACATGTTCTTGAAGAGTTGCAAAACTTCAGGTGGCACTGTAGAAACTTAACTGATTTATGGCAGGAAGCCTTGTGAGCCTACTACACCTCACATATGATAAATGAGTGGAGAACAACAAGGCAAGAGCTACAAATGCTGTGCATTTTCTGGACCATCCATATTGTGGCCATTGTAATTTTACAGACAACTAAGTTGTCATGTCGAAGAGGGTTCTCAATAGTTTATAAATAGGTTTTTATTTTGGAAATGCGAAGAGATGCAAGCATAAAATCTCTTTAGTATATTTTTATATCCAAGCATACTCACATTTCATATATCTACTTTCAGAAGATAGGCAATACAGGATCTTGGGTAAACGTTAAGTTTCAAAGTGGCAAACCATAACAAAGATTAATTTTAAGAGTTTGTGTAATTTGCCACTTTGGGGGAGAGTGTACTAATGAAAAATATGGTTCAAAACATTAGAAATAACTTGATCAAATCTGCAAGAGACTGGTAGTAGAAACCCCCACCCCGCCACATCTTGATAAGAATTTAGTTGCTTCCTCCTGAGCCTTGCTAGCTGAGCAGAGGCAAATGTAATTTGTTGAAGGCAGAAAAAGTTTCATGCAGTTGAACAGCTAATTAAGCATTTTTATGTGCAGCAGATGTTCCATGTAAAGCCAAACCCCAAGAAGCCAATGATGTGGTGTCTTTCACAGTACAGGTGTTGTTTTATTATAGATCTTAACTGTAACCAGAGTTGGTTTTATTTGTCTGACATGACTGAAATATGCTGTGCATCTCTGGGCTGGGGTGGTGAACTTGTTTGTGTATGGAACAAAATATGTTGCTACTTATATTCCAGGGAAAGGATCTTTTTAAAAATCCCAAAATTAATGGGAAATGGGCTAGTTTATTCCATCTGTTTATGCCTTGCAAGTTGCAAGGATTTTTGTCTGCACAGTAAATCTTTAAAGGGTGGAGCCTTAAAGCTTTTACTGGACAGTCTTGATAGCCTTTTATTTCAAAATATTTTTGTTCTCTAAATCATTCATGTCTTTGAAAAGTAGCTTACCTTCCCCTCCGGAGGCCACAAGCTTTGCAGTGTGGGTTCTTTGGCAGGGAGCCATGAATAAATTGTGGTCTATAGTAGGCCAGGCTGTGAACTCTTAATATCTTAATTTTTTTGAAAAAATGGAAGATATTCTGTAAAGTAATGTTGATTTAAAAAAATAGAATCAAAGATTTCTTACTTCCTTGCAGACAAATGTGCTAACAGGATAGATATAATGAATAGAGCCTGAAGGATCTGGAGACAATATTTGTGTGGTTTGTTGAATTAAAGGTTCTATTAGCACTTACTGTTTACCATAGACAGTCTTAATGTTGAGTGGATATTTAATCTCATGATGTGATGTCAGTGGAAACTTGAATCACATCACTTCTGTACACTTCTCTGTAGCTATTTGCTCATGGGTTAATTATTCTGCTATTTTTATTACACTAATTCCTTGTTCCTTGAGATCTTCTATGATTTATATATATATATATATATATATATATATATATATATATATATATATATATATAATAATCTGTGACCCATGTGAGCCCACTGTTTGGCCATTTTCTTTCTTGCTTATAGCACTACCAATAAACATGAAACTGTAGAAGAAGGGAAGCTCCTCTTCCCAGTGAAATTGGAAGGGCAAGTGGAAGGTGGCAGACCTTCATGGGAAGATCTACATGGGTTGATCTGCCCAGTTAATTTCAATGGAATACGAGCCAAAGTAACAATATAATCCTAAACAGAGCCACACCTTTTTAAACTCATTGACTTCAACTGATATAGGAGGGTATAATTCTGCTTGGATTATGCTGCAAGTGGTCTACAGCATACTGTTCAGCTGGAGACTCTAATATAACCTTTTTCCAATTAAGGATGGTATAACAAGGGTAATCCAGCCAACTGGGGAAATTCTGTCAGCAAGCAAGTTAATATGGCCTGGGACCTGCCTACCTGAAGGACCGTCTCTCCCCACGTGTTCCCCAGAGAGTACTGAGGTCGGGAACACAAAATCTCCTCACTATCCCTGGGCCAAAAGAAGCCCGCTTGAAATCCACCAGAGAAAGGGCTTTCTCCGTTATGGCCCCTACATGGTGGAATCAGCTGCCGGAAGAGGTGAGGGCCCTGCGGGACCTTGTTCAGTTCCGCAGGGCCTGTAAGACGACCCTCTTCTGGCTAGCCTACACCTAGCTAAGATGAGAACTCAATGTAGCTTGCTTGACGTCTGTTCTATATGTAATTGGAATGTTTACTGGTTTTTAAGGTTTTAACTGTTTAATTGCTTATATATTTATATTGTTTAATTGTATGTTTGACTAATTTCTGGAAGCCGCCCTGAGCCACTTGTGGGAAGGGCGGGATACAAATAAATAAATAAATAAAATAATATAGGCATTCTGAAGCAAGGGATGTCTGAAAGTAACGGCTGCAAATTGCGACTGTTAGTGGTCACAAGAGAAGGTAAATAAACTCTGGCTGGGTTTATACCATTAATTACCAACCAAGATAGGTGCTCATCTCATTACATGTGAGGTCAGTGCACAGTTGCAGCTATTCTGTGCTGGGCACAAATGAGTTCTTGCCTTGCAAAATGGGGTGGTGGTGATTTTAACAGATTTATAGCACCAACTTAAGTTGTGACACCTCTCCTTGTATTAGTAGAGGGCCCTCTGAGCACTCCTCAGACACCCCCTCCCCCAATACCAAAATATCATATGAAAATAAACCACATTATTTGCCCTGCTCTGTGGTGTTGCAGGTTTCCTGGGGCCCTGGATGTAGTCCTCCTAAACCCCCACCTCTGGGCAGTCCAATAGGGATTCAGAAAGATCTTTTCTATGTGTGAAGCTCTGCTCACAGGTTTTAGAATCCAGCCCTCTGGATGACTCATTGCAAAACAATCTTGTGAATGTCAAGTGGATGTAATTTGGTGAAAACTGAAATTTTTCATTAATTTGATCCTTGAAGTTTGCCCAGTGACTCTTCTGCTCAAGCTGGATTTTCATTATTTGTTTTTCTCTAGAACTTTTGAAATCTTCTTTGACCAAGTTTAATCCCAACCAACGGTAGCAACCCAGTAGTGTACTTAGGTTGTTTTGGATGAATTCTGTTTCACAGTTATGCTTCATACACACTTGGCCAGTTACTTTGGCAAGACAGCAAGCTTCAGAAATAAAAACTCTGGAAAGATTTATTGTTCCCCATCTGCTCAATCCCCTATCTCATTCTTTTCCCTCAAAGCAATATGTGGGGCATAACTGAATGGCACGTTGCTCCAGGATGTTAGATATCTGACTCCTCAAGTATTCAATGCTATATTTAGAGACAATCTGAAACTCAACTGCAGGCTCCTTTTAAACTTAGGGATGCTGAAAGCGCCCCTGCTTTATGGGTTAGTAAAATTCACTAGCAAAGCAGCTGGTACTGCAGGATAACAAAAAATAATTATAAAACAGATTGTAAACCTTGACATAGAGCTGACACTTATTTGTGCCTCAAGTGAGCTTTGTTTGCACACAAGTGAATGAGTCATCACCTAAAACACATTCTAAGCATAAGTAACTTGCATCAGTTACAGAGAGAGTCTGAGATAGGGAGGAGTGCAAAATCCTTCTGTTCTTTATAATATGCCTTCTGGGAACACACCCATGCATGTACACAAGTGTAGGAAATGTTAATGAAACTCTTACTGGGCACTATTCCTGCAAGCAGGATGAGTTCAGCACAGCACTTCAGTTGAGTCTATTCACAGATACAGCTGCGAGTCATCCATTACTTCGAAATCACCTGAAGACAAATCGATTGTTCAGCAAGCCTACATCCTTTAATACTCTGAACCAGAAAATATATAATGTAGTTATTACAGGGCAACAAATTGGCACATTTTAAGAAATGCATAAAATGATGTGCATTTTGACAAAAAAATCTGCCTCCACATGCACATTGACTCGGATGTTTCTTCCAATTCCACCCCATCTTATCCCTTTCAGTTTATTTCCCCCTCTCCCAGTATTGCTACTAACTGAGGCTGAGTATTCTCAGCAAAATTGGAAAGTAAGATCTGTGTTTTTTTAACTCTAGACAAATATGTTTAGATGGCCATCTGACAACAAGGAAGATCCTGTGAATTTAGGGGGAGGTGTTTGTGAGTTTCCTGCATTGTCTGGGGGGTTGGACTAGATGACCCTAGAGGTCCCTTCCAACTCTATGATTCTATGTCTTTACTTGTATGCATGCCTCAACAATTATTATTTTCTTGTCCATTTTCACTGTTGGACAATAATTAAATTGAGTAGGATGGGTGTATTGGCTTAGGGAAGAAACGAAGTATCGACAGGATTTTTTTTAGTCTATCCTTGATTTTATATTAAATTTAGATGTTTATAGTTTTAAGTGGCATTTTCTTTTATAATATAATTGTATTGCCTCCTACTTCCTATTATCTGGATTCCTATGAACAAATGTGTAAAATGATGTGCATTTGACAAAAAAATCTGTTCTCCTTCCTCTTTTACTGAGCAATTTTGTGGTAGGGGGATGCAAATTCGTTCCCTTTCTTAGGGAGCTGATTTAGGATCCGGTAGTGGGTGATGTGAAAGGCCCTTTCTGAATAGGACTTTTTCAGCTGTGGGTAGCAGGGAGGCAGCATCCATTTTAAGTTCCCTTTGGGTTGTTCTTTTGGGAAAGAAGGTGGCCATTTTAGGTGCTGTGGAGAGGGGGCCATTTTAATTCCAATTGCATTGAGCTTCCCTGTGGGCTTTATTTCTGTAGGAGGAGTCGGCCATTTTGGGTGCTAGGGATCAGCGGCGATTTTAGTATAATCTTGGGTGTTTAAAATGACTGGGAAAAAAGGGGCGGGCAGGTCGAAGGGAAAAAACCCTTTGCCTAAGGCTCCTAAAGCTCCGCCTAAAAGGCCACCTCCCCCTTTATCCTCTTCAGATGAGGAGGGAGATGATGTGGTCAATGTTGCAATTTTGCAAAGGCTTAGGTTGTTTTATCTTGATGCAACAGTAGGATTACCGTATTTTGAAAAGCAAAAAGAGGGCAGATTTCCTGACCGACAACTTCAAACAACTGATCGCGATCACAAATCTTGTTTTAAATACCCCTACTATTTAAGCTGAAGTTTGTTTCCACTGGGGGATTATAGGGTCAAACAGGCTCAGCCCCCAACTCAAAGAGAAGACATTTAATCAGCTTTTAAAAAACAGTCCAAAAAGAGAATGGACACACAAAAAATCTGGTAACCCTATGCAATATCATAACTATTGCTTTGCAAGATCTGACTGAGCTGGATGCAAGGAAAGGAAGAGAAATGCTAGACTATTAAAGAAAATTACTTGCAGGCTGGCAATTTTTGTAGAAACTTTCATCATACTGGCTGCATTGTTGATAAGGAAGTTGGCTTCATTCTCGGAGAAAGGGAAATCTACCCCATTGATCCTAGAGTGTTTTTCTATGCTCAAACTTCCTTGTGCTTCTAGTGGCTTCAATCAGAACCGCACTTTAAAATAAAAGGAAAAAAACATTTCACTCCATGCAGCATAAGACTGGCTTTGAGGACCCTCTTCAAGAGCCTTCCTCAAACTGCACCCTTGGTATGCCTCTATTTAGGATGACTGTCGCGCTCCGCTATCACCACAGACTTCTGTTCTGACTGGCAACAACTGGACACAGTATTGTGGACTAGAGGAATTAAGGGTCTAATGCCTCAAACCATTTATTTTCCATTATATTTGCCACTTCAATCTAGATATTTCCTAATAATTTGTGCCATCTGCTCTTTTCACTGGCTCAGCACACTGTGGTGATGTCTTCAGTTAACAAATTCAGAATCAGATTATCCAAATGTCCCCCAGGCATCCATTCTTACCTGTTGACTGTAGGCATGACAGAGTTTTGTTTGTGAAGAATTCAGAATAACCGGCTCCCTCATTCTAGTCTTTTGCAACACCTCATTCACAGGGTAGGCAGGGTGAAAGGATACACCATGAGTGACACTCTTTAAAACGTCTGTCTAGACGTTATGATATACTCATCATAGTGTTATGAGAGCACAAGTATATGCTAGGTCAGATCTTTCAACAGTATTTTCATAAATCAATGTGAAAGGCAGTGAGGTGCGGTAGACAAAAGTGTTACACTAGGGCCAAAAAAGCTTGACTTCAAATACCCACGAAAGCTATGAAACTCATTGGGTAGTCATATCCTGTGTCTGCTGTCTTGAGTTGCTAGCAGAAGTCTGCAAGAGGTATCAATGATAAATAATAAGCCTTCCTCATTCATCTTACCTGGTAACATTTAGTTTAACTATCACCAGAGAATCAGAGCGTTAAACTATCTGGTACTTGCACACGAAAAGTTAGATTGGTGTGTAACAATGGATTTTTTTGTGATAACCATCATTTTGGTTTATTAAGTAATTATGTCTCTTGTGCATGAATGTCTTATTTTTATTAATTTATATGCCACATAATATATGGAATGTTTTATTTTTGAATTATACCCATATAACTAGACCAATTTGTGTTGCCAGATTTTGTATTTAAAAAAATTGGAGCTACATATCAACAATTAACTCTTTTTTGTGCCCCAATTTACCTCTTTAAAAGGTACACTATTGGTACACAGGCTACCTACCAAAACAGACAGTGTGGGGAAAAGGAACATGTAGGTAGACTTGGACGCAAATCTCCTGGACTTCAGTGGCACCAGTTTCCACCCTCTGGACTGAATCTAATGGTCCCCTTCCACTAAATGAGGGCTTTTACTTAAGGACTCATTGAATCCAAATAATTATATTTATTAGTGATTTTTTGTGTGCCATCAAGTTGCAACTGACATATGGAACTCCACAGGATTGCCAAGGCAAGAGGCATCAAGTGGTGGTTTGCCACTGCCTGCTTCTGCATAGCGCCCTTTGACTTCCTTGGTGGTCTCCCATCCAAGAACTAACCCTGCACAAGTTTGGAGATCTAACAAGATTGGCCTAGCTTAGGCTATCTAGGTCCAGGCAGATTGGTGAATACTTGGCTAAAATACAGAGAATCAGACAAATGCTGTACCACATTTTAATAATTAATAAATAACACTTCTTAATTTTTTGTATTTGTGTGTGCACCTGGATGTCATGGTGACCTCTGGTGACCGACTCCTACTGGGGGCATGGAGGATATTCAGAGAGGTAGCTAAATAAAGCTTTCCCCTTCCTCCAGCTCTCATATTCCAAGGAGTTCTCCCATCCAAGTACTTGCCAGAGTTCCACCCTATTTAGCTTCTGTGATCTGTTGAGATTGGGCTTGCTTGGGTTATCTAGGAGAGCCAGTTTGGTGTAGTGGTTAAGTGTGCGGACTGTTATCTGGGAGAACCAGGTTTGATTCCCCACTCCTCCACTTGCACCTGCTGAGATGGCCTTGGGTCAGCCATAGCTCTGGCAGAGGTTGTCCTTGAAAGGGCAGCTGCTGTGAGAGCCCTCTCCAGCCCCACCCACCTCACAGGGTGTCTGTTGTGGGGGAGGAAGGTAAAGGAGATTGTGAGCCGCTCTGACTCTTCGGAGTGGAGGGCGGGATATAAATCCAATATCATTATCATAGGTCAGGGTATTCTTTAGTAATAAAACTCATATCATGGTGGCAAAATGAAGCAACCTGATTAGTTGGGACTGGGTGGGCCTGTGGGGCATCAACTATTGGCTCATCACATATCTGTCTGACCTTGCACTGGCTGACTCTGCTCTCCCCTGCCCCCTGCAGGCCCAAGAGTGTTGAACAAACTGTCAAAAACCTCAGAGACAGCCACATCTCTAACTCTTCTCTGTGTTCTCTCGCCAACCAACCTCAGAAAGATCAACAAAGCTACTTGCAGCTTCCAAGGACCACAGAAATAGCCAGGGAGACCAGGCCCCACTGGGAGTGTTTTCTTAGAGGCCTGGCTGCCGCCTGGGAAGTGCTAGCGAGAGGCTGTTGCTAGGCAACCCAGGCGGCTTTTATCAGTAAAGGGAGATGCCTCAGGTGAATAGAATGCCATAGAGTCCACCATCCAAAACAGTTATTTTCTCCAGGATGGGGAGAGAGATCTTTTGTCTGGAGTTCAGTTGTGATCCCAGGAGATCTTCAGGCTCCACCTGGAGGTTGGCTATCCTATGCCTGGCTGCTTGCTACTGTTCAGCAGCAACACCCTCTATAACAGCCAGTGTGGCATAGAAGTTAGGGCTTCAGAGTGGGGTCTGCCATACCCAGATTCTTGCTGTGGAAGCTGACTGGGTTTTCTGGCCCAGTCACAGACTTTCAGTCTAACCTATCTCACAGGATTGTTGTGCAGATCAAAGGGGGAGAGGAGAATGATGTAAACTGCTTTGCCTTCCCCCCACTGTGGAGAAAGACTGTCTTTTTCCTATGTAGAGGCTGCAGGGAGGGGGAAAGCGATAGAAAACTGAAGTCAGAGAGGCAGATAAAGGGTTGCCAACTCTAGTTTAGGAAATTCCTGGAGATTTAAGGGCTGGGGCCAGGAGAGGGTGGAGTTTGAGGAGGGGTGGGACCTCAGACAAGTACAACACCATTTCCTCCTGGGGAACCACTGTTGCCAATCTCCAGATGAAGTTTACAAAAAAGTGTTGACACTGTGTAGAAAACGCCTTTTCTCCAACATTCAATATTCACAAATACCCAATAAAGATGCTCTCTTCAATAATTATGGAAAAATCAATTTCTTTTCTCATATCAAAAGTTCATATTCCATTCACAATTCCAGATTAGCTCTCTGTATGCACAGGTAACTCAATTTCATTTTCCAAGTACCATCAGTTTACAGGCATAACCGGTCTGAACTTCCTGTTTCGCATTACTGCTTTATTCAAGCTAGAATTTCATTCCTATAAAATAATTATTTAATAAGTTTATACAGTATACAATACTTTTTTCCTTTTAAAACCTTTGTGCAACCATAAACAGGCTTCGCACACTCACCACTGTATTGCTTCACTCTTCTCACGCAATGATACACCTTATTTTACTCCATGTTTGCTGACATTCTTACTACTACTACAGGCAGGTGTGTGATATACCTATTCATAGGTGCAACCATTTACCAAATGCAGCAATCCGTTAAAGATACATAACATAATGGTCCCAACTTAGATTTCATAAAAAACATGAAAGATCCCATTCGTTATTCAATCCTAGTGGTTTCAAAATCTTAAATTGATAAATCCACTTTATTTCCTTCTCAGCCAATAATTTCTCTGCACTCACTGAACCAAATTCCAAGCCTTGTAATCTCTCCAAACAAAAAATCTTAATGAATCAGGGTCGTGTTTTTTTTATTATGCGGGATTTCCTGCTAGAGCAGACTATGGACCTGGCTTGCGTGACTGAGACCTGGGTGTGAGACAGGGAGACAGTTGCTCTCTCTCAAGTAGCTCCCCCTGGGTTCTTGATCCTTCACCAATCATGGACTAATGGACCGGGGTGTGGGGAGGAATAGCGATGCTCATCCAGGAGGCTTACACCTTCCGGACACATCCCGGCCCCAAGGATCATCAGTGTTGAGTGTGCTGGCATGGTGGTTGAGGTGCGCGAGAGTTTGGCTATTTGGCTGGTGTATCGACCACCCTCTGCACCAGCCAATGCCCTGCCGGCCCTTATGGAGGCCATAGCAGGCTGGGCGTTGGAGCACCCTAGACTTTTGGTTCTGGGTGACTTCAATGTCCATGCCGATGATGTGGGCTCCACATTGGCGTTGGACCTGGTGTCATCCATGGTGATGCTGGGACTCTCGATATGTAACAACTCCCACCCATCAGGCCGGGCACACTCTGGATTTGATCTTTGCGGCAGGAATGACAGTGGACCGTATTACTGCTGATGCAGTGCCATGGTCAGACCACTATGTCCTGAAGGCCCGTTTGAATATCCCGCTCCAACCCTGTGTGGGCAGCGAGTGTATTATAGCTTGCCCGCGGAGCCAAATGGACCCAATGTGGTTCCAGACCCTTGCCCCATGTGGCTCCAGGACCCTTGCCCCCCCTGGCGACTCTCTGGATGAGCTAGTGGAGACCTGGCATAACAGGCTCACCACAGTCATCGATGAGATTGCTCCCAAGCGTCCTCTGCACCCCCGTTCAAAGCTGGCACCCTGGTATGGGCTATGGCAGATGAAACAGAGGCTCAGACGGCTAGAGAGGCAGTGGCGGTGAGCTCGTGATGAAGCGACAAGAACAGCTTATAGGTTGTATATGAGAACCTATGAGGTGGCAGTCAAGGCTGCTAAGAAAATCTCTCTTACGACCATGATTGCATCTGCGAATTTGCGCGCAGCACAATTGTTTAGGACAATTCGGTCTCTAACTACCCTTCCTTTGGGTATACCAAATGCTAGAGAACTGGATATTGGCTGTGAGGCATTTGCAAACTTATTTGTAGATAAAGTCTTGTCACTCTGCCGTGACCTCCCGGCCACCATAGAAACAGTATATGAACTCGAGGCTCCAAGCATGTCTCCTAGTCAAGTTTTGGATTATTTCACTCCACTCAGCTTGGAGGAAGTTGACAGAGTACTCTCCACGGCACGCCCAACTACCTGCAGGTTGGACCCATGCCCCTCTTGGCTAATAAAAGCTGGCCAGGAGGGGCTACCGGCTCTCCTGCAGGAAATTGTCAACAGGTCCCTTCTCCAAGGAACCTTTCCTCAGCCTCTTAAGGAGGCTGTGTTATGTCCCCTTCTAAAAAAGCCATCTTTGGACCCAGCTGAATTGGCAAATTACTGGCTGGTGTCTAACTTGCCATTCTTAGGCAAGATTATTGAAAGCGCAGTGGCGGTGCAGGTTCAGAGTTTTCTGGATGACGCTTCCGTACTTAACCCACATCAATCCGACTTTCGTCCGGGTCATGGGACGGAAACGGTTCTGGTTGCCCTCACATATGACCTTCAGAGGTGCCTGGATAGAGGCGGCTTGGCGGTGCTGTCAGCAGTATTCAACACGGTTGATCATCAGCTGCTGACCCATCGCCTTGCTGACGCTGAGATTCAGGGGTTGGTCTTGAAGTGGCTCTCCTCCATTATCAGTCACATCACCCAGTGCATTTAAAAATAACTTACCATACAGTCAATTCCTTAGAATCAGATGCAATTCTACTCTAGAGAAAGATTACAGGATAGAGAGTGCCACTCTTTGTAAGCATTTCAGGCAGTGTGGGTACCCTGAAAACATAGTTTCCTCTGCTAAACATAGAGCCGAGTCATCACGATGTGAAACATTGTTGCAATTCAAAGACAGAGTAGGGGACAGAGGGTGGTGGTTGGTGACAAACTATCCCAAAAACACCCACTCACGCGTGGAGTGCCGCAGGGGGCAGTTCTTTCCCCAATGTTATTTAACATCGTCATGCGCCCCCTCGCCCGGGTTGCTCAGAGGCATGGGCTGGGTTATCACCAGTATGCAGATGACACGCAGCTCTATCTGTTGATGGGTGGCCAGTCTGACTCCACCCCAGATGATCTGTCCATGGCGTTACAAGCTGTGGCGGGGTGGCTCAAGCTGAGAAGACTGAAATTAAATCCGACGAAGATGGAGGTCCTATATCCAAGCCATCGTAGTCCGGGACCAGAGGTCCGCTTACCAACCCTTGATGGAGCGCAGCTCATGCTGGCACCCAAAGTTAAAAGCCTAGGGGTGCTCTTGGATCCCTCTCTAACAATGGAGGCCCAAGTAGCTGCCACTGCCAAGTCAGCTTTCTACCATCTACGGATGGTGAGGCAGTTGGTCCCCTTTCTCGAACGCGACAACTTGGCAACTGTGATCCATACTATGGTCACCTCAAGGTTGGATTACTGTAATGCCATCTACATAGGGCTGCACTTGTCCCAAATCCGGCATCTTCAGCTAGTGTAGAACGCCGCCGCCAGGCTGTTAATGGAAGTTCCTTTATGGGAACACATTCAGCCTTTCCTACCAATAACATACCGGATTTGCTTCAAGGTGCTGGTTTTAACCTTTAAAGCCCTATATGGCCAGGGTCCTGCACACCTTAGGGACCGCCTTTCTCCATATATGCCCCAGCGAGCACTTCCATCCAGGTCTCAAAACCTGTTGACAATCCGCAGCGTCAGAGAAGTTAAGTTTCAGTCAACTAGAGCCAGGGCCTTTTCCGCGGCTGCACCTAGCTGGTGGAATGAGTTGCCGGAGGACATTAGGGCCCTGCAGAGCTCCCACAGTTCCACAGGGCCTGTAAAACAGCACTCTTCCATCTTGCTTTTTCATAATGACTATTTAACAGCAACGGACTAGGCCCATAAACTGGAACTTAACATCATTCTGGACTTTCTACCACGCCATTGTGATTTGAGGTCCCTTGAAACATCAAATATTGCCTATCCAGTTATACTGCTACCATCGGAATTTAATTGCATTCTGAATTATTGTACTAGCATCTATTGTTATATTGTTTTTGATATTTTAAAATTGTTTTTATGTCTTATGTATTATTGATGTTTTTATCTTGTTTAGTCATCTTTGACCCTAACCTGTGAGCTGCCCTGAGCCTGCCTTCAGTGGGGAGGGTGGGATATAAAATAAATAAATAAATATTAGGAAAATGCTCTACAAGAGGAGCTAATAAGTCTTATCAAAGATAAGATCCATAATTTCTGTTTTTATAATGCCTTTTACCAACAGATTAGAGGAGTTTCTATGGGCTCAGCATTTGCACCAAGTGTAGCATGCCTTTTCATGGCAGCATTGGAGAATAAATGTATCCGTAATCCAGAGATGAATCCATACTATCAAAAGGTGACTTTTTATAAAAGATTCATAGACCATGTGGTAGCCATTTATGAGGATATATCAAGTATAGGAGAATGGCTACAGTGGTTAAATAGATTCATGAGGCAATTATTTTTACGAGTAAATGGGATAAGAACTCCATAACATTTCTAGACACAGAAGTCTTTAGAACAGAGGATAACACATTGGCTGTAAGGAAGTATACAAAACCTACAGATAGAAATACATTCCTCCATTATCAGTCACATCACCCAGTACATTTAAAAATAACTTAACAGTCAATTCCTTAGAATCAGATGCAATTCTACTCTGGAGAAAGATTACAGGATAGAGAGTACCACTCTTTGTAAGCATTTCAGGCAGCGTGGGTACCCTGAAAACATAGTTTCCTCTGCTAAACATAGAGCCAAGTCATCACGACATGAAACATTGTTGCAATTCAAAGACAAACCAGAAGGAAAGACCTGTATCACTTGGGCTATGTCATTCACACCTTTAGCACAAGAGGTTGCAAATTTTTTTTAAAAACACTGGCATTTGGTGGAAGGGATTCCAGGATGCCAGCAACCTCCCCAAATAGGTTTTAAACGAACTAGAAATCTGAGAGATACTTTGATTCGCTCAGATTTTATAAAACAGAAAAGGGAAATTGACATCCTACCAGGAAACTTTAAATGTGAAACATGCTTAGCATGTCAATTTTGTCTTCAGATACGTGAGTTCATCCATCCACAGACAGGGGAAAAGATTGTTCTAGGACAGCACACCTCATGCTCAATTAAAAGGCCATGTAAGCAATTTCGTGCCCGTGTATACGTGTCTACATAGGAAGTACCATGAGAATGGTCAAGACACGTGTACTGGAACACTGTTCTAGATTGAAACATCACATGAGGGAAGCTCCTCTTGTGGAGCATTTTTCTAATAAAAAACACGACTCTGATCAATTAAGATTTTTCATATTGGAGAGATTACAAGGCTTGGAATTGTGTTCAGTGAGTGCAGAGAAATTATTGGCTCAGAAGGAAATGAGGTGGATTTATCAACTTTGCAACCACTAAAATTGAATAACGAATGGGATCTTTAATGTTTTTTATGAAATCTAAGTTGGGACCATTATGTTATGTATCTTCCTTTAACAGATTGCTGCATTTGGTAAATGGTTGCACCTGCGAATAGGTATATCACACACCTACCTGTAGTAGTAGTAAGAATGTCAGCAAACATGGTGGAGTAAAATAAGGTGTATCATTGAGTGAGAAGAGTGAAGCAATACAGTGGTGAGTGTGTGAAGCCTGTTTATGGTTGCACAAAGATTTTAAAAGGAAAAAGTATTGTATACTGTATATAAACTTATTAAATAATTATTTTATAGGAATGAAATTCTAGCTTAAAGCAGTAATGCGAAACAGGAAGTTCAGACCGGCTATGCTTGTAAACTGGTGGTACTTGGAAAATGAAATTGAGTTACCTGTGCATACAGAGAGCTAATCCAGAATTATTGTGAATGAAATATAAACTTTTGATATGCGTAAAGAAATTGATTTTTCCATAATTATTGAAGAGAGTATATTTATTGGGTATTTGTGAATATTGTATATTGGAGAAGAGGCATTTTCTACATGGACTCAACACTTTTTTGTATACCTCCTGTCTGTGTGACTTTTTTCTGTTATATAAGATGGTGATGATGATATTGGATTTATATCCTGCCCTCCACTCAGAGTGGCTCACAATCTCCTTTATCTTCCTCCCCCACAACAGACACCCTGTGAGGTGGGTGGGGCTGAGAGGACTCTCACAGCAGCTTCCCTTTCAAGGACAACTCCTGTGAGAGCTATGGCTGACCCAAGGCCATTCCAGCCTTGGAGTGGAAGAGTGGGGAATCAAACCTGGTTCTCCCAGATAAGAGTCCACACACTTAACCACTACACCAAACTGGCTCTCAAAATCTCCAGATGAGGGCTGGAGATCACTCAGAATTACAACTGCTGTCCAGATGGCACAGATCAGCTACCCTTGAGGTGGCAGGGAGTAATGTCTTTACTTGGGTGGGAAGACAGCAAGGGTGGGTGGGGGCACTCACCCAGAGCCTCTTTCTAGAGCCCATTAATACATAACACTTCATGTTCTTGCTAGTGAACATTCTGCACTCACCCATGAGGAACAACAGGGCTTTTTTTGAGCAGGAACACAAAGGAACACAGTTCCAGCTGGCTTGGTATCAGAGGTGTGGCCTAATATACAAATGAGTTCCTGCTGGGCAGCCCTGAGGAATGATATGAGGTTTTCCCATTTGAGTTATATGATGCTTATACCAAATTTTGTAAACAGAAGAGCAGTGAACAGAAGCCATTGAAGTTTTGCATGTAAATTAAGTATTCCTCGTACTACAACTGGGGCATTAAAAAAGTAAATGCATTCTTTGTAGTCTGATTGAACTCCATGGCTTACTACATCAAAGGGCTACTTTGTCATGGGATCTGGAGCTATAAAATTATGGCATGACTGAACCACCTCATCCATTTACAATATTTTTCTTACATTTAAGTTTGAATCTCATGGGCAACATACTTAGTCAACATTGGAAAGGGTGTGTGTGATGGAGGGGAGTTAAACATTATAAAAAGGCAACATCTGGAATTTTGTTGAGTTCAGGAGCTTTTTCCCTTAAAAACAATTATTTGTAATGGCTGGAGCACAAGAGAACTACTTTAGGCCAGCTGACTGGGTTTACACTAACCCAGTGGGATTCAAAAGATTCCCATCATATGGCAGGAATAACCAGAACTGTGCAATGTTCCTCAGTTTCAAAAATCTTGGTACATGTTGTATTCAGGGATGCTATTCAAGAAGCACAAGCTTTGATGCATGGAACTAGTCAAATGGGTGTTTTGATCTTGGTCAATCACTATATCCCAAACAAGCAATCAAAGAGGGCCTCAGGACAGGAAAACTTGGAAAATAAACTCCAAAAGTAATTGGCTATTCTTTTTTGTAAGTGGCTGTTTCTGCCTTGTTAATTTATTTGATATTTACATATGGCTTGTCCATATTGATAAGAGCCCCATGGTGTAGAGCGATAAGCTGCAGTACTGCAGTCCAAGCTCTGCTCACAACCTGAGTTCGATCCTGGTGGAAACTGGATTCAGGTAGCCGGCTCAAGTTTGACTCAGCCGTCCATCCTTCTGAGGTCGGTGAAATGAGTACCCAGCTTGCTGGGGGTAAAGTGTAGATGATTGGGGAAGGCAACAGCAAACCACCCCATTAAAAAGTCTGCCATGAAAACATGATGCGATGTCATGCCAGAGTCAGAAACAACTAGTGCTTGCACAGGGGACTACCTTTACCTGTCCATATTGCCCAGAGGTTGTGTTCCCCTTCCAGGTGTAAGAAGGGTCTTCTAATCTTGCTCTGAGGAGGGCAAAGGGCATCTAATACAAATTACAGCAATTTGTTGTTGTGATAATTATTATAGTTACCAAGTATAACAAAGTTTAGGGCATTTTTTCATCTCTCTGGATTTAGTTCTGTTTGACACAACTTGAAGTTGGCATGAATGAAAACTTTCAAACAGCTTTTGAAGAGGAGTTAAGTCTCCCCATATGGACAACAGTATTATTGCTGAAGAGCATTTCTGATATAGTTTGACTATTTGAGTGTGTCTAGATGTCAGGCTGTGTGAAGTGGGAACTTTACTGCTGAACAATGCTGAAATGTTTGCTCAAATTATTTGCATATGGAGTGAAGTGACTTGTTTTAGATTAATGTTTCCTTGAAGTACATTTTACAAAGCTGATGTCAGTTGTTAACTGTGACCAATAATTTTATTAAGACAAGATGTGAATGGAGTTAAAATCTTCAAGAATCAACAGCACTGAGACAAAATTGTAAAAATCTCAGGGGTACAAATGATGACCTTTATTGACACTAAGCTTACTAAGATTTTGTGATAGCCTTGAAAAAACTTGGTGAGTAGAATAAATTATTCTTGATATTTATAGTTCCATGTGCCTCTCCAGGGCCAGTTTTGTGTCTTTCTGTTCCAGCATATGCCAGCTTTATAAGTTGTCTGGCATCAAAACGTTTCCAGGGAAATACTCTGATATCATCAGCAGTAGTAAACATGCAATAATACCAGATGGAAGGCTAAGGCCCTCTTGAACTCAGGCTGTGCATCTCAGGCTAGACAGAATACCAAAAGTTTTAATCTCATATGCTGAGTTATTTTTTTCCAACATTTCTTTTCTTAGGATGGTTTTCCACTTGAAAACTGTCCAGGGTAGCTGATTAACTCACCTTACTTTAGTGATATTTTGTTCATTCTATCCAATTATTTTTGCTTCTGTTGTTAACTGATGTGATCTATTTTCCAGCAAAGCAACTACATTCAAAAAGACGAGTGGCTGAGGTCATATTAAAGCGGCATCCTGCTAGGACAATGTAGCTTTTTAAATTTTTCTATGCTGCTTTTTCCAGCATAATATTTCACTTTGCTCACTTTCAGACATTTGTGAACCTACATTTATAACCATATGCTGCTTACCATGAGGGCAGCATGGACTTCATACTTTAGTGGTTTATAATCCTCTCCCTGCTCACTATGGGATATTATTTGCTTTAATCTTGGTCAGGTGCTTCTACTGCTATGTTAACACAGAAATATATGCTTATTTCAGACTCTGTGGGATAGGAAACTACCCAGAGGAGGGGACATGGAACCAGCAGAAAGGAAAATAATTAAGCTCTCCTTGCTGCTTCTCTAATCTCAATTGCTTCCTTCTGATTATAAAGCACTAGGGTGCTAAAACAAGTAGTTGTGGTAATGTATACCACAAATGGGAAAGGATTAGGGTAAAGAAAAATAAGTAGACTCAGGATCTAACAATGAAAGAGTGAAATTAGACCTTGATTTTAGGGTCGTAATGAGAAGTGTAATGAGAGGTTTGTACATTCAGGATAGTATTCTGTATTTCAAGGACTAAAGCCCAGCTCAGTCCCCACCCCCAATTTTGAAGAGGAAAATGCAAATAAATTCATAAATAAGAACTGGTTTAACAATATCTGACATGACATTCTGTTCATTATTTCTTTCCATTGCTTTCAATTAAAAACATACTTGTTTTCTCTGATCAGTTATGATTAAATTGTTAGGGACTATAACCCTCCATGCCACATTTCAGACAAAATAAGAGAAAAGGTCCCTATTTTATAGGCAATTAAAATTCTCACTTTTGGGCAGCTGTAGACACTTGGCAGTCCCAGTTAAGATACAGTCAGTTGCATTCTGCATCACCTGAAGTTAGTGTGATAAAGCATGGAAATTAAAGAAGCACAGATTTACATAACAAGGCTGGATTATGTAGACAAGATGAGAACCTACACACAAAACGCACTCCTAACAACATCCAACATGTTTTCAGAAGTAGGCTTGGACCCAGGAGCACCACAAGGCATTAGTTCAAGAGACAGAGAGCAACTCCTGGGTGGTAAAAGAGGGAGAAAGAGAATGAACTTGAGTGTATTCTATATACTGATGACATCCAACCCCAAAGCTACAGATTACCACATTCAGCGCTTCCATATAGATGTTAAAGCAATAGCATTAACTTCTGTAGTGCTCCCTGTAATGGATGCTATATTTAACACCCCTCCTGACAGTCCTTTGAATCTTATCAGAAAAAAGGCCATCAGAGAACACATTTCAAGCTGAATTCTAGACTAATAATATTTACCTGGAAATGTTCACAATGGAATAATCAAGGCTACCAAATCATGCAACAGAATTAGCAGGGAGGAAATTTCCTTGCTATTCTGCAACCACAGATGATCTGCTGGGTTCACTCACCAATGCTACAGTCAGGCATTAAAACAGACTGCCAAGGCCAATCACAGAAGCAGGTTAACCCTTTCAAAGCAGATTTTTGGGGGGCCTCTAGAGCTCTTAAGGGTGGTTTGTTCAAAGGCTTATACTTGGCTATCACTGGAAATGTCTTCTGTGTATAAGCATAAGCCTTTGGACACATTAGCCCTGTAGGTAACAGACTCCCTCCCCTCTTCATAATAGGTACTGGCACCCCAAACAAAAAAGAAACAAACTAAGAGTACCGTACAGAAGTCAAGCAGTTCTTTAATTTTGCTCTTTACACATTGTAACCCCCCCCCCCAAAAAAAAACAAAAAAAACCCCCTCTCTGCTTGCAGAATACCATAGTCTGAAACAGTAGCTTGGCTGCAATACCGGCTTCCAGGAGACCGAAGGCTTCGTGTAACGTCAAAAAAAAGTACAAGCAACTGCTCCAGCCCAACCTGGTTCCTTTTCTTCCCGGACCATGAGAGCCGCACCATGAGAGCCCCACACTAGAAACGGCTGTCGTTTGCCCAACAAGCCAGCCCGCTCTCTGTATCTAAGCTCCAGTCAAAAGGGACGCGTTGCCAGCTGCAACCCAACTCTGGAGGAGGGAACTAAGGCGAGCTCAGCTCAGTGAGAATTTTTTGTTCTTCTCTGTTGTAGGGAGAGTCTCTCCTCCTCCCTCCCTTCCCCCGAGCAATTTCTACCTGCTGAGGATGTGATGTCAAGGCCTGATTAACCTAATATATGCTGATCTCATGAGTTTGCCAGCCAATGGGGCGGCCGGGCTCTCCCCACCTGCTAGGAAGAGAATTCCATCATTCCTGGGATTCTTCCCTCGGCTAGTGCTCGGCGGCGCTCCGCGCGGGGTTCCGAGCGCCACTGCTGACTCGGCAAGGCTCGCATTGTTTGGGGACCAGACGAGCGGCCAGCCAATCACCGAGCAGGGCGCTCCCCGGCCAGAGCCCGCGCAGCCGAGCCCGGCGGCCGGAGAGGCAAGCGGCACTTGGTGGAGCGGCAGCGACCGCGTTGTTCGCGGCTTCCCTCCTGGCCCCGCGGCACCTCAGGAGGGGGAAGCGACCCAGCAGCGCGAAGCTCGTGCAAACTGGTAAACTGGGGCACCGCTAAGAGGGGCGGGGGGGGGGGGGAGGGAGACGGCGGAAACGCGGTGCAACTTGGTCGGAGGGAGCTGGGAGCGCGGAGCGAGTAGGCTGGTGCCTCGCTCCCCGGATGCTTAGGAACGGCTGGGCGGCCCCCTGCAGGAGCTCCGGCAGAATTGGGGACGAAGCCGGCTCAGCCCGGTCTCGCTGCAGGCCGGGTTGTTTGGGCTGCGACTGTGATAAGACTGGCCCCACACTGTCCAAGGGATGCTGGTATTGTGCCGCTACCGGACCCAACTTTTGACATTACTTTCTGGTGGTAAATTAGTCTCCCTGGACCTCCAGAGCTGAGATTTTTAAAATCTTTGCCTCCAACTTGCTTTTTTATATCGTTTTGTGATCTAAATATACACGCAAAGAGGGTGCTGATAAGGGGGTGAGTTACACTGCCGAGTCTGACCCGCTCTACAGAAATATCTTGTTCTGAGGGCTTAACCTGTCTTTTACTTAAGAATATTCTAGACCAAAGAAATCCAGAGGGGAATATCTGAGAAAAAGAGCTCTGATTCCTGAATCTAATTCTTAGGGAACCTGTCTGGGCCAGAACGTATGATTTGATTTGGTTGCCCTCCTGCCTAATTATCTGAGAATGAAAGGCTGCCTGGTTTCATGAGAAGTGTGCTTTTCTTTTTTTCTCAAGCCCAGTCTTTAGCTCTCTTCACAGTGCCTCACCCACTTTTACGGCAGTCTACCTTTACATATTGAGCATGAGCACACTGGCACAATAGTCAGTTCAGGACCAGCTACATGCTGAGGGCTGGATATTGGATTTAGAACAAAACATCCCTTCTTGGTTGTAGGAAAAAGAGACCTTACAAGGAGAGGTGAAGAGATAGAAAGAGTGGGGCTGGGAGAGCACAAAATGGTAGTTGCAGTGCACACAAGTGCATTTCTGTATTTGTTTCTGCAATCCCTGTCCTTCCCCCACCCCTGTTGCATGTGTCTAGACTTGCCACATGCCCTTAGACCTAAAAGACTGGCAGTACTCTCTGGTCCACAGATTTCTGTAATGGGCAAGGTTTGACTTGCTAGATCTTGTAGAGACAGTGTGATAGTTTACCATTCTACTTTGGACCATAATAGCCATGATGGTCTGCTCTTGTCCTCTGTTTCTGGATTGTGCATCCCTTGCGATCCTTTCTGACTCTCCAAGTCCAGTGCATCTTTTGCTGTTCATGGGTAGAGTTTCTGCTTTATCCACGATAAGGCTGTTTTCCAGGGGGTTTTTTTATAGTTTCACACCAATGAGAGCCTTTGTATTGAAAGTCCTTTCAACATGTTGCTATTTGTTGCCTAGTCAAAAATGAACAAAGGGGCATCTTCTGCTTTGGTTTGGTTCTGTGAAAACTGATGTAGTGATACTGCTTGCATCCCATGGATGCTGTTTGCATTGTTTATAGGTACAAGTTTCTCAACAGTTGTGATGTAACTTGGTTTACATTCAGCACCCATTCAGACTGTGAACTGCATGGGGGAGTTCCTTAAGGCAAAATGTCATATGAGTTGCAAGTCAATAAGCGACAGGAGCTGAAAAAGCCACAAAGGCGTGCAAGACGTTACTTCCTGCCATGAAGGAATGTGAAGATGATATAGCTTGCAGAATATATATATATATATATATATATATACACATATACATACATATATATATATATATATATATATACACACATATACATACATATATATATACACATATACATACATATATATATATACACACACATACACACACAAACACAAATATATATGTTTCTGGTAGTGATGGATGGGAAATGTGTTGCTTTTCTTGCTTGGTCTAAAACTTCCTCCACACAAACCAATTTCAGCAGACTCCTCCAACAGTATGAACTGGCAACATGGTGGAATGTTGCGACCTGAAGTAAGAAAACTAAACTAACTGGCTTAGTTTTGAAACTGAATCATTGCAGAATTTCTTTCAGGACAGTTAACAATTGCAGATTGTTTACAGCCACAATTAAGTAGTTATGTAGAAGTGTAAGTGTCCGAAGATCATTTAACTCAACCTTTTCCCACAGGGACACAGCACACTTTAATTTCAAACAGACAGATTTAATTGAAAACCATAGCTTGCTTTCTAATTAAGGATGAGTTATAACGAAACCAAACAGTGGTTCCTTTTATGTAAAATGGAGTATGAGGCTTTTTTTTTTTCTGTGACAGGGTGAAAACACTTGCTGAAAAGCCCAATATGTCCTTAAAATATTTTTTTACAATTTTACTTGCTTGCTTATCAGTAGTCATAGAACCTGAAATCCTTCCAGTCCACCTCCTTACCCTGCGGCAAGATCTTCCACTAGCAAACCACTCTTGCAGATCATATCTAAATTATAGTTTGGCATAATTGGAGAGCAGGTGAGACTAAAATGCTGGGAGCTCCTGTGAGGTAGGCCTTTAATGGAGATTTTTACATGGACGTTATTGAATGTTTTCCATAATTTTAAATTTCTGATCTTCTGAAGTTCTTTTGAAACTATTAGGCTGTGACAATATTGTGTGTAAAGTATTGGTTGAAGTGACAAGGAACCATCAGATTTTTGCAGAAAAGAGGGATGCAGCATTCTCTGCCAGCAAGCAGAGTCAGTGGAGGTTCTTGAGTATTGTCAGCTTATGACTATTTCTACTGAATATTCTTTTGCTAATCACACTTCAGTTTGGATTGGACAGTGGAGTGGTTGGTGGGTCGCATGGAGATCAGACTTAAAAACAGCCCTTAGTGGCTTGTTTGAGGTCTCCCATGAATATTTTATGAACTGATGAGACAGGAAGATAAAGGAGCACTCCTGAAGTGGAAGGAATATGATATTTCCCAAAACCCATAGACTGCATTCAGATGTCATGAACATTAATTTGGTTTATTCCTGGACTCATGTGCTCCCTCTCTCCTGCTCTCACACACGGATCCAAGTTTGAAGTCTTCTTGTCTTTCCATCTAATCCTAGTTTGTTGTGGTGTCCAGATGTGGTTTTTACTTTCTGAGTACTGGGGATTCTAAATCACAGATTGGTTTAGACACCCAGTTATTCAAAAAGAAACATACTCCAATTTATGAAAACACCCACATTTTGAAGTCATAACAAACTGAAGTTCAATCAAAGACGAAAATCTTAAACAAGGAAGATTTAAATCACAGCTCCAGGTAGCAGAGGAGCTGAAAAAGAAAGGGAGTGTGCAAACCCAAGGATATGGGGCATGTGCTCATCATGAATAAACCCTGATTTGTTTGTGATGTCTGAAGAGAGCCATCATGTTTAGGCACATAGAGGCAGGCAGAAACAGCAGTAGTCCAAGTTATCCTGGTCCATATTGGAGCTGCAAGTGGGCTGTGAATGAGTCAGGCTGCCATCCTGCTGTGGAACCTGGCAGGCAGTCAATGTCAAGATCAGAAGGTAAGCGGAAGGGCTAGTAGTAAGGCCATGGATGTGAGTTAAGCTGTTGTGCCTGAGCAGATCTGCCTAGGTGTCTATAAAATTCCTAAAGAGCTGACATATCTATTTGGCAATAGTAGTTTTTTTTAAAAAACTATGTTTTGTGCCTGCCTTTCTTTTATCTTTTTCTTATTATTGGTCTCTGTATACTTGTAAAACACTTAGAGTGATGGATTATTATGTACTCTTGGAAGCATTGGGAACATATTTCAAATTCCTATCACATTTTTAGGTACCTGGGACTTCTGCATGGTTGTTTCATGAATTTTAAGGTAAACATTTAAGCTAAATGTTGCATAGCAATGATGACTTGGCTTGTTAAGCATGCAGTGCTCTGGGAATGCCAGTTGAGTTACAGTAGAATAAATGGAGAGATTTCCCTTGATCTTCTGTCCTGTTAGTGTAACAAAAGCAATGGATAGGTGAGCAGGGTGACCAAGACTATCTGTATATACCCTGTTGGTAACTACCTTTTTTCTGGACAGCCTCTGTGAGAAATAAGTAAGGGATGTCGGGTGGATAGAGACCTGAACTCCCACCTCATGGACTTATCTTTCTTCTGTAAGTTAGAAAACAGACCAGCGCCTTTTCTTGATGATTAACTGGCACATTCCATTGTTTGTAGAAACAACCAAGACAAGATGGTAGATTGGTAGCTTCTGATATCTCTGGTGCTGAGATCCTGTCCTCCAGCACAACCATTACCGTAAATGGTTATTATCATAAATGGTTACCATAAATGGCTTTTAAAGGTCCTTTTCATATGGGTGTTTTAACTCACTTGTCTTCTGAAGGCAAACAGGCTTAAAAAAAGTTTTCATGCACCTTAAGGATAAAACATTGTCTTCCCACAGTTATTGTAGCCTTAATCTGGATTTTTCCAAAACCTGTTCTGACTTTTTGAGGGAGGGGGTGCACTTCATCTTCTGCATATGTGGAACCTTAGAAAAATCCTTTGTCCACAAAAGCCATGAATTTAAAAAGCTTGTATGAAAGGGACCTTAGTCTGATGTTGGCAAGGCATTAGTTAGCCATTGGGAAGCTTATCTGCACATCATACATACCTGATACAGTAAAGATTAATTAAAATTGGACATAAAACAATTTGTGTATTAATTTTCAAGTAAACTTATTTTGTGTTAAAAATGATGTGCTATATTTTGTTCAAGGTGTTGCTAATGAAGCCCCTATATTATGATTGTCCACTGGCTTTTTAACGAAAGAGATTTTTAGCTCCTTTTGTTGTAGTTTAATCCTTCAGTCAGTAATATTATATTATCCTCTTCTATTCAGGATCCTGCCAGGAATGGAGACTCCTTTGGATGTTTTGTCAAGAGCAGCATCCCTAGTGCATGCTGATGATGAAAAACGTAAGTCTAAAACAGAACTTATGGCTTCACTCTGAGTCTTGGTAAAGTACAGATGCTATGTACTTGGCTTAGGTTCTGCCCAATCAGCTTTCTGTAGTTTTTAGATAAAATACGTAAATAAACTGAAATGGTTTAAGAATTATTTTAGTCCATAAGTGACTTCTAAATGGATTCACTCTGTGCTATCTGTATATGGACTTTCTCATAAAGTTTTGCATGGAAGAATTGTTGAAATTCTGTTAATTTGGAAAGAGTTTAACATTTTTTTTACTGTCATGTCACAGTTGATTTATGGCAACCCCATGGTTTTTTCAAGGCAAGAGACATTCAGAGATGGTTTGCTTTTGCCTACCTATGTATAGTGACCTTGGATTTCCTTGGTGGTCTCCCATCCAAAGACTAACCAGGCCCAACCGTGCATAGCTTCTAAGATCTGATAAGATTGGGCTATCTAGATCAGGGCATTATACAAGTTACAGGGAGAAATTATTAATAGTTCCTCCAAAGTAGATCAGTTATAAAATAACTTCTGATGATACAAATGGAAGATTCAGAAAACTAGCTTTCGTGTTTTTGAGATGAAATAAGAACACCAATGACAACCTTTGCCTGGTGTTCTGTTAAAATCCCACTTTGAGACTTTCTCTGATTTTTCAGTCAGTTGACATTAGACTCATAAGAGCCACAGCGTTTCTACTGCATTGTCAAAAGATGCCTGAATGTTACTCCTGGTGCAAATGCAATATCACTGTGAAGGGTTAATCAAGGGTTATAGTAAGCAGGTAATTGGATCGCCGCCTGTTATCAGTTGAAGATTAGAGGAGACATTTTAGTTACTTTACTAGTTACTTAGGGTGCATCCAGTGTACTAGCTACTCAGGCTGCATCCAGTTTCAGTGCATAAACTATGCCACCACAAGCTTTGCTAAGTGCTTGTTAAAAAAGAAACCAGATGCCAAAAAAAGTGAATCTGGAAAAATTCCCATATAAACCATTTCAAACACTGATGTTGACACTGACCTGTGATTGTTTGTTTCTAACACTTAGTGGGCACTGTACAAATAGTTACCAACAAATAATAGTGATGGTTATTTGCCTATTTTGTTGACTTAAGGTTATTCAGCACTTGATTAATCAATATTTGTATGTGTGAACTGATTTCTTCAGTTCTGTTTTGTAATTCTTCTGTAGGCTTTCCCCTGTCTCCCACTCTTCCTGTTTTGTATTTTATAATTCTTCTGTGGACTTTATTTTCTGTTCCCTTCTGTGTAATTGGCATGGAGAATCTGTAGAAAGAAGTTGAGGAATAGTATATCTACACTTACAGTATGCTATTGCTGCATCTTCCCATTTCTGCTTGTGTGGGTTTTCCAAGTAGGCCTTGTACATAAGTGTTTATGTGCATTAAAGATCCAGATTTGTTAAGTCATATGCTAGTGTGGATGCTAATGTTCCCCATTTATTTGAAAACTATATAAAGACTTTTCTTGATTTTTTTTTAAAAAAGAATAATAATAATAACTTTTAATTTCTATCCCGCCCTCCCCGCCAAAGCAGGCTCAGGGCGGCTTACAACATAAAATACATTATACATCAGATTACATAAATTGCAAATAAAATCCAAGTTAAGACAAATTACAAGTTAAAATTTACAAATTACAATGGTGCTAAAACATTCGATCTTCAATAATTCCATAAAATTCAGTAACCAAGAGCAATTTTTTAGAGGCATTTCCTAGTTTATCATTGGTTGAAGGCTAGTTTATAGAGGTGGGTCTTACAGGCCCTGCGGAACTGTTCCAAACTCCGCAGGGCCCGCACCTCTACCGGGAGTTGATTCCACTGCAGTGGAGCAGCAATAGAGAAGGCCCTATCTCGGGTGGCCTTCAATCTGGCCTCCCTTGGCCCAGGGACGGTCAGCTGGTTTTTTCCAGCCGACCGCAATGCTCTTTGGGGCTCATATGGGGAGAGACGGTCCTTCAGGTAGGCAGGTCCTCGGCCATATAGGGCTTTAAAGGTGATAACCAGCACCTTGTAACGAACTCGGTATCCCACTGGCAGCCAGTGCAGTTCGCGCAGCCCCGGCTGTATGTGCTCCCATCTTGGGAGTCCCAACAACAGCCTAGCCGCCGCGTTCTGCACCAGCTGCAGCCGCCGAGTTCGGCACAGGGGCAGCCCCATGTAGAGAGCGTTGCAGTAATCCAGTCTCGAGGTGACCGTAGCATGGATCACCGTTGCTAGGTCACGGCGCTCTAGGAAGGGGGCCAACTGCTTCGCCCGTCGGAGATGAAAGAACGCGGACTTGGCAGCGGCCGCTATCTGTGCCTCCATTGATAGTGAAGGCTCCAGAAGAACCCCCAAGCTCTTGACCCTATGTGCCGCTTTCAGCAGCACACCGTCAAAAATCGGCAAGGGGATTTCCCTTCCCAGGGCACCGCGACCCAAGCAAAGGACCTCTGTCTTCGTTGGATTCAACTTCAGCCCGCTCAGTCTGAATAGAAATGTATGCATTGCCCCTTTTAAGCAAGAAAAGAAACAGACGGTGTGGTGAATGGAGAGAGGGGTGGGGCTTGTGGATGGTGCCCCATTTAAATCCTGAGCTCCTTTAATTCTTTACTCTTTGGGTTGTGGCAGTTTTCATGGTCTCCAGGGTCAGAATCTCTGAGAAGGCTGGGGGCTCTATTTGTCTACCTTAGTAAAAGAATTAAGATTTCATTTAGATTTTCTTCACAGTATCAGACAAATGAAATTGATGAATAGAAATATAACATCTGGCTTTTAGTTGGTGAATGATCACTGCTACAGCTTGCTGAGTTGGGAGCACATGAAGCATCTTAGTGGAATTGCTGTTTAGTTTTTTCTAGGAATTCAAATGTGTATAGAAAGAAAGGACAACCACTGTAACTTGCCAGAAGGGACCAATGTAGTATATGAGGGAAGGTATGAACTACGAAGCGTGGGAGATGAGGTATCTGGACCTACATCTTTGGACTTTCCTCAGTTACGGTAGAGACAGTGGTTATATATCCCTGATCTACAAACTAACATCATATAAAATACTACAAATATATTTTTATATTATACTACTTCATGCTCAGCTGCCTGTTTTTCATCACAAAAATGTTAAATAGTTAGCAATTATGTCACACCCTCAAAGTATATCAACTTCTAAAAATATTCTTTGAACATCAGACATAAAGGATGTTGTTATTAACAGTTGTTCTAAGAGTATGACTAACCCCACCCCCCTAAAAACAGACAATATTTTTGAACAACAGGAACTGTAAACTGCCAGACTGCTGAATGGTATGGTTAAGACAGAAACACTTAATATCCTTTAAAAAGCAGTGTTTTCACGGTCAGTTGAACCTCTTATGAGCATCTTTCAAAACAGATGCGAAAAATGTTTAGCCATCTCTCACCCTTTATGAAAATTATACATTAGCTAGTGATTATGCTAATGAGCACCAAGCTGCATAATTATGCTATTAAAAGCCAAGCTCCAAAGCAGGCAGTTACTCCATTTTCCAGTCTAATTAACAACATAAAAACTGTCTATATAAACTTTCTCACAACAACATAACACCATACTGTTGACATATTCACTTTTCTTGGAAAAAAGAGTAAGAGCACAGAGTTTGCATAACTAAAACATTTAATTAAACCTTCTGTACAACAACATTACATTTCTAGCTTCTTGATTTTTATATAAAAAAGAATCTTTTCTAATCATTATATTTAATAGTGAAAAACCCAAAGTTTAACAACTGTGCAAAGTTTAACAACTCCATGCAGGTGATGTATAATACGATATGATATATAATTTTACTGCACTTCTTAGAATTACCGTTTCAACAGTCTTAGTGCCATACTGGACCAGCAGTAGCCTTGTGCAGTTCCCTCTGATCTGTGTGCCAGTATGGTATAGTAGTTTGGAACTAGGTGCCCATTAGTGGGAAGGAAGAGCATGTGTTATGAGTATGTATTACAAGTGTGTGTTATTCTATGGTGTAATAGATGCAAGGTTTTATTTTATTGCTCAACATGCAAATTTAGGGCATATATCTTCTTCCCATCTCCTACATACCCCTTCATTCTTTGGTAATTTGGTCCAGCCTCCACATCTGATTACTCAATTAACTCTTCCTTTGACCTTTCCCATCCCTTGTATGCTCATCATGCCCTGAACATTCCGTGAAATGACTACAGGTTCCTGAGATCAGGACTTTTCCTTTTTAATAGCCTCAAGCAGCAACTTCTAATAGTTCTGGCAAAGTGGGTTGGTCTTTCTACCTGTCACTCACCTACTTAAAGCTCTTCCTTGTCCTAATAGATCTGGAAAATGAGAGTATTTGCAGAAAGAAGTGCTGTTTCCCAGCTGGGTGTCATGTGTTGCTTTTTAACTTGATTTTTGGCGCAATCTACCAGTATATGCATTTCCTCAGATATACTTTTTGTTTTCCCAACCAGCATGTCCCTGATGGGGAGTACCTGAACCCTTTGTGTCAGCAGGATGGGTGGGTAGGTGGGATCAAAACATGGTGAATGGAGGGCTGGGGACATGGCAAGGGAAATTAGTAGAAAGTGTCTTTCTGACACCATGGAGTAGCCAGAAGGTTGGTCGGGGGTAGCCACAAGGTTGACGGGGGGTATGTGTAGAAACTTGGGATTATTCTTGAATATGATAATGTTGATGATGATAGTGTGAGACTTCAGATGTGGTGTTTTTAAAATATTTACCTGATCCCCCCCATTCTAAGCTTTGGGTAAATTAACTCTATACGTAGTTATAAATATAGTTATAGTAAATTAATATAATCGGCCCTTAAGAGCAGTCATTGCAGAATATGAAAACTTCACACTGGTTATGATAGATAAAGTTGTTATTTGATAAATTCTGGTTTCTAGTAAACAGGCCAGGACAACTGTAATACCTGCGTATGCCTGGTTCAGAATGTGGCATTCCCGTTATTGTTGAGGGCTAGCTGGTTGGGACATATCTTGCTTATCTTAAAATAGCGACATTGGCTGCCAGTTTGTTTCTGAGTCCTGCTCTAAGGTGCTGGTTATAACTGTTAACAGTTCTTTATGACCTAGGACCCACATACCTACTGGACTGTCACTTCCAGTTAAGGTTACCAGGTCTGTGTTGGAAAATACCTGGAGTCTTTCGGGGTTGAGACAGGAGAGGGCAGAGTTGGGGAAGGGGGGGAGCTTCAACATAGAGTCTACCCTTCAAAACAGCCATTTTCTTCAGGGGAGCTGATGATCTCTGCCGGCTGGAGATCAGTTGTAAAAGCTGGAGATTTTCAGGCCACACCCGAAGGCTGGCAACCCTACTTCCTATATTTCCCTGTGTGCCACCTATGGTCCTCAGGCTGTCACTTAAGGTAAACTACCTGGATCAACGAGAGCTCCTGCCTTCTCCCTTGTCACTCCTATTTTATGGAACAGTTTCCCTGAGGAGGTGACATCAGGCATTGTCCTAAGAAATTTTCAAGAGATACTGCAAGACCATTTTATTAGCAGGACTTTTCATGGGGTATAGACTGCAGGCATCTTTTTGGGGGGAGGGAGGGGAGTGTTGTCTAGGGTTTTATTTCGTGTACTATAAATTGTGATGTTTTTCATTTTTATTTGTAAGCTGTTTTTAGCCATGAGGGAAGGTGGGCTATAAATATTTTCATAAATAAAATACAGGTTTCCTTCTGTTTTTGGATTTTTTAATTTTTGTTTGTTAAACATGCAGTAATTCTGCCACGTGCTGATTTACGTAAGTTTGTCTACTCCCGATTAAAAGATAGCAGAAATCACTTCAGAATAGTTGGTTGCATACTGATTGGATCATAATGATGTCCTTTGATGGTTGTCTTTCAAGTTAAATAAAGATCTTTGGGGTACGGTTGATAAGTAAACAATGAGCATTCATCTTTGACCTAGTTGCTCCTGGATTCAGGAGATTCTCTGCTTATAATAGAACACTGAACAATCATTTGATTTAGCTACTAGTATCTTATTTTATTCCTTGCCACCTTAAAATAGATTTTAAATAGTTAACATTCACTTAGGTCATAATGGCAGCACTAAGAAATACAAACATATTCTGTCCCATGTGTATATGTTCCTGTTTTCATCCTTTTCATGATCTGATCATTGAGCAAATATGCTTAGCAGACATACCTTGATAACAAATAGTATTTTCTTTTCAGCGTCGTTTAAACTGGGCACTGATAAACTAGCTGCCTGTATCAAAAGTAATCATAAAAGGATATCCACTTGAAAGAGAAGCACAAGCAAAGCACAGTGCAAGCATGTTCCCGCAAAGCACATTTCTGCAAATCTAAAACGTAAATTTTGTTTTGGAAAATGAAAAACAGATTTGGGAAGGATGGCTAACTATATCCAGGGAGGGATGCTTTCAAACAAGTTGTTATAAAGATTAATGTTTCTGTATTCTATTTCAGGTAGAAACAGTAGAGTGAGTGTGTGTGTGTGTAGTGGAGGTGTTGTGAACCATCAAAGAGCATAAAGCAGCTTTGTGACAATGAAAACAAGAGTTTCTTCAGTGTTGCAGTTGATAGGTTAATCTCGTCATCATAGCACTCTTGCATAAAGATAGTGACTAGCTAGGATTTTGTTGCAGAAAGATTCAATCACAATTATTTGGCTGTAAGAGGCATGAACTATGAGAGTGCAGTGCCCCCCCACCACTGCCAGTTAGGCTTAAACTGCATGGTCTCATCCTCTCCACTCTTACAAAGACTGCCAACTCTCTTTCTCTGAGACTTTGGGACATTTACTCAGGGCCATAGCCAGGATATGGAAGGTAGGGGGGGTCTCTAAATGTTTAGGGGGCACTCAGCAGCCCCACCCCATAGCCTTCCCTTTCATTCCCTTCAAATCAAAGTACCATCCACCCCATGGGTGATGGGAAAGGGAGAGCAGCAGCAATGAGCGCACTCAAATAGCACATGGGGCTGGCAGCAAAAGCAACCCCCAGCCTCCACCTGTGAGTTAAAGGGCCCTGCACGCTATTTGAGAGGCGGGGAAAGAGTTTTTTCTTCCTTCCCTGCCACTCTCATCCCTGCTGCCCTTCCTTCCCTATCACCTAGGGACCTCAGTGGGGTACAACGCCATAGAGTCCACCTTCCAAAGCAGCCATTTTTCTCTGTGGAAACTGAACTCTGTAGTCTGGAGATAAGCTGTAATTCCAGGGGATCCCTAGGTCCCACCTGGAGAGAAAGAGAGTGCGTGTGAGTGAGCATGTCTGGGTTTGGGGCTGAAGTGTGCCCCCCCAGCTACGCAACCCCTGCTCACCTGCGCTGGGGGGGGAGTCTCGGGAGGGTGGGCTTGAGGGTGGGCAGGGCCTGGGCCAGCCTGCGAGGCAGAGGTGGGGGGCACTCCCAGGAGGCAGGGTGATGGGAGGTTGGAATAGAAGCTCTGAAGCATCCAGCTCCCAGCTTTGGACGGTGCCACATTGGTGTCAGCCCAACAGGTGAAAAGCTTGGGAGTGATCGTGAATGCCTCCTTTTCCATGGAGTGCCAGAGTGGGGTGCCAGCCTCGGATGACTCCTCTGGGGGGCACTGAAGCTGCTGCTTGCTTTCTGGCTCGGCAATGCTGCCCTCCCTTCCCCGCCACTAAAACAGTGTGAGGGGTTGACCCGCGGCAGAAGCAGTCCTGGCCTTCCACCCATTTAAAGGGCCCAATGATCAGCTGATCAGCGGGCCCTTTAACTGGCAGCGGGAAGATGAGGGCTGCTTCTGCCACCCACCCCACACAGGATTTGGGTGAAGGGGAAGGGAGGGTGGTGGGAAGGGGACCAAAGGCCTTGGGGACTGGTGAGGGGCCCAAAGTTAGGGGCCTTGCCCAGATGTCAGGGGGCTGTGCTCCCACAGGCCCCTTTGTAGCTACGATCCTGCATTTACTTCTCATGCAGAAGCATCCCTCTACTGCCTTACTTTAGTTTTTCATTGTTACCTTTGGAAGTTCTGCCTAAAACCCATACTTTCAACCTGTGGATCACTGAAACATATAATGTTCTGGAAGTTAAGGAGATTTTGGTATCCAGGGATTTGCCGCTTTAGAGAGGAAGAAATGGAGGATATTGGGATATTTCTTTCTTTCTTTAGCTATGTGTGTTGAGGGCAGGGGAAGAAGAGGCCTGTGGCTTAAATGCACAGTTAAGGTGATTTCAGCATCTTTAGAGTTGCAACTTTAGAGAAAAAGAAATAGAAGATATGGGAATAGTCAATTTTTTTGTTTACATGGGTGGGGGGGGGAGATAAAGCTGGTTCACCAAATATAGAAAATGAGGTGATACTGCTGTCTTGGACTCTACTTCAACCAAACAAATGCTACCTTAATTTCAGGTCAGGGTATCAGAGAAACCAGTATTTACTGTATTCAGTAAAGGTTCAGCCTTGTGACCTGCCCTGGGCAATTGAGAAGCCTTTGCCCCTTGCTGTAATAGCTTGCATGGTTGTAGCAGCCAGTGAGGTGGTATGCTGGGAGGTGAAGGTCACTGAGAAGGCAAATGGAGATGTGATGCTGTCTCCTGTGGGAGATGCAAGTATTAATGAAATTAGGTAGGCGCCTGGAATCAGCAAGCTGCTGTTGACAGACCAGGAGTCAGCCTGCAGTAGGCCTGAATATTGTGCCCCCTAATGCTTCCTCTGCAGTTGTACCTCTTTGGCTGGGATTTTTCAACTGCTATTCAGCTGTAGAGGGCTATTCCTGCTTCCCAGTTTATGAACATTGGCTGCTGCTAACGTATAGTTTATGATTTCATTATTTGCTCAGATATACCTTACTAGAAACTCTAAATAACATAATATACTGTTTGGTATTTTCTTAAACATAGGGTTGCCAGATCCTGTCACTCTTCTGGCAGGGGGATTTGAGGGGTGGTTTGTGGGGGTGGGCAGGGATGTCGCATGAGATCATGACATTATGATGTCAACCAGAAGTGATGTCATCAGGTTGGGGATGTTGCACGGGGACACTGGTTTTTGGGCAAACTCTTATGGTTAAATTGGGCTTTAGCCATAGTTTGACCCAAAACCAGAGTGTCCCCCCACAATGTCCCTGACTTCTGGGTTATATCATCAGAGATGTTGCATGGTGACGTCCTTGTTTAGGGGAGGAGTCTTCCCCGCTGACCACCTGGTCTGTGATGGAAAGGAACCCCCTGAAACTGGTGGATCCCCCTCTGGGACCTGGGGGCTGGTAACCCTACTTAAACACCGTGCACCTGTTATACTAGTGCATAATAAAACTTATACTAGTGTACAATGTATTAAATGAATGTGTATTTTTATGTTGATTTTACCTAATTATTTGTTTGGTTGCACTATTTTTCATTAAACAGAATTTATTGTTGTGAACCATCCTGATGGCTTATTAGGCCATAGACTGAGACATATACTAAAAAGTTGACAAACTTTAGGTGCTAGATAAACTGTCCTTGAAGAGTGCTTTAGATGTCTAGCGATATAGTGAAAGTACAGTAACAGATAGCCAACCAATTATTGTTACATAACAAACAGCAGCAACAGTAATTAGAAGCAATTCATAAATGTACCTCAGATGCTACTAATGTTAGCTCAAGTGTAATTCACTGATTGTATACACTGAGCCAGTATGTGCAGCTATAAATATGCCTGGGTCTTTAGTAAGATTCCACCCGCCTTGAGTCAGCAGAAATTCTTTCACAGGTTCATTTCAAAAGAGCCAGCTGTTAGCAAGGAATCATTATCCTTGTCAACCAGGTTAATCAATGCTTGCAATTGAATGCTTGCAACTGAAATGCAATTATTGGGTGTGCTTAACATTGCCTTGAATAAAAGAACTGACCTATTGGTTTGCTATTCTATTTTTTGAATCCAGAAGCCTGATAAAATTTAGTAATTTGTAAATTTACAAGCAGAAGCCAGTTAGTAAAGCATAAAAGACCTTAGAGGAAAGTACAACTGAGAGGGCTGTGGGAAGCAACGAATAAACAAATCCTTGGTTATGTATGTATTTATTTAAATAGAACATTATATCGCAACTTTTCCCAAGGAGCACCATTGCTCAATGTAGTTTGCAGAGGTTTGACCATCAGGCAACAGGCAATAAAAATCAAACAATTAAAATAAACCAACTGTTATCTCATACTTAAAGAGTACTGCACATATTAGTTATCTGCTAAGTGCTTGCCTGAAAATGACAGTGTTGCATTTAACATGTTATATTTCTATTTCTGATTAGATAACCACTTGGCATATGCTGTAATGATGTGGCGTGGCAGTATTCAAGCCTCAGTAGTTTGTCTGTCAAATGTAGAAATATATTTGAAGCAGGATAGGATATTTCCCTAGTAACTGCATAATACCCCCCCCCCCCAAAAAAAAATCCCTATTCAAGTAGTTAATTCTGTAAGCTCTCTACACTTGACTTTGATTGTGTGTGTAGCTCTAGACAAGCCTCACTGACACTGGAGCGGTAACTGTTGAACTGTTCACCTAAGAGAAAAGGATCATGGGTGTTACTGTTTATAAATGTGTTTGAGGAAATGGGCACAAACTGAGTTGAGTTCTTCTGTGGTTGTCTCATAGGTTCTTAGTTTAGACTGGAATTAAATTCTAGCAATAGAAATATAGATGATCTCAAAATTTGGAACAACAGCAGTGTCTTGTGGCATCTTCAAGACTAACAGATTCATTGTCATCTAAGCTTTTGTGAGCCAGACTGCAGAAATATATACCTGTAACTGCCTAAGGCTGGGGTTATGTTTCAATTTTGCTAACTCTGCTGTATGAAGTCAAAATTTATTTGCTTTCTGCTTGTCTTGATTCCTTGATTAGCTGTCATGGAGGATGTAGGTAGATGAAGACTGTTCTGTTTCAGTGGGTTTATGGGTTTGATTAAAAACATATTGGGTCTTAGTTGTTGGTTGTTGGTATTTTTGTGTGTGTGCTAATTCTGCAAAATTGGTTGTTTTTATTGGTGTGGGGATTGGTTGTTAAATGACGTAACATTATTAAGTATCATGAAAAGAATCACACAGCAGGTACATAATCAATTGGTAATTTTATTGTAATCCCAAGGGTACTTCAAGAGGAAATCTTGAATGAGACTAGGTGCTGACAAGAGCTGAACTGAAGCGGAAAGTGGAAGTGTTGTTATTAAGAGGCTGAGTTCTAGCAGCACGGCAAGGTTATTCCCAAGCTTGACTGAGCTACCAAGTAAATCCATATAGGTCTGTGGCCTTTATGTCTTGTGTCCAGGAAATTGTCCCTTTTCCTTCTGATGTTCTACTTCTGCATGGGTGCACAATGCACTTGCTTACTGCCTCAGTCAAAGCAAATGTAGCAGCATATGTGGAGGTGAATGCTGCTGTTTTTGTGCTAGTTCTGGACTTGGATCTAGGTGCTACATAGGAACTTTGCTTTTCTTTAAAAAATGTTTTGTTTTTTTGGAATTTATGCCCTTTATTGTGAACTGTTTCCTTCTCTAGGAAGTAGTAATTTGGTGCTGTTCTGAACGTGTATGCTGTATTTCAGTTTCATTGTCTGACATAAACAATGAGGTTTAAACATCAGATAGGTCTTCATAATTCTCCTTGTTTCCACACTAGTCTACATCCTGCTCAAATCGCAAGGATAATGTATTCTTTCTGCAGTGTGTTCTTCATCTCTACCCATCCCCAATTTTGAATGGATTATTTTTAAAGTCTGTGCAAATAATTTTATTTTTTAAATGCAAGGGGGGGGGGGATCAGGTGTGTGTGTGTGCACTTGCATGTGTAGTCCTGATCTTTCTGCAATCTGCAAATGTGGTATGTTTTGTAAAGATAGTTTAGGCAAAAAAACAATAAGACATGCCTCCCCAGTGATTTATAGTATTTGCAGGCAATTTCTCTCCAAAACTGTATGTGAGGGTTCCTTAGAAACTCCACATACCCCCTCAAATGATGGTCTCCACTCCTTCCAGCAGCAACACTGTTGCCACTGTGCCTTCCTTGTCCTGGTCAACACTGCTATTGCTGAGGCTCCAGGCAGGAGTCTTTGCATACACTGTGGTCAGGATTGCCAGGTCTCCCACTATGGTGGAAGATCTCATGCTAGCAAACTGCTCTGAGTTGTGGTGGGAAAAACAAATTCAAAAATCACAGTTTGGCCACAGTTGAGTTTATAATAGAGTTTACAATGATTCCTAGAGAGGAGAGGAGTGATGTCACTTCTGAATTTTTCCTGAAAGTAGTGTTGCACTATTGCTAACAGTACCCCACCCCCATGTATTCCCTCTAGAATCCCACCAGTTGCAACTGTAATTGCGACCTGGAGCGGTAACCAAACTCTTGCCATGATTTTTAAAAAATGCTTACAAATGGACAGAAATTATGGAAAAGTTATTGGGTTGTGGTGGAGAGACCACAATTTTTGTTTTGTCTATTTATACACACATACTGGAGATTTGGGGCTAAGCCAGATGTTGGGTGTTTTGGTGTTTAAACTTTCTGTACACAGAAGATTTTAACTGTTTAGGGGACATATATTTGTTAAAGTCACAGAGGGTTTTTTGTTGTGTGCTAGAAACAGCTACATTACTCTTCAAGCTAGCGATAATAATAATGGTTTATGGAATATCTTCTGATGACACAAGAGAGTTGCAGAATCTGCCTTAAACTACAGCTACTAGGAGGAATACAAATAAATAAGCAAACCTGTCAGTTCGGCTGAACTTTCCATGACTCCCTTGGATGTTTTGATTTTCAAGGTCAATTTAACATGCCTTTGCTTCAGTGGGATGTCATAGTAGTTAAATTGGGATATCATCAGAAACATATTTTTAACTGATTTATTTGCTTGCAACACATCTGTGCATGTTTGTAAAAACAACTTTGACCTTTAAGGTGGTCTCACATATAATTTAGCAAGCATGTTATTAATAAGTTGTCATACACAGTAATTGCATTTGCATGTAGATTCCCTCATGAAGTTGGAAATTGTCTTTCAAATTTAGGATTCATTTAACATGAACGTCTCTGTTCCTGCAGGAAGGGTTTTAATGGGAGAATGGGAAGGACAGGATAAATGGTGGTGACAGGTTGAAAGTAATGTTAAAATAAAAATGCACAGTAAGATTTTAAAATATTTTCATACTAGGAAAAAATAATCCCCCAAAATAGCTTCAGAAATGCCCAAATCTTTTTTTTTTTTTAAATCTTGCTAGCTACATCTATAGCAATCCAAATCACTAGTTTTCCTTGGGCTTTATAGGCTAAAACATCTATGAATAAACAAATAGTGGTGAAGCTATAGTTTTATAAGATGATACTGACTGAATGATGTTTACAGACAAGAAAAGTCAGGCTACAATATTTTAATCTGGTAGGATTATTTGACAATAGACTTTTTCTACTTGTAAACAACATGTCATCATATTTCTGCGAGGTGCTCTACTGACCTAAATGCAAACAAGCTGACATCTGCCATGAACCGTATTAAACAAAATGTCAAATCTGACTCCATGCTGATATGTCTTTCTGCTTTGAGACAGACTGTATTTCAGCCTAGGTGGCTTGCTTTGTTATTAGATTCTGCTTGGTTCTGTTGTAAAATGAACAGATCTTTCATAGAGGCAGAATAGTCTGGTAGTGTGATTATTTGTTAGTGACGTTAGTGCTACTACTTAGTACATAGAATAAAAGAAATCTCAAGGTTTCATCTGAAGAAACTGAAGTCCTTTATCCAAAGATGGTGTCTTGCATCTGTCACGTCTCTACATGATAATTTTAAAAATGCTATCAAAACTGTAAATTTGACTAACAATTCTAGTAATTGAGCCCAGGCACAATGTGATACAGTTCCCGGACAGCCTAGCCAGCGTGGCCCATTTGGGATGTATTCTTTTCTCCTTAACATATTTACATTGACATCTTGTCTCCCAAGAACAAGGTACTGAACACAAACCTAAGTAATTGGATATTGTGGCCCCAATGCAAGTCTTGTTTCAGTCACTGGGAATAAAATAACATATAGATGGAGGCATAAAATAAAATAGATAAGCATATAGATGCCTCTTTCCACAGGTAAGAGGTTCACCAAATAGCTAAATAGGAAGATTGATATGCGCAGGTCATAGATGGAACATAACTATAAATGACATTAAGAGAGCAAATGAAGATATGCATTTGAGGAATGCAGAACATTATTAAAGTCCATATTTCTAATGAAGACCAAGAGTTTTCAGGAATTCTGCCTAGTGAATTACCAAAAAATCTAGAAAAGGTATTTCTATGGGAAACACGACACTGAGAATAACTGGGTCACTGGTAAAACAAAGTATTAGTTTCTCAAGACTTAAGAGAGAAGATGCACAGTGAGAAGGTAGTTTTACCCAAGGAAGGGTTCAGATGTTCTTCTATAGCACATGCTATAACTTCAAATGAAAAAAGGTCTTGTAGGAATCAAAATTTGTGAGGTAAAATTTTAAAACACTGTTCTTTTCAGAAAATAAAAATTCAGTACCAACAACAAAAGGAATTTGCAGATTTAAATGAATGAAAAATTGGGAAGCAGTTCAAAGTAAGATAGAAAAACTGTTAGATGAAACACTTGAAGACCACATGTTCCTGGTATGAGATGTACTTAACAAAAATCACAAGAAAAATAAAATTTCTAAAAGGTTTGATACTGTATTGCTTTAGCAGAATAGATGTTCCATGTAAACCCAAAATTGCAAATATAAACGTTTAACCCATTATCTCAGATTTAAAAAATGTAACAAAAGATCTTCTGTTAGGTGCACCATTTCTTTAAAACAAAGGAGATCACAAGCTGAATATCTTAAAAGTGTTCCCCTTAAAATTAAAGCTACAAAATCTAAGTACAAGGGAAACTGATAACAGCCACTAGAAAAATATTTTCAGACTCAAAAGGTAAAGCAAAAAAATAAATTATCAGAGGAAAAGCTTCTAATCTAGGAGAACTCTTAGCCTCAGGGCAGTTTACAGGCAGGGTCTTTTCTCTAGCAGAGAAAGATTAGCTGTAAGTGGAACTTGGGGATGCCAACTCCAGGCTGGAGATTTCTGAATATTTGAATTAAATTTGAAGATTACAAGGCATGCAGTCCATTTTCTTGGACACTTTCTCTCCCAGAGGCACTGGCCTTAATGTTCTGGGCATTACATTATATTTTTGGGAGTGATCTCCAGGCTCCACCTGGAGACTGGCACCCTTGCAAAACAAAGTAGTGTTTTGAGCAAGCCAAGAAGCTTTCAAACTGGCTTGCTTCTTTCAACATATGCACATCTTCACTCCAGGCATCTAGAACTACTCATTTTGTTTGTGGAGACATTCTTGCAGAATTTCAAAAGTTTGAATTTGTATCTTTAGACCCAAAATCAGGAGAAGATGAGAATTCAGAAAAATATCTCAATTGTGCCTCTCCCCTTAGATACCATGCGGCATATATATAAAAGATCCTTCTCTCTCTAAGGCTGGGAGAGAGAAAATTGGTTTAACAAAAGATAGAAAGAGAAGATAATAAACCTTGCTGGGCAGTTAATCCCAGTATTCTCTTATCTGAGCTTGATAACTTTTCCAGGATACGTTTATTTTTTCCAGGTTAAGCAACTTTTAAACACAAGATGGGGAAGGTGATGAGATATCTGCCTGGTGGGGGGCCCTCAGATTTTACACTTCTTATTTCTACAATTAAGACTAAATTTGGCTAAGTGTCTCCCCCCCCCCCCCAGCCCAAACAGCTAAAGAGGGTCTGCAAAAGTTTTCCTGGCCAAAATCCAGTGAAAGGTGCTAGGACAAAAGTTCTTTGCAAAAGAGAAAACTTTGACTCTTTGCAAAGATGTTGGTAATTTACTTCTCTTAAGGAGACTGGATTAGCTTTGGATCAGAGACAAGATTTTCTTTCTGATTATGAGAGGAGAAAATTCAAGCTCTGAGTGTTTTGTTATTTGCATGTGAAAAAGGTGATACCTGTTTTCCATCAACATTAGTCACATAGTTAAGATTTTCAAATGACCAAATTTCTTCTTCCCTGGCTAGTTATGGATCTGATTTATAAAAGAAGATGGGTCTCTTTCTCTAAAGACACCTTGTTGCTTGTGCTTTAAGAGGAGAGACTTGAGGTGAAAATTTTCTTTCCTTCTTAATGTTTCAGGGTACTGCATTCTAAAAAAAAAAAATTATTCCTTTTGCCTTTTCTGGTTCTGTTAGAGATTCAGATTGAGTAAGGAGAAGAGGATTAGCATTCCTTCCCTAATGGAGGAAGGGCAGGAGGACTGCAAATTTGCTATCTTTAACTTCTCTAGGCCAGGCTCCAATTTGGGCTGATCTCAGGCATTCTCTGTACATGCTCAGAGGCCTTTCCTTGAGCCTGAAGTTTATAGAACTGAAGCAGTACATAGTTAACAAAACTAGTTTAATCTCTCTTTCTCAGAGGTATTTGGTTCTGGCATTTTAAAAGTGAAAATAAAGGTACAACTCTCTGAATCTCTATCTCAATCATGGCAATAAATTGTATTTGTTTAGTTTGCAGCCTGGCTGCATTTTAAAAGGGCTGAACCTAAGTTCTTTTGGGCTAACTGTAATACAGTAGGCATGCACCAACTGAATTTTAGTGCTGAGATAGCTGAATAGCCTTAGTTGGCTACACCACGAGGGTCTGAGAGGCATAAAAATAACATGAGTGCATTTCTTTGCCTAGCCTAACCAAGACTAGAGCCTATTATGCTGAACAGCCTCCTGACTTGATTCCATTCGGGGAAACTCTTGGATTCCATCTGGACATTTGGACTCTGTATGATAATATCTAGCTGTCTGAATTTATACTTAGCTAGTTATATTGAACAACGTTGTTATTTTGTATGGCTCACTAAAACCAATGCTTTCATGCTTATTTTGTAAATTTATTTTTGTGGTTATTTGCTTTCAGGGCCATGCTTATTCATGCTTATTTTGTAAATTTATTTTTGTGGTTATTTGCTTTCAGGGCCACCACAATCCGAGTCAAACTTACTCATTAGCCTTTGGAGGTGCATACTACCAATTTGTGAAAACTGACTTGGAGAACCCCTTGCTGCAGTGGAGTGGCTTGGTTTTCTCTAGAGTATTCCCAATAAGCAGAGACTTGACTGGGGCCTCTGTGCTAAAGGATTTATTCAGTCTGGTGGCAACCTACCTTCCTGGTGTTTCTGGGGGAAATACCAGACTTTGGACCTGTGTTGGACTATCAGTTGGCAAGTCTGCTGACCCACCTCGGCCAGACAGGTGGCAGACTTCGTCACACTAACAGAGACTTGATCTTTTGGGCAAGGCCACATTCTCTGCAGTTAGTTTTATTTCCTGGATGGGGTTGCCGTATCCAGACAGGACAGATTGCTAGAGATCTAGAATGGAAGTCTAAAGAAAGATGAGATCTCAAGGGAACTAGGCTCTGAGCTCTCACTCAAACCAAACTTCCATTACTCTGCAGAGAAAACTGAGTCTGCAACTTGGAACTTTGTGCTATGATTCCAGGAAATCTCCAGGCCTCACCCTTGAGAACTGACCTCGTTTATAGTCCAAATCATTGTCTCATTTGGAGTACTGTGCGGTCAGTTCATTTGGAGTGGAGTGCGGTCTCATTTGGAGTGGAGTGCGGTCTCATTTGGAGTACTGTGTGCAGTTCTGGTCGCCACACCTCAAAAAGGATATTATAGAATTGGAGAAAGTCCAGAAAAGGGCAACTAGAATGATTAAAGGGCTAGAACACTTTCCCTATGAAGAAATGTTGAAACGCTTGGGACTCTTTAGCTTGGAGAAATGTCGACTGCGGGGTGACATGATAGAGGTTTACAAGATAATGCATGGGATGGAGAAAGTAGAGAAAGAGGTACTTTTCTCCCTTTCTCACAATACAAGAACTCGTGGGCATTCGATGAAATTGCTGAGCAGAAAGGAAGTACTTCTTCACCCAAAGGGTGATTAACATGTGGAATTCACTGCCACAGGAGCTGGTGGCGGCCACAAGCATGGCCACCTTCAAGAGGGGTTTAGATAAAAATATGGAGCAGAGGTCCATCAGTGGCTATTAGCCACAGTGTGTGTGTGTGTATATATATAAATTTTTTGGCCACTGTGTGACACAGAGTGTTGGACTGGATGGGCCATTGGCCTGATCCAACATGGCTTCTCTTATGTTCTTATTGCTTTTCTGTTTCTTTATTTTGTTAAGAGGAGAGATGTCTTTGTTAACCTTACAAAGCCAGGTTTCTCTATTCTAAGAAGAAGAAGAAGAAGATATTGGATTTATATCCCGCCCTCCACTCCGAAGAGTCTCAGAGCGGCTCACAATCTCCTTTACCTTCCTCCCCCACAACAGTCACCCTGTGAGGTGGGTGGGGCTGGAGAGGGCTCTCACAGCAGCTGCCCTTTCAAGGACAACCTCTGCCAGAGCTATGGCTGACCCAAGGCCATTCCAGCAGGTGCAAGTGGAGGAGTGGGGAATCAGGTGCAAGTGGAGGAGTGGGGAATCAAACCCGGTTCTCCCAGATAAGAGTCCACACACTTAACCACTACACCAAACCAGCTCTAAGAGACATTCAATTTTTTTTTGCGGGGGGTGGTTTAGGGACAAAGGAGCCTTGCCTGCCCATGTGGAACTACCATTCTCTGACATTCCCCAGAATTCTGGCTTTTAAGTTTTTCATGGCACCAGTCGTTTAGACAAGACACTTCTAGGGAAAACAGGAAACAGGAGCTGCCAGTAAGAGGTCTGGCAGCCAGGGAGCCCTCGGGGTTTTCACTCCCTTTCTGTCGTGACCCAGTGAGGTCGCCCCATTGGGAACTGCACAAGAGAAAATCCCTCTCACTTAGAGGCTTTGTCTCCTCTCCTTCACACACACCACAGAAATCCTTCCAGATCCTAGCTTCTGTGCTTCAGCTCCAAAGCGGAGCCTAATAGACAGAGCTTAAGGGGTGATCAGACCCTTCTTCTCTCCTAAGGAGAGGTAATCAGAATTCCCAGACTGTTCATACTCACAATCCTGAAGATCTTCCAATTCCCTGGACACGTCGGTTCAACCAGGTGTGGGATCTTAGTTGGCAAACCAGACACCTTCTCCCACTGGGGCAGAGAGAAAGCTGGACTCGATCAAAAATGTGACCTTGGCACCTAGTCTGGTCTTTCCACCACGAGAGTGGAAGGCGAACGGCTATACAACGAGCTAAGGAGAAGGAAATATCCTAACCCGTTATTCCCATTGGTCAATGCACCAAAATGAAGCAGAGAAATAACGAGGTCTGCACAGACACTGGTTTGAAGTGAGATTTTCTTTATAGTACCATAAGCAGAACCCAGTCGGGCATGGGCTCTCAAAATGACTGAGTTAAAATCATTCTACATACAGCCAGTTTTATTCACACCGAAAACAAGCAGGCAGGCACCCAGGCTTATCTGATTCAATATTCCCCACCCCCTGCAACTCCTTCTAGTACTTTTCCATTCCTCCTGTCTCCTTCCTTTATCAGCTCCAGAAAGAGGCTTCTCAATGAGGCCCCTTTGTCTTATCCTAATACACATCTGTGAACACACACCAACTGAACTCGGTCTGTGCTTCTAACGGCAGTTTTACAACAGACTCCTCTATTTGAAGACAAAGCATATTTTTACTCAATATGACAAATATTATTGGGGGTATTATTCAGGGGCTCTCCTTCAATTGAAGAGTGCTTGAATTTTCTGAAACAATGGTCCACCCCCACTATACAACGTGGCACAGTCCTGATTGAAACTAAGGGATAGTCAAAAACAGTTTGTAATATGGCACTAGATACAGCTCAGCCTTGTTGGTCTTCCGCGTTTAGTGAGAGAGGTTTCTGAAGACGCAAAGGAATCAAGTCTTGTACACAGCTGCAATTAGACTAGCTATATACATTTATTTACAACTATAATACAGACTAGCAAAATGCTCCGCACACAATTCACCATCCAACCACCAACAAGTAGCATAGTGCTACTGTACATTTATACATGTCCTCTAGATAAGTGACCAATCACATTTAGTGCTGAGTCATGGTCACATTACTCTGGCTGATGCAATCTGGCCGTGTTCCAGATGCTCCTGTCAGACAGATCATCTAATATCAATTAGATCCTTTGCTGTCAGCAGTGATCTGTCGCCTGCACATAAACTGACACCCCTCCTCAGGTGCAGATCACTAGTTTCAGCATATTCCTTGGTGTTACAAACTTTTCCACAGTGACATTTTTAGTGAACACGTCAGCAACATTACATTCAGATTTACAATGCGTCAACGTCATTCCTTTACATTTCTGTTCTCATTGTCATTGTGGTAGCTCACATGAGTAGTGTAGCAGTTTAGTTCCTTAGCAGCCAGCATTGCCTTTCTTTAAACACCATCTTCTACTAGGCAACTTAGTTTATTTGTCTTCTCATAGCCCATTACATTCACTCTTGCTGGCAGCTCTACAGGCATGAACACTTTATTGTTTAATTGAGAGTCACATCTCTTTTGCTTAATGTTCTGCCCGCCAGACATCATGCTTCCCCATAGTCTAAATCTAGTACACTCTGATAGCATCGAGGCTCCGTGGCGGGCACATAATTTATAGCTGTGTCAAACCCATACCTCTTCGGAGGCACTCCCTTATTTATTCTGGTTGACACTCTGATTTCAGGCTGAGTGCTCTGTGAACCATCAGAGCCTTCATGTTTTAATCCTCTGGACTGCCAGAACTTTGAGTTCTCTGCTGCTCCTCTGTTGAGGAAGTCTCTTGTTTAATATTCATATGCCCCTCCTCACTCTGCTGAGACACCAGTAACTCTACACCACTAGGCAATGCATTTGCATGTACCCTGCTCAAACTTTCGTCTTCACAGAATGAGGCAGACCTGCTAAATCGCAGCATATTATGCTCATCTGCGAATCTGTACGCCTTCATTCCGTTTTGGTATCCCAAGAATAGCAATTTCCTTGCTCTGGCACCCCCTTTTCGTCTTTTATCTAATGGTACATTGACCCAAGTCTTGGAGCCAAAGATTCTAAGGAAATCTAAGCATGGTTTCTTCCCATACAGCACCATGTATGGAATGTCATTTATTGCTTGAGTCCATAACCTGTTTATTATAAAGCACGCTGTCTTCAGTGCTTCTCCACAGTAAGTTATTTTTAGCTCGCTATCCTTCAACATAGCGTGAAGCATTGTCTGAAGTACTCCCCCTTTTCTCTCTGCTACCCCATTTTCTGCTGGGGCAGAAACATTAGCAATTCTGTGATGTATTCCCTGGTCTCTGAGCCAGGAGGCAAATTGTTTTCCTACTAACTTCCCCCCCCCCCCCATGTCCGTCTGCAAAGCACTTATCTTGCAGTTTAACTGCCTTTGCACATGATTAGCCCAGTATCTGAATGTTGAACACACTTCTGACTTTTGCTTCATGGCATACACCCAAGTAAAACGACTGTGGTCGTCAACCAAGATTAAAGCATATTTGTTTATAGATACACTGGGGGCATAAGGGCGATCACGTCAGCATGAATTAGCTGTAGGGGCCTCTCAGAGACTCTGTTGCTTACTTTGGCTACCGGGTAGGCCTTAGATTTTGCCTGCTTACACACATTACAATCAAGATAGGCACTGCAGGACTCGACCTCTTCACCTTGTAGAATGGCCAGGGTCTTATTAATAGTGTGGTAACTTGCATGCCCCAGCCTTCTATGCAACCTATGAATACATTTGTGATGAGGCTGCTTGTTACATACAGTTTGTGCTTTCACTCCTTTCTGATCCAGCACGTACACATTGTCTCTCAGTACACCTCTGGCCAATTGGTTACATGCCTTAAATATTTTACAGTTACTTACATCAAAGGATACAGTAAAGCCTGCCTTTGCCAATGCTGAGACACTTAGTAGGCTTGTCTCTAGATTAGGTACACAAAGCACGTTCACAAATTTGTGCTTTAGTTCCGGAAAGTACACAGTTCCTTGGCAGAGGACCTCAGCCTTTCTGCCATCAGCTAGACTCACGAACCGAAGACTTGCAGGCTCAGTGTCCTCTAGCAGTCTCTCCTCGCAGCAGAACATTTGGTTGGCCCTGGAGTCGATAATCCACGGTACTCTCTGCAGACCCGAGTCAGTCTTCACCAATGTCGCTTGCTGGTTCTTTGAAGACTTCTGCCTGCCTCTCCGTAGCTCAGGACAACTCTTTCTCAGATGTTTTTCGCTGCCGCAAAAGAAACATTTTTTCTTTACTTGCAACACTCTCCTTCGGTGACTGCTGCCAGCTAGAGGCACCTCCCACACTCTCAGGCTCTGACTTCTGCTGGCTTTGACGAGCGTGGACTGCCTGCTCTCTGCACTCTTGCTGCTTTTGGTCTTCTGCCAGGAGCTTCCCAGTTATGTACTTAAAGTAAGTTTATCAGCGTCCTGGCCCCCGAATGCCATCGACAACATATCAAATCTCTCGTGTAGAAAGCTCAGGATTATATACACCTTATCTTCTTCCAGAATTGTTTTACCTCGCTGTTCTAGATCTTGGAAGCATGCAGATAAGATGTTGAGATGGCCTCTCACAGTCTCCCTGGCTAGCATTTGCTTCCAATACAGCTTCCTCATCAGTGCTATCAGCGAGCCAGCTGTTGTCTGCACGTAGACGGCCTTGAGCGCGTCCCAGGTTTCCTTCGCCTGCTGTTTTCCTCCAATGTGCACCAACTGATCATCCGATATACTTAGTATTATGATGGCGAGAGCCTTCTGGTCCTGGACGGCATCTTCAGGTGTGGGGTCCGCAGGAGGAGCTGATACACAGTTCCACAGCCCCTCCCGCTTAAGAAAATGTTCTATATGCAATGCCCACACGTTGTAGTTAGAAGTCAGCTTATCTATCAGCACCGTAGCCGCTGCTGTAGCCATCCTGCTCAGCACCTTCTTCTCTGCTACTGCTGTTCTCCTCCACTGAGGCAGCTTTCTCCTCACTTCTGAAGCACTTCTGTGTCTTTCTCCAACACACACCTCCTCCACTCACGGCACTCAGGTGCAGCGGAAGTGTGCTGGGCCCATAACTCTGTTGGTTTTTCGCGTTTAGTGAGAGAGGTTTCTGAAGACGCAAAGGAATCAAGTCTTGTACACAGCTGCAATTAGACTAGCTATATACATTTATTTACAACTATAATACAGACTAGCAAAATGCTCCACACACAATTCACCATCCAACCTCCAACAAGTAGCAGAGTACTACTATACATTTATACATGTCCTTTAGGTATCCAATCAGGTTTAGTGCTGAGTCATGGTCACATCACTCTGGCTGATGCAATCTGGCTGTCTTCCAGATGCCCCTGTCATCCAGATCATCTAATGTCAATTAGATCCTTTGCTGTCAGCAGTGGTCTGTCACCTGCACATACACTGACAAGCCTTTGGTCATGTTTTAGCAAAGCTAAGTAATGTCAAGCGTATGCATTGCTATTTGTCTCTGGGCTTTTGGATATGATAGCATAATTTATGCTATCTAAAACTGTTAGGTTTAAGAAGGGGAAAGTGAGCGAAGTTTAAACATTAAGCTGATTGGTCTGTATTCTGCTATAGTAAATTGAATAGTTTTATTGTAGTAAAATCATTTTAAGGAAAACTCTCAGAATATTCTACCTCTTGACTTGGGGCTTGATATATTTAAAATAAGGGAATAAAACTCTTAACAGGGGAAGGAGGCAAACCATTGTTGTCAGTTTGCAGCTCCTGATATGTTTCAAGAGATCTGTTTTCATCAGGGGAATGCAAAAATACCTTTGTTAAATTATTATAAGAAGAGCTGTTAGCTAACTTTTGCAGCATGCAATACCTCTTTCAGCACTTGAAAAGGCATATGGAGGTGGGAAACAAAACTGAGCTCTTGCAGGATTTTGAAATGGCCAAATTCTTCTCTAAAATGGCCACAGGTTGTCCACAGTTGACTCATGGATGCCATAATGTCTAGTTTGGCCCTTAGCCATGAATTCAGCCTTGTATAATATGTGAGTATGTAAAAAAAAAAAAATCTAATAGGAGGTTTGTTTAAAGAAGCATTTCAAAGAGAATTTCATCTGAATGGTAAGAATTTTGTGTGCTTGCTCTGAATACCACAGAAGAAAAGCAGAAGATTGAATTTCAAAAATTTGTTTAATTTTGCAGATCTTTATCAGTTAACTTTGAATGGTTTATCCCAGTTTAAACAAATAGACTTCAGTAGTAGGAATGGACTGTAAAAGGAATCTCCTTTTGCAGATTACTTGGAGTTGCTTTGCATGGTTCATTCATTTTATAGCCACCTGTTGCTCTTCATATGATAAGTTATATGGAAGAGTAAGTGGTTTTTGATTGAATTATAAATTGAATTACAAGTATTTATATATATATTAATAAGGAAAGAGAGGGTATGAAGTTCTAGAAAATGTTAGCACAATGAAAGTGGCAAACACAAGCAGTTAATAGCTACTCGTCTTGTTATCTGATTCTGTTCATGACATTTGAAATTTTGATAACTTTTAGAATCAATAGAGTTGTGGTGGACAGTGTTATTTTTCAGCAAAATATTTATACAGCTCTTTTTAGAGTTTAAACTTTGCCTATATTATCTCAGCAACTCTTGTGACTGAATCCTTCCCAAAAGTACTGGCTTTGTTCTATGTATTGTGGTTCAGTGAAGCCTACTAAGCAAGATTAGAAATATCAGACAGTTTGAAATCGATGCTGATTCTTATGGAGAGTTGGAAATAGGCATGATGGCTGCCCTGATCAATTGAATATTAAGCAGTAAAACTATATGCTATTTTAGAGCATTCAGGCCAGTGATTGTACTAAATGGTTGCATCTGGTAGCTGTATCTAGTGCTGAAGCAAAACAAATACCTGCTCAGCAGCAGTTTTGCATCGTAGTAGTACATGTTTGTACAGAGAAAAAGATGGTGATGAGTCCTGCTTTATTTGCTTCATTTGGCTTTGATTCCTCACTCCCTTTGATGCTGGTTTTGTTAATGCACTTTATGAGTAGGGTTGCCAGTCTCCAGGTGCTGGTGGGGGTTCTCCCACTTTTGGGGGCTTTGAAATCCCACCTCAAAAACCCGAAAAGATGCCTCAGCAGTGGCAGGTATTGTAGCTGCTTGCCAGGCAGCCCAGATGGGTGCTGAGGGCGCCGTTGATTCTCCAGCCTTATACAAAGGTGTCACAAAGCAGTGGGTGGAAGTGGGTGGTATTGCAGTCAGCACTGTACAGCTGTTGGATACTGATAGATCAAAAGGGTTTGCTCACAGCAGCTACTGGGAATTTCTCTCCTCCTACTATAGCCCCTCAGCAGTGCCTGAAGGTTGTCTGGTGAAACCATGAAGTGGCTGCTTTGCATCAGTGCTCATGGGGTGTTACTTGAGAATTAACAACCAGTAGTGTTGATAGAAATCTAGCAAGCAGTATTTGTTATGAGGGCCGGATCTGACATAAATGGGACTTTGCCTGGCTGGGCCATGTGTGTCATAAAATGTAATGCCAGGTAGTGGAGATATAAACTTTATAACAAATACAATTAAAGATATTTTTAAAATTTAAAACACAAACATTCTTAAAACATTAACACTCTTGTGATATTTTATTTAACAGTCTTTGATATCTGATACCTCCCAAACGTTTCCCTCCAACCCGTAAAAGATGCTTGCCTAAAATGAAGAAGTGGAAGAGTAATGGGATTTGGCAATGCAATTTTTAAAATAAAACCTCAAGAAAGACACAAGGATCACAGCAGAAACTAAAAAATATAAATTTAAAATATATAAAATGCTCTGAGCCTAGGAAAACATGACTTGGCTGGGCATTTCAAAATTTCTACCTCCCAGGCCCGTAGCTACAAGGGGGCCTGTGAGGGCACAGCCCACTGACCTTTGGGAGGGAAGGAAGGAGGACAAGTCTTGTGCTGCCGGCTGCCTTCTCTGTGTTTTTTGTTTTCTGTTGCCACCCTGCCCAGGCAAGTCTCATGCTGCTGGCCACCCCATCCCACCCAGAGCTGGCCCCTCTCACAGGCCTGCAGCTGTAGTCCCCACCAAGCCTCGCACAGGCACCCATCCCTTTTTTTTTTGCAATCTGCAAGGACCCTGCCCCGGCAAGGCGCCTCTTACTGGTAGCCTGAGCTCGCTCCCTCTGCCTCAACAGCCTGGCAACCACCCCCATCAAGTATATGTGTCCCCTTTTGGTCTTCTGTCAGCTGTTCCTCTTTCTCACCTTGGCTTGTTCCTCTCATTTCAAATTCCCTCCTTTCTTTCTTTCTCTTGCTCACTTCCATCCTCTCCTTGAGTATTTTTTACTTCTTTCACCTTCCCACCCCTTAACTTTTTCCTTTTCTCCTTTCCATTTCCCCCCCCTTTTAAAAATTTTTCTTTATTTTTCTTCCCTCCTCCTCTAAAAATCCTACTGTTTCCCTAGCAGGCTCCTCTCCCCCTTCCATCTCTTTTTGTTTTTTCTCCCCCCTTCCCCCAATCAAGTGAGTGAAGGTGATATTTGTCAGCAGTTTCGGAACTTGTTTAAGGAAGCTCTGAGCCAGTAGATGATGCTCTGATATCCATGAAAGCTGGAACAGAAGCATCTCATTTTTCTAAAGTGCCAGGATTTTAGTCTAGTCTTAAACTTTTGTGAATTAGCCCACTTCTTTAAATACTCAGGCATCCACAAAAGTTTATGCTGGAATAAAATCATTCTCTCTCCTTAAAAAGATAGTATCAGGTTAAAAAGCAAACAAACCCTGAAACTTACCTGTGTACATAAACCTAAGACTGAAAAGCAACCATTAAATCAGGCAGCTATTCACAATAGAACTTGCAGTGTTGGACAAAATGTGTTGGACAAAAATGTTGGACAAAAGCACACACCTTCTGGCCCCAAAAAGCATGCTCATTCCATCAAAATTAAGCTGCTTTGATAGTCTCTGTTTTATCCAAAGAACTCTGGCAACTGTAGCAATGTGAAGGCTTAGAGATCTCCAATAAAAGGACTTTTGTCTTCTTGTGATCTGCTTGATTCCACTGTCTTACAGGTAAGCAAGTGAATCTGCTATCTTTCTCAAGATCACAGCAGTTTATGGGAAACTTCAGCCTTTCCTTCAGGCATAAAAAAAAATTACCCTCCCATTCAGGAACAAGAGCAACTTTAACAAAAATTACTTTAAAAAAATGTTTTCCTTGAGCACCCAGCCTGAGGAAGAGTTTAGGCTAATTCCTAAGTCTACAGTGCAGAGGAAGAAGTCTATCAGTAGTCCTTCGCCTCCCCAGATTATGGTTGCCAGCCTCCAGGTGGGACCAGGAAACAATTTGATACAATAAATCCTTAATCTTTAAGGAACTCAAAGGGGGGGGAGGGGGGTGCAGGAGGAGAACCGAAATGAAGAAGGAAGGCGAGGCTGACCCTGCGGCTGGAAGGAGAAAGGGAGGGAAGGAAGAGTTTCTGAACCTCCTTTTTAAAAAAATTGCAAGCTGCTCTCAGCATGAAGAGGCCCCTAATAAAGACTTTTTTCACGAAATAAATTCCAGCTAAAGGCCTGCATGAGGTTAAGTAATCCTGGTTGGGGAAACTGGCTGAGAAGGAGGGAGAAAGATTCATTCCCCCGCCACAGTCAAATGTCTTCTCCTGCATCAGGGTGCATGCCAAAAAACAAACAAACCCTATGTGGGATGGAAATCAAGCATCCAAAAGCATGCCCTGAAAAAAAGGGGGGAAGGGAGCCAGCCAGGAAACAGGTTGCAGAGACTCCTTTGGCAGCATGGAGCAGACTTACTGAACATCAACAACAGCTGCTTTCAGACAGCAGTCACAGGAGAAGTTAAGGGATCTCGGAGGGGGTAAAGGGTAAGTAGATTGCGGGGAGGGGGGAGCACACATGAGTTCCTCTCTGGAGCTTTCCCTCTTCCTTGCAAGCAGGCATTCTTCTTCCCACGTGTGGGCTCTCTTCCCCTGAGCCTCCCAAGGCCCTGCCCTGCTGCCTGCGTTCTTTGAAGCCTTGAGGGAGGCAGGCTCCAAAGAGTGCAGGCGCACTTCAGACCTCTGCTTTCGCCTTTGGGAAGGTGAAAGCAGTGCAGGCCCAGTGCTAGGGGTTCTGGGGCCCCTAGGCCAATGCCAGTCCCCCCCCAGTTTCTTGCCTTGGAGTGACGGCCCTCCCCTGCTTCAAAGGGAGCTGGCCAGCTCCCTTTGAAGCAGGGGCGGCCTAGCCTGAGCGAGTCTCAGGTGCAGGGAAGAGTAAGAACAGTCAGGGGAGTGGGTGGCGGGGGAGAAGAGAACTGGGGGCTGGATTAAAGCCCTAGGTGGACTAATTCTGTCCCGCGGGCCATAGGTTTGACATCTCTGATCTATAATATATAATAGGGTGTCCAGAATTTTTAGTTTGGTGGCTGCATTAAGGTACAGAAACCATTTAGTGTGCTATTACTTTGACATTTAATTGCCTAAAATGGCAATTGAATTTTAGAAGGCATTGGAGCAAATAATTAGTTTCCTTTACATAAGAACATAAGAGAAGCCGTGTTGGATCAGGCCAATGGCCCATTCAGTTCAACACAGTGACAAAAAACCCAAAAAAAAAAAAAAAAAACCAACCTAGGTACCTCAGCAGCAAATAAGGGTATATTTGTTTTCAGTGCAACAGAATTCAACCAGGAAGGCTAGAATATTTACACAAATATTACTCTGCCTTAGCTAAAGGTCATCTTAGGCCTTTGATTTGTGTCTTTGGGTCCTGAATAATTGTTTTAAACTCAACATGCACAAATGGAGGTCCCATACCTATATTTATTTAAGAATAAATGGATGACCTTTTTTTAAAAAAAAAATAGAGGTTTGCTAAGTAATGACAATAGCAACCATCAGATCATTTGTGTTCACTTAATACTGAGGTAAAATTTCTGAAGATTTTTTTATATGTCAGTAACCTGCCTGTCTTAAAAGGGAAGAGAAGTGGTATTTACTTCTTGTGTGCAAAGGTCAAGTTCTTTCAGAGCAAAGTTTTGGTTCTAGGGCAAAGTCCATAGTCTTTACAGGAAGGCATTTTCTGCCCATTCCCCACCTACCATACACTGAGAGAATGGTTGAGGATCAACTTTTTCAATCTGTGACCTGAGAAAGAAACTGCTATAACTTGTGGTGTCTTGTCACCAGTAATCAGTTGAAGCAGCCTGCTGTGGCCCTCCTGTGAGTATGAGGTGCTAACTTCCCAGAGTCCCCCTGTTACAGAAAAAAATAAATATTGTAGTAGATAACTGCATGTAAAAAAAGACCCGCTTTCTTGTTCAAAATTTCACTTTCCTGCAGCTGCTTTTATTTACAAGATGTGTCTGTTAGGACCAGGGGTCATTTTGTAGAAAAAGAGGTGCCGGAGCTCATTTGCATATGCCACACACCCGTGGTGTCACTGGATGGTGCACTAAATTATATCAGCTCAGCTCTACCTTGGAATGCTTCTTGAATTATAATTGTCATAATAAAACCTTACTCCCATCATACTTTTAAAATTACTTTTTCCTATGTGGCCACAGTGGCATGATGAAGATTTCCATCTGTCTGCTTTATATGTTTTGGTTATTTCCCCATTTTTTGTGGGGAAAAATATTAGCAAAATTCTCACAGGGGGTTTGAACAATGAAGCTCAGAAGCAAGGGGGGGGTTTGGGGGGGGAGGAAGGGGGTAAGAAAGATCACAATAAAATTTAGAGGTTCTGGCATTCTGCTCCTGTGAACTCCTGCCCCAAATGAGGCCTGATTAGGGCTCATTGGTGCTTAACACATAGTTTGCCCCACAGAGTACTAGTTGCATAAGGCACTAGTTTCCTTTCAGCTTTGAGCTGTTTTTAAGAGAGATTATGGTCATGGCAACCTATCTTTGACACATATTCCTGATATATTCATCCACAGAGTTCACGGTGGTAGTAGGGGGAACAAACGGGTGGGTTTTTTTTTCTTTTTCACAAATCTGTCAAGTTTTAATGTTTGCAAATGATTTTCTTATCAGTAAATATCTGCAGCTTTGCAAAGTACAGTACTTAGTTCAACACACACTGCATCTCTAGCACTCTTTGAATTCAATAACTGCCATCCTTGATGAGATCAGTAATCGAGACATGAAAACTGAACTGAAATGCTGCAGGTGTATGCATGTTGTGACTTGGCCCCAAAGCGTGTATTTATACTGAAATTAAATACATGGAAATTGTAAAGACATAGTCTGATAACTTGCTTGTAGCAGATGTTCTGGTATGTGCTGTCTGAATGAGATTTTTTTTAAGAGACTGCATTTTAATAAGGGAGTGAAATGTGAGAATGCTTGATCTCTTACCACAGGGAAGGCTTGTCTTTTCTAGTAAAGAAATGTAAATTCCAATTCATGACTAAAAGGTTTCTACTGTGAAAGCCATGTGTGCCACAGATGGGTTTTTCTATCTCCATTCTCACTATTTTATTAATATGTCCAACTATGCTGAAGCCAGCAGAACTTTTCAGGGAGAAAATTCTGCAAAAGGGAAGAATAAGTATTTGTGCTTGTATGTATATTTGAACATGATAGACGCACAAGACTTTAAAATGCTGTAGCAGTTACTCTTCACCATTGAATTTACTTCATATGAGATATGGACAACAGCAGGTGAACCTTCTGAGGTAATAGTTAATAATCTGATCTTTATCAGTGAGTTGGCATTTTGGTAATTTCCAGAGTTGTTGTCTCTGTAGCATGGAACTACTGCATTTATAGTTTGTGTAAAGGCATCCTGATCGCTTTGCTGCTTCATGAGAAGGGCTTCCCCAGAAGTAGACAACAGCACTATAAGGATATGCAAAGAGCTGTGCTGAAGGTGAACTGAGGTACAAATGAAACTACTGCTTTAATGACAGATTTAAGCTGTAACATATTAATCTATACTTTTAGTACCACAAGACTGTAGGATTATGAGAGATTTATGTGGTGCGTTCATACTACACTAAATAATGCTTTTTGCAACTGGAATTTTGCTATTCTTACACAGTAAAAATCCAGTTGCAGAATGCATTATCTAGTGTAGTGTGAGCATACCCTTCAAGTGGTCTATCTAGTCCAGCATTCTGTTTCACACAGTGGCCAACCAGTTAACCTGGAGGGCCAACAAACTATTATTAATTTGGTGTCCTTCATTTCTATGTTGCAAACGAAATACAAGAAAATACAATTTCCTTAGTATCTTAATTCTATTCAGTGTCTGTAAATTATGCAAAATATGTTAGGATTGTGGGAGGTTGTAAAAAAAACCCCCAAATTGAGTGGTTCTTTGTTTGTAGGTTGGGTAATGAAGTATCCCATTTGTTTAGAAGCTGGAAAGTCCCTCATAACTTGCAGTTTTATAGTACTAACAGTATTTGTCGAATTGTTTGAAGTGAAATCTAGCATTATATAGTGTTCTTATTTATACCTAAATCAGTGAGTTCCGAATCTGCCTTCCCTTCTTGGGGAAAAAACAACAGCAAACATTGTTTGCAGGTCTACAGAGGTTGTATGGAAGGTATCCGCAAGCTGAGCTGATATATCTTTAAATAACTCAGATTTAAGTATTTGTTGCCTGATGCATGTTGTTGTCCCATCTTGACAAGGGCTATGATGGGCAATGTTGTGGGACCTTTTCATAGTATTATGTGTTACTTGTTATGAACATTAAATACACACTTTAATATTGGAGCCCAGAATATCAATGAAGAGAGAAATCAGTTGAAAAATGAGCTTTTTGAAGCAATTTTATTCTCTATGTACATCCCAGTTATGGGGTGTGTTCACATGTGCCTTTAGCTCCGTCTTTCCCACAGTTCCTGTTCGGATTTTATCAGCACGTCCAGACAACCACATCTGTCCCTTGAATGCAACTCATTAGCATCCCGACTTGCCCTGGTTTGATGTCGGTGTTATTAGACACTGGAGAAAGTCCGGTCCTTTTCTACAGAAGCGGCACACATTCGGGTTTTTTCCTGTTTGGACAGCTCATGCTGGATACTGCCCCTTGGGAAGTTTGGCATCCGCTTTCCACCCCTCCCACCTTTAAAAAAAAAAAAGCCCCAGGAAACATGCGCACAAGCAGATCATCGGGAATCTGAGGTGATGCTTCTGCTTCTCAACACAGAATCCACATGAGTGGAAGAACAGAAAAAAAATTCTTTTTTCAATGTGGAGGATTTCCAGATAACATTGTCACTGCCCATTTTCAGAAAAGTAGTTCCTGGCAGTCCCCTAGTTTGAATTGGCAATATTTATTCCTGGAACTTCCCCCTCCCCTTTGAAGCAACATTGGATTCCCCACCTCCCAACGTTTGGGTCCATATTTAATGAAAACACCACGGCAGGAATCACCGTATGATTGCTCAGCAACTGAATGAAAGTGAGACAACTTTGAATCTGCTTGATTGATTGTGCACATGCTTCAAGAAAAGAGCGTGACAGCATTCAGTATGCCTGATCGTTCAGCAACAGGATGATATTGGGATGAATCACATTCTTAGATGCTCATATGATCAGCCCTGAGTCGAATCAGTATTCAGCGGTTCAGATTGGAGCGCTGCACGCCCGCTTTTAATGTGATGTGTGATCGCACGCATGGTTAGCCCTAATAAGAATTCTGACTCAGCAACTTCTTTTGTGGAGCTGTTTCTCTCATACAGCTTCCCCCACAAGTCTACCTAAATGGCTTAGGCTGCAAAGTCAGAACTCAGTTTGGTTGCGTTATTGTTTCTGATGGATGTTTTCATCCTGCTGCTTTATTTCTGCAAACTGCATGTTCAAATTCAGGTACAATTTGCTGTGCTGGAGAGCAAAGGAGAGGAAAATAATTGGGGGGAAAGCACTTATCTACTCTTGCTTCTCAATAGCACCACCTTTAATTACGTAGACAGACATGTAGTAACACCGTTGTAAAGAGGTACTCTAAACAATGTCTTTAGACATTTTCACTGCATAGGAGTTCAACAGGTCTGACAGGTTCTGACTAAATGACTAGTCATTTGAGAATGACTAAACAATATTAAATGGAGAGGGTGTGGTATTGCACAAAAGATGATGCGCTAGGAAATTGCTCTCTCAGGCCATTTGTAGCAATTATATTTCTTTGCCATGTGCAGAATAGGTAGCATTGTGAGTGATACTGCTAAGCTAGCTATTGTAAACTTTTTTCCCCCAAGTAGTAGTTCAATGTTGGCAATAGTTTTGATTTTTCTGACAGAGAATCTCCTAACACAGGATGTTTGTTGCATGCCAGTTTTCCTAAGCATTCCTGTCAGAGAATCTTGCATCTCAGTAGCACCACCATTCATTGAGGTATAGCAATACACCCATACTTAATATATGCTTTCATTTCCTTTGGAAACTTACCTGCAAGGTTTTGTATGTTTGTTTTTCTAATCAAAAATGTTGTGAAAGCAACGTCACCCCAGAGTTGGAAACGACTGGTGCTTGCACAGAGGACTACCTTTACCTTTTTTTCCCCTTCTAATCCCATTGTTTATCATGAGTAGAAGCAGGATTTGGGGGTTAGAGGTGAAAGAAGACCAATGAATCTGACATGTATCCTCATTATTCTTTTCTGTAAAGAGTTAGATATGTTAGTGTATTTTCTGTGAGTGGGATAAATATTTAAAACAAATAAGACCAGGCAGCACTAGGTTTGTGTCTCTAATGTCATAAATAAAGGTGTAGTGTTTTGAAACATTGTCATGGGCCTCAGACATGCCCATTGACTGCCCCACAAAAGCCACTGCAGCCAGAAGTAGTCCTCATTTGCCCATCTTGATACAGCCACAAGACAGGAAGTTTGGGTAAAGAGATGCCTCAGAGTGGAGTGAGGTGGTGGTGGTTACTTCACCTATCCACCCTCAGCCCGCTTCTGGACCTTGCTGCTGAGACCTTCTCTCTCTTTTTCCAGCAGCCTCCTTCATATCCAGTCTGTCATCATCAGCTGCCTCTGATCCCTTCCTTTTATTGCCACTCACTTCCTTTCTCTGCCCACTTCCTCAGGCCCCACCCCCTATATGAGGAAGGATGCTGAACCTGCTCCTCCTCCTGCTGAGCATACTCTGTTTCTGTTCTGACCTGTGTTGTGGCTCATAGCACTCCCTTCCCCTGCCTGCTCTTCCTTCTGTGGGGTTGGGAACCACTGCCTCCATTGGTCCTGGGGCCAGGCGCAGTCTGGGCTCTTGGCTCTGCCTGCATCCATGGCCTCTTGGACTCCTCATGTTGCCTGAGGGTTGGGGCAGCAGCCATGCTCATTAGTGGGCTATCCTTCTGGCAGCTGCCCCCTTGGCCCTGCTTCCTGCTGCAAGTTTTGGGTGGTCCCACCAGTAGGTTGGAAGGGCTCCTCCTCTACTTTCCAATCTGAATTGCTGGCCTTCTCCCCCTTCAGAAAGGTAAGGGCTTTCTTTGTGTTGTTTGAGGTGTCCCTGAGGGGGAGGTCCAGGCTGGTCCTGGACAAACATGGAGGTTATACTTAAGTATGGATAGATTCTGCATCCTCTAACAGAGCCTTGTTAATACATATTGCAGGAGATCAGTCAAATCCATCTTTTCAAGTGATGACCTTGGCTATTGTTTTGAACAAGTAACAAAAATGACTCAGCCACTTAGCTCTGCATCATAGGTGAATGATCCAGTTTATAGATCAGTATAATCTGAGGCTGCCACTTCAGTATATCTAGGGCTTTTTATTGTGCCAGAGACCATGAGAGTGCAGCTCCACCTGGGTTGGCCAGGGCTCCTGTAGAAGTGGGCAGCCACGTGTAGTGGAGCTGAGCCATGCTGCAGTGGCAGCCTCCTGGAGCCCACCTCAATGGCCAGGCTCTGGAACCTGGCTTTTCGGTTGGGCTTACGGGGCCAAGCCATGCTTTGGCGGCAGCCTCCTGCAGCCCTGTTGAGCTCCTGCTGGGATTTTTTTTTTAAACAAAAAAGCCCTGAGTATGTCATTGACCTTCCTTTTATGTGGCCATAGAACAAACTGGAAAAAATGTATTAACTCCAATAAGAATGTTGTTGTTAATTTATTTTCAGTCACCCCAAACCCAGCTTGTCAATTGAGAAGACTTAAGACAATCAAAGCTATGGTGTTATTCCTGGATGTTGCATCACAACCTACATAGTCTTCAAAATATGGCCTTAAGATATCAGTCAGCCTAGCAGTCCTCTATATAATCTTTACTGATTAGTGGTCTTTAAAAAGATATCCCTTTCCAACACACTGCATGAAGTGTGCATGCACACAAAAGCTTATTTGTTGGTCTTAAAAGGTGCCACTGAATTCAAACTTTGTTCTATTGTAAATAAATAGATAACCTTCTAAACAGAGTCTTTGTGTACTTAACAAAATGAGACAAAGCAGCAGACAGGTTGCAATTTTAAGATCAACTAAGTTTTATTACATTCTGAATAAAATTTAGCAGGTCTTAAAGGTGCACTTGTCTACTGCTTTGTTCTATTGCTTCAGACCAACATGGCTGCCCACTTGGATTTAGCAAAATGAGGTTGCAAGTCAAATTCCCCAGCATATGAAGCTGTTTTATACTGAGTCAGTTCATTGGTTCATCTAGTCCAGTATTGTTTGTGACTGACAATGATTTTTCCAACACCTGTTAACTGGAGTTACAAGAAATAAACTTTTATACAAAGTCTGTTTGGATAAAAATATTGGATTGGATAAAAATATGGAGTAGAGGTCCATCACCGTCTATTAGCCACAGCATTTTATTGAAACAGTCTGGGGCCGTGATGCTCTGTATTGGTGCTTGGGGGAGGGGGCAAAGTGGAAGGGCTTCTAGCCCCACTTGTGAACCTTCTGATGGCACTTGGGGGGGTTTTTTGGCCACTGTGTGACAAAGAGTGTTGGACTGGATGGGTCAATGGCCTGATCCAACATGGCTTCTGTTATGTTCTTATGTTCTTATGTGTATTTTACCATTAAACCACAGTCCTTCTTTCATCTAGGCATGCAACTAGTTATTTGTATGCAAGACTACAAAAAGATCACAAAAAAGAGAAGAGATTGCAGCTCAGTAATTAAGGAGAGGTATTCAGTACATCTCCAGAAGTACTTCTGTTACTATTTTCTCAGCTATGGTGTGATATTTGGCAAAAATTAAGCCAGAAAAAGGGAGGAGAGAATACAAATATTGTCTGTAACAAACAGGAGAAAATGGTTGGGGGTGAGTGTTTTCAAGATGGCTTGCTAGAAGGAAAGAGGTAAAGATAGATTTTGCTGGAGAGGAACAGATTTTGTATTCTCTGGTTCATAGTCCATCTTGCTGTGCATCCCCACATTGGGACTGCCACATGGCAGGCCTAATGTGTGTATACACAGAAGATGTCGATGAGCAACAGTTACAGGTAAGTGCAACCCTGTTTTATAATTTGCTGAGATTTTTTACCTGTGTGGAAGGCATGTCACTATTCAGCGATTTTCAGCCTTTTTGAGCCTGCAGACACCATTGGAATTTTGAGAAGCAACATTTGCCGCCCCAAATGGCATGCTGCAGGAACTGGAGCCAATAGGATTGCCAGGCTACCACCAGCAACCAGTGGGGGATGGGGGGGATTTACCAGGAGCACAAGGAAGCCTAGGCAGCAACATTACTTCTGGTGCATGCCATCATGACACTGCCACAGGGGCGCTCTAGTATCTGGGCAAAACCTCTATTGTGGAAGTTATTTTTAACCAAATACCAGAGCACCCCTGCATTGGTGGCAACATAATGATGTCACTTCTTGTGCATGCTGGAGGTGTTACTGCTGCATTGCAAGCAATGCCAGCTTAGGCTTGCTTTTGTTATTCATAAGCCCCTTCCCTCAGCCAGTTGATCAGCAGCAGGTGGAGAGGCCCTGTGTTGGGGTTTTCCCCATCCCCACTGGAGGCCTGGCAACCTGAAAAATCTTCCTTCTCTCTTTGCAAAAGAATTACAAAAGAATTGCATGGCAACCACATTGAACACAGGAAGCTGCCTTATTCAGAGTTTGACCACTGGTCCACCAAGATTAGTATTGTCTTTACTTTGGGTGGAAGCATGGTCCAGACACTTGGAGGGCAGCAAACCTGGAGAAGGGAAGGGTGAATTACGGTAAGTCTAGAACAGAGCTCCCTCTGCTTTGCAAAACAAGTTCATGGCAACACTTGGTCAGGCCTGAAGGGGGAACAGAATCACACCGGCTAAGGAAAGGCTGTGGGCTTTCTGGTCCTCCAGTGGCTGTGGCTGCTGTTGCAGCTGTGGAAATTTCTTTCGTTTGATTGAAGCTTTGCTTTAAATTCTGTTTTAACTGAAAGTGGTAGTTAGTTGCCTGGTGTGAAGGAAAAACACTCAGCATATGTTTAGAGGCACTCATTTTTATCATTCACTGATTTTTTCCCCCTGGCTGTAGAATTCTGAGCTATGGTTCTTTGACAGTCTTGGACTAGTCACTTAACTAATGATAGTGCTCAACCTAAATTGGAAATAAAATGGAACCTGTATTCTCTAAATGGTGTAAATAAAATATATTACATTGCATTTTTATACCCAGTAGAAAGCACTGGGTCCATTATACTTGGAAACTAACTTGCTGTGTAGCTTGTGGCCTCCTGTACTGCTTTTGTCATCTTTTGTATATGCTTTTGTTACTTCTGGCATGTATTAATCCAGATTGTGTTTGACTCACATTTGCTTTCCAGGCTGTGTCATTGGGCTGCCCGGCTTTGTTCCTAGTTCTGTCCATTCACACATAGGAGTGTCCCTGTTTTCATCTGTGAAATGCTGGAGGGTATGACTCAGTACTGGTACAAATTAAGTATAAATGCATTTTAAAAGACTGCTCCAAGCACATCTAGATTGTCTTGGATTTGGCAGGCTTTCTGTTAGTTCGAGGATAATATTGTTGCTGTTTGGAATCAGTAGAAGCACTCACAAAATTCTGAATGTTGCTAGCAATTGTTAAAATGAATAAAGCTACTTTGCCATTTTTTTAATAGTGTGATTCAGCACTTCTGTGAAACTGAAGAACATACAGCTCTCACACTTGCCTGTAGAGGACAGTGTTGTGCTAAAAACATCTGAAAAAAACCCCTGCTTTCTAATTCTTGAAGAATGGTGTGTGTTTTGTTGGAGCAAAAATATGTACAATGTAAGTTAAAACTAACTAGCTGGCATGAGAAAGAACCATCCTCCCAACACCTCTTTGTCTGTTGTTATTGTTGTTGTTATTGTTATTTCTACTATAGATTCCCAGATTCCAGAAACATTTATTGGCATAACTACTATAGATTATGCTATACATCTGATAAAATGAGTTAATGCTACGGAAAATCTATTAGTCTTTAAGGTATCACAGTACTTAAAATGTTGGAAATTGTACAGTGGTACAAAAACACCATGTGAAAATACCATATGAAATATTCAGTGATGTCTAGCATGAACAAATAAAACAATAAATGCTTAGTTCAGGTAAAGGCTAATATTTGCCTTTCTTACATATAGCACATTTTCTATGATGACAACGGCTTGTGGTTGGCTGATCTTCTTTGGGAACCTCTGCTTCTTGCCACCATTCCTTCAAGTGGCAGGTGAATTTTTTTTAAAGTTGCTTCTGTGCTGTGATGTCACTCCCAGGGAAAACATGGACATAACATCATGTCACTCTATGAATAACAAGAGACTCTGTGAGGAAAGCGTAAGAGTTTGCAGCAATTCCTAGAGTGATGTGACATCCCTTCTGGTTTTCCTTGAGAGTGACTTCCTGTCATGCACAGTGGTGCATGAAGGGCTGGCCTTAGCCAGTGGGGGAGAGTGCAGGCGGTGCCCCCTGTTGGTTTTGCTGCATCCCACCCCAGTCTCCCCCTTTAATTATTAATTTTGGTGAGATAGCTACTGTGTCATCTGCCTCACTTCCTCATCCTCAATGCAACCTGTAGCCACTCAGCAGGGTACAGAGGCAGACCTCCTTCAGGAGAGAAAGAGGAGGAGAGAAGAGGAGGTGCAGGGGAGGGAAAGAGGAGCCCCTTAGTTTGGCTCTGATGAAATGGGCTGTGACAGCATGGGAGTCGCTCACTGACAGCTGCACAGCCTCATGAGTTTTTCCTGATGCTTCCTTTTGAAAGGAAGGGAGAGGGGCTTTAAGAGGCCAGCTGCAGAAGCAGGAAGACTCAGTGAGGCCACCCCTCTCCCTTCCCAGCTGCAGGACTAGTCTGACAGCAGGTGTGTAAGTTTCTTTTTCTTTGCTTAATGGAAACTGTGTCTGGTGCTAACAAAGCTGTGTGAGGTACTTTAAAACTGTTGATTAAATTAGGGTCCTCCCACTTAGCAGCACCCCATCCAGTCCCCCCCCCCCCTGAGAAAAATTGGTAGCTATGGCCTGGGTTAGTGCTGCTTGACCCACTAGTGCCTGCCACTGGCAATCTTGCCATTCCTACTAAACTATTTTATAAGACCAGTAAGAATGTATTCTTTAGAAAAACTAAGTATATATAAAGTATAGCTCTTGCAATAACATTTTATTAGTATTCATATGTGTGCACTCACACATGTCCATAAATGTGGGTGGGTAAGTGAATGTGTTAACGTCTTTCAATACTATTTTAGTTTGAACAAAAACTTCCTAAGTACATTAAAAGTGACTGGTTTTAGCAGTTAATTTTATGTAGTTCTGTACTAGAGGTGAAAATAAAAGTTCGAGGTACTTTTTAAAGTACAAAAAAAGCACAAAAACCAAAAATGTAGGCAGCTGGAAGGAACATAGGTGCAATTGTGGGTTTTTTTTTTAAAGAGAAGATGTTAATTCTTGTATTTATTCCTGAATAAGCTGCCTCATGAACATTTGTTTGGAAACAGAGGATACAAATGTCTTGAATAAACAATATAATGTTTATTGTTCAGATGCTGAACATAATTGAATGAATAGGTAATTAAAATGTGTTCTGGATTTATGCCTCCTAGGTGGGAAGATTCCCACTAAATTCTGTAGTCTGGTGGAATAAGAAGGGCTGCCAGAGTTGCACTGGGTGATGCGTACTACCAGTGAGATACATCCAGCATAAGGAGAAAATTGGAGGGTTGGGTGTAGTACAGGGCGGAATGGGACTTAGTTCAGGTCCTATGTTTGATCAAGGAACACTTCCAGGCCCTGATGAGTGTAATATTATGCCTGCTAAGCATTGGTACCAGTCTAAAAACCTTCCCACCTGAGTCTATGAATAGTGTTTTCCCCCACCTTTCCTCCATCGGCCTCCACAACGACATCTGAGGATAGGATTGACTAATTCAGGAATCAGTCTGCTGGCACAGAGTAAGCAGTACACAAGCTCCAAGGAGACACATGCAAAAACATTGAGGAGGGGGGTTGTATTTCACTTCATGACTGTAAAACAGAGACCAATTTCTCACTAGCGTTGCTCTGTCCCCAGGCTGCTTTTTTCCCTGGCTCAAGTGATCGATTTCCCACCAGTTGCTCCGCTGGTACATTTTAATGTGCGGCTCCCTCCAGGTCCCCTCGTGGCTTTGTGATGTTGTCTTTTAAGGATTAAGAGACTGCGAGGGGAACTGGAGGGAGCCATGCGTCAAAATGCACCCACGGAGCAACTGATGGGAAATCGCTTGCTTGCACTGGTGGAAAACAGAAGCCTGGGGGTGGAGCAACAGTACTGAGAAATTGGTAAGAGTATTAAAGTGGAATTTAGGTGATAGGTAGGTCCCTTTTTCAGGTTCATCTGCCAATCCTTTTTTTGTTGTTGTTGTTTCTGATGTTTCTACAAACCGGTTTGTAGAAACATCAGCAACAACAAAAAATAGGATTGGCAGATGAATGAATCTCACCTTCTCTCAGATTCTTTTACAGGTGCTCTGCTGTAGCAGGAATACCACAGTCAGTGTCTATAGTGGTAGTAGTAACAATTAATAGCTGTTCCTATGTTGGAGTGCTAATTTTTTCTTCCCTGGGATTCTGTGCCTCCCAGAAGTTCATCCAGATTCTTCGATCAACTGCTGGCAGACTCTTCGATCAACTCTTAAGAGACATAACAGTGATGTAGGGACAAAACAATGCTATATCAGCTACTTAGTAATAATAAATGCATCACACAATAATCATGTCACATATAGAGTATTCTAACAGAAGAGTAACTCTCATATAGTTGATAATTGTCCTCTATAGTAGCTAAATATATAGCATACAAAAATCATGGCTTTATCAGTCCAGCTGTATTGTCTCTACACCAGGGGTGGCCAAGGGTAGCTCTCCAGATGTTTTTTGCCTATAACTCCCATCAGCCCCAGTCAGCATGGCCAATGGCTGGGGCTGATGGGAGTTGTAGGCAAAAAAAATCTGGAGAGCTACCGTTGGCCACCCCTGCTCTACATTATTGATATATTTCTATTACTTTATATCTCTTGAGATTGTGTACCGGCGGTGGTTTGTCTAGAACAGGGGAGTCAAACTCATTCATTAGGAGGGCCAGATCTGACATAAATGGGAATTTGTGGGTCCGAGCCATGCATGTCCTAAAATGTAATGCCAGAGAGAGATGTACAGCTTATAAAGGACACAGGGAAATACAATTAAAGATATTATTTTTAAATTTAATATACAGACATGCTTAAAACTCTTGCAAAATGTTGTTTAAAGTGGAAAGGTAGGGGAATAGGGGGATTTTGCAATGCAATTTTAAAAAGAAAACATCAAGGAAAAGCACAAGCATCACACAGCAGAAAACAAAAAAAAATTAAATGCTCTTAACCTGGGAAAACATGAAATGGCAAGGCATTGCAAGCTTCCCCCCACTCTTCCCAGTCTACTCAGATAAGCAATGGCTCTCCAGTGTAATATCCCCCTTTGGTTGTGGGTTTCCAAGTTAGAATACTCACTAGGCACTAGTTCTCACTCAATTTGAGAAGGGACAAAGCTGATTCAAAGCATCCATGCTTGATCTCCAGGAAATTGCAGCTGGCCATAGAAATGCTGGGAAGTTAAACCTCTCAATTGAAACAAAGTTACAAGGAAAACATGGAGTGGATTTCCCATTCCAGCCTGCTCTGCCTAAAGGCCTAAGTGGGAAATTCATTCCACATTTTCGTTGCAGCTTTGCTTCTGCTTTAGCCTCTGCAAAGGAGCTAGGATTGTTGGAAGCCTCTGAGCTTTGCAAGGTGAGGACAGGATGGGGGAGAAGAGAGCCCCCCTGGCCTGATTGAAGCCCTCCGGGGGCTGGTTTGGCCCGCAGGCCACATGTTTGACACCCATGTTTGGATTTTAATCTGCTGTGGCCACCTAGTGTCAAGCTTTCACAGAAGTATATGGCAGATGGGAATGTAACAGGTGCAGAATACGAAGTATGGGTGGAAGCTACCCATGGTACTTTTTATCAAGCCGCTTTCAGAGAAACAGAAGCCCTCCATGAATACAGGTTTGGCATCCTCATATTTCTGTGATGAAGTCAGGACTCAATACAACAATAATCAGGACTCAATACAAAAATAATACCATTTATTCAAAACTTCAACAGATACACTTATTATGTGAATTGTTATAAACATTGTGTGCAATCTATTGAGGATCTGAATCCTTGTCCTGTGTGTGTGTGTGGGGGGGGAATCTGTGGCTATGGGTTCTGCATGCAGGCTTCCTTCCTGTCTACCAGACTGTGGGATGGGCTAATTGTTCTTCTTTCTTTCCTGGTCCATCATGGTTTAGATGGGTTTTTTGCAGGCTCCTGTTAGCCTGGTTTGGACTGCTGGGTGATTTCAGCCCTCGCCTAAAGACAGCTCTGGTGGTTGTGGTTTGAGAAATGTCTGTTGCTGTTGTTCCCATAACTAGTGGGCCATGGAGGCTTTAAGAAGGAAATTGTTGCAGACTCTGTCTGGCAGTGTGCCTGCGTGTAGGAGGGGTTGTGGGACTGGTTAGGCAAAGTTGTCATAATATAACATACTTTGTTGTACAGTGATTAATGCCCTCTCTCCATAGGTGGAGATGGCTCTTCAGTGGTCAGTCTTGTGATTGATGAGTATAAGTGGAGTTCCCAGAGTTACTGTGGGAGTAACTTTCCACCAGTATTGCTTCATGTAGGGACTGCCTATTAATACAACACTAGTGTAGCCCCAATACAGCAGGCAATAGCATGACCAATCCAATTTTACTGCATACCCATGTCCTTGAACAAATTTTGGTCAAGGACATGGATATGCAGTGACACCTTTAATGCCAACAAGCACATGAAAGCTCATATCTTGAATAAACTGTTGTTGGTCTTATGGTGCCACTGGACTCAAAATTTGTTCTACTGCTTCAAACTAACATGGCTGCTCACCTGGAACCATGCCCTTGAAGTAAAGGAAAAAATATAAATGGAAGACTTGTCACCATAGGCATCTAAAGATAGAAAAATGTAAAATTGGGGAATTAACAAGCAGCAATGTATGTGTGTGGGGAGTGCTTCTATCTTTTTCTAAGAAAGAAGAAAAAGCCAGCTGCTTATGCATTGCCTGTAAATGTCTACCTCTTTGAAAAATAAGTGATAAATTTCACTGTATCATCCTGTAACACTTTTACCATTTTTCATCCAGGATCAAAGCCTTACCATCTGCTTAGGGATCATCTGTTTCAAGCCTGTAGACACGTGATGATACCATCTCCTGTAGGTTCTTGTTTAAAAAAAAAAACACTTTAAGGGAAGGATATTCCAGCTATCTAGGAACTTGCTTTATTGCTGAATTGTTTCTTACAGTTAGCAAGCATTTCCTGATATCCAAGTAAGCTTACCTTGCTTCATCTAGAGCATTACTTGTTTTTTTTTTTCTTTCAAGAGTCCTGATAACTAGCTGTTCTCACTTTTCTTTTAGGCCTTTTGAAAAGTGCTGTTATATCACTTCTTAATCTGTTTTCCAACTCTGTGATTCTTAATGTCATAGCTTGTGCTACCCCCAAAACTAGGACAGGTATCTCTGAGGGGTTTTTTGAACAAAGGCAGGCACCAGTGCTACACAGCACATCCAAAACTATATAATACATTAGTGTAACTGAAACAACGATACTAGTGGGCATGGTCAAAAGTCATTAAATTGCTCATATTGAAATTAGACAGAGGGGGAAACTGAGCAAGTGAAGTCAAACACACTTTTTCCTGAACTACTCAGGAGGCATGTGAACACAAACTGAGCCAGGAAAGCACTCATAAAGCACTCACGTTTCCTTCTTCCAAGCAAATGCTCCCAGCATCTGTTTTATCTGTCTTACGCTGATATTCTGGGTGCTATGTGATAGAGTAGTCGAAGATAGCCAGATTCACCATTTTACATGTGTATGCTTAATTTTTAAATTCAATTTAGTCCTCTCATTTATAAATTAAACGGATCTACACATTCTCCAACTTTTTTTCTTCTCTAGGGATATCTACTTCCCCAACCCAGGTAAAAGAGGAGGTGGCAGTCTGAAAATTCGGGGGGGGGGGGGGGGGGAGAGGGTAAGCCTTTTTGAAGAAACTCAGAAATTGGGTGGGCGACTGAGAGGTGGAACCAGCAATGGTGGTGGTGGGAGGACAATAGCCCAGGGCAGCAGTCTGAAGCCATACCCCTTGTTCAGCTGCTGAATCACCAAGTGACTGTGGCTCTCACTTAGAAGATTTTGTTGTAAGTTCTATCTGACAGAGCATTTAAAAATAGAGAGGAAATTATTGCCAAAGTTCCTGGCATCCCTTCTTTTTCCTACTACATTTACTTTTACTAAAGCAAATTGGGTTTTAGGCAATAATCTTCCACAGGGGAGTGACAGATTGATTTCCATTGACCCAAGATTCATATAATGGCACTGATTACAGATGTTTTATCTCTTGGGGATGATTCACATGCACTGTATAAACAAGCAAGAACTTTTTGGATTGAGATTTGATGTGCAGTACAGCAAGCCGCATCCTGAGATGAGAATAGTGGACAGATAAATCGCCTTTGTTTCTCTCAAGATGGAGAAGGCTTAAAAAGTAAAATTCCCAGATAGTAAAATGCCATTTTTATAGCTTTTTTCCAACTATTAAGGTCTTATAAATATTTCAAATGTACTAATTTACTGATTAAACCAATAAATTCCTTTAAGTAACATATTACTTGAAATGCCATTAACTTGGAGTTACACCTTAGAAATTAAACAGAAGGAGTTATATGGTGTATAAAAACAAGCAAGTGAGAAACTTGTAAAGCAAAAGACTGATACGTTTTAAAAATTCCTTTCTGTGGTGGGGGTGAACCTTCTGTAAATGGAGTTTGCTAACGTGTTACCCAGAGATCCTCCTTTCTTTTCCCTCCTTTCTCCCCCCTCCTAGTTCTGCAGTGTTAACTGCGCTTCCTGTAAGGGCAGAATGTGACATGGCCTCTTCTGAATAGTCTCCAACTCCTCCTCCTCTTTCTCTGACTTGCATTCAAACTCTCAATACATTTAGAGCCTGATCTTGTGCAGAAAATATCCCTGACATTTGAGGAGCTCCAGGGATTTACTGAGCATGCTCAGTCATCACTGTCTGCTAGAAAGAGGAAGCTAGTTTACATAGGAGTCATACCAAGCATAGCCTGCATGTCAGTGCAGTTAACTTGCAGCGGGCTGTGAGGAGAATTAGCATGTCTTTGTGCTAGGAAATCGTTGCTGTTCTTTCTTTCCTCGCCTTCCCCTCCCAGTCTGGAAACAGCTCTAGATGCGATTTTGTTTGTAATCGGGGACGCAATACGTTTCAAATTCTCCGTCTCTTGATTCTAAAGCCCTTTAAGGAGATTTTGGCCCCCCTCCCTTTCCTCAGCTCGCTTTGAATATACTTTGTTTTGATTAGTCGGAGCCTGGGCCTTGAGCTTGTGGGGCTCGGGAAAGAGCCGGGAGCTACTCGGCAGCGTTTGCCCGCGTTCTTGTCGCTGTTTTGAGGGGCGGAAGCAAGCAAGCTGGTCTTCTTTGCTAGCCCGCTAAATGCTATTTATGAAGATGGACCTGTTGAACTACCAGTACTTGGACAAGATGAACAACAATATTGGCATTCTCTGCCAGTATGAAGGTAACTTGGATTCATGTTACAGTGTGGTTTTCTGCTTTTTGTTTTAGGCTCGCTTTTCTTGCTGCGTGCGTGTGCCTTATGCAAGTGAAATCGTTGATCAAAATTAATGTAGTGTGAGGGGAGCATTGTTTAATGCTTTTCTAGCCAATGAAAGCTTTCACTGGCGGCTGGTTTCTGTCTCTTGAAAATACATATTTATTCATACCCGGAGTATAGACTTCCTGTATCAGCGACTGGATCGTTAGGATGGAAAGATTGTGTGTACATTGCTGAGATAACTTTCTGTTATTAGGGGTTTAATAAGGAGTTTTGAAGTTATCAGCTCCGGCGATTGAAGGGTGTCTGTAGTACAGAATACAGAGTGGCCCTTTGTTTGACTTCTCGTTTCCTGTACAGCTCTAAGAAAGCTCTGCAAGAGCTGCCTCCCCTTCTTCTCAAAGCCCCACATCTCCTCCCTCAAGCGCCGCCTCACCAGTCTGTCCCAAGCAGAAAGGACTACATGGCCGCTAGAAACCGTAACGTGATGGTCATCTGGGTAGTTCCTCTGTGCTCTCCCACTTCCTATGTCCAAGGGTGCCTTGCTAACATAGGTTTGTTTGTTCTGAAAACGTCATTTTTATAGTAGCATGGTTATATTTTATTTTCCTTCAGGTATTGTCAGGAGGAGTGGTAGAACTGAAATGCTTCTTTAAAACTAGTTAGCTTTTTATGTACGTGCTGTTTGAAATAGTAGAAATGGCTTGGCTTAGCAAGAAAAGAAAATACATGGCTGAGGTAATCATGATTGGGAGTAGGGCTGTTTTTGTTGTTTTCTCACTCTTATATACACACTCACACTCAGAACAAAATTAAAGTTCAGTGGCACTGTTAAGCCCAACAAAGTTTTATTCAAGGCATAAGATTTTACCTTGAATAGAACTTTATTGATCCTAAAGCTGCCACTGAACTTGAATTTTGTTCTGTTATTTTAGACCAACACGACTACCCACCTGAATGTACACACTCACTCAGTCTCACTTTCTCTACGGATCTGCTGTTTGTATGCTTAAGTACATTTTGCTGTGGTGGTCAGTGACGAATACGTAAAGGATACCTAAACATAAAACAGCTAAGGATGGAGGAATAGAACTGACTAGGCCTCAGGTCAGAACAAGCAGTGTTGAAAGTATGTCAGCTGCAAGGCCAATATTTTCATGGTCCTGGGAAGGAATTAATAGCTGAGTATTCTCTACTTAGTTCAAGGTGTGTGGTTGCTCCCTTGAATTATGAAAATAAAATGTATTGAAGGTATCTGTTTGTCCATTAGTGGAGTTGAAGTATCAGAGAGCAGTGTGATGCATTAATACCATATTCAGGATATTTCCCAAGATTTCCCACAAGTTTCCCATTTCTTAATTTTCTTCAGAGTTTGTTCTTTTGAAAGAATTTGTTAGTAGTAGTAAAATCCTTTAAAAAGGCTTTGTTAATAGTGCCATGATCACAATTGTTGCTGTTTCCTTTCTGCTTTGGCATTTAAAGCATTCAAACTGAAAATATGAGAACAGGATTTGAAAGATTTTTATATAATGATATATATGCTCTTGTGGCTTAAGAGTATCTGCCACTATCTTTTTTTCCCTTTTGAGGGTTTCAACAAAGATGAGTTGTTTTGCACAGCATTGTTCCACTGCTAAATCCTGCTGACTTTTTAATAAAGGAGTGCCAAACACATGTAGGTCTTAAAAGATACATTATTTTTGTTAGAACAACTTCTCATAGAATATTCATTTGGATGATGCCTTTTTGTAATAGAACTAGTTTTTATTGAGATTTATACCTGGACCTTCATATTCTGTACAAGAAAAGGACTTTGAAGATGCAAGTGTTAACTAATAAATAGAATTGGGAACAAACGTAAAGAATGTTAGGATATTTACTTTGTTAACGTTGTCTGTGTTTATATGGATAGCTAATAGGTTGGATCCAGTTGTTTTTTCAAGTGATGAAAATGGGAGGAAAGGATACTCTTTGACCACACCAGTATTTGGCTATGTTTGGGATCATGGGATCTGTGTGGACAAAAGCCATAGAGGGGTGCGGCAGGGTTGTCGTCCTAAGGAGAGGAATTGCCTAAGATTGAGCCCAAAAGGCTGGCTGGATCCATTCCAGAATCAGTTTTAACACCTGATGCTTGCATTTTTCCCTGTAAAAGAGTAATACAGATCTTTATTTCTGAAGTCATGTGAGGATATTCCATTTGCACCTTTACAAGATTCTTCTGTTCATAGTAAAAGGAGGGGTTCAGGGTTCGCTATCTAGTAAGTTAAACAGTAGAGAAATGGAATATCCTCACATGACTTCACTGAACAAAATCTTCCTCACAGAAAATATATTTAGCTATATAACAAATGTGAGGTCTACACCCACCAGAATAATGTTCATAGGAGCATAGCCTTTACATCAGGAGTTGAGTTCTTAAGGGACTTGCCAAGTAATGTAATCTTTTTTAAAAAAAATGTGTTTGTGTGTTTGCAATTTCTTTGAAATAGGCATCCAGATCTTCTGTTGCAAGAATATTGCAGTTTCCCAGCTCTCAAACAGCAGTATTTTCAGGCCTGTAGCCAGAAAATTCCAGATGGGGGGCCCACAGGAAAATTTTTTGGATGGGGGCCCCCCTCTGGCAGCCCCCGCTCTGGACCCAATCTCTGTGCCACTCTGGTGGCCCCACCCCCCTCTGTGCAGCACCTCCCCCTCCTTCCCAACTCACCAAGGCGGTGAAACAAGAGCGGGCTTCAGGGGCTCTTTCAAGACGCCCCCGAACTGGTCACGTGACCAATGTGGCGAAACAAGGAAGAGCGGGCTTCAGGGACTCTTTCAAGACACCCCGTGCCGATCACGTGACCGGCAGGGGCGGAGATGTCTTGAAAGAGCCCCTGAAGCCCGCTCTTCCTTGTTTTGCCACGTTGGTGAGTTGGGAGGGAGGGGGAGGCAGGTGCCCGCGGTGTGTGTGGGGGTGCCGCCAAAGCGGCACAGAGAGAGCAGGGGCCCGGGGAATAGAGGGGCCATAAAAGTCCAGGGGTGGGTGGGGGCCATGCCCCCCCAGACTCCTCTGTGGCTACGGGCCTGAGTATGTTACTTTGAGAAAATGCAAGTTGCTCTTTTTTCCCTTCTTTCCAGTGAGCATTATAACTTTAATGCACTGTTAGTAAAATGCATCTTCGGGATGCATGTTGATTGGTCATTTGAAAAGCCTTTATTTCCTTGTAGTTTTATTTATTATTTCATATTTATATCCTGCCCTTCCCAAACCAGCTCAGGGTGGGTAACATCAAAGGTAAAACAATACATAGATACTAAAATAGCTAGCTAAAACGTACAGGCAACATACCAATACAATTCAAATGCAGATGGCGACTATTTTCTACTAGTACTCCTCCCTGACTGACAAACGGAGACAAATGATGGACACAGTCTATCAGAGTTCCAGTGGGGCTCATGGATGGACCAATATACAGCAGAATGTGGCAGGGAGGCCATATTGATATTCAGGTATTTGGTGATGTCTACCACCTCAACTGAAGGCCTGGTGGACAATTCCATTTTATAGGCCCTGTGGAATAGCAACAGGCTCCGCAGGGCCGATGTCTCTAATGGTAGCTTGTTCCACCATGTAGGGGCCAGGAGAGCAAAGGCCCTGACCATAGTTGAGGCTAAGTGGACATCTTTTGGCCAAGGACAACCAGTAGATGCTGTTCAGCAGAGTGTAGAGCTCCCGGGGGGTGGTATACAGGGAGAGGCAGTCCCTCAGATATTCTGGTCCCAGGCCGTTAAGGACTTTAAAGGTTAACACCATTACCTTGAAATGGATATATTCAGGGCTTGCTTTCATAACAAGCACAGTTCTTATTTGTCTCTTAAACTGCTTAATCCACTCTGCCATGGAGACTTGTTGGGCGATCTTGGATCAGTCACACTTCAGTCTAATCTACCTTGCAGGGTTGGTGTGTGAATAAAATAGAGGTGAAGAGAATAGTGCAACTGCTTTGGGTCCCTACTTTGGAGAAGGATTATATAAATGAAGTGAATAAATAGATTCAATCCAGCCTGAGCTCCCCATCTGTAATAGGAATACCATTAATGGAACTTGTTATGAGGGACTCAGCCCAAAAAATTTATCCAGAACTGTTGAAGTGAATGGAGCCATGTAAAAGCACTAGAGCTTTTGCACATCTTGTTCATTTCAGTGGAGTTTGAGTAGGGAATTTCTCTGCTGGATTGCATCCTTTTGGTGTATAACTCAGGGCAAACACTTGAAAAGGCATGGGGCGGGGAGACAAGAGTGCTGTGCTGCAGGTCCATTCAGGTTTTGGCATTCACAGCATTTTAAAATGGCAGCAGTGTTCTCATAGTGGCCATGAGGATGCCATCACATTCAGTTTGGCCTCCATAAAGTAAATCTTAATGGTAAGACTAAAATTAAGTTTCAGGTTGTATGTCATTAGAAGAATAAATAACAAAATAACTGGTTCTTTGTGTTCTTTTTTTCCTTTCCGTAGTTACACAATTTTGAAATTACCTTATGTTTGCTTCTAAAATATTAATGTTAATAAAATGAAATATGATACAATCTGCTTGTGCACTGCTTATAACACAACTGGTAATCTTGAAAGGAGCTATAAAAAAGCAACTCTCCCCCCCCCCCAACCCATACATGACTTTGATATAGCTTTTGGCTTCTCTACAAAGGCATTTTACTGCAAAGCCTGTCTGCTTAATCTAAAATCAGGTTCTTCTGTCTGGGACTAGAATCTGGCTTCCTATAACCTGTGACAAAACTGATAACCTGGTGGTTTTGTTGGTTGGAATAGATGGAATCCTGCTTCCCGTTGGAGGAAGTTTCTTACTTAACAGGAAGGCGGTGCAAGGAAAGATTGGCTTTTGGCTTGTTTGTGTGAAGCAGACTTTAAACTGGTTGAGGATGCTGATTCAAAAGTGTGTTGTGAGGACAAACTTTCAGGGATATCTTTTATCTCTTTGCCTGTTGTGGCTTCCACATGATGCCCAGTGTCATAAGTAAAAAAAGATGGCTAGCTTGGCACCTGCTTTCCTCCATAAAATATGCCTTCATTTAGTTAGAGGTGAGGGGGATGGGTGGCAGTATTGGGTAGAAAATGTGCATTTTAATTACAATAGTATTATAGTTACACATTGCAATATTCAGCTGACAAATAATCTCTTTAGTGTGCGGAAGGGTGAATGTAAGACATTTTCAGTTTCAAAAACTTAAAATCACAGTAGCCAGACAAAAGGGAAGCAGAAGCTTGTTGGGACAAAGGAAGAGTAGAATACATATTAGTAATGAATTATAATACATATTAACTGATCCAAACATGGAACACAGTGGCCCTTTGGTTTGATCCACCAGCGTAGTTCTTATGTCCATGGAAATACTTAAAAATTTGTCATTTTTACCTGTCACAATTATTTTTTCCCTTTCTGAACTAGCTTCTTATAGATTAACTAGTAGTAAAGCCCATTGTAGGAAGAAATACAATGGGCCCTAGAAAAATATTGGAGGAGGTGATGAATGTGTAGGTGGCAGGAAGGAAGGTAGACAAACAGAATGAAAGAAAAAGAGAGAGAAAGAATGAGAGAAAAAATAGTAGGAAAAAGATGGGGAGAAAGGAGAGTGAGAAAAAAATGAAAGGGAGGTAGACAGAATGAAATAAAAAAGACAAAGACAGATACAGATACAGAGAAAGAATGAGAGAAAGGACGGAAGGGAGAGGTTTAAAAAGAGAGAAAGGAGTAAGAGAAATAAAAATGAGAAGGAAGACAGAATGAAAGAAAAAGACAGAAAGACAGAGAGAAAAAGAATGAGAGGAAGGAAGGAAGGGAGAGTTATGGAAAAGTTGGGGAGAAAAGAGTGAAAGAGTCTATGCAACTCGGGGCTGCACGGCTGCGGCTCACCCCTGAGGAAAAAGCACAGTGCCACTCACAGAATCTCTGCCTGTACTGTGGAGGGGCGGGGCACTTCTCCTCTGGCTGTCCCGCCAAGCGCACCCAGCCCAGTACCATGCCACCGCCACCAGTAAAAGATCAGCCCCAAGTCTGAGTGGACCCCCTGACTTAGGGCACCTAGCCGGGTCCCCTGAACCCTACGTTACCAGCCAGGGCCCGTTTCTCGTACTGGTCACACTGGACGGGCGCTGGCTGTTTGTCTACGCCATGGTTGACTCTGGGGCCGCCCACTACTTTGGTGACGTGGCCTTTGTGAAGTAACACCAGATCCCAGTGCAGGACAAAGACACCCTGACCCTGGTCAAAACCATTGACGGGCACCTCCTCCACTCCGGTCCGGTGACCCAGGAGACCCACCCAGTTACACTCCAGATCCAACACCATCACGAGCAAGTACAATTTGATGTTGTTCGCATGCCCCGCTTTCCCCTCATTCTGGGACTCTCCTGGCTCGTAAAGCACAACCCCCTTGTGGACTGGGCACAGGGAAAGCTGAGCTTCAAGGACACTTGTCCTCACCAGGCCTGGTCGGCCACCCTGGCTGCCGCCGCCCCAGCAGCTGGTCCTCTACTTCCCCCAGCCTACACAGACTTTGCTGATGTCTTTGAGGAAAAGTGGGCCAACCAGCTTCCCCCGCACTGGCGTTATGACTGCGCCATCAATTTGGTACCAGGGGCACCCCTGCCCATGGGGCGGCTCTACCCCATGTCCGAACCGGAGCTAGCAGCCCTGCGGGACGTCCTCACCAAAAACCTGGAACGGGGTTTCATCCAGCCATCCATGTCCCCGCTATCCGCCCCTGTTGTCTTTGTCAAGAAGAAAGGCAGCGAGCTCCGGCCCTGCAATGACTACTGGGACCTGAACAAAAACACTGTCCAGGACCACAACCTTTGCCACTGATCCCAGTACTGGATCGCCTTGAGGGGTCCCAGGTCTATACCAAGCTGGACCTCCGGGGCGCGTACAACTTGATGCGGATCTGCGCAGGAGACGAATGGAAGACGGCGTTTGGGACCCATTATGGCCAGTATGAGTATCTTGTGATGCCCTTTGGCCTGATCAATGCCCCCGCTGTCTTCTAAAGGCTGATGGACAACATCTTCCGTGACCTGCTCGACCACTTTGTGATCATTTATTTGGATGACCTTTTAATTTATTCCCAAAGCCCCACCCAGCACACAGGGCACATCCACCAGGTCCTGCAACACCTGTGCGAACATGGTCTCTGCACCAAGCTAGAGAAGTGTGCCTTTGACTTAACAGCAGTTGAGTTCCTTGGCCACATCGTCTCACCCCATGGGACTCGGGTGGACCCGAACAAAGTCAAGGTGGTCCTGACCTGGCAGATGCCGCAGAACCGCAAGGATGTACAGCGGTTCCTTGGCTTTTCCAATTATTACCGTCAGTTCATCTCTGCCTATGCCGAGGTAACCATACCTCTGACCCAGCTCCTCTGGCCTAAAGAGCCATTTCACTGGACTCCAGAGGCAGACCATGCCTTCACCACCCTGGAAACCTACTTCACCACTGAGCTGTTCACAGTAGAGACCGACGCCTCCAGCGTTGCCCTCGGCGCAGTGCTATCCCAGCGGGAAGACCCCTCCAGCTGCTACAACCCTATGCATACTACGCACGACAGCTATGATTCTGCATTGGTGACCTGGCTCCTGCTTGACTTTCTGGACTTTGACCTTGGACTGGCTTTGGACTCCTGCCTGCCTGCATCCTGAGAACGTGACACCATTTCCAAAACAGAATGGCTAGGGGAAAGCCCAAACTTGCCAACGTTATTAACTGCCTTTAGCCATGTAGCTTGATGACTGTATCAAAGAATCAAAGGAGTTAAGCCCCGTGGTTTAAAGACTTAGTTTTAGCCAAAGGTTAATGGAGGCAAGGCACACCCTAGCTGGAACTTTTACCATGCGAGTCTTCAAATGTAGATTAGCATTTGAGACTATGATGCTATGAAAGGGATCTTCACACAATACAATCCCATGTGGAAACCACCAAAACTAGATCCACATGACCACTTTATGAGGGGAATTGTGGCTCAGTGGTAGCTTCCATGCTTGACATAACAAACAACCTTTCTTCAGTCCCATCTTTTTCTTTAAATGAAGAATCTCAGCAAGCAAGTGTTGGGGAAAGACCTTTCTGAAACTGAAACATTGGTGGACTGTTGCTAAGCAAAGATGTTTCTCTGATGGGTTGTTTCTAACTGGAGTAGACAGTGCTGATTTAAATGTTTGATTTTCGTATAAGGTAGCTACATATGTTCATGTATGACCATCAAGAATATGTAGTGCTGGCCTGTGGGTGTTATCAGCTGGGTGTGCTGCTCTAAGTTGCCAGTTTTTGCAGCCTAAACCAACCCCAGCTTCAGATAAACTCTAGCCACACATTAGTAAGCTTGAAGAGATACGTGGTTTGTGAGAGCAACAAATGGAGGAAAGGGGAATGATGCAAGTTGGGGAGGAAGTTGGTAGTATATAAATTAAGAATATAAATTTGTGGGGGATTTTTACATTACTAACTGCAAATTGTGTTGTCAGAGCAACTTGGGAAAAGGTGGTAAGATGAACAGGCTCCATGTGTAGGTTCCAGTTTTTGCAGATTTTTGCAAATACTGGTAAGGCAAAATTCTCCAAATGTGGAATAGTACTATCAGACTGGCTTCACAGGGCATGCAGATGTTTTTGTGATCAAGGAGGATATGTCCCCTCCCTTTTCCAGTTTAGGATTGTTGAGGTTTCAGCTGGAGCAAAAAATGCAATAAGTTGCAAAGAATTCCCTGAGGCATGTTATGAGGCTTACAATAGTATTTCTTGTACATGTTATATGGACAGCCTAGAAATCTGCATTTTATAACAAAGGAAATTATACCCATATGTGCAGATCAGAACCACTAATTTTTTGACCCAGCTTTGCATGTTAGTTTATATTAGTTAGTTGCATATTACATAATTACTTCACTCACATCCTGTAAGACTGAAACATTACTCGGCTAAGAGTAATGTTTGGCAGTGTAGTATAGAACACACTTTTTGTGTTGCTTTTTCCAAAGCAAGCTTAGTGTGCACATACTTTTAACATAAAAATGCAGGGCCTGGACTTTACTTTCTAAACTTTGATTCTGTGCTAGTAAGCAATTTGCTTAAAGCCTTTGACTTGTTAACTTGCAAGTCAAAATTTGTTACAGCGCCTAGCTTCTTTGTATGCAAATCCAGGAACTTTGAAAAGTATCTGACAAAGCTAAAATTTCTCCAAAGTCCACACAATGTGTTGTATTGTATAAAATGTATTCAGCACAAAGCTTAAACAATTCTGCATTTTGTGGCACCTAATCTCTGTATGTAAGAATGAATATTTATATTTTCAAAAGGTCTGATTTGCATGAAATATTTTCTTGATTGTTCCTCTTTGAAAGATTAATATGGGCACAGAGCTTTTATGTTTTTCTTTTGACTGAGTAGGTGTTGGACACAAGCTGCATGCAGAGTATGTGCCAAGCAATTTAGCATTTTCCCAAATAGTGATCTAGAAGGACAGAGCACATAATTTTTCATGTAAGACTGCTCAGGGGAGTCCAGGAGATTTGCAGCTTTGCAGTGCAGTGCAATTTAGCATTTTGCCAAATAGTGATTTAGAAAGACAGATCACATAATTTTTCATGTAAGATTGCATGAGGGAGCAGTGAATAGGGATAGGTATGAACTGGAAAATTGAGGTTTGTGGCTGAACTGTTAACTGAAATGAACCAAGGGTTATTCATGAACAACTGGTTTGTGGCTCAGCAAACCCTGTTGAAACAAGGGCTGAAGTCCCTTTCAACAAGGTTTGCAGAAAGTCCAAAAAACAGCTGAGCGGCAGGGAGCTGCCACTCAGCTGTTTCAGGCTGTCTTGTGCCCTTAAGTTTAAAGGGACTGCAGAAGACAGCCGAAACAGCTGAGCCAACCGCTGCAAGGGTTTAAAGAGACTCAGAATTTGCCTTCATGGTTTGGTTCGTGCCCATCCCTAGTGTGAACACAAGTTTATATTATATTAATTCAAACTTGAAAGACATTTGCTAATTTGATTTTTAAATATTTGACAGTATTTCCATGTACAGGCAGACTGTATTGTCACCCAGTGTGTTGAAATACAATTATTGCTTGGTACAGGGATGCTTTGTTTTCCTTCACTTGTCAGTGAAAGCCCATGCACTTCAAAGTTAATTAATTGTGTTACAGGGGTACACTTGGATTCTGTGTCTGGAGCATCAGGACTGTAATTGAAATCACATAAAATTGGAATATGTTGCAGAATCTAAATTCATTTTGATGTTTCATTAACAATTACATTATCCCTTGGAAGGACTAGGAGACCGGGATGTGTGGGGGAACTCTCTTCCCTCCACTTTTGGCAATAGGAAATCTGGCTTTATTGTTCTGGCGGGGAGGATTTCCTCCATCTCCCCTTTAGTCTTCTCTTCCTGCCTATGGCATTCTAAGTAGAGCATTCTAAAAAGCATTCTAAGTACTTTCATTTTCAGAGCTCTCCTCATTCATCCTTATCTTCAGTGTAAGGCAATGGTGCTTTGGCTCAGGGGAGCCCAGGGGATTTGCAGCTTTGCAGTACTGTGTGGAAACAGCATGGGCAATGGAGCCATCAGCAGACTCTTCAGTCCCCTGGGCTTCAAGAGACATTATGTGTCCAGCAGAACTCCCAGGGCCCTATATATGGACACTGAGCTCTTCCCAAATCATTCTCCTCTTTCCCCTCTTTCTCTGCGAGTGACTGGGTAAGGGATGAGATGGCGGTGAGCACCAGAGGAGGGGGTACACTTTCTTCCTACCAGAATATTGCCATACCTTTTCCTCCTGCACTAGGGTTCAGTAGGTGGTAAGAGAACTGCTGCAGAAGTACTCTGACCCTCTCCTACCAGGGATGTCAGGGGTCTTTCAACAGTGGGTGGAATCTTTTATAGAAGGGGCTATGGGTAGAAGGGATTGTAGCAGCTGCAAGCACCAGTTCTCCCCTTCCCTCCAGAAGTGCACATGAAGCTGCCCTTTAGAGTTGGACAAATTTAGCTAATGCCCCTGTTCTCTCAGATAGTAGCTCTGACCTGTCCGAAAAGGAGTGTCAGATGAGTGTTGAGGGTCATCTCCTTCCAATCCCAAGAGGCCTTTTGCCACCAAGGTCTTCCTTCATCTTTTGCTCCTGCTCTAAAGTTTCTGAAACTTTCTACTCCTGTGGTGGATCTTCCACATCAGGAGGAAGGAGTTCCTCTCGCAGAGAGAATCTAGGACAGGGGTGTCAAACACTCGACTTGCCCAAGGCTTTGATCAGGCCCCTGGGGCTCTTTTCTCTCCTCTCCTCTGGTCCTTACCCTTTGAAGCTCCCAGGCTCTTCCAGCTCCTAGACTCTTTGAAGTTTCCAGGCTGAGACGCTTTCAGGCTCTTTGAAGCACCCTTTGAAGCTTGCAGGCTGAGTCCCAGGTTCTTCCTGCCTTTCTTTGCTGGCTGCTGCAAGGAAGACGTGGGATGGATTTTAAGATCCATTCCACATTTTCCTTGCAGTTTTGTCTGTACTCTGCAATGGTTTCAAATGGAGTGGAGATGGTTACATTTTAAGCTTTCCTATAGCTAGCTGAAACTCTTGCTTCCTGGAGTTGTGTCTTTGCAAACAAGGGTTGATGCTTTCAGCCAGCTTATCTGTCCTGAATGGATCTAACCTAGTGAGTACTTTAATGTGGGAACCCACAGCCAAAGGGGGATATTATATTGAAAGGCTTTGCCAATTTGAGTAGAGTGGTGGGGAGAAGTTTACAATTCCATTTAATTGTTTCCACAGAGCCTTGTGCTTTTTCTTGATGTTTTATTTTAAAAATTGCATTGCCAAATTCCACTAGCCCCCCACCTTTTCAACTTAAACCATTGGAAGAGTTTTAAGCATGTTCGTATTTTAAGTTTTAAAAATATCCTTAATTGGGTTTGTCTGTGTCCATTATAAAGTTTATATCTCCATTACCTGGCATATTTTATGACACTCATGGCCTGGTCCCACAAAATCCCATTCGTGTCGGAGCTGGCCCTCCTGACAAATGAATTTAACACCCCTGATCTAGGAGGTTATGGCCTGTTCTAGTAGTGGACTCTGTCTTGCCTTTCCTTAAGATATCTGGCCAGATATGGAGAAATGAATAGGATGGGCCAAAGCACTCCAGGTTTCAGGTGGCTCAGACTATCATGCCTTCTCAGCTTCAACAGACTAACTCCTACATATCCTGGTGTGCATGCTGCTGTGGCCAGTATGGAATCAGGATCAGCACCAAATATCTAGCTTCTTAAATTGTATAGCACCAAATATCTAGCTTTTAAAATCGTTAATTATTTATGTTTTATCGTTTTAAATTTGTAACTGAAATTGTTGATTTTGCTATGACTGTTAGCTGCCCTGAGTCCACTTCTGGAGTGGACGGGATATAAATCTAAGGCAAATAAATAAATAAAATAAATTCTTCCCCATCGAGGGAGGAGGAGAAAGAGGCTACAGTCTGTGGGAGCAGCTCAACCCTGCGCAGAGCCCATGAGACCAGTGCCCTTTCTATCTAGGCTTCAGTGGCTTAGTTCCTGTTTAGCCTGTGTATCATTCCTTTGGCTGTGTAAGTGGCAGAGAAAGGTTTTGGATCTCCCCCCAGTTTGACCTACCTCCTGAGGACAGGGAAGGTGTTTTTGTAGCTGATACTACCTTGGCTGCTGTGCGGTATAGCAAGGGCCATTGGTGCTACCATGTCGCCAAACTCACTTTTTGGCTGAGCAACTGGTCGATGGAAGCTACAGCCACAAGATCATTGTGCAGGGGTTTTGAACTCAGTTGTTATGAGGGCTGGATTTGACATAAATGAGACCTTAAGAACATAAGAGAAGCCATGTTGGGTCAGGCCAATGGCCCATCCAGTCCAACACTCTGTGTCACACAGTGGCCAAATATACACACACACTCACAGTGGCTAATAGCCACTGATGGACCTCTGCTACAAATTTTTATCTAACCCCCTCTTGAAGCTGGCTATGCTTTTAGCTGCTACCACCTCCTGTGGCAGTGAATTCCACATGTTAATCACCCTTTGGGTGAAGAAGTACCTCCTTTTATCCGTTCTAACCTGACTGCTCAGCAATTTCATCGAATGCCCACGAGTTCTTGTATTGTGAGAAAGGGAGAAAAGTATTTCTTTCTCTACTTTCTCCATCCCATGCATAATCTTGTAAACCTCTATCATGTCACTCCGCAGTCAACGTTTCTCCAAGCTAAAGAGCCCCAAGCATTTTAACCTTTCTTCATAGGGAAAGTGTTTCAACCCTTTAATTTATTTATTTATTTATTTATTACTTTGCATTTATATCCCGCCCTCTCCGCAAGCGGACTCAGGGCGGCTTACAGTATCATAAAAACAATCATTCCATAAAACATATAAAACCATAATACATTTATCAGTTTAAAACTATTACGCTATCTCGATCCAGTCTGGCGGTATTGGGTTCTGACTATGACCACCAGCTTCTGTAGGATGTCCGGTGGCAGCTCATTTTCAGTCAACCAGAAATGCCTGTCTAAACAGTTCGGTCTTACAGGTCCTGCGGAACGCCGACAGATCCCGCAGGGCCCTTATAGCTTCTGGGAGGGTGTTCCAGAGTTCTGGTGCTGCCACCGAGAAGGCCCTAGATCTTGTTGCACATAGCCTGGCTTCTTTTGGGCCAGGGGCAGACAGCAGATTTTTTGTCCCTGATCGCAGTGCTCTCTGGGGGATATATGGGGAAAGGCGGTCCCGTAGATAGGCAGGTCCCTGACCATAAAGGGCTTTAAAGGTTAATACCAACACCTTGAAACGAACTCGGAACACAACAGGCAACCAGTGCAGCTCTCTCAGCACTGGCTGAATGTGCCCCCGTCGTGGTAGCCCCATTAACAGCCGTGCCGCAGCGTTCTGCACTAGTTGTAGTCTCCGGGTTAGCGTCAGGGGTAGCCCCATGTAGAGAGCATTACAGTGATCTATTCTTGAGGTGACCGTAGCATGGATTACCGTTGCTAGGTCGCTGCGGTCCAGGTAAGGGGCCAGCTGCCGTGCTTGCCGAAGATGGAAAAAGGCAGATCTAACAGTGGCTGCCACCTGAGCCTCCATTGTAAGGGAGGACTCAAGGAGCACGCCTAAGCTCTTGACCTTGGGGACCGGTATTAGTGGCACCCCGTCAAGGGCCGGCAGCTGGATCTCTCTCCCCGGACCGCCCCGACCCAGGTAGAGAACCTCCGTCTTCGTCGGATTCAATTTCAGCCGACTCAGTCTGAGCCAAGAGGCCACGGCTTGTAATGCCAGGTCTAGATTTTCCAGGGTACAGTCAGACTGGCCACCCATCATTAGGTAGAGCTGGGCGTCATCCGCATATTGATGGCAACCCAGTCCATACCTCCTGACAATCTGGGCAAGGGGGCGCATATAGATATTAAATAACATCGGGGATAGGACCGCTCCCTGCGGCACCCTGCAACCAAGGGAGTGCCTCTGGGATGCTTCCTCCCCTATCACCACCCTTTGTCCCCGATCTTGGAGAAAGGAAGTCAGCCACTGCAAGGCAGATCCCTGTATCCCCACATCGGTGAGGCGGTCAGTCAGTAGCTGGTGGTCAACCGTGTCAAAAGCGGCTGACAGATCTAATAACAGCAGCACTGCAGAACCGCCCTGATCCAGATGTCGCATAAGATCATCTATGAGGGCGACCAGAACTGTCTCCGTCCCGTGACCTGGCCGAAAGCCGGACTGGAATGGATCCAGTGCGGAAGTGTCCTCCAGGAATCCCTGCAGCTGAGTCGCCACCGCCCGCTCTATGACCTTACCCAGGAAGGGAAGGTTTGACACCGGCCGATAGTTCGCCAACGTGGCCGGGTCTGCTGATGGTTTTTTTAAGAGGGGACGGACCACTGCCTCTTTAAGAGGTGTGGGAAAGATCTCTTCAATCAGGGACCTATTGGTGATGTCCTGTAGTGGTTCACGTAGCCACGTTTGGCTAGCCTTTATAAGCCAAGACGGGCACGGATCTAACCTACAGGTCGTAGGGCGTACAGCTGCAAGGGTCCTGTCGACTTCCTCCAGACTGAGTGGACTGAAGGAATCCAGAATTGAACCAGAAGACGTGCTCGGTGCCCCAAGTTTATCTACTGTATTAATTATGGCGGGTAGGTCGTGTCGGAGTGACGAGACCTTATTTGCGAAATAGCTCGCAAAAGCCTCACAGCCTATTTCCAATTCTCTACTATTTTGTTTGCCCTGTGGCAATTCTGTTAATGACCGAATTATACTAAACAATTGTGCTGGGCGCGAGGTCGCAGATGCGATTCTGGATGCAAAGTGTTCCTTCTTTGCAGTCCGAATAGCCATCTCATAGGCCCTCATAAATGACCTATATGATGTTCTCGTAGCTTCGTCACGAGCGCGACGCCATTGTCTCTCTAGTCGTCTTAATCGTCGTTTCATCGATCGCAGCTCCGGGGTATACCACGGGGCGGATCGTGATCGAGGATGAAGAGGACGTCTGGGGGCGATTTCGTCGATGGCCTCGGAGAGCCGGTTGTTCCAGGTCTCCACCAGTCCATCCAACGAGTCGCCGGTAGGCCAAGGGTCCCGCATAGCCATCTGAAGCCGCAATGGGTCCATCTGACTACGCGGGCGAGCCAAAATCTGCTCACCGCCTAAACGGGACAGAGGTGGTATGTCCACACGGGCCTTCAGGACCTGGTGGTCAGACCATGGCACTGCCTCAGCAGATATCTGACCCATTGTTACTCCCGCCGCGAAGATCAGGTCTAGTGTGTGCCCAGCCTGGTGTGTGGGCGCTGTTACATATTGGGAAAGTCCCAGTGCTGCCATGGAAAGCACTAGGTCCGTCGCACGAGTGGAAGCTGCGTCCTCGGCATGGACATTGAAGTCACCCAGGACTATAAGTCGAGGATGCTCCAATGCCCAGCCTGTTACAGCCTCCATCAAGGACGGCAGGGCACTGGCTGGTGCGTTAGGCGGACGGTGCACCAGCCAGATTGCCAGACTCTCCCCAACGTCCCACTCCAGGCCCACACACTCCACGCCCTTGATCTCTGGCGGCGGAAGCCTCCTGAAGGAGCAATCCTCCCGCATGAAAAAGGCCACCCCTCCCCCCCGCCCGCTAGTCCGGGCCTGGTGAAGGACAGAGAACCCAGGCGGGGCTACTTGGGAGAGAGCAACTGTCTCTCCCTCCCGCACCCAGGTCTCCGTCACGCAAGCCAGGTCCATGTCCTGCCTGATGAAAAATTCTTGCAGGACTGAGGTTTTATTATTTATGGACCTGGCGTTGCACATCACCAGGGACGGAGGCGAGTGTCTCCACTTGGCCGTCCCACTTGCCATCCTTGGGATGGGACACAGGCTGGAAGGGGGGCGAGCCCTCTTGTGTCTCGTACTCCTTCCGTTCACATTCTGCCTGTTCCCACCGCTGTACTTTCCCCTCCCCAGGAGCACTGGAATCCCCTGGCCCGACATCACTTATCCCGATTTTCTGAAAGCTGGGTCTCTGTCTTAAGTCAGCAACCACACAACGTGTTCTGTTCATTTGCCCACTCTACCTCAAAATTTCTAACCACTACTAGTCGTCTCAACCAATTAATTAATGATAATTTTAGTAATAATTAATTTTTTTTCACCCCCTCCCCCTACCCTCTTCTAATTAATTGGCCACTATCCTACCTCGATTTAGTGGATAATAATCCCTTAAGGTCAGATAAAACTATTCAATTTTAAATCAATTTAAGACCCAAAAATAACCCTAATTAATAGGTAGGGTGGGCTGCTGGTTGCAGCTGGTAGTTTGTTTACTGGAAGATTAAGTGCTGGTATGCTGCAGTTCATCCAATGCTGAATAATTTTGACACTGAGTGTTCTTGGTCTCTTTACAAGGAGAGTTCTCAATCTCTTTAAGGCGTAGGTTGGCAGATTTTAAAGTGCTGGAATATTGCAGTTCTTAAAGTGCTAGATAATTTTGACCTTAGGTGTCCTCGGTCTCTTCAAGGTTTAAAGTGCTAATATGCTGCAATTCTTAAAGTGCTGGATAGTATAATCATTCTAGTTGCCCTTTTCTGGACTTTTTCCAATGCTATAATATCCTTTTTGAGGTGCGGTGACCAGAATTTGACAGTATTCCAAATGAGACCGCACCATCGATTTATACATGGGCATTATGATGCTGGCTGATTTGTTTTCAATTCCCTTCCTAATAATTCCCAGCATGGTGTTGGCCTTTTTTATTGCAATCGCACACTGTCTTGATATTTTCAGTGAGTTATCTACCACGACCCCAAGATCTCTCTCTTGGTCAGTCTCTGCTAGTTCACACCCCATCAACTTGTGTTTGTAGCTGGGATTCTTGGCCCCAGTGTGCATTATTTTGCACTTGGCCACATTGAACCTCATCTGCCACGTTGACGCCCACTCACCCAGCCTCAACAGATCCCTTTAGAGTGCCTCACAATCCTCTCTGGTTCTCACCACCCTGAACAATTTAGTGTCATCCGTAAACTTGGCCACTTCACTGCTTACTCTCAACTCCAAATCATTTATGAACAAGTTAAAGAGCATGGGACCCACTGCTTACCATCCTCCACTGTGAAGATTGCCCATTTATACTCACTCTCTACTTCCTATTAATTAGCCAGTTTTTGATCCACAAGAGGACCTGTCCTTTTACTCCATGACTCTCGAGCCTTTGATGATGACTAAGGAGCCTTTGATGAGGAACTTTATCAAAAGCTTTCTGGAAGTCAAGGTAAATAATATCTATTGGGGCTCCTTTGTCCACATGTTTGTTCACCCCCTCAAAGAAATATAACAGGTTAGTGAGGCAAGATCTTCTCTTACAGAACCCATGCTGAGTCTTCCTCAATAACTTGTGTTCATCAATGTGCCTGCTCCTTCTGTCCTTGATGATGGTTTCTACCAACTTTCCCGGTATTGAAGTCAGACTGACTGGCCTGTAGTTTCCCGGATCTCCTCTGGAACCCTTTTTAAAGATGGGGGTGACATTTGCTACCTTCCAGTCCTCAGGAACAGAGGCAGACCTTGTCGGGCAGGGCCGTGTGTGTCATAAAATGTAATGCCAGGTAGCACAGATATAAACTTTATGAAGTGCACAAACACAGTTAAATATTTTTAACTTAAAATAAAACATGCTTATACATTAGCACATGTGCAATATTTTGTTTAGCAATCTCTGATAACTGACACCTCTTACTCTGAATTATTGCATCAAAAAGTGGAGACAGTGGAAGGTACCATGACACAGACAGAGGACTATGTGTTTGTCTTCTAAGCTATAGTCTTCCCCAGAGAAATTGCTACAACTCCTATGACACAGTATAAGAATAGAGAGACAGCCATTATAGTGGTCAGCATCAGCCTACAGTCTGGGAAGTCTAAATTCAAAATCCCCAATCAATCATATACTGCAGTAATCTCCATTAATCTCTTTCTGCCCCACACCTCTTACTCTCACTCACACAGAAATCTCACAGAAGGCCACCTGGCTACAACTGGGGGTGCCAACTTTTCACTGGCAGAGCTCCTATGTCTGCAACAACAGTATGATGAACAGAAAAGTTTCATCCAGTAAAAATGGAAGGAAAAAAATAGAAAGGAAAAGAATGAAATGGAAGGAAAGTAAAGGAAAAGAAAGACATGGAAATAAAGAACATAAACAATGGATGCCAGTTTTTCTCTCAAACACTAGGAGCAGGGGAGAAGGAAGAAGAGGCAGCCCAGCTTCTCTCTGCACAACACAGAGATGGGGCGGGGCTAGCTTTGCTGGGGGGCTAGCTTTGGCTTTTCTTGTGACCCGATAGTGAGGCTTCTGTGGCCCAGAACCAGGTCACGACCCTGCAAATGGGAAACACTGCTCTACTCCATTGAAACACATTGCAGCATAGACAAAGCTGCAAGGAAAACATGGAATGGCTGTTCCGGCTTTGGCTCAGCAAGGCGGGGGATTTGCACCTCTTGCGAACTCCCCAAATTGAGCAGATCGAGGGTTGTCTGGACATTCAGATACCCGAAGGGACCCCTGGAGGGGGAGCCCTGATAGCATGGGATGCGACATTCCCACGGATTTCGTCAGCGGGCGAAACCTAGTTCTTTGTTTATCCTGAAGCCTCACTGCGACAATCGCCATTTTGCATGGCACTAGCTGTGTCCACCGGTAACAAAATATTTCGTCTTTCTACTTCAACTAACGAACTATACCTTGCAAGTAAGTTTATTTGGGAATGCAACCTATCAGCTAAAGTCCTATTATAAACCAAATTTGATTGTTCAAAAAAGGGGGAGGAGGCTAAAACACCCCCCACACACACACACGCACACACACACAAGAAAGTCTTCTAAAATTAAAAGAACAAGCTTATAACAACTGTCTTTATTTCAAGTAGAAGGTATTGGACTGAGTATATAGTTGTGGAGAGATCTGGTTGAAAATTAAATAAGCGATAATTGGACTACCAAAATACTAAAGCTTGATCAAAGATGGAAGGTGACTTTATATGAGAAGAATTGGATTTCTGGATTTTTAGCCTGGCACTTTGAACCTACTTTCTGATTTCTACTATCGTGCTGATTATAACTGCAAGGAAAATGATTCACCAAACAGATTAATCATTCAAGAGATTTTATGGCTACAATTCTTTCCATAAGGCAAAGAATTGGTCTTTTAGCAGAATTGGTTAAGGAGCAAATGGGAAAATTCCTGGAAAAATGTGAAAATATGGAAAACATGCAAGACCAGTGTTATCAAGGAGCACAAAATCTGCCTTAGAAGCGGGGAAAAGTGAAAAGACAACGGCTTGAGCCGGTGCTGCGTGATCTTAAAATGGATGCAAAAAATATACTTATGCAAGAGAAAAGGATCCTACATTTCACTGAGACAAAGGAAGGGGGTGTGACTTCCAACTTGGTTGATGCAATCCGTAGTCTCATGACAAGCCCAATCCGTAGTCTCATGACAAGCCCAACAAGAATTAGATCTACAATCTGCAGCCTCACGACAAGTCCAACAATGATTAGATCTTGGAAAAATTTTAAGAAGAAGAATTTATAATCTTTTACTATGCAGTGGGTTGATACTATGGATCTGACATAATATCTTGGAATGGATATTCTGATTTTTTAATTGGGGGATTTACATTTTTATATGAATTAAAAAGGAGAAACTATAAGATCAATTTTTAAGGGCATAATATTTTGGGATTTAATTTTGAAACTTTTTTTGAGGGATTCTTCAAATCTAAAGCAGGACTATTTAGTATTTTAATATTTTATTATTTAAATTGAATGGGTAGCTTTTGGCTTGCTGTGATTTTTTGCAAATCTCAAAACCATAATGAAATTTAAAAAATTATTGTTAAAAATGAGGGTTTTTAATGAATCTAACAGCTTGCAAAATCTCTTAAAATTTAAATACATGCCAAGATAAGCCTAAAAAGTTAAGCTGTTTAATTAGAATTTGAACTATTGTAGTTAGAATTACTTACATACCTTGATTAAATTGAATGGGTAGCTTTTGGCTTGCTGTGATTTTTTTGCAAATCTCAAAACCATAATGAAATTTTAAAAATTATTGTTAAAAATGAGGGTTTTTAATGAATCTAACAGCTTGCAAAATCTCTTAAAATTTAAATACATGCCAAGATAAAAAGTTAAGCTGTTTAATTAGAATTTGAACTATTATAGTTAGAATTATTTATATGCATACATACATAGGTATGCACAAACATATAAGAAGGCATATGAAAGGGAATATAAAGAAACTGTGTACATACCTTGATTATTTTTGCCCTTTTTTAGAATGGTAGATGAGGAGGGCCCCTATCGTTTATCCTTATGTATTGAGATGTCCACTAATGAAATCATCCACTGAGAGCTTTTTCTTTTTTTTCTTTTGTATTCCAGAAAAGTTAGGAGTGCAGCTTGATGGAAGTGAGATGAATTCTCCTTATAGATCAAGGGTTCTTTTCTCAGTTTAGTGTGAAGTTCTGGGAACAATTAGGGAGGGCGAGTTCTTGCCCTGTTCTTTGTTGTTGGAGATGAGTGCTGTAAAAACTCTTCTCGTTTATTTTTTTTCTCTTAGAAAATCCACCCTTTTTGCTTGTTAAATAGAGCTAGCTTTTCAAGTAGGTCGCTAAAGTTATCAACATTTGCTAATAAGATGCGCATCATAACTGTACCCATTTAATTCAAAGGCCTTTCATGGTTAATGAGCTGGTTTTAGTTTTGTTAACCTTGAGACTCCTTTGTAACTTAGATAAGAGAAATGTTGCATATATACAGCTGCTGTTGTTATATACAGAAACTTCTTGCCTAATAAGATAGTATTGAAGACCAGAATTTGAGCTTTTCTCTCTTTTCTTTTTCTTCTTCCTTCGTTGTTTGGTGTAGATTAAGATATATAGATGTGGTTTTGTATGAGTACAGATATGACAGATAAAAATCTGGAATTTCCCACTAAATAGTAGGATTTTATAGTATATCAAAAAGTTTGTAGACTTTAAAGGTAATATATACTACTTTTGGATACTTGCAGGTATAATGAATTATATTTTTTTCTTTCTTGATGTAGTAATAAATGTAATCTACTCTTTTATTTTCTGTACCTTATCCCTGACCCTTCCCTCAATTCCCTAATCTTCCCTGTTAAAACTTAATAAAACTTGTTTATACCTGGAAAACATGGAATGGATTTTCCATTTAAGTCTCTGAGCCCTATCTGTCTGGGCACAGCTTTGCTTCCTGCTGCAGCTGGCAAAGACAAGGCAGAAGGAGCTGGGAACTTCTTTGACCTTGGAGCTTCAAAGGGTGAGGAGGGGGGGAGAAAAGAGACCCAGGCCTGATTAAAGACCTGAGCAGCATGGTTCTGGCCAGTGGGCTGGGCATTTGACACCCTTGCCCTGTTGGCTGCAACTTGAAGACCTGAGCAGCATGGTTCTGGCCAGTGGGCTGGACATTTGACACCCTTGCCCTGTTGGCTGCAACTTGAAGACAGAGAGAGAGAGAGAGAGAGACTGGAGTAACTCTGTGTAGGATTGCATTGCTAGACTTGGAACAGCTTGATAGATGTGTTATTCTTCACCCACTTTTTATTGAGTAGGAGCAGAAGGGAAGAATAAATGTTGACAGGATGAAACAAGGGAGTATTCATTTGTCTTAAATTGTAATATTGGGAGCAACCCTTTAAAGTTGAAATAAGTTGAAATACATGATCCTTTTGAAATGTACCATTACTGCTTTGGTTTACTATGAAAGCCAAACGGATTGCTAATCCAGTATCATCTTCTAGTAGGTACATACATTCATTGCAAGCTGGATTTTGAGAAACAGAATGTGGGTGTTTAAGTGAAGGTTACTTGTCCATATGATCAGTGATGGACAGTTAGCCGAATATGCTCCAGAACTGGACCTTCAGTTATAGAGTTGGAAGGGTCTTTCAGGGGCATCTTGTCCAGGCCCCTGCACAATGCAGGAAATTCACAAATATCTCCCCTCACAAACCAGTGACACCTACTCCATGCCCAGAAGATGGCAAAGGGGAAAAAAAAACCTTCCAAGGATCCCTGGCCAAACTGGCAGTCCATTAAGGGTTACTGGTTTACTGTTTCATGGAGGTCACATGTGCCTGGGGAGGAGATCAGATTGCTGTTGTCATAAATTATTGTGTTTTGAAAATTTCCTTGCCTGCTGCAGTCTAGAACTTGAATTCCATGGGTATGCAATATGTAGGAAGAAGAACGCAGTTTCCTGTTGTGTAATGAAGGGGTGCAGAAGGTTGTACCATGATTTTTACAAATTGAGTTTAGACAAATTGGTCCTTGGATTATATGCAGATATTTATAACATAGAAAGGAGATTCTTCATGTATGCTAGAATTTAATAATTCAGATGTTTGTACTAACATCTGGTATGCATTGCTGCTGTTCAATTCTCCCATCCTCCAGTCTTCTAGCTTGCATGCTGTGGCATCTTAGAAAGCTATCACAGTCATTCTGTGGTTGGCTTAAATTAAATCACATGGAGCCAGCTAGAAGAATGCTGACATACACAGTTTTCATGCTGACATACACTGAAACCACAGTCCAGAGTTAAAGAACTCCTTACTGTTTTGAGTCTAGACAGCAGGCTACAATTTGAAGGGGGAAAATTCCCATAAAACAAAGATTTAATTATGAAATAGTGATAAAAACCCTGGCTTCTGAATCTGAAAACTGCTGTAAACCTAACATTTTCAAGATTCCTAACAGTGGCTGTAAGTAAAATCATTTTTGCAGCACTTTGGACATGAGCTTTGGACGTAATGAGAACACTAATGTTATTTTTTTTTTAAGATGTTTGGTCAGTTCTTCAAATACTTGTTGGAATTTGAATGATTCTCTCAAAATATAAAATAACTGTTCTGAACAAGCATTTTAAAAAAAAGGACTATGTTTAGTAAGCCAAGATTCCTGCATGACATTTGTAATCTCACAAAGTTATGTTTCTTTTAAACAGCTAGTGTCACTTCTAACCCAGATTTGTAAGGGCATCACAGTATGATGAACAGAGAAACTGTGCTGGTGCAACTGCAGATACCGAAGCTGAATTATTTGATGGTGCAGTCAATTTCTTATACCTTGTTACAATTCATATTTGTTTACAGAAAAGTGAAAGAATAATTTATAATTAAATTAGGAAACTCTGATTAAGTTTCTTTCATAAAGCTCTAGAAAAATTGCTGGGCAACAAACCTGGGTTTTGGAAATATTAGTAAATGTCCTGACTCACTGAAATTGTCATCTTTTGACTTTCAGAAAGCAAAAAGTCCAGTCACAAGAAACATGACTTTTTAAAATAGCTCTGTGAGGTTGGTTAGGATGAGAGAAGAGTGACTGACCTAAGGTCGTAGTGGATGTCTGTAACAGAATGGGGTTTTGAACCTGGGTCTCCCAGATCCTAGTTTGATACTCAAACCAGTACACCACACTGGCCACAGAACTGATTAACAACAGCATCATATGAATCTAAAATTAGAGACTGGTAATTGGACCATGTCTAAAATGTATAGAGGTTCTTTTTGCAAACCTTGACAATTCTGTTTTTGTTGCACATCTCAGGACTTTTACACCAGAGTTCAGGGGCTCATAAGTTTTGGCTGGTCTTGGAAGCCAACAACAATTTGAGCTCAGAACTAATCATGTTTTCACTCATACTAAAGCTGTAGGAAGAATCTAGGAGCATTCTTTTTGCACTCAGTCTCATGTTCATCAGAAAGGAGAGGGACACTCACTATGGTGACTGGTGAGCACGTTTATGTACCACTGTCAGAGTGCTGTAGTATGTCACTGTGCTCATATTTTCATGAGAGATTGAGAAAGCAGTCATCTGTTGGTTGATGTAATATCCTGTTCTGTCAGCTTGTCACTTTTGGACAGGATTCTAGTTTCTTAAATTCCCACCAGGAACTCTAGATGACCACTGATTTCTCCAATGTAAGTGACATTTGATTACTGATTTGGACTAATTTTCTGTAATGTTCTGTAATGTTGGCATGGCTATTCACTGATGGGTATGAATAAGGAAGAGTGTTAGCTAGATCGGCAAGTTTAATGAACATTCACCAAAAGTGTGAAGAGTCTTAATGATCCTTCCTTTATCTAGGAATCCAGGAACTCATTCCTTTGGGAGTAAGTAGGGGCAGCATTTCTTGGTAAAAGAGTATCCTGTGTCAACACAATGAAGAATCCCTGCATCCCCACCTAATAGTAATTTGATTAGGGATTACTTTATTTTGCTTCATAACTCAGTCCCATTTTTTCTTTTAGACAGCTGCTAAATGAATTTGCAGTAGCTATAGCAAGTTTTATAGAGATATTAGCTTTGTACAAGGAAGGAGTTTTGCAGAGGAGCAGGAAGAATTTCTGTTTATGCTCTTCCCTCTGTTAAGGGTTGTAGCTGTATTCTGTGGCATCTCCACCCCACGTTTTACAGTTGTCTGTAATCCAAGCAAATGCTTCCTGTATTTCACTTATATAGTAGTACATGCAGAAATTATCTGGAAAAGAGCAGAGGCAATGAAAATTATCATAGCTGAGTGACTAAGACATTTGATAAAATCCTGAGTATGTCTGTTAAAGAGTAAAGTGGTGGTAGAAAAATTCTAAACTCATGACAGTAGGACATTGTGTAAAGCAGTGGTATCCAGCCTTTTTGATATGGTGACCCACAAGTCTAAATTTATTTGGTTATAGTAAACCACTTAACAAAACAACAACTGAGCATGTACTAATCAATAAAACAGCAAAAGTCCAGGACCCACTTTAACTGGCTTTGTGACCAACAGATTGAGAAATGTTACTGTAAGAAATGTTTCCATGTACAGCCTCTTGTCCATTATAGCTAGGCTTAAGATGCTGGCTGTTAGGCAGAGAGTTTATTTTCAGTCTTGTACTGAACTTTCAGGGACTTTTAGAGCTATTTCATAGTAATATACCGTATATACTCGACTATACGTCGAGTTTTCCTGCCCCAATTTTGGGCAGAAAAACCCCCTCCTCGACTTATAGTTGACTCACGCGTGAGGCCGGCGGGGAGATGGCGGCCGTGAGGCCCCTCAGAAGCCGGCTGCACTCGCCGCCTTGAGACTCATGAAGGGGAGGCGGGAAAGAGGAGAAGGCGGCAGCGGTGTTTTCTCTCTCCAATAACGTCCAGCACCTCAAAGGCTGGGGCCGACGCTTGCTCCTTCGTCTCTCCACTCGGCTTCGCGCCGCGGCTGGCCTTGAACAGCTTCACCACCTCGGCCAGAGTGCACGAAGGGGAAGAGGCGAAGACGGGGGGCGCTCGGGTGTCACAGCGACCCAATGCTCGCCACCTCTTGCGCTCTTATTCACCGGCGCAAAGCCAACACGACGCCCCCAAGACTCGCTCCGGCCCGGCCACCGCCCGCCGCAGAGAAAGAGCGCAACCTTTCGTTAGCGCGCAAAGCAGCATGGGACTTGTAGTCTACTGCGACGTCCAGCAGACGAAGAACACTTTTAGTGAACTACAAGTCCCATAAACTGCAGAGAGAGGAGTTAAACGGGAGTCTGAAGATACTCTTTAAGGGCCCGCCGGGAGTGAAAGGGGGAAGGGGCAGGATCTAAGAGATTGCAGCTCTGATCTGTCAAGTTCTTAAAACCCCCAACTGGCAATGGATGAATGGAAAAACAAGACTCCTCAGCATATTTCCCAAAGGGGTTTGGAGATATTGGCCTTTCGTGCCTCTCTTGCACTAGTTTAGACATGTGAAGATCTCCAGGCGCCGCCTGGACAAAGTCTGTGCTCCTTTCTATTCATCTCATTTGAGTAACCTTTGCATTTTCAAAATGAAGCCTTTTTTGTCTTTTGGGAGTTTATGACATGGCAACTTCCAATGTATCATGTGGAAGACCCTAGCTTTGAGTGCCCACTCTGCCATGGAAATTCACTGGGTGGTGTTGACCGGCAGGGCGGCGAAGCTGTGTTCCCCGGGTAGCGCGCAGACCTTCCGACAGAGCGGGCACGACACGGAGATGCTGCTGCTGCTATTGTCGGAATCGGGGGCAGAGCCCTGCTCGGCTTCCAGGGAACGGCTTTCACATCGTCACAAGCTAAACAATGCACTTTGCCAAGGTTGCCAGTAGGGTCGCCAAGTTCAATTCAAGAACTTAAAGGGGCGGGTCCCCTTTAACGCTGGCGTCGCTCAAAAAGAGCAGGGGGAAGAGGTGGGTTAAAAAGGGATGAGCGCGCGTGCGCAAGGGTAGCACGTGGCGGCTTGCTGGAGAGCGTGCTGCGCGCTTTTCCGTTTACTGGTGAGAAATGCAAAGCTTCCCTCCCCGTCAGTGTTCCCTGTAAGCTGCAGTCTTGTGAGCAGAAATTCTACTCCCGGCATGCAAGGTGTGAGCTGCTGCGTAAATGAGTGTGTGTGTGTGTGGGGGGGGGGTCATCCTTCCTGAGCTAAGTTATGTTAAGCAAGTTTGGCCACCCCTGGAGCAGGCCAGTGTCCCATCCAGTCCAACACTCTGTGTCACACAGTGGCCAAAAATCCCAGGTGCCATCAGGAGGTCCACAAGTGGGGCTAGGACACTAGAAACCCTCCCCCGTTGTCCCCCAAGCACCAAGAATCCAGAGCATCACTTCCCCAGACGGAGAATTACAACAATATGCTATGGCTAACAGCCACTGATGGACCTCTGCTCCATATGCTTATCCAATCCCCTCTTGAAGCTGCCTATGCTTGCAGCCACCACCGCCTCCTGCGGCAGTGAATTCCACATGTTAATCACCCTTTGGCCAGCCAATCTTCCTCCTTTCAGCACAGAAACTCATATGATCTACCGGTATTTAAGAATGGGATGATTCTGTGTTTGTTAAGTGGATCTACTACCTACACTAAAGTTCATTTTCAGAACAGATGAGTACGGTATGTTTGGAATTTTGTGGGCAAAATTTTCCCTTTCTAGACAAAAGTAACATCAGTATACCTAACTCTTTTTCTATAGGACTAGCTATGGATCCCACTACCTCTAATACTGGATCAAAACAAAAACGCAGGTCATACGAAGCTGGTTTCAAACTTAAAGTTGTGGCAAGAGCAGAAGAAAGCAATAACAGCATTGCAAGTAGGGAATTTTGTGTTGATGAAAAACAAGTGAGGGATTGGCGGAAAATGAAAGCTGACTTGGAAAAAATGCCAAAGGCAAAAAAAGCTCGACGTGGTTTAAAGAGTTCATATGGGGCTCTAGAGACTGAATTGCATAAGTGGGTTATGGAGTGTCGTCAAAATGGCTACTGTGTAACACGCATGGGAATTCGCTTACGTGCCCTTCAAATGGCTAAAGACGACAAACTAAAAGCACCAGGCATTGAAAATTTTGCTGCGACAGCAGGATGGTGTTCCCGCTTCATGAACAGGTTTGACCTATGTTTGCGGCAAAGAACAAAGATTGCACAGAAGTTGCCAAAAGACCTTGATGAAAAAGTGATGTCATTCCATTCATTCATCATAAAACAAAGAAGGATCCATAACTACGACTTGGGAGATATTGGGAATATGGATGAAACACCTATGACCTTTGATCTTCCCAGCAACAGAACTGTGGCAAGTTTGGGAGACAAAACTATTTTACTCAGGACCACAGGAAATGAAAAAAGCCATTTCACAGTCGTTCTCTCATGTTTGGCTAATGGAACTAAGCTGCGGCCTGTCATTATTTTTAAAAGGAAGACATTGCCTAAAAAGGTGAAATTTCCACCACGAATAGGTGTGCGGGCACATATTAAAGGCTGGATGGATGAACAAGGAACAAAAAAATGGCTGGAAGAAATTTGGAAAGGACGACCAGGAGCAGCCTTGAAGAAAAAACCTTCATTGCTAGTTTGGGATATGTTCACGGCTCACACATCTGATGACATTAAAAAATTGGCAAAGTCTTCTCAAGTGACTTTGGCTGTTATTCCAGGTGGGCTTACATCTGTATTACAGCCCCTAGATGTGTGTTTAAATAAACCTTTCAAAGACCGTGTGCGAAAGATGTGGCATGAATGGATGTCATCTGGTCAAGCCCAACTGACAAAAGTTGGAAATCTAAAGAAGCCCGACATAGAATTGATAGCAACGTGGGTTCGTGATGCATGGGAAGATATTCCAGAAGACATGGTGCAACGTGCCTTTAAGAAATGTGGCATTAGTAATGCTATGGATGGCAGTGAAGACAGCGCTGTGTATGAGAATGACAGCAGTGATGGCGATGACTGCGAACTCAGTGATGATGACAATGTCTACGCTGATACCCTCACACCGACTGAAGCTGAAGCTCTATTTGGACATACAGATGATGAGGAGGAATCCAGTTTTGAAGGATTTTAACTCTTGTGTTTTAGCTTACCGTAGTTGCTGATTGAGCTAAGGTTTTGTACTTCTTAGTTATCGTTGATACCATATTGTTTAGGTTGACCCTCTTTTCTACTTGCAGAACAATAGTTTACTGCCTCAATTAATAGCAGTAGTACAACTCCCCCTTCTTTCGTTCTGTTCTCCACTATGCAACCAAGCCCATTTTTATCCTAACCAGATTTTTAAAAGAAAAAAAATACTAAGGGGGGGGGGGAATCACACAAAAGCTCTCAGATCAATTAAATGCATCTCATATGCAAATTTATTTTCATACGCATATTTATTTTATTTATTATTATGTTAATACAAATTTATTTTCATACGCATATTTATTTTATTTATTATTATGTTAATACAAATTTATTTTCATACGCATATTTATTTTATTTATTATTATGTTAATACAAACATTATGAATTGTTTTCATTACAAAATATTTCATAGAAAACAAATAAAAGAGTCTTGCCTCAATTAATGTCGTTTTATTGGTATCTACCAGTATTTTAATTTTGTAATTTACCAGTAACTGCTGCGCTTCCCACCCTCGGCTTATACTCGAGTCAATAAGTTTTCCCAGATTTTTGGGGTAAAATCAGAAGCCTCGGCTTATATTCGGGTCGACTTATACTCGAGTATATACGGTAATTCAGAAGTTTTTCCTAACATGCATCCCGGTTATGAAAACTGATTTCCTGTATTCTTATGAAAGGGGTTCTAAGTAACATTTTTTTTTTGCCTGAATTTGTCAATGTAGTGGCTATTTCAATGATGAATTCTTTTTGTTCAGTTCCTCTGATTCATAGAAGCAGCAGAGGACTGGAGTGGAAATGGTAGCTTGAAGGTCTGAACCTCTTGATATAGCATCCTAGGTTGCTTTTTCTGTACCCAACCAGCATTAGTTTTTACACATTTCAGAAGGACTCATTTTTGCTGTTCCAGGCCCTGTGTTAGCTTGCCCTATCTAGGATTGCATTGTTAACAAATGTATTTTTAATATATGTTCTTTATTATACCTTTGAAACAATTATGTACCCAGCGGAATAGAAACTTTGGTCTCATGTTACAAATGCAATCAATGGTCTTCTAGATACTTGAAACTCCAACTCCACAGAGACTACTACCTTATGCTATTCTAGTTACATGCTATACCATCTCACTCTTCATTTTTTAGCACTGAATAACCACGTGGTAGAAGCGGCTGCAACCTTGAATGTGCATGTGGATATGAAGAGAATACATTGTGGAGGATTTTCTAAGCGTTAATTTTCCTTGTGGTTAATTTTCTAAGCAGTTGTCATGTGGTTCATATTGTGTGTGAATGGGGAAACTGGTGAACATAAAGTTCTTCTCCAACACAGTGGTACAAAGTAGCTTTTCTTTTCAAGCTTTGTGAGAGTCCCTTGGACTGTAAGAAGATCAAATCAGTCAGTCCTAAGGGAAATCAACCCTGTCTGTTCCCTGGAATGTCAGATGCTGAAGCTCAAATACTTTGGCCACCAAATGAGAAGGGAGCACTCACTGGAAAAGATCCTGATGCTGGGAAGGACAGAAGACAAAAGAAGAAGGAGATGACAATAAGATGAGATGGCTGGACAGCGTTACTGATGTAACTAACATGAATTTGAGAAGACTTTGGAGGATGGTGGAAGACAGGATGGCCTGGCACGACTTTGTCCATTGGGTCGCAAAGAGTCAGACTCAGGTGTCCAACTGAATGCTGTGTGGTATCCAAGTCATTCTATAGATATAAAAGCCTAACTGTATTGGGGGTGACCCTTGTTTTGGCTGAGCTGCATGCCTCTCAAAGAGCAACCCCACCATCCAGCCCAGGACAGATGACAATTGGGCCACTAGGGAAGCTGCTAGGCAACCAAGCTTGGTTCCGTCAGTATAATGCAGGGGGGAGGCCCTTTCCAGACCTATTTTGGCCTTTGAGAGAGAACTCATTGGGGCAAGACCTGACTCGGGTTGCCAGCTCTAGGTTGCCGGAAAATTCCTGGAGATTTTGTGGTGGAGTATATGGAAGACAGGGGAGAGGCCTCAGCTGATTATAATGCCATAGAGTCCACCCTCCAAAGGAGTTATTTTCTCCAGTGGGAAACAGATCTATTGTGTGGAGTTCAGTTGTGATACCAGGAGATCTTCAGGCTCCACCTGGTGGTTGTCTACCCTAGGGCTGGCAGCACTGTCTGGGTGACTTGGTGCCATTTGACTGACTGGCATGACTTAACTAGGCCTGGCTGCTTGCTCCTGTTCAACAGCAGCCCTCCTATGACAGCCAGTGTGATATAGCAGTTAGTGCTCCAGAGCAGGTTTGGCTAGACCCAGGTTCTTGTTGTGGAAGCTGACTTGGTGATTTTGGACCAGTCACAGACTTTTAGCCCAACATACCACACAGGGTTGTTGTGCAGATCAAAAGGGGGAGAGGAGAACGATGTAAGCTGCTTTGGTCCCCCCCCCCTGTAGAGAAGGACTGTCCTTTTCCCAGGTAGATGCTGCAGAGAGGGGGGAGTAGATGGAAAGCTGAAGTCAGAGGAGCAGAGAAGATAGGTTTGACAACTCCAGGTTGGAGGGTTGGAGCCTGGAGGGGGTGGAGTTTGAGGAAGGGTGGGACCTTAGACAGGTGCAATGCCATAGACTCCACCCTCCAAACTAGCCATATCCTCCTGGGGAACCAATGTTGCCAATCTTCAAATGAGAGCTGGAGATCATTCAGACTTACAGTTGCTCTCCAGATGACAGAGATCACTTACCTTGGAAAAATGTGTTTTGCTGAGTGAACTCTGTGTCATTATACCCTGCTGAGATTGTTTCCGGTCCACACTGTGGAGAAACATTGTACTTTTCCTAGATAGAGGTTGCAGGGAGTGGGGGAGAGGATGGTAAGCTGAAGTCAAATCATTTTCTCTACAGAAAACGACTGCCTTGAGACACATACTCTGTGGTATACCGTAACACGGCCAGGCCAAAACCCCCACAGATCATGCCACAAGCACACACTATTGCTAAATGCCGCAAGGCCAAACATGACAGGGAAAGATGGCGACAACGTACTGCAAATAAAAGGAATGCTGAGCTTCAGTGTCTACATGATTGTCGTCATGCTATGTAAATAGTTGCTGAGTGCCCAAGATTGGGGCAGTAGCCCAGAGCCTCTTTGTAGAGCCTTGTTGCATTTATTTTCACAAAGGTCCTTATTCCTAGTACAGGAATAATTCTCACTTTTGAATATATCCACTTGGAATCCAAATCTTTTTTAAAGAAAAAGATTTGCTTGGCTCAGGCTGTGCTGTGCAGCCCAGTTTAGACCGGACTGCCCAACAGAGCCTGCCCAGGAGCCTATCCTGGAGGGGGAACTCTCCCCGCAGGCTCTGCTGAGTAGCCCAGTTTTGCCAGTTATGACTGAATATACCTGGGATTATTTCAGGGATTTATTTTGTTGTCCAAAAAAATCCCAGAAACATTTGGGAAGATGAAATAGGCCAGAAAAATACTGATAAGTTTTTGGGGTTTGTTTTCAGTTAAGGTAAACCAGAATGCACACCCCTACTGTTAATTTCTCATTACCACAGACATTTCAATAAAATGGTTTTTTCCTTCATCACTGGTGTGCTTGTTGCCTCCAAACACTTCTGGGGAAAAGAAACTTTTTCCCTCTTGGCAGTACAACAACATGAGAGATATGCCCAATCAATGACTCTGCGCATCCGTAATCTTTACCCTTCCCTGAGGCTCTTGGTTGGAACGCAATGGTTACAGTGGCAATCTCAGGGCCTTGGCTCTACTGAGAGGCATTGATTTTCTTTGCAGCCAAGGTGCCTTCATGAGAGGTTTCCCCTCCCTTGGGAAAGGATTAGAATCCTGCATCTCAACTAACAAAAATGAAGAGTTCAGAAACATTGTACCTAGGAAATCTTTGTTGCACCTATGGACATTTGAGAGTCAGTTTGGTCTAATGGTTAAGAGTGGCAGACTTTAAAATGGAGAACCAGGTTTGATTGATACCCCATTCCTCCCCATAAAGCCAGTTGAGTGATCTTGGATCAGTCTATCCGTCTCACAGCTCTCTCAGCTCCATCTTTTCTTTTTGTACCCATAGAAGCTCATTGATTCAAGAATCTTGAGCAGCAGAAGACAATTCTTATTTTTTGATGCAAGGGCTAAAAAGACTGAGAAAAATTTCACAATTGCTAGAGTGATCTTAGGATCCTTTTCACTGAACAAAAGAGTCAGAGTTTCTGGAGTATGGGGGAATGATTGGTTGAATAAAGGCTTAATATAGTAATCCCTTATAACCTCAAAAAAATCTGTGTTCCAGCAGAGCATGAAAGGCTTTATCAATCCTGTTAAGGCCACAAGGGCAGATTTTTCAGTGTGGGGCTTATTAAAAAAAAAATCTCCTTTGCAAAACTATTGTAGGTATAATATTCAGTCTTGGAACAAAAAAGCTCTGCAATAATGTGGGCTGGTAAGCTAGTATATATAAGAAGGGGGGGGGGGTAAAGATTTTGGATAAGATAGACCAAAAATAGGGGTGATCATACTCTGCAGGCTCTCAGGTTCAAACTAACATGGTTGATTTTGAAGACTCACTTTTTGATCAGAGAAAAGCTTTGGTTTTGCCCATCTCAAAAATATCAGTCGGTATTCTAACTTTCATCAGTTTCTCATACAGGGCTTTCATCCAGATTGATCTGTGGGTATCCCAGTTTAAAGTGGTTAATAAACTTATCTTCGGCAAAGAAGTATTTTAATATCAGTTTGAAGGCAAAAAGCCATGCTCTTGCTTCCAAGGATATCTATCTAAATTCTACTAGTAATATGTTTGACACACAACAGTGTTACTGAGAGGCGCTGCCTGATATAAACTGAGTATCCCAGTGCAAACAAAGAGAGAGGGTCTCCCATTCTTGGTAAACAAAATCGAGTCTGACCAAATACAGGCCAAGACCACACTCAATCTAAATGGGTGGAGTGGACCCAGTAGAGAGCTTGGTTTGGTAGGCGCCTGCAGTCTGTATCTTAGCGCAATCTCACCCATTTCCCCCTCCAGCGTCCCTGCCCAAACGGGATGCATAATGACATGGGCACTGCGGGTAAGTAGTATTCTCACTCTGATCTTCTGGAACTTGCCAAATGTCTCTTCCTTCAGTCTATCACCTCTACCTTGCTAAATCCAAACAAGTGCGTAACTTGATTGATCCTACCTTTAAAGTCTTTGATCCCTTTTCCGAGTGTCAGACAAAACCCGGTAACAAGTTATGCATTCCCTCCAAGCTTATCATCCTAGCGAAATGTGTGAAGTTTCCCAGTTTAGTGATTCAAAATAGCTATCTATGAAACATCAAAGCCCCTTTGGTAACTACCGACCCACATCCGTCATACCCCTGTAAAGTGTGGGTCAGAACCCCACGGTATGCATTCTGTAGGGTGCCATTTGCAGTCTGTACCACCCATTACTCCTGTAATTTGGTCTATAGGGCGTGTTACGTTACGCTGGTCGTTCACGTTCCTCTTCCTGTATTTTTCCTTTGAACGGATGTCACCTCTTCTGGATCAGATGACTATTACCTGCTTCAACGACCCTTGAATTTCTCCAACGATAACCGTTATTTTTCTTAGACTCTTGTTTGCTTGTACAACATATGTGTGTGTATATAAGTCTTCTTGATACATACTCTAAGTAAACACTATAAAAGATACAATTGCTTGGTCTATTCTTGGCTGAAAACCTGAACTCCGTATTATTGAAAGCAAAGATCTTTGCTTCTAATTCGCTCTACCAAGTCTCTTAGCTAATTTCCCTATTAAAATAACAGACTTAAAAGCACTGCCTGTAACAACAGGGAATGTTCAATATTTTCCTTAAGAATTGGGCTAGTGGTTAGTCAATATTATCAGAGATAGCTTTAATCCAAATAGCTGAACCATAAAGAATGAGAGAACCACTTTCAAATTAAAGGCTTCCACCGCTCAGGAAATATACTTCCCTCCCTTATTGTGGAAAAAATCTATTTATGGCATTTGCTCAAGGTTATAAATGGGGGGTGGGGGGTCCAAGATAGGTATGCATATAACAAAATCCCCAAATAGAAGGCCTTGACTTGCTAAGTATTGGAACCATTGGTAGACGATTGAGACAGGTTCCATTTTCTGATCTTGGTGAAAACTAGAATCTTAGATTTTGGGTGGTAGGCTTTCTTGACAAGAATAACTGGAGAAAGTTTGCAAGGCCCTTTTTAGTCTGACCCTTGTTCAAGACAAAATCACAGCATCATCTGTATAAAGCAAAATAGGTACACCAGTCTCAGCTAATTTGGGTTCTCAGCCCCATCTACCTCACAGGGTGTCTGTTGTTGGGAGAAGTAGGGAAAGAGATTGTAAACTGCTCTAAGGTGCCAAGTGAAGGGCAGGGTAGAAATCCAATCTCTTCTTCTTTTCAGAGGCAGACCCAAATCAGTTGTAGAGCCTCCCAGAGCTACCTTTCCAGTTCACCTTGTTCTCCCTTCTGGCCTCCCAATCGATCTGTGAAAGAGATGTGATCCACTGTTGGGTTCCAACTCACAATTTGAGAACTACTGGCTTAGATTGTAATCAGTTCCTAATTATAAAAGGGCGTTGTGGTTTGGGCTTTCTGACCTGTGCTTTTGACTGTAAAATTTTATAGTAATATTGTTCTCTGTAGATTGCAAATGTAATCTGAAGATCTAATCCAGCAGCTTTCTGGTGAATGCAAAGGACAGAATTTGTAGTGGAATTTACTTTCCACTTTTCTATGCTGGCCTACCCGTGAGTCTGACCTGAAAGCTTCAGTGGTTCCAAAATGCGGCAGTGTGTGTCTTGATGGGGACCAGCTACACTGGCTTCCAGTTGAGTACTGAGTCAGATTCAAGGTTTTGGTTCTGACCTTCAAGCTTTAAGTAGTCTGGGATTGATTTATCTACGGGACTGCCTCCTCAGCTATGTCCTTGGAAAACTTATCATGCTCTGTTGATTGAAACTTCCTGGTGATCCCTGGCCCTAAAGAGATCCAGCTGGCCTCAACCTGGTGGAACTCTGTCAGATAACATAAGAGCCCTGCAAGATCTACAATTCCATAAGGCCTGTAAGGAAGTTATTGAAGATAACTACTGTGTTGTCTATTACAGAAAGCGTTATTAACTCCCCTTTTCAATCTTGTCATAGATGGCATTGCAAATATGTCTGAATACCCACTAGCCTATTACAATGCTGCTATCAACAAAAGTTCTAACTCATTTTTTCTTTTGTAACTATACTATTGAAAAAATTTGCTTTTGAAGTATAAGGCAGCATTAAGCCTTGGTCATTTTCACTTAATGACAGAGACACCTTTGAACAGTTCACTTTTCCTGTGATTTGTGTTCCAAACAAATCACTTTACTGGCTCATAGCAGAACCTCTGTGATTCTTTGCCTTTAGGAAGCAGGGGTAATTTGAATGTATTGCATACTGAAGTGCAAAATTGTTGTGCCATTGAAAACGTTGGGTTTTTTTATCATAGAAGTCTTGTTAAGCAGATATTAAGATCAGTTTTGAATACAAATTTAGAAGTCTTTTGCAATCTCCAAATACTCATCTATGGGCTAAGCTACAGTAGGACTCCTACGTGTCCAAATTATTTGCACAAAATAAGTGAAGGTCTTATTTTAGCATTCTAAATGTTGAAACAGAGAATTCATTATCAGCAATTAAAACGTTAAATTTGTTAAGGTTATATTTGCTTGAAACTGAAACTATGGATTTTACTTCCAATTTGTCAAGATTAACTTGAGCTATAGGTGATCCCACGTTATTGTGGAGTTTCCACATGACATTGTGCTCTTCTTGAGCATGACTTCAAGCTGTTGTAGCAACTTGTTCCAACTTGAAAAGGAAACAGCCTGCCAGCTGCAGGCAGAGCCTTCCTGTGCAAACTCTGTCTGCAGCAGTCTTTAGAGGGAGCTGTGCATAGGGCTGTCTTACAGTGGAGGTAACAAGTGCCTGCATTTCCCTCTTCCCTTTTACCTGTTTAACAAACAGGGTTGTTTTTTTTTAAAGCTGAGCTTTTGCAGAAAAGAGAGATTGCTGGGGCATAGAGATATCTGGCAGATTGGCATTTCCGCAGTGCAAGGATGGTGTACATGGATGCTGATCCCACACCCCTCTATCCCACTTGCTGCTGCTTTCATAGCTGGGGTGGTAGTGACTTTTCCCACCCTTTTGTGGAACCCGTGATTGGCTCATTTTAGTTAGGGACCACCTGCTATACAGTATGAGAAATGAGCCAATTTTAATGCGTTCTCCCCCCTCCCCCCTGGACATTAGCAGTTTTACATATAGTGGTGAAAATGTGCTGATAGAGCAAAATTTAAACTGTCTAGGCTGTGTATATATGGGCAAAAACTTAATGTAGCATTTCATGTAGAGCTGTGCACATTGGCTGTTATACTCACTGCCATGTGGATGATTTCTAATACCCAGAGATGAGGACAATTCACTAGGTAGGTATACTCTTTCACACACAGACGCCCCCCAGACAAGCCTGCAGTTACAATGTAGCATTGGCAGTTGCAGTGAAATATACCCATAATTTCATGTCCACAGTTTCTAAAAGGCACAGATCCAGTATCAAAAAGACCTTTCTCATTTACTATAGTGTGTTCTGTGTTAAGACTAATGTTAATTCCCCCATCGGATTTTGTGACTTCAGAGGGAATCCTTGATGTGAATATGAAGTTTTCTGCATGTAAATATAATCATGTGTTTTCTGCATTATGTGAAAATGAATACAGTCCCTCAACACAGCCATAGTCACGGTAACTGGGTCAAGTGTAACAATTGGTGACTGAGATGGAGATGTGCATAACAAGATCTTTTCTTCATGATTTTTGGAATTGTACTGATGGGTTCTGCCTCTGCAGAGCTTCAATTTGGAAACTTCTGCATCCAGTTTTCAAGTGTGGAAAGTACTTTCCCCTCAGAGGTACAGTCTCTGTGCATGCCTGATTGGGAAGATGTGACTCTTCCCATGTCCATTTCTTTCGTCAACCAAATCAGTTTTTGGGATCTTCCTTCACTGTCTTTGTCAATACTGATCATGAAAAGCAACATTTCAGAGGTTTATTTATTTATTTATTTATTTATATTAAGATTTATACCCCGCCCTTCTCACCTAGGTGTCTCAGGGCGGCTTACAACACAATAATTAAAACAATTTCAGTTTAAACAATTAAAATACCATTAAATCATAATTTAGTAAAAAAAGATAGAATAAAAACCGGCGGCCTATAGATACATTTTTCATCCAGGATATTTTACATTGTCAGTTAATATCATAGGCCTGCCGGAAGAGGACTGTCTTACAGGCCCTGCGGAATTGCCCTAGATCCCGCAGGGCCCGCACCTCCTCCGGCAGCTGGTTCCACCAATAAGGTGCCGTTATTGAATAGGCCCGGTCCCTGGTGGATTTTAGGCGGGCCTCCTTTGGCCCGGGGACTACCAACAGGTTTTGTGAACCTGAACGTAGTACTCTCTGGGGAACATGTGGGAAGAGACGGTCCCTAAGGTAGGCAGGTCCTAGGCCATATAGGGCTTTAAAGGTCATAACTAACACCTTGTACCGGACTCGGAATATTACTGGCAGCCAGTGCAGACCCTGGAGCCCCGGTCGAATGTGCTCCCATCTTGGGAGCCCTAATAACAGCCGGGCAGCAGCGTTCTGCACCAACTGCAGTTTCCGGGTTCGGCACAGGGGTAGCCCCATGTAGAGGGCATTACAGTAGTCCAGCCTCGAGGTGACCGTAGCATGGATCACTGTTGCCAGGTCGTCACGTTCCAGGAAGGGGGCCAACTGCCTCGCCCGCCTAAGATGAAAAAAAGCGGACTTGGCAGTGGCTGCTATCTGAGCCTCCATCGTCAATGAAGGCTCCAACAGCACCCCCAGGCTCTTAACCCTGCCCGACGCTGTTAATGGAGCGCCGTCAAAAACTGGCAGGGGGAGTTCCCTTCCCGGGCCGCAGCGACCTAAGCAAAGGACCTCTGTCTTCGCCGGGTTCAGCTTCAGCCCACTCAGCCTAAGCCACCTAGCCACTGCCTGTAACGCCCGGTCCAGATTTTCTGGGGCGCAGGCGGGCCGGCCGTCCATAAGCAGATAGAGCTGGGTGTCATCAGCATATTGATGGCAACCCAGCCCATACCCTCGGGCCATCTGGGCAAGGGGGCGCATATAGATGTTAAATAACATCGGGGAAAGCACTGCCCCTTGAGGCACCCCACACTCAAGCGTGTGCCTCCGGGACAGTTCCTCCCCAATCGCCACCCTTTGTCCCCGACCGTCAAGGAAAGAGGAAAGCCATTGCAAGGCCAACCCCTGAATCCCTGCGTCGGCAAGGCGGCACGCCAGGAGCCGATGGTCGACCATATCGAACGCTGCCGATAGGTCCAACAACATCAGCACCGCCGAGCCGCCTTGATCCAGATGTCGCCGAAGGTCATCCACCAGGGCGACCAGCACCGCCTCCGTCCCGTGGCCCGGGCGAAAACCAGACTGGTAGGGGTCAAGGACAGAAGCGTCCTCCAGGAAGCTCTGTAGCTGCAACGCCGCTGCCCTCTCTATAAGTTTGCCCAAAAAGGGCAAATTCGATACCGGCCGGTAGTGTGCCAATTCGGTCGGATCTAACGTTGTTTTCTTCAGGAGGGGACGGACCACCGCCTCTTTGAGCGCCGATGGAAAATGTCCCTCCAATAGGGATCTATTTATGATATCCCGTATAGGATATCTTAGCTCCCTCTGGCAGGTCTTAATAAGCCAGGAGGGGCATGGGTCCAATTTACAAGTTGTTGGGCGTGCAGATAGGAGGATCCTGTCAACTTCTTCCAGGCTGAGCGCGCCGAAGCCGTCCAGGACACAATCCGAAGACAGGCACGGAGCCTCGGGTTCGCTAACTGTATCTAATGTGGCAGGGAAGTCGGAACGGAGCGATGCGATTTTATCCGCAAAAAAATTCGCAAAAGCCTCACAGCCAATTTCCAATTCATTAAAATTTGGTCTGCCCTGTGGCAGTGTTGTAAGAGTCCGAATTGTATTGAACAGTTGTGCCGGGCGCGAAGTTGCGGACGCAATCTCTGCCGCAAAGTAAGTTTTCTTTGCGGCCTTGACTGCCACCTCATAGGACTTCATAAACTCTCTATAAGATGTTCGAGTCGCTTCATCTCGGGTACGCCGCCATTGCCTCTCTAGTCGTCTGAGTCCTCGTTTCAACTGCCGCAACCCCTGGTTATACCAGGGTGTCGGCCTTGAACGAGGGCGCAGAGGACGCCTAGGCGCGATCTCATCGATGGCCCCGGTGAGCCTATTATTCCAAGACTCCACCAGGTCATCGAGGGAATCGCCAGGGGGCCAGGGATCCCGCAGGGCCGTCAGGAACCGTTCCGGGTCCATCAGGCTCCGCGGGCGAGCTAAAATAAGCTCGCCGCCCAAACGGGGTTGGGGTGGGACGTCCACACGAGCCTTGAGGGCATAGTGATCCGACCATGGCACTGCTATAGAAGCAAGATCGTTCACTAAAACTCCCGACGCGAAGATCAAGTCTAACATGTGACCGGCCTGGTGAGTGGGTGTCGTAACTATTTGGGAGAGTCCTAGTGTCGCCATGGAAGACACTAGGTCCATCGCCTGATTGGAGGTCACGTCATCGGCATGAACATTGAAGTCACCCAGGATCAGAAGCCTCGGGTGCTCCAATGCCCATCCTGCTGCGGCCTCCATCAGTGATAGTAAGGCGCTGGCCGGTGCGTTAGGCGGTCGGTACACCAGCCAGATCGCCAACCCCTCCCCAACATCCCACGCCAGGCCGGCACACTCAATGCCCTTGATCTCCGGAGTCGGGAGGGCCCGGAAGGAGTAAGCCTCTCGAATGAACAGGGCCACCCCTCCCCCCCGCCCGCTAGTCCGCGACTGGTGAAAGACCGAGTATCCCGGGGGCGCCATCTGGGAGAGAGCTACGGTCTCTCCATCGCGAACCCAGGTCTCGGTCACGCATGCCAGGTCCATATCCTGCTCAAGCAGGAATTCCCGGAGGATGGAGGTCTTATTATTAATGGACCTGGCATTACATAACACCAGTGACGGAGGCGAGGTTGAAATTCATGGCTAGCTGTAAATATTTCCAAATTGAAGCTCTTCACAGAAGAAAATGTCCATCATTGTGAATTCAAAAATGACCATTTGAAGATCATCAGTTAACAGCCAGGCAACCATTTTTTTTGTCAGTGCAGTGCAGCCCCAATACACAGTGAAGAGTTATAACCAGATGCTTCTCAACTATACATATTGAGAGCTACTTCTGTACATATGCCTCCCTTGGTGGATCAGGCTATGAGTACTTATGTAAGAGAACTGCAGAAGCTTAAATGACAGACATTCCATAGTAATCACATATTTTTATATGGACTAATCATTAGTAATGCAATTTCGATTTGCCAATTAGAAGAAAATTGAATATAGGTTGTTTCCAAGAAGAAATCAGCAAGACCTATGTTTATATTTATTAAGTGTATGCTGTTGGATCCTGCAGTTTGTTGAGTCACCCTTTCTACCCGGAGGAAAGTTAATCTTTAGTCACCCAGGAAACCTAGCAAGCTTGACATAAATATTCTCCAGATAATTCATTTAAAATATAAGTTAAATCTAAGAGAATGCATTATAGGAGCAAGGAATAGTTGTTGGCAGACTGTTTATATTACAATTCAAAGCATTACTGTTGAAGTCTTGTTTGTGAAAGAACACACTACCACATCTTAATCTTCGGTGGGGGGGGGGACTAATTGCTTTTGATGAGTTCAAAAATAAAAGCAGGGTTTTTTTTGTTTAACCCTCTAGTTCTGTTGTAACTATACTATTGTTAATACTGATCATGAAAAGCATGATCTTTTTGTGAAGTTGGCCTAGTTTTAATCCTTTTGATCAATTATAGAACATCATATAGATGTTGTTAATGGATAAGCCATGTTAAGCAGAAGAATAAAATTTGTCCAGTGTCTTCAAGCTTTTATTTTGTATTGTACTTCAATATTTAGGTATTGCAACTTTAGGGTAAATTCACATGACTGTTTTCTTCAGGCACTGTCTGTGTACAAATTTGACTGCCTAACATAACTATAATGATGTGTTCTTGTGAAAAATATTTGTTTAAAAGATTTATATTCTATACTTTTTAGTATCCGCCTAAGGCAGCCACCTATATGCAAATAAGGGAACAAAAAATGTTGAATTCTGGAGTTATTAATGTGTTGTATAACATTTTCTAGCATGAATTGCTGAATTAACCATGTGTGGAACTAGCCTAAAAAATCCAAACCAGTAATTGGGTTTTAGTTTTAAATGTAAAGCTTTTCATTTCATGATGACAAACTGCATGTACAGCTGGCCAGGTGGACAGAGTTAAGAGAAAGTCATGTTAACCATGCTAGTTCTTATTTATTTATTTAAGATTTGTATCCCGCCCTTCCCACAAGTGGCGGGATACAAATCTTCTGGCTTTGGTGGTAAAACTATGACTGGGTGCTATACTGTTACAGAGCGCAGGTGATCAAATGCTCTTATGTGCATTTCCTACATGCATTTAGAAAAACAACTTAAGGGAAATGGCTTGGCTAGAAACCTGCTCCCTGACAACTCACTTTCAATGTGTGGAGGAATTTTTATGGAAGAACCGTAATTCTGTAAGCCTCCAGCTGAGTGGTGCAGTCTGGTATCAGGCTTACCACAGTGTAATCAACCATGTTTGTGCTTCACATGTCTATTATTCACTTCTAAAACAATGGATAGTTAATTCACTTTTGATGAAAAGATGTACATATGCATAAAGAGGGTCCTTAATGAGCTCTCCATACTCCATTGTTTTAATAATAATAATACATTTTATTTTAAGCACTTTCCTTTAGAGATTGGCTCATTCTAAATATTGGCCAGGCTTAGGGTTGCCAGGTCTTACCTGACTCCTGGCGAGGGGAAGTTTCTTGCGTGCAGTGTAATGATGCCACCTGTTAGTGCCATAAATTTTTAACCCAAATTGCTAGATCATTCCCACATGATGTACCTGGTGCGATGATGGCACTTCCAGGCAGGACAGAGCTCTTTGGGGGGCGGTGATACTCCACTGGCCAGCTCTGTGTCAGTGGGTTGGGGGGCCCCAAAAATGGGGAAAACTCCACCTCCCAGCAGGAGGCTGGGAACCCTAGCCAGGCTTGGAATCCTGAACTTGGAAAATGTGGAGGTTAAGGCTGGGGATGCTAACCTTCCTTACTCGTGTGCACTTTGTAAAGATATAGGATCCATCCTCCATTTTAGTTGCTAATTGCGGACATGTAAATGTGGTCTGCAAATAAACCCAGGCTGTCTGTCATGTCCACTTTGGTCCATAATCTGAGCAGACAAATACATGTCCATCTTTTTCAGCTGTTAACTTTTAAAAAAATATTGCATCATATGTAATAAGACAGTTTTCTTTGGCTTTACAAAGATGTTTGAATTTATTAAGTAGGAGAGGAGATTGCAGAGATTGCATTAAGGAACAGTTATCCAGGATTTTTTTAAAAAAATTTTTTTTGAGGTGGAGAAAAACCTTCAAGTTATTATAACTTCTGACAAAATGAATGTATCCATATTATTTCACCTCAAATGCATAGCAGTCATGGCAGACAAAGAGAAGAAATACAGGGTTTAAAATGTGTTTATTTGAAACTTTCTAAATCTGGACTACATGGACTTCTTATTCAGTAAACTTGTAAGTGAATCGCTGTGCTGATCTGTTACTATTACTATACTCAGACAATACATCACATTGTTATCTCTGATTATCTTGTTTATACTTCATGTTGCCTAACATTCCAGATCTTTGGGGGGTGGGGAAGTTGATGAATAGAGCTATAAGCTGAGCTATTTGAGAGATGCAGATATACTGTGCCCCAACCCAGCTGCTTGCTGAAACAAAGAGAGGCATTCTAAGTGGTGCAATGAATATGCATTCGTGATGTGTGTGATTCTGTTGTAGGCTAGACACAGGCCTGTACAGTAATGAATTTGGAAGACTTTGGGCTATGGCCCTGGGGATTTTTTTTAAAAAGTACATTTGTTTTATCAGAGGGTTACCTTGCCAATGGGATGATGTCAGTCTGGTTACCATAGAATGTGGTCAGACAGAGAGAGACAAATGCAATGTGAGAAATAGTATTTTGTTTTGGTAGTCTGAGCTGTGGTTTTTCTGTCCCTTTCTGAAACTTGATTGCTGCAAAGAGTGAAAGGCTTCAAAAGCTGCATATGAGAGAATGAGATACACATGCTGGGATATCTTACTTTGTTCTGTATGTGAAGCTGCCCTCCTTCTCTTTGCCTTGGGAGGGGTTTTCATATATAACAGAAATAGCAATCAAATAGTCTTGAAATGCTGGAAAGGAAACTTGAATAGGCTGTATTTGTATCTGCAGCCTGTGAAAGCACACCTTTGAAAATTAGTAGAAATTCTGCCATACAAATGCAGAAGCAATTTGCATATTCAGTTGGTTGTAGTTTAGCAGAAAAGTCTAAAGCAGCTTTGAGTTTTTTAGTGTTTATTCTCTTTGAACAAAAATCCAGATGATATTTTTTTTTGGCAGGGGGAATATAAGTAGTAACTTATATGGATTGCTACATTGAGTATTTAACTGTTTAGTACTGTTTTTGAAACAAATAGTTGCATGGCATTTAATTGACAGGGTGTGGTGGGAGATTTTATTCAGTGGCACTAGACACTTTTTAATTTCTTCTAGATTGATAATGGGCATTCCTATTTGTTTTTATTCAAGTATCAGAAGACTTCAAAGGAGACTTTCAGCACAGAAGTAGTGCTGAAAGCACAGCTAATTCTGGCTGTGTGGCACAGAAGTAGTATGATGTAGGACAGGGTTGTCAAACATACGGTGTACAGGCCTGATCTGGGCTGCCCAGGGCTTTAATCTGGCTCATGGCTTGAACACTCCCCCTCCTCCACCCCCATGCCTCCTCCCATTAAATAGCTACTGGGCTCAAACTTTGTTCTGCGGATTAAACATGTACAGAAGTATCCTTTAAATCTAAAAGAAAAGGGAATGCCATGCATACACACCTGTTTTTCCCCTCTCTCTCTTTTTTTGCCAAAAAATGTATGGAGATTGAGGAGAGTATGTGCATGCATAGCTAAATTTCTTTGTCCCTCTATTGGTGTCAAGAGGGGGGAGGGAGAAAAGCTGAACTCAAGAACAGGAAGAATAGTTTTAAAGCATGTGCAGATGTCTTGAAAGTGGTAAATAGGGAGAGCTTGAGTGCATGAGTTGTCTTTGCTTGTTCAACCAGGAGAAGAGCAGCACACCTGCCTCTGTTAAAGGAGCTTTGTCCTCCTTGGCACGAGGGCTGAAATCGCAAGGTTGATCATAGAATCATAGAGTTGGAAGGTACCTCCAGGATCATCTAGTCCAACACCCTGCACAATGCAGGAAATTCACACCTCCCACCCCCAGTGACACCTGCTCTCCCCCTCCCCCACTGTGAAAACATAGCGGTCTCCCTCCTACACACAGTATAGATTTTATGCCTGCTTACTCACAAAAGTCCCTCAATTTCAGTGATCTTTCCAAAATTCAGCACCTGCACATACTTCCCTTTCCAAAGAACTGATAAGTGTGTCTGTGGGGCAGGGGAAAGAAGGGGCATTTAATTCTTTCTTTGGGAAAGCCTCCACCTGGCAGGTGGATCAGAAAGGCAGAGCTTCCCTTTGGGAGGAAGGAGAGAAGGGCTGATCTGGCAAAGCAGTTCAAAATGAGGTGTTTGTTTGCAAGGCAAGAGTTGGCAGGTCAGTAGGGCTGCATTGGTGTTTGTACTCCAGGATCATTTTCTGAGTGAAGAACTGCAGGTGTGATCCCCAGAAATCTCCTGCTTGCTTTTGTTTCCATCCCCAGTCCAACCCAGCTTCTTTTTCCTGTTTCTGCTCAAGAAAAAGAACCAGCTGCTTTGCTGTCCTGTGGCTGGACTTTTGCTGAGTGGAAAAGCCCTTGACTGCGTCTTCCCATAGTCTCGCAGCTAATTCTGGCTGTGTGGCACCCTGATCTGTCCCTGTAAACACAGGGAGGTGTTGAGACTCCTGAGGCAAACGCCTGCACCATGTCACTTCTATTTGCAGAGGAGAGAGTATTTTGTTCAGAGTTCCCTTCTCTTGAATACAATCCCTGTTAAGGGGAAAACTAGCACATTCAGCAAAGAGCTAGGCTAGAAGCTCTCTTACTGTCTTTGAGATTCGTAGGTAGGGCTCACTTTTGTATCCAAAAGTGCTGGAGAAAGTGACCCAAGAGGTATTGCTCCTCTTAGAACCATCAGTGCATTGTGGGATCAGATAATTTTAATGGGCAGCGTTTCCAAGTTTGCCTATCTCTCCTGTGGACTCAGTGTTGTCTTAACCTAACTGCTTGCCTCAGTTTTTGCCTCTGTAAAATGGGACTTGTAGAAGAGTGGCCAAACTTGCTTTAATTTAAGAGCCGCATAGAATAAATGTCGGATGCTTGAGAGCCACAAGGAAGGAAGGAAGGAATAGATGGGGGAGAGGTAGAAAGAAAGTAACCTTAACATTAAATGCATTCTCCAAGCTAGCTGACAGGGTAGTGTGGACTTCGAGAGCCACACAATGTGTGTGAGCCACATGTGGCTCCCAAGTCACAGTTTGGCTACCCCTGGACTAGTAGAAGCTGGCTGCATTGGTGTGTGTACAGCAGGAAGGGAGTGGTAAAGCTCTTGACAGATAAACTGCTGCATATTGTGGACAGGTGTGCTTTCTAAAAGTGTCTCCTGAAATGGCATTAGATTTGCTGTCAGGAAAATATGATCCAAGCCCCACTACTGGCAAACCTCTTTTCTTGCATTTGGCATAATTGTTAGGTTACTGCACAGTGTCTTAGATTCAGATGGGTAGCAAATCAGAAGTACATAGGCTGCTGTGTGGGGTAGGTGGCCAAATGGATCCCTTTGCTTTTATGGCCTGTATTGGAAACCACTTTTGGCTCTCTTCTGGTCCCATTTATGTCAGATCCAGCCCTCATAACAAATGAGTTCAACACCCCTGAATTTTAGGAAGTTTTTCCTGCATCAAGTGACTAAGACGTCATCTTTTGAAGTAGGTGCCAGTTGGGGTCTCAGAGTATATAACAATATTCTAAAATTGAAGGGACTGCCTCTTACAGTTTGAGAATAACTGATTAGATCTGCTAAACTAAAAGAATTGCTGTTGTAATTTTATAATATGGTTGGGAGTACATGAGCTACAAAATGTAAACCCCTTCTTTATTAAGCCCTCTTAATTTTTGTGTAGAGTTGTGTGAGATTTTGAATTGCCAAGAACTTTCCTATTTGTGACTCTTACATTTGTGTACATTCAGCACAACTTGATTTTCATGTCTCTGTACTAATCTTGGGAATTTATTTCAACTGGAAAACATTAAAGATTTATAAAAAATACAACTATGTATTTTTACAGATTTGTAACATTAAGCGTTATAAATCTTTTTTTTTTTTTTTACTCCTAAAGAAAAGGGTGGATGGTGAGGGAGAAATAGTCAGTCATAATCATAGTTAATCTTAATTTGTGGGTTAACGCAGCAGGATGTCTGTATGTTTGACTTCAGAGTGCCTGGGTGACTACGGAGCATACAGCTTTTGGTTTTAGTGTTCAGGTGGAAAGTTACAGTTCAGCTTTAGTGCCAGAGTTCTGAAGAGAAGTTATGGTTTGTGGTGTGTTTAATAGGCCACAGTGTATTTGCTAGTTTATATCTTGCCTGCTAAATTAATAAATGTTTATTTTTTACTTGTAAACATACTGGTGATGAGTCCCTGGTGGTTCCTTTCCCAACAAAATAGCATTTGTTGCTTATAGTAAACAAATCTATTTTTTATATAATATGTCAGCTAGGAAATGAAAATACCTGGCAGTAGACACAATTACTTTCTTATGCTACTAATATGATATGCTACTAATGATATGCTACTAATGCTACTAATATACTTTTTCTTGTGCATTATTCTAGTTTCAGGCCATTAAAGAGGGGAAGGATCCTCTTTAAATGTAAACCTTTGAAGAAAGAAAGCTGAGCATGTAGTATGTGTGTCATGAAACTTGGGTACTGGGTTTGGTTTCATTGGTTGATTACGTTTAGTTAAAGAAACTTAGTTGCAGAGCTTCTTTCTGGGGGAATACAGCGGAACGGAATTCTGGAACCTTTTTGTGGAGACAAAATTCTCAAAAAATGTTTAAAAGTTCATGAGGGGCACCTTTGTGTTTCTCCTTCATTTCCCTCTTGAGATTTGGCACCTCTTTTTCCAGAAAAAAAGCCCTACATAGTTGCATAACCAGATTTGAAACCTTGTAAGTTTTGTAGTCAAACTGTTATTCAAGGTTTTCTGCTTCTGTATATGGAAGTTCCTTTTATTTATCCTGGCCAACAGCCACTGATGGATCTATCCTCCATGGATCTGTCTTAACCCTCTTTTGAAGTCATCTACTCGTATACTATCATTATTGCCAATGGCTGTGAATTTCACAATCAAATCATTCATTAATTAAGGAAGTATTTTCACCATCCTGAATCTAGTGCCCATTAACTTAATTTACTGTTCCTGTGTTCTGGCTTTTTGGGTGAGGGAATCCTTTTACCTGTGAGTTGAGTTTGTGGGACTTTTGGAGGCTTTCAGGCCTACGTGTCTGAATATGAAAGAGGTGAGAGCCCTACCTTGTTAGGTAGGACAAAAGTGGACTTCTCTTGTCCTGGTGTAATTGTTTTGGGAAAAGCCAATCAGGTGATAGTTTGTTTATTGAGGATGCACTTCAGGGGATGCCACTGGCTTGAGGTGTCCTATAGCTTCATTTGACTTGGAAGTATTTTTAAGAGGCCAGCCTACACATGATGGTGTTATTAATACTATTGTATGTACTCTGTTGAATTGGCTGCTTTTTGTGTTTAAACATCACAAATTCTTAAATAAATGCAGTGATAAGTCCATCATCTCTTATCTGATCCTATCTCACAGAGGGGAGGCTAAACCGTTGCTTTGGACTCATTGAGAATATGGAAACAATTGTACGGCATTTGTGAGTAAATGCTGTAATATGTGCTTATGACTACTTGATTTAAAATTAACTCAAGAATGTAGCATAATAATTCTTGTACTATATATTTTTAAACATATAAGCTATAAATGAAATTAGGTAACAAGTGGGAAAGGCAGGATAGAAATTTAATTTTAAAAGGACATTTGTGGTCTGACTGCATGCAGCGCATTATGTAAATTCTGGCTGTCCCATCTTAGAAAGGATAAGATTGAAAATTTTGTTTCATTTATCCCCTGCTGCCCCACAGTTTTTCAGTAGGCTTTCATGGCAAAGTAGGGATTCAGACCTTGGTCTCCTAGATCCTAGTCTGACAATAACCACCATACTACCCTGGCCTCCCATTGTAATCTTAAAGATTATCAAGGGGCTGCACCTTTCCAGTTGGGCAAATTTTGGGGATGCAGTTTGGGGGTACATAATAGGGGTCTGTAAAATCAGAAGAGGGCCAAGGGGAAATTTTCACATGATGATAAAATTAAGGGTCATCCAGTAAAATTGGGTGACTGTATGTCCATAGAGATCAGAGAGCCTATTTTTCCACATACATCTCATAATTAAGAAATGGTGAGAAACTTTAAAAATAACTCATTTCATGGAGGATAGTTCTATCAACAGCTTTTAGCCATACTGCAGAATGGAATGCCCATGCTCAGGGCACTGTGCTGTTAGCTACCGAATACTTAGGGCTTGAACTGGAAAACTCAGGATCTGGGACCTAGACTAATAAGTTATTGTGAGCTCTGTGTGTGAATATAAATTCATGTGAGCCCTCAACAGTCTCTTCATAGAGAAGAAAATAGGGGTGTAAAACAGCTCCTGTGATTAGCTATTGGTATGGAAGTCCAGAGCTTAGACCTGATATAAATTTGCAATGAATGGCTTGTTTCCAGCTCTTACCACTAACTGTAGGTATTCTGAGGTAGAGACTACACTTGCCAGGTCAAGATTCAAATAATACCCACCTGCAGTCGTGGCCTGGCCTGGCCCTTACAAGACTCTCATGATGACTTTGGCATCATCTCCAGCAATAGTCATCCAGGACTACATTAAATATTTTGTTTCCTGCACAAGGACATGCTTGTGTAGTTTCACCATTACTGCTGCAGCTACAGATGCAGCACAGTGGCAATGGGGCTTACATATGGCAAGTTCCCCTCCCCCTGCTGTTTCAGTTCTGTTGTTCCCAGCAGTAGTGAGGATCTCCCTCATGGCACAAGGGTTGTTTCTCCAGATTTTTTTTTAATAGCAGTCAAATATTACTACTATTATTACAACAACAACAATGCATAAAGTTCTCCGAATTCCCAGCTTTCATTTTTAAAAAAGTCAGCCTCTTGCCTCTTTCACTGCAGAGATCCACCCTTTTCCCTTATAAGCACATTGACAAAAGAGACTGACTTAAAAAACTTAAAACTGAAAATTCAGAGAACCTGACACACAACACACATTTTTGAAATGTTATAACAATAGTCAATTGCTGATTTCAAAAGCAAAGAACCCCCTGGAGGCAGGGCGGTGTGACCACCATAGGATTGGGGCAGTGAAAATGGGTGCCGTGTGGGCATTATTGGGAATACCCAGATTTTTTCATCCACACAGCAGCAATCAAAAGCTTTGCAGCAAAGCAGGTTTGGGAAAGACAGGAGAAAGCCCATGGAAAACACAGCAGGCACGCAACTGTGCCACAATGCTGTGAGGAAGCAGGAAAAAAACTGCTTCTAGCAAGACTGACCCACAGGCACATAGTATGGTGTGGAAAAGGCCTTTGATAATTCAAGGGTTTTCTTAAATTGTGAAGTTTTTTATTTGCTTACCCGTGTGCTTTTTATTGCTCTTTTCAAATTTGCATTCAAAATAAAATTTGTCATTAAAATTATCATTATGGCCAGTTGGTACTTTACACAGATCTTTCATATGATTGTCTTACAGCACACTGTATAGATGGGATGATTTGTTTATATTGCTTCCTGTTAGAATCTTTCTTTGAATGAAATACATGGAATACCTCCACTGATTGTGCTTAAACTGTAAAGTTACTGGAAGTAAATACTATTATGACCAAAAGAGCTTGAACTTTAATTACGGAAATTATACTGGTTCAAGATACACTTTTCTAATACTTCCTTTCAGACGCATCTGTTGCGCTCTTAATATTGGATTGAGTTGATGGAGAATGAACAAGAACAAGAAAAAACCAAAATATGTCGATCATTAAATTATTGTTTGAAGCTGATGAAAAATGGAATGTCTGCCAATAAAAATGCTGTCAAGATTGTATTTCAGTTTAGTCCTTAAGGGCACCTGAGGCGCTTCAACTGTTCTTCCCTACTCTTTTTACTCAACTGCTGTTGTAGTCCAATTATTTCTGTTTTAACAAGCGTTTGGATTGTAGCAGTCATGTCTTAATTTTTTTAAATGAATGTTCCACTTCTAACCACATTCTAAAATGATTCAAGCAGGCACAACAACACTTCCTGTTGCTATTTTGAACAATTGTTTTAAGGGTTTCATAGGATATTTTTTGCTTGTATCCCTTTTAATTTTTTTTTTTACCTCTTCTACACCTTTTAGGTGAAGCTGCTCTAAGAGGGGAACCCAGGATGCAATCATTGCCAGTATCCAGTGGTGTAACCAACCATAGGACAGGGCCACCCCCTATCAGTCCCTGCAAGAGGAAGTTCAGCATGGATCAAGGAGATGATGACTTAGACTGTGAAAATGAACATGTCTCAAAAATGAGTCGAATGTTCAGTCCCCATCTGTAAGTCTTCTGTTTTTCTTTGGATGTTTTGGCATTTGTGTCAGCTAATTAATGTTCATTTTTATTTAAAAGTGCCTAGGTTTTATTCTTTAAAATGTCTAAAGAAATATGAAAGACGTGAAAAGACTCCCAGCAAAATGGCATTCACTTGTCAAATTCTCCCTGTTTAATATGTAGTTATGCTTACCAAATGTCCTCCTTTTGCCTCCATTTTCAGTGATGTGGCAAGAGAAAATGTTCAGTGTCATAATGCTACCACAGATAAGCTGGGAGAGAGGGTAACTTGACACAGGGATTCTGTTTTGAGTGGCAGCCCTGTGACTTCTGTAATGTCTAGTTGCATCATGTGACATATCAGGATATATATTGCACACAGAGGTCGATGTGACAGTCCAATGTGTTACGACCATTTTTTGTTTGAATTCTTATATATCAAGTTGAAAATAATGTATTTTTAAATCATTACTTGAGACAGGCTGAGCTTCTTTCATTCCTGACAAAGGGAAGAAGAAATGTACAGAAAAGAAAATGGTTGTCTAGAACCATGTTTTCCTCTTTAGCTTAACTTCTGCTGACAGGAAGTATATTTAAAAATACCATTTGTATTCCCTTTAACTTTTCCTTGCAGTAATCTCCTATGCCGTAAAGCAGGGGTGTTGAACTCATTTGTTATGAGGGCCGGATCTGACATAAATGAAACCTTCTTGGGCCAGGCCATGTCAGGTTGGGCCAGTCCATGTCAGGCCAGGCCAGGCCATGTGTGTACCTATTTAAGATTAGGTAGCAGATATATAAACTTTATAAAGGAGACAAACACAGTTTAAAAAAAAACACCTTAAAATGTGCTTAAAACATTAGCACTTCTTGATCTTAAAGGTGCTTTCTTTGTATTTCTCCCATGAGATCCAGGGAACTGAGCAAAGGAAGATTTCAGGTGACCAGGAGGGGGGGGGGGGAGCTTCAGCCAATAAAAGGAAGAGAGGCTTAGCTCAGTTCTGCTTTGTGATTGAGAAAAAAGCTCTGCATTTCCCCCCATTCCTCCCCAAGGGAGGAGCCTCAGCCAATTGTGAAAGGTTTTGCTCTGTACTTCCTGTGCGATTGAGCAAACCTTGCAAAGCAAGCTGTGATACAGAAGAAAGCAAGAGATAGGGAGAAGGAAGCAGACGACAGCCAGTTGCTTGGAGGCCTGATAGGAGCTCTCCAAGGGCCTGATTTGGCCCTCAGGTGGAGAGTTTGACACCCCTGCCTTAAAGTCTCCCTGCCTGAGGGAAAAATGCTAGGAAATTTAGAAACAGCTGCTTCCCAGACTATATTCGAGCAGCTGGTCCGTCTACAAACGCAAAACTCTAGTTATGTGCTTTCATTTTCATTTGGCAACAAGGGTATTTTTGCTGTTCAGGTAAAATATGAGTTGCTGGAAAGGGGGGGAGACTGTTTCCATCTATTTTGTGTTATCATTCCTAGGAATGCTGCTATGGTTGGCATGAAGTAGAAACTGAGAGAATTCCTTTCATTCCTTACTAGAGGAAGTGATTGCAGTGTTTCAGTCAGAGCCAGCTTGATAACTAACTGTATACTGTTCCCTGCTGCCTCAGCTCAAGAAGCACTCCACATTCCACACATTCCACTCAGCTTTGGAGTGTTGTGTTCAGTCATAAGATGTGGACTGGGGCACTTTATCCTCTAATAAATCACAGCAGCGTTAGTCAGAAGCTTGCAGACTATAGTCCAGGAATTTATTACGAATAAGGGTTCTCGTACCAACGCAATAAAAACAAAACGGAAAGGCTGAGAACTCTGTGTGTATGTTTTACATGCAGTGTTTATGTTGAGTTAACCATTTCTAATCACTCCTTATACTGATAACTGGGATACTTGTGAGGGAAAAGTTGTGAAATAAAAACGAGAAAGCATTAGATGGGGGAATTTAGCACAAGTATCGATTTTGAGCAGCAAAGAAAAATCATTACATCTTAATTTACATAAATAATGGAATAAAATGCACTTTTAACAAAAAATCCATTTTATGCTTCATAGCCTATAAAACATTTGAAGTTTGAATTGCCAGAGTAGGATGAAAGTTTAAATTTACTTTTCTGGAAACCATGGTAGAATCCCAATGATGATTCCTAAAAAATTATCTTTCAACTTTGGGTTGAAGTTTAAACAAATTCATGAAGTAGAGCAAACATGTACAAAGACAGTAGTATGTATTTTCTCATGGGTGGAATATGGAAGGGAGAGGTTTGATTTTTCCAGGTTTGTTTTGTGCAGAGTTTCATCAAACCATTAGTTAAACCCACCTTTTTAAAAGTGTTTGAAAATTTTAAAAGCACAGTAACAAAGCATTGTGCATAGAATTGTTTGGACAGTGTTATGTTTGGATGCAGTTGAGCTGTATGCAGGGCTTTTTTTTTTAGCAGGAATGTACAGGCACGCAGTTCTGGCTGGCATGGTAGCAGTTCCACCTGGCTTGGTGTCAGGGGGTGTGGCCTAATATGCAAATGAGTTGATGCTGGGCTTTTTCTACCAAAAAAAGCCTGTGTGAAACCATGGTGATGTCAGGGAGTATGGCTTAATATGCTAATGAATTCCTGCTGGGCTTTTTCTACAAAAAAGCCCTGGCTGTATGTAATGTTTATTTTAATGTCTTTATGTTCTTAAGCAATGTGGAAAAGTTGTAGTCATTGCTTAATGACATCACTGATAAGGTAGATGATTTTTAAAACTAAAATGTCTTGGTGACAAAGAGTAAAAAAAAAACCCTTCTGTGTTTTTAAATTATAGTATTTAGCATAGGGACACTCCATTATTATGGGTAGTCTAACTGTGTCATTATTACAATAGATCCTGCAGGGTTAATGGAATATTAGTAGCTATCTCACGAGGGAAGGTAGCAGTCCTCTCTGAAAGCTTCGTATTCATTATTCTCGTTACTTTCGTAGTTCCTCACCAATTGGGAGAGGTCTGCTCTGATTTTTAGAAAAACGTATAAAACTGGATCTTGTATCCACTGGTCTGCATAGCAATGTAAACACATCAGTCTATTGGATTGCTGGGCCTTTTATCCTTATTCTATAGTATCATTGGACCACCTTTCTTCTGTTTATAGGAATTTAGTAATTCAGTGTAACATTCACGTACCGGATGAAATAGACTCTAGCTTGCAAAATCTTGTGCAGTAATTTAGTCCTTAAGGCTGTTCGTGGAATACTGAAATCATCTGAAATCATCCTTTTTAGTCTGCCTGTGTAAGCTTTAGTTAGTGTAAGAAGTAGGAATTTCCATTGTGTGTTAATCTTTCATCTTCAGATAAAGTTACCTAAAGTACTTTAAGCAGGTGGAGCTACCATCCTTTTCACTGACATTTTTGAATAAAACAGAGCATTTGAAGACTTATTATTGTTAGAATCCTTTGCTCCTTGAGTACCTCTGTGTTTTACACTGTCTTCAAGGGTGAATTGCAAGCAATACTGTATTATGTTATCCCAAACTTATACATATAAACATTGCTGAATAAACATTTAGTGGTAAGTTGCTCATTGGTAATGTTTATTCAGCCTCAAGATAGATCTCCTTAAGCAGAGGAACAAACTGAACATTAGAGAAGAAGAAAGTTACGTACCTTGCCACTCCTGAACAAAACAAGTTGGATAAAAGTGTATTGGAACTATCGTGTTTGTTTGTTTGAGGTAGGTTAGAAAGCAGAAGCTTTAATTGTGTCAAATAGAGTTTTTTAAATGGGAAATATTTTGTATGAGATTTGGCCCTTCTGTTCATTTATCCAGGGCTTTTTTCCCTAGGGGACCAAGGTGGAACAAACTTCTAGAACCTCTTAATGGAAACAAAATTCTCAAAAAAGGTTTAAAAGTTTACGAGGGACACTCTTGTGTTTCTCCTTCATTTCCCTCTTGAGAGTTCCAAAATCTCTTTTTCCAGAAAAAAAGCCCTGCATTTATCCTTTTTTTGTCATTTTTATGGATTTTGATTTTTGTATGCTATATAGACATTTTGGTGAGCTATGGGAAGGACCTATACCCCACAGCCATTGTTGCCTTAATTTGGGGGGTGGGGCTGTACACTTTTAAAGTTTATACTCAAACAGACTCCGATTAATGTTGAAAATGTCTGGATGTTACAGTGTAAGTGTAACACTAACAAAGTGTTGCCCCTTTAAACCGAGGTCTCAAGCCTGACCTATGTTGTGTGGGTTTCTTGTTTGTCAGGCTGGAGGTATTTTCTCATTTTCACAGTTCAGCTGAAAACAAAGGCCTCCTTATCCTTGCAGGGAGCTCTTAAGAGCTGACATCAGCCTTTTCCCAGCAGGCATCATTTCTGCCTTAAGAGTCCTTGCACAGAGCTGAAAGGTTTGGTAATTTTTTCTTAGGTCATTTACTTTGCCAAGTAACAAATAAAAAAAGGAGCAAACTCTAATAGTACCAAAGAGTTAAGAAAGTGCTTGGGGGGAGGGGGAGTAGTAGTACTAACTTGCTTTTGTTTTTCTAACTTACTGTAGTAGATTATGGAAATGCAACTCTTCTTTACATTCTATGTAAGATGTGTAGCTAGCTTTTATGCAGTGCTTTGTAAATTTTTAGATGATTTGGGCTCAGAGTGCTTTGTGGGTTCAGTAACTTTATGATTAAGTTAGCATGTTTGTGCCAAAACGAAGTATGTACATGTTTGAGGCTCCACATCAAGAGGTTTCTGAGTCTTTTATATATTTAATAGTAAAGTTATATATACAGATTTTAGTGCATTCAAAATAAACAACTGGCAATGCGCAAAACTTTTTGGAGCCACATAGTAAGAGAATTCAGGAGTGATCCAACCTTGACTATGTTTCTATGTAACTTCTCTCTGACTACATGTATACTTTTCACTTTTATGCTGCCTATGATGTTTCCCCTTCCCTTTTGCACTGGGCTAATGTAGATGTAGTGGAGTGGGGGCTTCAGCAGGACTATGCCATTAACTTTTAGCAAGGTGGGCAACAGATAATTGCACCATTTTGCTTTTTAAAAAAAGTTTCACCCTGCTCATATCTTTGATTCTTGAGCCAGAAATGATTCTTTGAAGGTGAATTTTTGTCCATTGTTTTTGGTATGATGCTATGTATGGCAGACCATTTTGGTTGAATGATTATATCATTTTTATCAAAACTGAATAGAATGGTATGAGAAGCCTTCAGATATTTTGTTTATGATTGAATGATTGTTTTAAGGACACACCAGTGTTTCACTTGCATTAGCAGGAATCAGCTTGTGTAGGGATGTTCTGGAAATTAAGTTGTTTTGTAAAAATTGCAAGGTTTTCACCATATGCTTAAGTCTGTCCCTATTCAGCAAGGCAACTGAACTATGGTTAACCCCCATTTTTAAAATAATTTCCTTGAACTGATTGTCAAGCTTTCAGTAGTTTTTGGGTATTCACATGAGTTTATGGCATTTATCTTTATTCCTGAATACTTCCTTAAAGTAAGATATTTATTCAGTTGCTGGATTGAGGCAGACCAGGCATTCATTATCAGAATAAGGAGAGCAAATGCAAAGGTCATGGCTGCTCCTAACTCTCCTTCATCTTTGACTTGGACATTGAAGACTTCCGCATTCCCAAGTGAAGCCTTAATTGATTTGTATGAATCCTACCAAAAGTCACAACAATGATTTGTTCTTTCGCCCACAAACCTTGGTTAAACTCCCACCTTGTAGAAGCTCTTTTTAACAGGATGCTGTTTAAAGTGCACATATTGTTTTAAAACATTTTCTTGCTTGCATACTTAGAACTTACCTCCAGTCATGCAGGGATGCTGCTTCTGCTGTGGTGGCAGCTGCTACCAATGGTGGCAGCTGCTACCAATGCATACTGCCAGTCAGATCTCCAGTGGGTGATCAGAAGCCTTGCTGGGCAACAGCCCTATCTGGCCCCACCCACTTTCTGTAAACCAGGAAAGGTGTTGGCAGCTGCTGAGGTACCATAAGAACATAAGAGAAGCCAGGTTGGGTCAGGCCAATGGCCCATCCAGTCCAACACTCTGTATCACACAGTGGCCAAAATGTGTGTATGTGTGTGGTTGTGTATGTGTTTATATATATATACGCACACACACACACTGCGGCTAATAGCCACTGATGGACCTCTGCTCCATATTTATCCAATCCCCTCTTGAAGCTGGCTATGCTTGTAGCCGCCACCACCTCCTGTGGTAGTGAATTCCACGTTAATCACCCTTTGGGTGAAGAAGTGCTTCCTTTTATCCGTTTTAACCTGACTGCTCAGCAATTTCATTGAATGCCCACGAGTTCTTGTATTGTGAGAAAGGGAGAAAAGAACTTCTTCCTCTACTTTCTCCATCCCATGAATAATCTTGTAAACCTCTATCATGTTACCCCGCAGTCGACATTTCTCCAAGCTAAAGAGCCCCAAGCGTTTTAACCTTTCTTCATAGGGAAAGTGTTCCAACCCTTTAATCATTCTAGTTGCCCTTTTCTGCACTTTTTCCAATGCTATAATATCCTTTTTGAGGTACGGTGACCAGAATTGCACACAGTACTCCATATGAGACCACACCATCAATTTATACAGAGGCATTATGATACTGGCTGATTTGTTTTCTGTTCCCTTCCTAATAATTCCCAGCATGGCATTGGCCTTTTTTATTGCAATCGCACACTGTCTTGACGTTTTTAGTGAGTTATCTACCACGACGTTTTCAGTGAGTTATCTCTTGGTCAGTCTCTGCCAGTTCACACCCCCATCAACTTGTATTTGTAGGTGGGATTCTTGGCCCCAATGTGCATTACTTTGCACTTGGCCACATTGAACCTCATTTGCCATGTTGACACCCACTCACCCAGCCTCAACAGATCCCTTTGGAGTGCCTCACTATCCTCTCTGGTTCTCACCACCCTGAACAATTTAGTGTCATCTGCAAACTTGGCCACTTCACTGCTCACTCTCAACTTCAAATCATTTATGAACAAGTTTAAGATAATGGGACCCAGTACTGAGCCCTGTGGCACTGCACTGCTTACCGTCCTCCACTGCGAAGACTGCCCATTTATACTCACTCTCTGCTTCCTATTAATTAGCCAGTTTTTGATCCACAAGAGGACCTGTCCTTTTACTTCATGACTCTCGAGCTTACTAAGGAGCCTTTGATGAGAAACTTTATCAAAAGCTTTCTGGAAGTCAAGGTAAACAACATCTATTGAGTCTAAATAAATTGAGTCCCCTTTGTCCACATGTTTGTTCACCCCCTCAAAGAACTGTGTAACAGGTTAGTGAGGCAAGATCTTCCCTTACAGATCCCATGCTGAGTCTTCGTCAATAACCTGTGTTCATCAATGTGCCTACTCATTCTGACCTTGATAATGGTTTCTTCCATCTTTCCTGGTATTGAAGTCAGACTGACTGGCCTGTAATTTCTCGGATCTCTTCTGGAACCCTTTTTAAAGACGGGGGTGACATTTGTTACCTTCCAGTCCTCAGGAACAGAGGCAAATTTCAGTGAAAGATTACATATTTTTGTCATGAGATCCACAAGTTCAACTTTGAGTTCTTTCAGAACTCTTGGATGTATGCCATCCGGACCTGGTGACTTATTAGTTTTGAATTCGTCAATCAGTTGTAGGACCTCCTCTCTTGTCACCTCAATCTGACTCAGGTCTTTCAACACCTCTTCCAAAATTAGTGATTCTGGAGTGGGCAAACACTTCTCGTCTTCCACAGTGAAGATGGAGGCAAAAAATACATTCAGCCTCTCAGCCATTTCCCTATCCTCCTTCAGTAATCCTTTGACCTCTTGGTCATCCAAGGGCCCCACTGCCTCCCTGGCTGGTTTCCTGCTTCTAATATATTTGAAGAAATTTTTATTATTAGTCTTTATGTTTTTTGCAATATGTTCCTCATAGTCCTTTTTTGCTTGCCTGATCACAGTCTTGCATTTGATTTGCCACAGCCTGTGTTCCCTTTTATTAATCTCACTTGGACTGGCTTTCCACCGCTTAAAGGAGTCCTTCTTACCTTTTACAGCTTCCATTACTTTGTTTGTTAACCATGCAGGCCTTCTCTTATACCTGTTCGTGCCTTTCCTAACTTGTGGTATATATTTTATCTGAGCTTCTAGGATTGTAGTTTTAAATAGCCTCCAAGCTTCCTCAAGGGTTTTGACTGTATTTACCTTTCTTTTCAGTTTCCTCTTCACATGCCTCCTCATCTCAGAGAATTTACCCCTTTTAAAGTTAAACGTGGCTGTGATGGTCTTTTGGGGCAACTTCCTATTTATACAAATGGTGAAATCAATAACGTTATGGTCACTGCTCCAAAGTGGTGCGATCACTTTTACATCTCTCACCAAGTCTTGGGCATTACTTAGGACCAAATCCAGGATCGCCCCACCCCTGGTAGGTTCTGAGACCATCTGCTCCATAGCACAGTCATTGAGAGCATGTAGAAACTCAGTGTCTTTCTCTCGACCTGAACACATACCATATTTTTCGGTCCATTGGACGCTCCGGACCATTAGACGCAGGTGCCTGGCTGGGAGACAAGCGGCGAGATCGCTCCCTCCGCCCCCACCGCAAACCCAGCAGTCCGCAGGGAGCGATCTCGTCGCTTGTCTCCCAGCCAGGCAAGCAGGTGCCAGCGTGCTTCCCCCGCGCTTGCGTGCCTGGCTGGGAGACAAGCGTCGAGATCGCTCCCTGCGAAGTGCTGGGTTTGCGATGGGGGCGGAGGGAGCGATCTCGCTGCTTGTCTCCCAGCCAGGCACGCAGGCACAGAGCAAGCACCCGCCCCCTCTGCAAACCCAGCGCTTCGCAAAGCGCTGGGCTGTGGAGGGGGCGGCGTGCTTTCCCCCTGCCTGCCTGCCTGGCTTCAGCTGCTCTTACAGCAAGCACCGGGATCGCTCCCTCCACCCTGCATTCCCAGCGCTTGCTGTAAGAGCAGCTGAAGCCAGGCAGAGGAAGCACCCGCCCCCTCCGCAAACCCAGCGCTTCGCAAAGCGCTGGGATGTGGAGGGGGCGGCGTGCTTTCCCCCTGCCTGCCTGGAGCGATCCCGGCGCTTGCTGTAAGAGCAGCTGAAGCCAGGCAGAGGAAGCACCTGCCCCCTCCGCAAACCCAGCGCTTTGCAAAGCGCTGGGCTGTGGAGGGGGCGGCGTGCTTTCCCCCTGCCTGCCTGCCTGGCTTCAGCTGCTCTTACAGCAAGCGCCGGGATCGCTCCCTCCACCCTGCGATCCCAGCGCTTGCTGTAAGAGCAGCTGAAGCCAGGCAGAGGAAGCACCCGCCCCCTCCGCAAACCCAGCACTTCGCGAGCGCCAGCTGTGGAGGGGGCGGCGTGCTTTCTCCCTGCTTGCCTTCCTGGCTTCAGCGCTGATGCTTAAAGCAAGCGCTGGGATCGGAGGGCGGAGGGAGCGATCCTGGCGCTTGCTGTAAGCGTCAGAGCTGGAGCCAGGCAGGCAGGCGCGGGGAAGTGCCGGGACGGAGGCAGCGGATCCCCCCCCCCCCGGAGGAAGGTGCGTACGGTACCTTCGCTCCATAAGACGCACACACTTTTTACCCCACTTTTGGGGGGGGTAAAAGTGCGTCTTATGGTGCGAAAAATATGGTATTGACCCAATCAATCTGCGGTTAGTTAAAATCACCTATTACGACATAGTTTTTACGTTTAGCCACTTTCTTTAATCCTTCCATCATATTATAATCGTCCTCTTTATCTTTTGATTTGGTGGGCGATAACAAACTCCCATAGTTAAATTTGCTTTTGGGCCCTCTATTTCGACCCAAACAATATTGGTTTGCTCTCTTCTCACAATGTTAACAGTTGCAAGTCAACCCTGCTTAGCTTCCAAGATTTGACAAGATTGGGTTTGCATGGGCTATCCAGGTCAAGGTCACTTCAATTCATCTTTAATGACCTACAAACCTATGCTTGGTAATGATATTCCTCACTCACAGGCACAGGGAGGCAGATCTTTTCTTGCACAGACAACCTCTTAACCTTAAACAATGTCTGCATTACAGTAAGGCACTACTTAACATGGACATGAATTCTTGTATCATTCAACATCACAATCATTGAGCCTAACAACAACAGCCATAGCATCTCACATTCATTCCCTTGCTCATCCCACAGTGTCATGTATGCTGTTAAGTACCCTTAAGTACCAGTACCCTTCTAGTCTCTACATCATACAAATAGGCCAGTCCCTGTGCTACAAAGTAAGTGAACATAAATATGACATTAAAAATGACAGTATTTAGAAACCAATAGAAAAACATTAATCTTCCAGAACATTCGATTAATAACTGAAGGGTGGCATTTCTCATACAGAGATATTTTAAGGAGAGATTGCAGCATGAGATGGCTGAACTAGAATTTATTAACAAGCTCATGACAGTAAGCTCCCCCCCCCAGAGGGAGGGGCTGAATAGAGACACGGAAATCTTATTACAGGTGCTGGGTTTTTTTGTGGGTTTTTTTTTTTTTGCATTACTCATCTCTCTATATATCTCCTGATTATATATTGTGTTGTATCTCTACATCCTGACTCCAACTCACCATTCTTTGTAACACCTTTCCCACCTTCTTACCAGGACATAAAGACTGATGGATCTTCATTCCATATATATTTTGTTGTAAACCAGATTTTGGAATGAAAGAGCAAGTTAACAAATTTACTAAATATATAGTATATACATGATACAGCAGCCTCATGGTAAGGCAGAATCATATGCACTCGTGCCTTTATACGTATGAATATTTTACCAGAATACCTCACCAGCTGGCTGTGGTTGCAAACAGTCAAAATACATAAATGATACAGGTTTCTTTACACCAGTTTAGGTAGAGTCTTGTTGGAAGCATACTAGAGGTCCAGCCAAATAGGTGATCTCAGCTTACATGGGATCACTACATGGATTCCCATGCAGTATTTTAGTGACACCTATGTACATGTTAACTGCACAGGTCCACTGTCAAGGAAAGTTCCAGCCTCTTTAAGTTAATGGAGAAAAAGTTATAAACTTGCTATTTTTTGTTCAACCATTTTCCCAGATGTTTCCTGCAACTTGACAAATGTACCATTTACTAGAAAGTTAAACTCTTGAGAGTTAGAATGTTATGGACACGGTTGCTATAGACAATGGCTGTAAAGTCAAGGTCTGGAATAAAACCTTATGTTTACTTCTGGTTGAATAAGAATATTTTTTCCCTAGACTCAAAATGATGGCATTGACAATATACTTTCATTTTCCCTTGTACTGTAATCTGCTACCAGGGAAAAAAAGTTTTCCAAATTGGCATTAATTCTGTCAAAGACTGCCAAATGTTAACACTCACTCAGGATGGGAATTCTGTAGTGCTAAAAGGTTGCACAAGTTGTTTTGGCATTTTATTTGAATCTTCAAGCCAATTATGGTACTGGCATTCAATATTTGACAATGATTAATCTTTTTATCATTACCACCTCTTTATTGCCCAGTCTGAAACTAAATCTGAAGAGGCTACAGGCAGATGTGCTGAAATGTAAAGAGAAGATAGTGGTAGAAAAGGAGCAATTGGTAGGATATTGTTGGTCTGTCAATGGAAAAATATCCTTTTAATTAAAAATAAGGGCTGTGGTTTCAGTACTCGGAGCAATTCCACGTGCATTTGGTAGGAATTGTCAACCTTCTCATTTGGTAGAAAATCATCATGCTTACTGTAATGTAACTCTAGAGGGCTCCCAGTTTTTGAGATCAACTTTTTAAGGGGCATAAGTAGTCATGGCAGGACATGTAAAAAGACTGTGTGACCTTTGAAGCCCAAATAATATTTATGCAATACTGTTCAATACTGATAGAAGAACCTCCCCCGTTTTAAATAATTTTAATGATGAAATAATCTTTATGAGAGTAAATGTTTAAAGGATCATGCGAAAGAAACCATTGTTTTCTTAGATTTCTTCAGCATTAAGCATTGTTTTACTGGGGGCAGACAGATTATAGACCTACAGTTTTCTTAGTTGATTTGCCAGTAAAATACCTTTGCTTCAGTTCTTTTATTTAGTTTTTATATTTTGGTACACATGTATTTAACTTGTGAAAGAATGAACTGCAGCAACAAAAAGCAATCTTTGCTGCGTAAAATTAGTGCATTTCCTAACCTTAAAGCTTCTATATAACTTTTAAAAAGAGAGCAATACTTCGGGAAAGCACTGTGTATTCCAGGGGTGTCAAACTAATTTCTTAGGAGGGCCGGATCTGACACAAATGGGACTTTGTGGGGCCAGGCCATGAGTGTCATAAAATATGTCAGGTAGTGGAGATATAAACTTTATAATGGACACAGTCAATCCCAATTAAAGATATTTTTTAAACTTAAAATACAAATATGCTTAAAACTCTTCCAGTGGTTTATGTTGAAAAGGTGGGGGACTAGTGTAGTTTTGCAATGCAATTTTTAAAATAAAACATCAAGAAAAAGCACAAGGTTCTGACTCTGTGGAAACAATTAAATGGCATTGTAAATTTCTCCCCACCAGTCTACTCAGATTGGCAAAGCCTTTCCAGTATAATATCCCCTTTGGCTGTGGGTTCCCACATTAGAGTACTCACTAGGTTAGGTCCATTCAGGAGAGATAAGCTGGCTGAAAGCATCAACCCTTGTTTGCAAGGACACAACTCCAGGAAGCATGAGTTTCAGCTAGCTATAGGAAAATGTAACCATCTCCACTCCATTTGAAACCATTGCAGAGTACAGACAAAGCTGCAAGGAAAATGTGGAATGGATCTTAAAATACACCCCACGTTTTCCTTGCAGCAGCCAGCAAAGAAAAGCAGGAAGAACCTGGGACTCAGCCTGCAAGCTTCAAAGGGTGCTTCAAAGAGCCTGGGAGCTTCAAAGGGTAAGGACAGGAGAGGGAGGAGGGGGGAGAAAAGAGTCCCACGGACCTGATCAAAGCCTTGGGCGGGCCGGATCCGGCCTGCGGGCCGAGTGTTTGACACCCCTGGTGTATTCATTCAATCAGTCAGTTTCTATCCTGCCCACCTTGCCAAAGCAAGGCTCAGGGTGGGTTACAACATAAGAGCTTATACAAACCATGCATAAAAAAATCTAAAATAAAACCACAGTAGACAACACTGAGATGGCATTCTAAAATCATGTTATCCTGGGTCTGATTAAGATTTTAATAAATATGGTCTCATCAGAGAGTCTTAAGTTGCCTGCACCAAACAGACAAACAATTTTATGGTGATTTAAGCTGGCAGTTTGAACAAGAGGGGCTGATCACATTGGACATCCACAGCCTCAACTAAAAGCATAGTGGAGCAGCTCTGTTTTATAGGCGCTGTGGAACTGTAACAAGTCCTGCAGGGTGCTGATCTTTATGGGAAGTTCATGCCACCAGGTCAGGAATTACTAGCAGGGGCTAGATGGACATCTTTTGGGCTAGGGATTACTAGCAGATGTTCGTTGGCCGAATGTAAGGCCCCTCAGTGTACATAAGGGGAGAGGTAGTCCCACAGGTATGTTGGTCCCTGGATGCTTAGGGCCTTAAAGGTTAAAACCAACACATTGAAATGGATCTGGGACTCTATTGGCAGCTAGTGTAATCTGCACAGCTCCAGCTGGATGTTCACACACTGAGATATCGCAGACAGCAGGTGTGCTGCTGCATTTTGCACTAGCTGCAGCTGCCAGAACAGATACAAGGGGAAGCCTGTGTAGAGTGAGTTGCAATAGTCTAGTCTGGATTACTGTACCCAAGTTACCGGAGGAGAAATAAGGGACTAGCTGCTGAACCTGCCAAAGATAGAAAAAAGGCTGATTTGGCAACTGCTGTGACCTGGGCCTTCATCAATAGTGAGGCATTCAGTATTACTCCTAGACTTCAAACTTCTGGACTTATTAAATATTATATTAAATATTAAAATTCAGAAGCACCTTGTCCTGACTTGGAAGAGCCCAGGCAAGCCCAACTTCATTAGATCTCAGAAGCTTAGTAGGGTTGACTGTGGTTAGTACTTGGTTGGTAGACTGACCTTGAAATACCCAGTCAGGAGGCGGGGAACCTACCCAAATATCCACCAGGCCCCCAGTAGGGGTCAGTCATCAGAGGTCAAATGATTTCCAGGTCTATACACAAAAACAAAACAAAAAAATCCAGGAGCACCTTAAAGACCAACAAAAAAAAAGGCCATGTCATTTGACAAAATTGATCTTCGACTTATGAAAAGCTTATACTCTAGAAGATTTTGTAGGCCTCTAAAAGGCTACTAGATTTGAATTTTGTTCTTCTACTACAGTCTAACATGACTACCCACCTGAAACTATATAAAAATTAAGTTTATATTAGTTAATTGATTCATTAGTTCAGATCTGTGTCCCACCCACCTCTCACTCAGTGAATTCCAAAGAAGCTGTTTTATGTGAAGATAGTCATTCAGCTACTTTAAACTGAGCCTGGTTTCAATTGGTAGCCAATTAACATTGTTGATAAAGCATTGATAAAACATGCTCACAATGAAAGCCAGTTTGAGGTAGATGTGTATATTGCATAGTATCTGTGGTTGCCAACAAAAAGTCCTATTCTCTGCCAGAGGTCCATTTTGTAGGAAGCAATTATATGACAAAAATATGCAACTTGTCACTAAAGCCTACCTTCCTTTCAGAAAATTGTAATAGATGTAATCCATTAAAAAAAAAGGATCCAGAAGAGATCCAGGAACGGCAGTCCTGTCAAGCTTAAACATCTGTTCTAGAAAAACTAATGGGAACTGGTATAAAAATAGAGAGCTTATTAAGCACACAGAGGAATGAACACTACTCAGGAGGAATCCACATGGCTTCTGTAAAGGCAAGTTCTGTCTTGGAGAAGGTTAACAATCATATTGGGGCTGCCCCTGTACTGAACTCGGAAACTGCAGCTAGTGCAGAATGCGGCAGCCAGGCTGTTAGTGGGACTACCTCGGTGGGAACATGTACAGCCTAGGCTACGGGAGCTGCACTGGCTGCCAATTGTGTTCCGAGTTCGTTACAAGGTGCTGGTTATTACCTTTAAAGCCCTATATGGCTGAGGACCTGCCTACCTTAGGGACCGCCTCTCTCCATATATCCCCCAGAGAGCACTGAGATCTTGTTCTCAAAATCTTCTAAAAATCCCTGGACCAAGGGAGGCCAAACTGAAAAAAATGAGGGAGCAGGCCTTCTCAATAATGGCTCCCCATTGGTGGAATCAACTACCAGAGGAGGTGCGAGCCCTGCGGGACTTCAATCAGTTCCGCAGGGCTTGTAAAACTGTCCTTTTTCAACTGGGTTATAAGATGGAATCCTGAAAGTGACATCTAGCCATCTTGATATATATATATATATATATATATATATATATATATATATATGTGTACTGTAGCACCTTCAATTTGTAGTGGTTTTAATTGCCGTATTTTTCGGACCATAAGACGCACTCCCCCCCCCCCAAAAAAAAGTGTGGGGGGGAGTGTGTGCGTCTTATGGAGCAAAGGTACCTTCCTGGGGGGGGGGGGTCTGTTGCCTCCGCCTCTGATCCCGGCGCTTCCCCCGCGCCTGCCTGCCTGGCTCCAGCTTCTTCCAGCAAGCGGTGGGATCGCTCCACACTGCCCCCACCGCAAACCCAGCGCTTCGTGAGCGCCGGCTGTGGAGGGTGCAGCGTGCTTCCTCTGTGCCTGTCTGCCTGGCTCCAGCTCTGATGCTTAAAGCAAGCGCTGGGATTGGAGGGCAGAGGCAGTGATCCTGGCACTTGCTGTAAGCATCAGAGCTGGAGCCAGGCAGACAGGCACGGAGGAAGCACGCTGCACCCTCCACAGCTGGTGCTCGCGAAGCGCTGGGTTTGCAGAGGGGGCGGGTGCTTCCTCCGTGCCTGTCTGCCTGGCTCCAGCTCTGATGCTTAAAGCAAGCGCTGGGATTGGAGGGCAGAGGGAGTGATCCTGGCGCTGTAAGCATCAGAGCTGGAGCCAGGCAGACAGGCACGGAGGAAGCACGCTGCCCTCTCCGTAGCCGGCGCTCGTGAAGCGCTGGGTTTGCGGTGGGGGCAGTGTGGAGCGATCCCAGCGCTTGCTGGAAGAAGCTGGAGCCAGGCATGCAGGCGCGGGGGAAGCGCCGGGATCGGAGGCGGAGGCAGCAGATCGCCCCCCAGGAGGAAGGTGCGTCCTATGGTCCGGAGCGCCTTATGGTCCGAAAAATACGGTAATTTATTTATCTAAATGTGTTTAACTGTATTTTATTGTATAAATTGTATTTATTATAATCATGGTACACTCCATGTCTTGTGAGCCGCCCTGAGCCTGCCTCAGCAGGGAGGGCAGGATATAAATAAAAGATTATTATTATTACATTGAGAAGGATGATCTGGTAAAATTATATACTTGAATTTCCAAGATTTTCTTCCTCCACAGACTAATTAGCTTGTGGAATTCACTTTCACAAGATAGCAGTGATAGCCTTTAAATGGGCATTAGACAAATTGATGGAGAAGATGTCCATGGGTGGCTATTAGCCATGACAGTTAAACGGACTTCTGTACTCACAGGCAGGTAGCATTTCATATACCAGTACTAGTAGCCAGCAATAAAGACAGGCTTTATTTATTTATTTGATTTGATCTATATTATTTATTTTATTATTTATTACATCATATTTATATCCTGCCTTTTCCATGAGTGGACTCAGGGCGGCTAATGATCCAAGTGGTATCTAAAAACAAGTACAACATTAAAACCTTAAAAACATTGTGGTGCTATTCATCAAATAGTACAGGCAAGATTTCTAAAAAGTCCTTTCTGCCCTCCCCTACAAACGGGCTAAGGATGGGCCACAAACATATCAGTAAAATACCTAGAATACTTAGAATTAAAACATTAAAACAGCAATAATCAAATTAACAACTAACAGTACATATATTAATCAGATCTATGATAGCAGCTTTTCTGGGACTCCAGGTGCCTCCTGAGGAAGCGAACTAGATGGTCATACACCACAACCTGTTGTCTGATGATGCTTTTATTGATCTTTGTTTTCTGTGCCTTTCTTGTGGGCCCTCTGGGGGTATCTGGCAGGGCATCATGTGAAAACAGAATGCTGAACTAAGAAAGTCCATTTGTCTAATCCAGCACAGCTGTTCTTACATTCTTAAATGCCCTTGATGTATACATCAGCCCAACTATTTATTATGATAGCATGTCAGCAACAGCTGCTTCCAGAGCTTATTTTAATTATTTAATTATTACTTTTATGCCACTTTAAATAATATCCAAAGCTATATGGTGTGCTGGCATAACAGTGCTGCACACACCTAGATTGTTAATATACAGGAAAGACTCTTTAAAATGTTGTTCTCCATTCTGTTCTAAAGCAGGATTGTTCACCAGTGACTGTGTATGTGACATTCACAAATGCTCTTTAAGTATTCTGTTAAAGAACTTTGTAAGGCAGAATGATGTCCAAATTATAGACTGGAGGGCTAGGATTATAAGAGTTGGATCACAGAGAACTGGATAGAAATTGAATTTACTATTTAATCAATATGCTATACTGCCCTACATATTTCACTGGGTTGAAATGCTCACTCTGCCATGAAGCTTGCTCAGTGATCTTGACTGAGGCATTCTCTCTATAGCCTTGCCTGTCTGGCAGAGTAATTGAACAAAGTTTGAGTCCAGTGGCACCTTTAAGACCAACAAAGTTTCATTCAAGGTATAAGCTTTCGTGTGCATGCACACTTCTTCAGATACTTCACTGTATCTGCTCTCCTCCTTCAGACCAACAGAGCTACCCACTTGAATCTGGCAGGGTAATTATTAGGAGGAATTGGAAGGTTTGAGAATATATAGTCTCTTGCACAGTTTTCACTGTGTTAAGTTGCTGTGCCTGGAAGTGCGCAGTTATTAGGACCTGAACTAAGTCAGCCCCAGCCTTACCTATAAAATGTAACTGTTTTATAAAGGGGGGGGGGGTTCAGCTGGCGTTGGAACCTCTTTAGGAGCAAGAAGCTAACCATTTCCTTGCCATATGCATGCAGACTTGTAAAGCAGACTAATATAGGGACACTCACTTATTCCTGGTTCAAACGTTGCCAGGATTTCTGCTTAAGATTTCCCAGCGGGTGGCCCCAAACTTTCCCTCTGATGGTTCAGTCTTGGCCCCAAACAGTCCCTCTGATGGTTCAGTTTGGTGGCCCCAAACTTTCCCTCTGATGGTTCAGCATTGTCTTACAGACTTTTATAAACAGAATAGTGGCTAGCCAATAAGTGAAATTACTAGCCTGTTGTAATTTTAGCTAGTAATGATGCTTCTGAAAAACCACTGGCTGAAGAACCCCAGAATGGCCAAGTGGCACCCCTAGGAAATATTCAACAAATTTCAGTGTAATGATCTTTGAGTTATTACTTGATTAGCAATACAGGCAGCATATGAGTCTCACTGGTTTATTACTTCCTTGTCTGTCCCTGGAATCTTTAAGGAAGCTTTTGGAATGTATTATTTTGCTTGCCTTTCTCTATTTCTTCTAGAATTCTGAGACACCACCTAATCTTAATCTGTTTTCTTGGAGAGACCTCTTTATGATTTTGAAAACCTTTTGCGCTGGATGTGATAGATGTTTTCACAGAAACAGCGTGTTTAATGAATGTAGAAGAAATCCATCCTGGTTGCTTTTGAGTACAGCTTTCCCAAAGAGGAAGGACTCTTATTGTGACACAAACTTTTGCCTGCTGAGCTTTTTGAGCTGGAGAGTGCTTGCCAAGTTTGTGAGGCCCAAGGCTTTCTTGTGGGAGGATGCAGGGCTGTCTTCATGCTCTTTGGCAATGATTAAAGTGAGGTTAGTAAAAAAGAAAAAAAAAGGTGGGGGAAGAGGGAGAGCTTTCATTTGATTCCCTTATCCTTGCTTTTTCAAACCAGATGGCAAGCCCATATTTTCAGCTGTAATTAATTTAAACTGTAAGTGCAGCACAGAGAAGAGTATGAGTGCATCAGTAGCTGTGCTCTGGAGAGTTAGTAGTGATTTTCTTCCCAAGCATGCATCAGTTTCACTGTGCTAACACCTTAGTTCTCCACTCATCCTCCCTAAAACACGAAGAGATTACTAGAACAGTTGTAACTGTTGCTCAACAGACCACTCCATACAGGAGTTAATCAAAGGCAGCTTTTTTAAAAAAAATCCTAATTGTAAATAGACAGTGTTGGATAGGAGTGAAATGCTATTATTGTCTTGTAAAAGGTAAAGGTAGTCCCCTGTCAAGCACCAGTTGTTTCTGACTCTGGAGAGACGTTGCTTTCACAATGTTTTCATGGCAGACTTTTTATGGGGTGGTTTGCCATTGTCTTCCCCAGTCATCTACACTTTCCCCCCAGCAAGCTGGTACTCATTTTACCGAACTCGGAAGGATGGAAGGCTGAGTCAACCTCAAGCCAGCTACCTGAACCCAGCTTTCACCGGGATCGAACTCAGGTCATGAGTAGAGCTTAGGACTACAGTACTGCAGCTTTACCACTCTGCGCCACGGGACTCTTCTTATTGTCTTGTGACAGCCTGCAAAATGTCACCAGTGTATTTATGATGAGGAATTGTGTATGAATTTCTATTGAATGATCTGTATATTACTATTCCTACATAGAGATTGTTCTTATGTTCTTTCAGTTTCCTGTTTTTGTTATATGTCATGTACAGGGGACTACTTTTACCTTTATGTTAAAATTATTATTTTTTAAGTTGAAGATTGTGGTTACTGCTCCCTCCCCATACGTAGACATCCCGTGCTGTCCAAGTCAGAACAAAACCAAAAACACACCACAATCTCTCCCCACAATCATCACACTTCACACAGTATAGTATATGTATGTTTTCCTATATGAAGAGTTTCTGCAGAAAATATTTAATGTGTGAAGCAATTGCTTAGTGGATAGTGCTTCTTCCCAGTAATGGAGCAGGCTGGCTATAATTTTGCACAATGCTTATCCTTGAATTGTAAAAGAAATTTAAAAAAGGACTTGCTAAAGTGTCTGATTTTCAGTTATTTGACCACTTCCTTTAGTGGAAATTTTGCTGGACTTTCAGCTCTTTTGTAGTCTGCTCAGTACATAATATGTAGGATAAATTGAGCTGTCTCTTTAGATTTTCTGCTTTGTTGCCATATTTCATGTGAACTCTGAACAGCATCCAGAATTTTTTTTTTAAAAAAAAATCATATATAAACTGATTTGTAAAGATGATTAAAATTTAGCATATGTTCAAAAACTTTGCTGTGACTTACATTATATATTAAAAAGCTTCACATGGCTACAGTTGTTTTGCTTGACTGGCATTGTGCCAGATTATGTACAGAAACTGAATTCCATTTTCATTTTTTTTCATTAGGCAGCTGACTTGCCTGCTGTGAATACAGGGAGTTATACATGATTAATTATAACCCCAGGAGGCAGGCAACATGTGACCTCTGTTCTGACTTTTGCATGGTTTTTGAGTTGGTAGATATTTGTAGAATTACAGATTTAAAAAAAAAATACCCTAATGAATGAAATTTGTTCCAGAGTCTTCTAAAGAATGACTAATGGTCTATAGTTTTCTGTGTGTGTGTGTGTGTGTGTGAGAGAGAGAGAGAGAGAGAGAGAGAGAATGTCTGTTTCCAAGAAATGAATAGGAAGCTTCCCATCTCTTCCTAGTTACAAAGGTGAGGCATCAATCCCAGTAACTGAAGCAAACTGCAAGGTCCTGAAAGCCTGGGAAAAGATGTAGACTGATTCCACAGTAGCCTTTGTCCTGGTCTCATTCTTGGCTCTTGAGTTTGTGCAGGACAGAGAGAAAGCAGGAAACATGCAGCCCAGCTCCAGAGATGCTAATGCAGGATCTGGGAAAAAGCCGCCTGCACCGAAGGGAGGGAAGTGCTAAATGCGGAATCAGTTGTAATGTCTTGTTTCCATTCCCAATCTTTAGGCACTACCAGCATTAGGGAAATGACAACACAGTGATCCACTTTCTGCTTAGCAGTGTTCCATGGAAGGGAGTAGGAATGAGGGATCCCCCTTCCTTCTTCCACGAGCCATTGCAGATTCGAAAGCTGAATTGGTGGAAAGTGATATTTATCAATACTGATTATGAGTTTGCTAGATTCCTGCTTATCCCAGCCATAAAGCTGTGTAAATAAACATCTCTTGCATTGTCACAAATATTGTAACATCAATTCTGTACAGTGACATTTTGTTTTTCTACTACACTGATCTTTTCTGCACATACTGAGCCCTTAGTATGCAGAAGGGGGGCTTGTATAGTAGCAGTGTCACAGGCTTTGGGGCAGTTTTGTGTGTATGTAATGCTGGCTTTCAAAATTGTCTTGTTTTTCCTGTTGTTATTGATTATTTATTGAATTGCTTTAATAGCTGATAACTGGATGGCTCTTGAGAAGTGGGGCATAAAACTAGAGTGGTATTGCTTAGCAGTATGCAGTCAGTGGAGAAGAACCTGCATGAGAAGTATTGAAAGGGAAGAGGCAGTCTTTGATAATACATAATTAGAATGCTGTGTATATCTGTTCCATTTATTTGCTATCTGCAACGGAGTAGTTGCAAGTACTAATGATGAACTTGCTAAAGAAAGTGGTCCCCCATGTGTAATTCCTTACATATATTTCCAAGATAAAAGCACTTTATGTCTAAATGTAATAATTTTGTGGGTCAAATTCCATGTGAAGTTAATGCATTAAAAGAGATGCTTCTAATTCTGAAGATTGGGTGGGATCCAGCCAACTTCAGCTGGTGCAAAAGAAAATACCATGCCAGGGGTCATGGGACCAGCATGGAGAAAAGTCATGTGAAATGGAAGCTGTATTAAGGAGAGGAATTGGGCAGAACTGAGTGAAAAAGCTGGCAGAATCCAGATACTAGTTAGCAATTCCATGTGAATTGTGTCCGAGGTTCTTTTTTTTTTGTGGGGGGGGGGGGAGGCTAAAAACTTAGTAAGGATATATACAGCAGGGTTAGGGTCTTTCGATTCCTTATTCTAGATTTCATATTGCAGCAATTCCAGCTGCCTTATCCTGCTGGAAAAAAATGTGCTCTTCAAAGATGCATTGCTTCAAGCAGTGCATCTATGGTGAACATTGAAGTATCAATCAGCCATTTGTCCTTTTCTTCAAAATATCCTGAGTGTGTTGCATCTATTTTTTTCATAAAAAGAAAACATGCAGTCATCAAGTTGGTATATGTTCCTAGGTCAACATTAGATATTCAGAAATTGCAAAACTTATTGAAATAAGTTTAATTACATGGAGGATTCTTTGGGAGAAGAGGGGTTTATTAGTAAAACTATCAGTATTTAAGAACAAGTTAAATGTAAATTTGACAGTATGGCTAGAAGCCAATCATTTGTCTGGTGAATAAATCATATTTTTAAAGTATGGCTGGTTTTTGCTTTGATGGAAGGTTGCCTGTCTGATACTTTGGAGCTGATTTGTGTCCATGAGCCCTTTTTGTCTGGTGGTGATGCTTGCTATCTGGATCCTGAAGGGAGCCATTTTTGTTGGGTTGAAAATTTTGCTTATACCCTGCACATGAGACAGCTGGAAAAGGGAATGCCTCTCCATTTTGTCACTTCTCTTTTCAGTTCTGTTGGTTGCTGCCAACAAGGAAGTATTGATTTATTTTATTTAGTTGGAAAATTTTATACAGTGCTTCTCCAGGGGCCCATGGTGACTTCCAAAAACAAAACAAACTCCTTAAAATAAAACACCATCATAAGTTATAAAACATACTATTCAAATCACTTTTAATAGTCAAATGTTCAGCTAATCTCTAATTTTTACATTCTTGATAAATAAGAGTACCTGATGTTGATACCATCATCCCTTTTTGTCCTATGGAAGATTTTTTTGTGGGTACGCCATACTAGTACTGGCTTGTTTTGAAAGGAGTGTTTTGATACAGAGGTGCAAAAAAGTGACTATGTGCGTGTGTTAACATTCAGGTGTCATTTTCTGTAATCTGAATGATGCAGAGGCTTCAGTGTATCAGTTTGTTCTTTGCTGTAGAATTTAAAACATTTTTAAAGATTTTCCAGTGACAGTGTACCCCCATTTGCTCCATTCCAATGGAGCTGGGGAAGTAAATGCCTGGTAACTGTATTCCAATTAGTTTAGAAATCTTTCAGTTTTGCTTTATTTCTTAGAACCTGCACCCTAATTCTGTAGCCTGAATACTGTAAGGTGGAATAAAGGTGTTTGTGGTGTTGATGTAATAAAAAGACTGCACTAATTTCTACTTACAAGGCTTGCCATGTCCATATCACCTGTCAGCCCTGTTTGATCCTCCTTCTGTCATCAAACTAGCGGGTGACTTAGGAGGTGGTGGCAGCTATTAATGAAGAAGACCCCTCCAAGCTCTTATGACAGTTGGGGAACTTCCCACAGCAAAGCTTGAGTTTCCCTCAAACAAATCACCCTTAGACTCTGAGTAGGGTTGTGTCTCCCTTGTCTGTTCACTAGCTAGTTGGAGGTGCAGAGAGAGGGAAAGATCCTGAGGATTGGAGTGGGAATGTTAACAGGTTTTAAAAATCATGGTTCTCAATAAAGGTGAGGATCAAGTGGATCAAGCTGCAACGAGTCAAGTTTGTGCTTATTTATGTATTTATTTTTATATTTATATCCTACCCTTCCCAGACGGGCTCAAGGTGGGTAAGATCAGATTTCATCATATTAAAAACCAGTCAGGATATAATATTTAAACCAATAAAACCTTGGTTAAATGTGAGGTATGAATTCCTTATATATAAAATGCTTCCTGTACTACATTACTGTAACTCAGGAATAATATGCAAGTTTATAGCCTGTGGAAGTTTCTGTAGTTATTTTCAGAGCATAATGACATAAAATCTCATGACGCTGGTGGGAGGAGGGAAACCCTGAACTTTTAACACTGGTGTTGCCTCATATAAATCTTTCTAAATATTCTTTATACTTACTATCCCACCTGCAGGGCCAGCCCTTCAACTAGACAAATTAGTCATTTGCCTTGGGCGCCTGCCCTGGGGGGGGCAAATTAGGCGCCCCCAGGTGACTTTTAGGAGGAGTCCCTTTGCCTGGCCTTCACCTCGGCCCCCAGACTCTGAGCAAGCACTGCGTTGCCAGGAAGTGCCTGGTTGCTCCGCCACTTGCTTCCCTCCTCACCTTCCCTCCTGTTTTTATCTGTTCCCTTGCTTTCTCTTCCCTCCCTTCTCCCAGGCACTGTGCTTCTCTCCCATTCCCTCTTCTTTCTGTCCTTCCTTGCTCCCCCCCTTTCTCAGGACACAGTGGTGCTTCCCTTCCTGTCTTCTCTCCTGTCCCCTCTTCTTTCTCTCCTTCCTTGCTTTCTATCTCCCCCCCTTTCTTCGGGCACAGTGCTGCTTCCCTCCCCACCTTCCCTCATGTCCCCTCTTCTTTTCTCTCCCCCCCCCCCCTTTCTCCTAGGCACAGTGCTTACTTCCCCACCTTCCCTCCTGTCCCCTCTTCTTTCTGCCCTCCCTTGCTTCCCCCACCTCTTCCCAGACATGGTGCTTCCCTCCCGACCCCTCCTATTGATTTGTATGTGCCTTTAAATCTCACTGACTAGAGCTGTATGGGCCGGACAAGCAGGCAGAGCAATGCGGCTTTGTGAAGCATGTGTGAGAAAGGAGGAAAAGTGTTTGTTTGGAGTAAAACTTCACCCCCCCTTGGCTGCTCTCTGTTTTCCTCCAGATGCCAGAACCTAGCTTTGCCTAGGGACCAGATAGTCTAGGGCTGGCCCTGCCCACCTGGCCATAAAGTAACACAACAATTAATTGCAGGTCATGTGTAAAATTGGGCAACCTTGCAAACCCTTTCTACTTCACTTTTTGTTCTGAGTCTTTCAAGATAGACTTTGGAATTGATTCATCAAAATGAAGAAAGGTTTGGCATGAATCTCAGTCTCTAGTTCTTCAGAAATAAAATTGTGATTCAGACAACTACTGAGTTTTTCACTGGGTGGCCTCTTTCAGGACAATTATGTTTGTGTATAAACAAATCAAGTAAATCAATTTATTTCTTTTTTTTTTGCTTGAGTTACATTCTGAGAATACAAAGGAGTAAGCTGATCTTTGTTGTTGCTGTTAAAACATGTTTATGCCATCCCATAACAAGGTCTTGAGCCAGCTCCGAATAATTAAAATATAAAATGCAATCTGTACTTCTGTATTTCATTTAAGTACAAGATAATAATTATAAATAAAAACGTAGTTATGGTACTGTAACAGCATAATTGTAGTTGTGATCCCTACTGAGAACTGGATCCTGTCCCTCATTTCTTGCCTGCCTCTGCAGACACAGTTCTCTGGTGTGAAATGTGTTGCTTTCATGTTAGGCATTTCTGGACTTCTTGAAATAAATCAGTCTTGCATAAGCAGAAGTGTCTAGTGTCAGAGGAACGTGATCTCCAAAGCAGAGGACTACAACAGACAAAAGGAGTGCAAGAAGAAACAAGCTTTAAGATTTAATCCTGAGTTTTCTGTGGATTAAAGTCTTAGTTTTTTTGGTAACAGGTAAGGTACATTTCAGCAACTGTTTAAGGGTAAAAAGTAATCCCAGCAGCATTTTCTTAGCAGCATGCACTGAAAAATGATTCAGCAATATGGTCCTTTTAAGATATTGACACTTGCACATTAGTAAACACAAGTGGGAGACCCACAAGAAACTTGCAAGGAGGTGGCATTCCCTCATCTTAGCTTACTTCCATGTCCCCCATCTTTCTGTCTTCCTTCTTTCTGTCCCCCCCATGCCAATACCCCCATCTCTCCCTTTCTCGCTCTCCCCAAAGCCAATGTCCCCTCTTTCTCCCCTCAAGACAGTGCTCACATCTCGCCATTCCTCTCCCCTCCCAAGCCAATCCCCTTCTTTCTTCCCCACTCAGCCAATACCCCACCTCTCCCTCTCTATCTCCCCACAGCCAATACCCCCATCTTTCCTTTTGTCTCTCACCTGTGTTTTTCCTATATTTCCATCCCTACCTCTTTTTGGGGACTGATGATGACGGAAAGGCTGCAGCTGAGACAGCTTCCCCTGTGCCTCTGGAAGAAGAAACTTTTCAGATTTTTCTGCAAACCTGAGAGTTCCCCAGATTTGCAGAAAAATCTGTTTAGCCTCCATGCTGCCCTGATCTGTGGACAGAGGGGACATTTCGGCTATTAGATATATAGATAAGTGGGGAACCCACAATGACTTGTGGGAAAATCTCATTTTCTTGTCTTCTGTACTTCTTTCACTCCTGCTAAAGCCCCCATGTCTCTATCCTTTTTAAAGCAACCTTTATCTGCCGCTTTCCCTTCTCCCCCAGCAACTTCTCCCAGAAAATCTCTGGCCATGTTAGGAAATACTGGTTGAGCCTGGCCGGCCCAGTTGTGTGGTGGGAAAAGCACAAGGATTTGCAGGGGGCTATGTGATTTTTCCTGCATTGCCTCATTGCACTATTTCCTGCTTCCCTTCTCCTGGCAACCCCCAGATCATGACCTTTCCATGCTCCCTTCTCTCCTTTTCACCATCTTTTATCTGCCCCCCATCTTCAGTGAAATTAATTATTTTACTTTATATTCTACTTTTCTCCACCAGGGGGACCAAAACAGCTTACACAATTCTCCTCCCCTTCATTTTATTCTCACAACAGCAGCCCTGTTAGTTATACTGACAGGTTAGTTATACTGACAGTTTGTGGTTACGCAGGAAGCTTCCACAGCAGAGTAGGGATTCAAACCTGGCTCTTCAGGATCATAGTCTGAAAGCCTAACCACTATACTCGCTAGTGCAAGGTGCCTGCTGTTGAACAGTAGGAAGCAACCAGGTCTGGGAGCGTCACAGAACTCAAATTGCCCATGGTTGCTGCCAGACCAGGCTCCTAAGAGTAAGGATGAGCATAGACTGATCCATGGACCAAATTCCATCACAGACTAGGCCCCAGCCCATGGTCTGTTTGCCTGATTTGTGTGCTTGCATTTTTGACAGAGTGCCATGGGCTTCACAGAGGTTCATTTGGTCCATGGAAGTAGTCCATGGGTCAGACAACCTGGTGCTGAGGCATTAAGTGTCAAGGCAACAAGGGGGGGAATGGACTTTTGCAGCCTGGAAACACTGATAGCAGCCCTGCAAAGCATGATAGGTAGCTCTGGCTTCCAATAAGAGAGGGCCGCATTCTGCTCTATGGGAGTAGACTTTATCTGTAGAGGAGCTACAATCCAAATCCAATATGCATAGACCTTGGAGAGCAGATAGAGGGTATCCTGGGGGGGGGGGGGGCTGTTATGAGTTTGATGCTTCTAGCTTGCAGGGGAAGCATTTAACACCTCCCCCCACTTTGCACATTGGACCCTAGGGATCTTTTCTCCCTTCCCCAAAGCCATTCTACACACAAGTTGGAGGGTAGGTAAAGGAGCATCCCGGGGAGGTCCTCTGCGAGTATGATGCCTCTAGCTTGCAAGGGGTCAGTTTGACACACTCCTGAACCTGTGGCTGTGATTTCCCCAGAGAGCACTTTCCTGGGGGCACCTGCTTTGGGGGGCTGTAACTTGTCTCCCCTAAATCCAGTCTTCACCAAACATGGAAGCAGGTAGAGGTGAATCAGGTGGAGACTTGCTGCAAGTTTGGTATTTCTAGCCTGTGAGGGTGGGGGAGGCATTGTACCACATCCTGAACTCATGAATTTCACAAACCAGTTCGTTAAATGGAAAGATCTATGGAGGGTTGTGGTTCATGAAACTCATGGATCTATATGAGCCTCAATTTTTTTGGTCTGTGCCGATCCCTACCTATGAGTCTTCCCTCAAAGGCCAAAACAGCTCTAGAAAGGGCCCCTCTCTGTCCCCTTCCTTTGCTTGATAGAAACTAAGGCTTGAATACTGTTGTAGTTGTCTAGCAGTAGCCACTGGGATCATCTGTTCTTAAACTACAGGTGCTCAGTTTATCAATTTCGGAGCATTCAACCCCCCCCCCCCCCCAATTATTTCTGATATGTCTGCAAACCTGGGACTTTTCTCAGGTTTATAGAAAGAACTGTCTTGTTCATCATGCCCCAATCTCCAAATTTAAATATTTACATTGAGTATTAAATACATTGATTGTACTTTATGTACAACCAATTAAATTTTTCTTTCTCTAAATGGAAAAGCGGCTGGGGCATTAAACAGTCTTCCAGAAATCAACTTATCTTGATGTTGTGGTGTTCTTCATCCTAATAAATTACAGAAGTCCTATTTCCTAATGAATAACTGATTCAGGGAAGCAGTGAAGCAAAGAGTTGCTTGACTCAGTGAAGTTATACTTTGTGCCCTTGGTTGGCACAAACAGTGGTCTTCATAAGAACATACGAGAAGCCATGTTGGATCGGGCCAATGGCCCATCCAGTCCCTGTGTCACACAGCAGCCAAAAACAAAAACAAAAAAACCCGAAGTGCCATCAGGAGGTTCACAAGTGGGGCTAGAAGCCCTTCCAACTTTGCCCCTCCCAAGCACCAAGAATACAGAGCATCACTGCCCCAGACAGAGTTCCAACAATTCGCTGTGGCTAATAGCCACTGATGGACCTCTGCTCCATATATTTATCCAATTCCCTCTTGAAGCTGGCTATGCTTGTAGCTGCCAGCACCTCCTTTGGCAGTGAATTCCACATGTTAAATCACCCTTTGGGTGAAGAAGTACTTCCTTTTATCCATTCTAAACCAACTGTTCAGCAATTTCATTGAATGTCCATGAGTTCTTGTATTGTGAGAAAAGGAGAAAAGTACTTCTTTCTCTGTTTTCTCCATCCCATGCATAATCTTGTAAACCTCTATCATGTCACCCTGCAGTCGACGTTTCTCCAAGCTAAGGAGCCCCAAGCGTTTTAACCTTTCTTCATAGGGAAAGTATTCCAACCCTTTAATCATTCTAGTTGTCCTTTTCTGTACTTTTCCCAATGCTATAATATCCTTTTTGAGGTGCGATGACCAGAATTGTACACAGTATTCTAAATGAGACCACACCATCGATTTATACAGGGGTATTACGATACTGGCTGATTTATTTTTCAGTTCCCTTCCTAATAATTCCCAACATGGCATTAGCCTTTTTTTACTGCAATCGTACACTATCTTGACGTTTTCAGTGAGTTATCTACCACGATCCCAAGATCTCTCTATTGGTCAGTCTCTGCCAGTTCACACCCCATCAACTTGTATTTATAGCTGGGATTTTTGGCCCCAATGTGCATTACTTTACACTTGGCCACATTGAACCTCATCTGCCACGTTGACGCCCACTCACCCGGCTTCAACTTTGTTCTATAGCTTCACTGTAGAACATTTATTACACCAGCAATAGGTATGTGATTTGAGTGGAAAAATAGTTTCAGGAGACACCAAAACTATTCAGTAATGATAAATATTTGAAAAGACTCTTGGTCTTCTGAAACATTATTGGCTGCTGCCCTACACTTTTTTTTTGTGGTGGGGGGGAAGAACATAAGAACATAAGAGAAGCCATGTTGGATCAGGCCAATGGCCCATCCAGTACAACACTCTGTGTCACACAGTGGCCAAAAAATCCAAGTGCTATGATATCTTACTGTGCAAAGTTGAATTAGAATTTGGCTCAGAATGGTAAGTAAACCGTAAAATGAAAAGTGTGTGGTTTTTCCAGTGTCCTCTTTTTCCAAATGTCATCCAAATTTGGTTTTTCCAAATGTCATCTAAAGAGTTTTAATTACAAATTGAAGGATTTTAATTACAAATGTCATCTAAAGAGAACAGTGGATAAGAACTGTCGTGTTAGATCAGTCTAGCAGGATATAAATCGCTTGTCATTTTATGTACAATTTTCTGGGAATACTATCTGGATTTTGAGAATGTGCTCAAGCAACATTCAATAGCTTTTAAGTATTATTTATATTATTCAACTTATGACTCACCCTACCCTACTAGTACAAGGCTCAAGGTAACATCTTCATAACAACAAAGCATAAATTAGCTATTAAAATAGTTGTTAAAATACTAATCACAACAAACAGATGACACATAACAATGAGCATAATCTAATCAAGGGAAAATTTGATTACATCAGAACTGCGGACAGGCAGGGAAGAAAAGGGAACAGAAAGACCCAATTAGGTGAAACTGTCATTCTCATCCATCAATAAGCTTCAACTGTAGGCCTGGTGGAACAGCTCTGTTTTCCTTGCAGGCCCTGTGAAACTGTAAAAGGTTTCACAGGGCTTGGATCTCAACTGGAGGAGTGTTCCACCAGGCTGGGGCTAGAGCCAAGAAAACTCTGGATCTAGTAAAAGTTAATTGAATGCTTCTTGGTCCAGGAATCACCAATAAATCTTTATCAAGTGAGCATAATGCTCTTTGCAAGTTGTACCAGGAGAGGTGGATCTGAATATATGTTGCTCCTAGACCATGTAGGGCTTTAAAGGTTAAAAATAACACATTGAACCTGACACATTATTCAATCTTGAGCCACTGCAGCTGGCGGAGCACTAGTTTGATATAAGCTCTAGCTGCATTCTGGAATAGCTGATGTTTCTGGGTCAGTCTCAGGGGTAGCCCTGTGTAGAGTGAGTTACAGTAGTCTAGTCTGGACCGTTGGCATGGATCACAGTGGCCACATTGAGGTGAGATAGGAAGGGAAGCCAGTTGCTTAGCCTGGCACAGATGCCGGTCTGGCAACATTTGTGATTTGGGCCTTCATTGTAAGGGAGGGATCCAGGATCACACCCAAACTGTTGGCAATGGTTAGAGGCACACTATCAAGAGTTGGGAGTTGGCACCCTAAGCCCAAGTCTCCCCAGTTTAGCTGCAGGACTTCCATTTTCAATGGGCTTAATTTCAGTAGGCTCTTTTTCAACCACCCAACCACAGCCCCTGAAGCCTCTGTCAGATTTCCAGGGATGGTGTCTGGCCATCCATCCATCAACAGATATAACTGGGTGTTTATCTGCATACGGATGACATCCCAGGCCAAATCTCTGCACCAACCAAGCAAGGGTGCGCATGTAGATGCTACATAATATTGAACATGAATTTATTTTATGGAATTTAAATTTCACTTCTTACAAAAAATATTTCCTTGCATAAATGAGATATACATCTTAGTATTTAGCCAGAGATGATGTGACACATTGAATAAGACATTATTGCTCATTGGCCTTAACATGGGCTTTGTATCACTTGGCATTAGATTACTTTGATGGTAAACCAGTAAAGGGATTACTCATTTCCTCTTTCAGAGTTTTAATTGTTTATGTTAGAAATGAACAGTGTAATAAATGGCTTCTTTTCCAAGCTTTTGAGGTCTCTGGATGAAGTCAGCAAAGAGGACTTCCAGTTGGTTTCTTTAAAAAAAAAATCTTGTTTCTAGAAGCTTTCTTTCCTGTATACCACATACAGATTCTGTTTGGCTTCATTCTTGTCTTTGTATTTTAAACATTAAAGTTGTATTGTCTTCCCATTTGAAATACAAGCAAGGGAAAGGTGTTGGTCTGCCATGCTAAGATATACCTGATTCGAGAAAAGTTTCATTTAATTGACTATTGAATAAACGTCTGACTTGAAAACTCCTGATGCCTTTATTGAGCAATGTTACCAGTTTGAGGCTTAAAATGAAGACAAACCGGCTGCTTATTTCTTTATAATTATAACTAAATGGGAGAACTAGATTTTCTTTGCCAGTCATGATATGGAAATTAGTGCACATTCTTATATGCACTTTCATTAATGAAGAAATAGAACTTGCTTGCTTGACTCTGTGAGGAAAAAGGAATTGGTAATCTCCCCCCCCCCCCCCCCATTTTGCATTGGTTATCTGTTAAGAATAGACTACAAATTGCAATTTCCTTTCTAATGCTGGAATGCTTAGTGATGGCTGTTGAAATGTATTTGTTCTCACTGTACTTTTACACAGAGGTCATTGACAAAGCAACTGGAATGCAACAGACTTTTGAGAATTATCCTTGAAATAAGTTTTATAGTAAAATTGGGAACTGGGAGTTTCAGCAGTATATGGAAATAATTACCCTATCTCAGAAGGATGGGATAGGAATGGAAAAGGTGTGAAAATGGGCAACAAAAATAATCAGGGTATTGGAGCACCTTCTATGTGATGGAAGACTTAAAGAAGGAAGACTTAAAGAATTTGGAGCTTCTTGGTAGAAAAAAAGAACAAAGGAACATTACAATGGAGAATTATAAACTACTAGCAGTAAAGCCTGTTGTAGGAAGACATACTACGGGTCCTAGAAAAATATTCAGGATGGGGGTGATGAATGTGTAGGTGGTAGGAAGGAAGAAAGAATGAAAGAAAAAGAGAGACAGAGAAAGAACGGTTGGAAAAAGATGGGAAGAAAAGAGTGAAAGAGAAATAGAAGGTAGACTGACAGAGGCTGCAATCACACACATTAAATAATGCATTTTGAATCCAGTTGGAAAGCACATTGGAAGTGGATTGAAAGTAGGGTGGCCAATTCCCAGGGGCAGGGGATCACTTGATCTGGAGGCCCTCCCCCCACTTCAGGGTCATCAGAAAACGGAGGAGAAAATGTCTGCAGTATTCCTTATGGAGACTGATTCCCATAGGGTTTAATAGAGATTTGATCCATGGGGCTCTGGGGGAGTTGTTTTTTAGGTATAGGCATCAAATTTGCAGCTTAGCATTCAGTGCCTCTCCTCAAAACATAAAGTTGGACCAAGGGGTCCAATTCTATCAGCCCAAAAAGGAGGTGCCTCTATCTTCACTATTTCCAATGGAGGGAAAGCATTTTGTGCACTCCCTTTAAATGTGATGGCCAGAACTCCATTTGGAGTTCAGTTTTGCTTGTCACAACCTTGCTCCTGACTCCACCCCCAAAGTCTCCTGGCTCCACTCCCAAAGTCCTCAGATATTTCTTGAATTGGACCTGGCAACCCTAATTGAAAGTGCATTATTAAGTGTGTGTGATTGCAGCCAGAATTAAAAAAAAAGACAGGAAGACAGATAGAGGAAAAAATGAGAGAAAGAACAGAAGGGAGGTAGACAAAAGAGGGGGGGTAAGGAGTGAGAGAACAAAAAAATGAGAAGGAAGATAGAATGAAAGAAAAAGACAGCTTTGTTCCAGATCTAGTGAGCACTGAATCCGCCTGCTAAAAACTCGCATCATACAAAATTCTTCCACATTTAAAAACTTGCTCCTTATGTTTTGTGGAGTTTTACATCTACATTTGCAAAAGAAGGAAGAAAGCACGTAGGCCCTCACTCCTCCCAGAGACTTGAGGTTCAATTCAGCTGTCTTTCAAGATTGCCCAGACATAGGTGGTGGTGGTGGGAGGGGGGTTTGAAACCCCAGTCAAGGCGCTGCTGTCACACATACACACTCCCAACCACCCGAAATGGGCTTTGCTTTGGGCCTGGTTGAAACTGGTCTTTTATTCCAGGAGGGGGAAGGAGAAGTGGGCAGAGCAGGTGAGAGATGCTGCCCCAGGCAAAGACCCCTGCCCCCTGCGCGGCAGTATGCACATTGCTGCCACACGCTGCCTCTTTCTCCTTGCAAGGGAAGCCGAGCTCAGAAGGAAAAAAAGGCACCCTGCTCAGCTGCTCTTGCATGAAGGCGAGAGCATCTGGGCAGGCCGGGCACACACTTCTCTGAGCTTGGAACCAGAAGAACATGCCCCACTCGGCTGCTCTCACTTTCAAAGCGAGAGCAGCCAGGTGGAGTGCATTCTCCTCCGAGGCCAGGTTCCCTTGCGAGAGAAGCTGGGCTTGGTGGAGAGTGCCACTGATGCGCTGCCAACATTGCCTGCTCCCATGGGTCCTGCCACCCCAGGTAAGGACCCCTGCCCCTCATGGTGGTGCACACATTGCTGCTGCACACCACCTCTTTTGCCTGCCCAGGACCCAGGCAGGTGAGGGGGGTTGCAGGGCTGCGTTCATTTGCAAAGAAAGGCAGCCTCTGAGCGGTGCACATGTCACCACCACCTCTTTTGCCTGCCCAGGATGTAGGCAGGCCCAGTACTAGGGCCTTGGGTGCTCCAGGCCAGCACCTGCCCCATGTTCCCCCACCCACTACTGCCTGGCTGCCACACTCCCACCTATGGGGAGAGCAGGCAACGTGGCATGGAAGGAGGGTTGGGAGGGCCTCGGCTGAGCCAGGACTGCGCAGTGCGCTCTTGGAGGCATGGAGCACCTCTGAGAGCGCATTGCAGAGGCGTTCTCCTCTGAGTCGTGCTCAAAGAAGCTGTGCTGATGCCCTGCCCAGCTGCTTTCACCTTGAAGGCGGGAGCAGCCAGGTGGGTTGTGTTCTCCTCCAAGTTGGGCCTTCTTTGTGAGGGAAGTCTAGTTCAGAGAAGCTGCACTGATGCTCCACCCAGCTGCTTTCATCTTGAAGGTGAGAGCAGCCGAACGGGGCATGCTCTCCTCTGAGCTGGGCTTTCCTGGCAAGTGTAGAAACAGTCAAAGACAGAGAGACACAGAGAAAAGTGAAAGGAATGCATAAAGTGAGAGTTATGTAAAAATTTGGGAGAAAGGAATAAAATAAAGGGAAAGGAAGGAAAGGAGACAGAGAAATGACAGGAAGACAGGTAGGTAGGCAGCCATTAGAAGCCTGCCTTTCACCCCCTCCCACTTGCAGGTTGTTTGGGGGGGGGAGCGGTGAAAGGGAGCCTTCAGATGGCTTCCTGCCTCTTAAAGCAAGCAGCCCACTGTAGTGTTATTTGAATAGAAAGAGTGAAGACTATTTGCAGGTGGAAAGGGAGCTTAAGTATAGAGAGTGTAGAATATAGAGAGACTGTTTCTCTGATGCTGAACTTCTGCCTCCCTCCCTGTTGTGAGGGAACATTCCTTTTCTGCCTGTTGAATATATTTAACTGTTTTCTGTCAGCGTTTGCTTCAGTATTTATAGTTATTAGATGATGTTCAATGTTAATTAAGCAAGTATGTCTGCCACATTGTATTAGTTCACACTGGATTAAACAACAGACTGTGCTGTAAATGAAGAGGTGAAATATTGCCTCATAAGGAGGAGTTTCTGGCATATTAATAAATAGAATATTTATAAATATGCCAGTCACCCAGTACACATACACACGCCCTGCCCCTACTGTTCAGGAGGTGAGGTGTGTGTGTGTGTGTGTGTGTGTATATATATATATATATATATATATATACACACACACACACCTCACCTCCTGAACATAGGGGCGCTGTGTGTGTGTGTGTACTGGGCGACTGCAATTTTGGCAGGGAGTGTTAGTTGGAGGTGGCAAAACGGTGGCAGTATTGTTTGGTCGGGGGGAAGATGGACTGAGGAAAGGCATTAGTAAGCAGTAAGGCTCCAGGAGAACCTCTCAGCGGAGAACTGCCTTGCTCAAAGGTCAGTAGCCTTCTGATAGGGTTCTGGCCTGACAGGGCCGGCGGTAGGCAGATCACAGAGAGGCTACCCAATGACACCGGGGTGGTGGTGGTGGTGGTGACAGACAGACAGTGCAAGGCTGCTCTTGTGGTAGCCAAATCTTTCAAGAAAAATTGAGGATCGAGCCAACATGTTCAGCTTTTATTATTTCTGTGATGTGGTCTATGCATCACACTTAGTATGCACAAAACTGATTTATAGTAACGTGTAGAATTAAGCTTAAAATAATTTTTCTGTGCTTACTTCACCCTCTAGGAGCACTGGGTAGCAGCATACAAGCTCAATGTAGATAAAGTTGAACTTTCTACTCACTTCTTCAACTGTTGCAGCAGAGAAACTCTGAAGAGCTTCTCTCATAAGATAGGCACTTTTTTTTTGCCAGAATAATCCTATCTAGGGATGGGCACGAACCAAAAAATGAACCATGGTTTGAGCATGAAGCGGGCTGGTTTGTGGTTCATTGCAAACAGTTTGTTTGGTTGCACCATGCCCTAAACAGAAAACAAATAGCCTTTTCCCCTGGTGGTTCATTTTTCCAGACAGCCTGGCACTGATTCAGTCAATTCCTAGGCAGCGCTGGAGGTGGACTTCTTGGAGTTCTAGAGATACCATAGTAGTTGTCCATAACTTGATTGACAGCTCTCAGCACCATTCAAGGAGCTCCCATTCTGTTCTGTGGGAGCAGAAACCCTGATTCAGCTGTTTTTACTCAGCACAAAGAAAGAAGAGTTTGTTGTTGTGAGAGTTGAAGCTGAGCTTTCCTGCTTTGGGAGGCTGTTAACTTGGACATTCCAAATCCAATCTTTGTCAAACTTGGAGGGCAACTGGAGGAGAGCCTGCTGAAGGCACTTGATGAGTTTGGCATCTCTAATTCACAAGGGGCTGTTCTACACCTCCTGAACCAAACTAACTGGTCCAGGAAATCAAGTTACTAACCAACACGAACCACCAGTTTGGGCAATCAAATAAACCATTTTCCTGGTTAATGCCCATCTCTGATCCTGTCTTCAAGATCTGTTGGGGTAAACAAAGATTTATACAATTATGCATCATGTGAACAAAATGGATAGAGAAGGTTTCCTCCCTCTTCCTATACACTATACCAACATGGAGGCCCTCAGTGGAGTTGATGGGCAACAGATTCAAGATCAACACATTTTCTTGATGCAATGCATAAATAACTAGTGGAACTCTTCTGTAATAAGTAATGGGGCTACAAGCTTAGGGATCTTAAAGGGGATTGAAAAAGAGGATAAAGGTATCAGTGATTACTAGTCATGATGGTTAAGTTGAGATCATTGTGTTGGATCCAACTACCTTTTTGCTAGTGCAAAAGGAAGGAAACTTTCCCTTTTGGCCATGAAAAAGGCCATGACTGGGGATTGTGGGATCAGCAAAGTCATATGGGACAGAGAGTACTGTAAGGAGTGTTATTGGGTGAGAATGAATGAAAAGCTGGCTGGATCTAACTCTTTGGCTGCTGTTACACATCCTACATAATGCACTTTCCAACTTGATTTTACCAGTTCACATAGTAAAATCCTGTTGGAAAGTACACTGAAAGTGGATTGAAAGTGCATTAGTTAGTGTGTGTGATTGCAGCCTTAGTATTTGAAGGCAGTAGACGTAATTTAGTTGTTGGGGCAAGGGTTTTAGCCTCTGTGCTCCTGCTGTGGATTTTCTAGGCTGTGATGTTTTCACTATGGAAGTATATTGTGACCAATTTTGCACTAGATCTTTAATCCTGGTTTAATTCTGTCCCCAAACTGACATTCTACACTAGAATCAGAGAATAAGAGAAACCAACTTTATGACTCTATGATTTTAATGTAGAATGTCAGCTTGGTTGTTGTTCAGTCACACAGTTCAGTTGCACAGTCGAGTCCGACTCTTTGCAACCCCATGGACAAAGTCACGCCAGGCCCACTATCGAAGTCTGCTCAAATTCATGTTAGTTACATCAGTAACGCTGTCCAGCCATCTCATCTTTTGCCATCCCCTTCTTCTTTTGCCTTCTGACTTTCCCAGTGTCAGGGTCTTCTCCAGTGAGTGCTCCCTTCTCATTTGGTGGCCAAAGTATTTCAGCTTCAGCATCTGACCTTCCAGGGAACAGTCAGGGTTGATTTCCCTTAGGACTGACTGATATGATCTTCTTGCAGTCCAAGGGACTCTCAAGATTCTTCTCCAGCACCACAGCTCAAAAGCATCTATTCTTCTGCACTCGGCCTTCCTTGTGGACCAGCTCTCACAGCCATACATTACTACTGGCAATACCATCGCTTTGACTATATGGATTTTTGTTGGCAGGTTGATGTCTCTACTTTTTATTATACTGCCCAGGTTTGCCATAGCTGTCCTCCCAAGGAGCAAACATCTTTTAATTTCATGGCTACAGTCACCATCTGCAGTGATCTTGGATCCCAGAAATGTGAAGTCTGTCACTACTTCCATGTCTTCCCCTTCTATTTGCCAAGGTGTGATGGGGCCGGATGCCATGATCTTAATTTTTTTTATGTTGAATTTCAAGCCTACTTTTGTGCTCTCCTCTTTCACCCTCAACAAGAGGTTCTTTAGATCCTCTTCACTTTCCGCCATTAGAGTGGTATCATCTGCATATCTGAGGTTATAGATGTTTTTCCCAGCAATCTTAATTCCGGCTTCTGCTTCATCCAGGCCAGCATTCTGCATGATGTACTCTGCATATAAATTAAATAAGCAGGGTGACAATATACATCCTTGTCGAACTCCTTTTCCTATTCTAAACCAGTCAGTTGTTCCATATCCCATTCAGCTTGGGGACAGAGTTAAACCAGGATTAAAAGTCTAGTGCAGGGGTGGCCAAACATGCTTAATGTTAGAGCCACATAGAATAAATGTCAGATGTTTGAGAGCCACAAGACAAGGAAGGAAGGAAAGAAGGAAGGAAATCGATAGGGAGGGGAAAGAAAGCAACTTAAACACATTTTCCAAGCTGCCAGCTGGCTTGGCCGGGAGAGGTGATTTAAAGGGAGAAATGCATTCTCCAAGCTGGCAGGTGGGGCTTGTGGGGACTTTGAGAACCACACATCAGAGAATAAGAGAAACCATTGTTGGAAATGGGGTGCTGCATTAGATGGACCCATTGGTCCAACTCAGCTGAGCTACTTACTTGGAAAAAGGCTACTGGAGTTGTTAAATTAAGAGTAATAAAGTAAGAGTAACTCTGCCCACCACATTACCAACAGTTTTTTTTTTAAACTGATTTAACTAAGCTGAATAGTTTAATCTTAACTGAGGTTTTGTTTTTGTTTTTTTTTAAAACAAACTTTTGGTAATGTGGTGAGTAGAGTCCTCAGGTAGTATGGCACAGCTTAAGACAGCACAACTTCAGATTTGCTTTTCTCATGAAGTATAGAAGCCAGTTGGAAGATTTTAGTTACTTTTATTGAATTCATTTATGCCCCCCCCCTTTCTCTCCAATGTGAACCAAAAATAGCTTATGTTATTCTCCATCACATTATCCTCACAACAACCCTGTGAGGTATGTTAGGCCGAAAGAGTGTGACTCCCAGCAATCAAGCAGTCAGTTTCTTCAGTCACTCCCTCCATCCCTTGTTGGAGTTTCGAATTTGTTGTTGTTGGTGGAAAGTGCAGTCAATTTATGGTGAGAGATATTCTGAGGCAAGAGATATTCTGAGGTAGTTTGCCATTGCCTACCTCTGCATAGCGTCCCTAGATTTCCAGGGCATACCCTGCATAGCTTCTGAGATTTGGTGAGATTTATGGTTAGCTTGAGCCATCCAGGTCAAGGTGTTAATTGTTTGATTTAATTAGGGTTTAAATTGTTAGAAGTTAAATATTCATGTAACTTTATTTAGCCAAGTTGAATACACACATATACTAGAAAAAGTCTGTGTGATGTTAGTCTTTTCTCAGCAGTGCTTTTGGCTGCTACTCTTTAAAGAGCTGCACACTGAAAATGATCTTAAGGGAATGGTCCCCTTTTCTGGGCCTCTCTCTCCTTTCCTCTTTCCCCCTTTTCCTTAAACAGTTGGCGGAGTTTTCCTGTTTCTCTAAAATGGGTGTGAATTACTTATTGCTCTGTTCTAGTAAACACAACAGCAGTATTAACAGTTCTACAACACAAGAACCATTTAAGGACAATGTGTTGTAACCACCCCTTGAACCTTTTAGTGTGCATTCTCCAGACTTTGCTTTCAATTAACAAGGATGAAAATCTGCTGCATTTTGGTTCTAACAGTCAGGATGTGTGTGGTTTTGGTATGTCATCCATCTAAGCACGTGATGCTTGGGTAAGCAGTGGAGCCTAGTTATGATTCACTAGGGAGAGTCATGGAAAACAATGTCTGTTTTAAGCACAGATGAAAATAAATAGTTTGAACAATACACGCATGGTGTGAGCTTCAGCTGTTTCCTATGTAATGGTTTGTATGGGAACTAGCACTTGTATTCCATCTATAAAACAGGAAATTTATGCTTCTAGCTATGATAGCTTTAGAATTACTAAAATTAGGTAGAAAGTTGGTCATTTGTAAGACAGAGTCAGAACTGTGGAACCTTTTCTGGGAGGCAAGTTGGAATCATAGATCCAAGTACTGGAAGGCGACAAAAGAGATTTCAATGAAAGCAGGTTTATTGGGACCTACCAATGTGTGAACTTTTAAGTTACGCAGAACGTTTTCTTGGAAACATTAAAATAACAAAAGCAGACGATGTTTGGTGGAAAGGCATAGTTTTCAGCTGTCTGCACTTTAGTTCAGTCTTATGATGGTAATAGAGGAAGGTTTTTTTATACTTAATTAGACTAGAACTGTGTTTTGTGTTTTCAGGTTACAGAAACATGCCAGGGTAAAGAAACAATAGATTAATCTCCTTTGGTAGTATCAAAGCAGTTATTATTCATGTCTGTCTTAGCACTAATGCAAACTCACAAGTCCCTTGTAAGGTGAGAACAGATAAATAAAATCTTCACCTATCTTAAGCTAAAGCCTATCTCTAAGGAGTTTCTCAAGAAAGCTGATTGTTCCAACTGGCAGTACTTGGCAGCAGACTTTTTCATTGACAAAACCACAGAACTCCTGTAGATAGTGCTGAGTTGAGAGGTCAAAGCCAAATCTTTTTTGTTTCAAATTAGGGCCTTTTGGAGTCCGTGTGTGTGTGAGAAAGGTCTAAGCTTTTCTCTCTTCCACATATTTAATTTCTTTCATCCATTTTACTACTTGCAGTGGCAATCTTTACCACCACTGGATGGCATCTAAAAATATTTTAAGATGCCATCTCTCCCAGACCCATTTTTATAGGTAGACAGCAGTTAAAATGCTACTCAAATTGGGTTCCTGCTATAGTTATTTAATTATTTATTTTGTATTGCACTTTTTTTGGAATGCTATTTCTGTATTGTATTGCAATCACTGACTGTATTACAGCTGCATTTCAGTTTCTTTGGATATTTCTTGAGGGAGTCAGAACCTGATTTGATGATATTGAGAAATGTGTAAGTTTTTTTTGTTTTTAAGGTATTACTGTTCCTTGGGTGTAGAGTTCTGACAGCAAACTGCAGATGATCATGCTTATTTGGAGCTAAAGACGATGGGCGATTTCCCACACAGCTTACCGCGCAGCGTCTGCTCGGATTTCTCACCAACTGCTCCGCGGATTCAGGAAGTGCCGCATCTTTTGCGTTGCTAACGTAAACTAGGGTTTTAGCAATTTCCATTTGAGACGCAAAAGGTGCGGCACTTCCTGAATCCGTGGAGCAGTTGGTGGGAAATCCGAGCAGACACTGCGCAGTGAGGAGGGACTTCGCTCCTCGGTAAGCTGTGTGGGAAATCGCCCAATGTCTATTTACAGCGCATCCCAAATGTGCTTCTGATTTACTAACAGCTTTTCAATTCAAGTGCAATTACAAAACATGTAATTAGTATTTCAGTGAAAAACTATATTTTATGGAGGTTAGGGTGAACTGCTGAAATATAACTCCCAAATGACTATAATGCTGGAGAAATAAGTCTAATGTGTCCAATGGAAAGAATGGAGCCCTCTGCTCACAAGTTGCACTGACATACTGTCTGTCTGTGAACCTCTTTATTCGATTTAAGCAATTACGCTAAGTACAAAAAAAGGCAAAGAAGACAATTTGAATAAATGCCAACACACAAAACGAATATAGACCTTAAGCACAACTACTGAAATTCAGCCATGCATACATTATGCTAATAAATGATGATCGAATGTAGAGAACCATCATGGTGTAATCCTTTTGACCATAATGTTTTCCCTGATAGATTTGCCCGTTCATTCTGCTGTCTGTGCAATTGTGAGGAAAATGCAGGCATATTATACAAGTGATTGTGTCCCCTTCCCCTATTGAGTGTCCCCTTCTCTTGAAGGTGTCTGTCCCCTTCTTTTGTTAGAGACAGTGACAGGGTGGGTTGAACATGCTTCCAGTCCCTCACTGACTAGTTCTCTAGTAAAACTAGCAGCTTCCATCATGTTTGCACATATATATGTTATGGATCTCCATCATATAGTCTGGTAAATGTGGCAAATAGGTGACAGAGAAATATATACATAATCCAGGTGTGCTATTCAGAGAACTGGGATTGACTGCAGTTCATGTTGAATGTACATTCTGTTGCAAACCAGCCTAGTTTGTGGGCTTACTGAAGCCTCCCACTTAGTTCCGTATACCCCCATGTTTCATGATCTGTAAACTCTTAACCCTCACACACCATTAAACCAGGGCTCAGCAAATCCCAGGTGCCATTGTGCCTAGACATTTCATTTTAGCGCCAAGTATTTTCATTTGTCATTTACGGCAATTGCCACTTGGTCATTCTCAGTAGCAATACTGAGCTTGTTTAGGTGTGGGACAATGGTTAGCTTTTTGTTATGATGATAACCATGGTTGCCCCTTATTGATTTATATATTACAATGCTTTTGTTAATAGTTTTTTTTAAAAAATACCAGCAGCTGTGAGGTTTATAATTAGCTCTTGTGTGGTAGCAATAATTAGAAAGTTTGGTCCTTAAAACAGGGGTATCGAACTCATTTGTTATGAGGGACTGATCTGACATAAATGAGACCTTGTTGGGCCAGGCCATGTGTGTACCTATTTAAGATTAGGTAGCAGAGATATAAACCTTTTAAATGACACAAACACCAATAAAGATTTTTTTTAAAAAAACTTAAAATGAAGCATGCTTAAAACATTAGCACTTGTTGGTCTTAAAGGTGCTTTCTTTGTATTTCTCCCAGGGAACTGGGCAAAGGAAGCTCTGGCTCTTTCCCTCCTTCCCCAGGGGACCAGGAGGGGGAGGAGCCTCAAACAATGAAGAACATTGAGGTTTTGCTCTGTAGCTCCTGGGCAATTGAGCAAACCTTGCAAAGCAAGTTGAGATGCAGAAGGAAGCAAGACAGAGGGAGAAGGAAGCAGACAAGAGCCAGTTGCTTGGAGGCCTGCTAGAAGCCTTCTGAGGGCCTGATTTGGCCCCCGTGCCACATGTTTGACACCCCTGTCTTAAAATAGAAAATCCTGAAGGCTGGAAAATAAGTCTGTCTTATAACGTTTGGGACAAAACAAAGGAAACCACAGTCTAGATTGAGCAAACGCTTTAAAAAAAACTGTATGAAAGTCAATTTCACAATTCCAAAATGATTCAAGAACAATGAATGCTATGAGTTATGCAATACTTTTTTCAATATATTTGTTAATGTCAATTAGTATTCAAAAACAGCAATGCAGAAATATCTACAGATTGCAATTTCATAATTATGTACAGCAGTATTTATAATCTTATGTACATTATAGGAAAAAGCTCGAGAATCTTTCAGTGCCTAGTATACCTCATAATTAAAGGTAAAGGTTGTGTAAGCAACCAGTCGTTTCCGATTCTGGGGTGATGTTGCTTTCACATTTTCATGGCAGACATTTTACAGCGTGGTTTGCCATTGCTTTCCCCAGTCATCTACACTTTCCCCTCAGCAAGCTGGGTACTCATTTTACCAGCCTCGGAAGGATGGAAGGCTGAGTCAACCATGAGTTGGCTACCTGAACCTAGATTCCACTGAGATCGAACTCAGGTCTTGAGCAGAGCTCGGACTGCAGTACTGCAGCTTTTCCACTCTGTGCCACGAGGGTCCTTTACCTCATCATTATATAATCCTTGTTTATTTTTCTAACAGTTAGTACCTGTGTGTTTTTCTCTTCCATTTCTGTATTTTCATTGAACTATAATCTGCCTTGAATTTTCAGGGGCAGAAAAGGTGATATTTAAATGTAGGAAATAAGCCAGCTTTCTCTAGCTCTTCCTGCTGGTTTAGATGGGTAATGTTACCACAAAGCAGTAGTAGGGAGTCTTATGGCAGATCTCTGGTGCAGCAGTTCTTTGTCTTCTCTCCCTTTTAGACAACTGCTGTAAAACAAGTATTTCAATTCCCCCTTTTGCTTTGCCTAGCAGGTAAACATGCTAGATCAGACTTCCAGCCCTCTGACACTCAGTGAAAGCACCGCTATTGAATAGGGGATAGAAAGCAGCAGGTTTATGCTGTTCTCAGAAGGAGACCTTCTGATCTTCTTCGTGGTCTCTGTGCATCACACCCTTGGGATTCCAGGCGCCTGCACCGACTCTACCGGTACTGAAAAGCTCCATGAAAGGATTTTTGTGTCCCGACCACTGGGCATGCTCACGGACCCATCCACGCATGCCCAGTAGGCAGGGCACCAAGATCCCACCAGTTTTTTTTCTGACCGCCGCACTGTTGAGACTTACCCTCGGCTCTCCGGTTTTTGGAAAATTATTCGTTGAGTTCCTAGTAGTTTTTGACCTTTTGTCTTCTCCTTCGTTGTTTCCATCGTCGTCTGTTTCTTCCTGGGGGAAAAAAAAAGACGTATCCTTGTGTCTCTGTGAGTCCAGGCTTCGGCCAATCTTCACCCCATTCCCCCCCCCCCCGGGTGGCTTTCAGCCTCTGGACAGTGGGCCCTACCGTCTATGTGGGGGTTCTTCAAATGGTGCCTCAAGTGCGGCAGCAAGCTCGCCCTGACTGACAGCCACTCCCTTTGCTTGCTTTGCTTGGGAGAGGGGCACCGCATTGATTCCTGTGGTCACTGCTTAAAGTTCAGCAAGTAGACCAGGAAAAATCAAGCCGCGAGGCTTTGAGTGGCATTGCTCCAATCGGCGTTAGCTTCTTAGCTGATGGAACACAGCTTGGCACCGGGGTCTTCGGACCAATCAGCATTGACGGCTACTCCAACGCCAACCAAGATGCCACCAGCACACAAAGCCAATCCGACATCCACGCTGCAGACCAAGAAGCCGCATGGCTCCAAGTCTTCAACCGCTTCGCCGAAACGCAAGCGAGACAGGGAGCACAAAGCATCAAAAAAAACACAAAGCTGCAATGGGAGAACACGCCTCCCCGACTCCATCGGAGGTTTCCCTTGAAAGGGTTCGACTGATGCTTAATATGGCACTACCTGATTTATTGCCACCGAGACGGCACTACCTGATTTATTGCCACCGCCCCACAGATCTCCTTCCTCATCAGCCCATGTCTTCAACATCGATGTGGAACAAGTCGATCTTACGCAGTGCTCATCAGGGTCGGCACAAGGAAGCAAAGATGATTCCTCGGCTCAACCCCGTCAGTTTCATTCGCCGCGGCAAGGCTAGCTCTCTGGAGCAAGGGGACCGTCCCCAGCGTGATGAGGACAGGTACCAGTGGTACCACAGTGCCCTTCCACCTTGGGAGCATAGACAGGGCTATGCTATGACTACATTCCGCAGGGCCTGTAAGACCGAATTGTTCCAACAGGCCTTCGACATTTAACCGAGAGAGAGCTGCCACTGGACATCATATAGAACACCATGCAGAGTACCGATGGTCACCATCGAACTTTCTGAACCGCTATATTGTACTGTATTAATACAGCACCATGAAATGTTTTAAATAATTTAAATAATTATGTGTTATATGTTTTATTGGTTTTTAATGGAAGTGATGTGATGTTGTGAGCCGCCCTGAGTCCGCTTGCAGAGAGGGCGGGATATAAGCTTAATGTAATAAATAAATAATAAATCCTTCCCAGCCCTATCATTCACCTTATTCCTGCCATTACCCTCGGGACCTGCGAGAATGGGATCAGTGTTCGGCTTACCACTCTACAGATCAACGCCGTGAGGACCCGAAACCATCGAGACTGATATCGACATCAGCATCGAAACGCCCGTCCACACCGATTCTCACCCGCCCATCTGAATCCGAATCTTCGGATGCCAAGGAGTCGGCTGGTTCAGTTGGCGCTGATTCTGATCAACATCAGTCTGAGCCTACACCATCGACGCCAGTGGCTGATGATGCCCCAATTTCTCCCTCGGAGGATCTCAAGTCCTATGAGGATTTAATCAAGCGGATGGCTACATCCCTGGGTCTGTCGATTCAGCAACCCCAACCCAAGGTCGACGACCTAGTTTTTGACATAGTTTAATGGGATGTTTCTACTGCTGTCACTCTTCTTCTCACCAACGTGCTTCTGGAAACTGTCAGAGGACCCTGGGAAAAACCATCTTCCCTGGCAGCTTCCACGAAACGCTTAGACCACATGTATAATCTGCTAGGAGAGTCAGTGAGCTCTCAGCCTTCAGATCGGACCCTCCATACCTGTGTTTTCTTGACCAGGGGTGGCTATTGCTCCTGGCATTCATTTTTTACCTAAGGTGGTGTCCGTATTCCACCTGCATTCTGAGACTTTGTTACTGGCCTTTTTTCCTTCCCCGCAGAAACAGGAACAATGGGCCTTGCACACACATGATGTTAAGCGTGCTTTATCGTTTTACCTTCATAGGACTAAGGAGTTCCGCTTGTTAACCAGCCTATTTGTTTGTTATTCTGGCCCTTCTAAGGGAAAGCAGGTCTTCTCCCAGAGGCTGTCAAAGTGGATTGTAGAGACTATAAAGTTAACATATCTGCTGGTCAAACACCCTTTGCCAGGATTTCCCAGAGCGCATTCTACGTGTGCCTTGGCAACGGCTTTCCTTAGGGGGGTGCCCCTGCCAGACATTTGCAGAGCAGCTTCTTGGGCGACCCCAGACACCATTGTGAAGCATTATGCCTTGGATGCGGGTGTGACGGACCACATGCGTGTGGGGAGTGCTGTGCTTCAGGCTGCAGTCGTCTAGTGCCAGCACCCTCCTCCAAGTAATCTTTAGCTTGCTAATCTCCCAAGGGTGTGATGCACAGAGACCATGAAGAAGATAAACAGTTACCTGTAACTGATGATCTTCGAGTGGTCATCTGTGCAGTCACACCACCCGCCCTTCCTCCCCTCCGCTGGCAGTTCTTCAGATGTTTCTTGGAGTTGCTTTCAGCGGTTAGAAGGAAACTGGCGGGATCTTGGTGCCCCACCTACTGGGCATGCGCGGATGGGTCCGTGAGCATGCCCAGTGGTTGGGACACAAAAATCCTTTGATGGAGCTTTTCAGTACTGGTAAAGTCGGCACAGGCACCTGGAATCCCAAGGGTGTGAATGCACAGATGACCACTCGAAGATCATCAGTTACAGGTAAGCAACCTGTTTTTCTTAACAGAACATGAATCAAGCATAGTTTCATGTTTCATGCATTTAGAATGTATCAGTTGAGTAAAATGAGACTGATAGTAAATGGCACTGGCCATAGACCATTTCTTCAGAACACTGTCAAAGAATGAGGTGTAGGAAGTGCATGATGTGGACAGTTTATTACTTTTCTCTTTGTGTATTTCCCAAACAGTTAGTTGATACTACCAAATGTCTTTATTACCTTTTTTTTAAAAAGGATTGTTCTTGTAGTGCCAGTTCAGCTGGTGATTGTGTGTGTATATTTAGTTGCTTGACAAATATCAGCATATGAAAAAAGACATGCTGAAATATTCTAATTCTGGATTAGACTGCCTGAAAAAAGATGCATGCAGCTGTAATAATCTGCCTGTTTTCTTTTAGAATGAAGACTGCCAATGGGGATTATCGGAAAGAGCACAGAGAAAGAAGTCGCAGTCCAATTGACCGGGCCGCTGCGCCAACAGTGACCATTCATGCTAATCACATGTATGCCTCAATCCCAAGCTTAACCATGGATCAACCTCTAGCACTGACCAAAAACAGCATGGATGCTACCCGGTCTATCAGCATCACTCCTACAATGACGTCGGTGGAACGGCAGCAGGTACTTGGCATCTTGATTGTTATGTTAGAGTCTGGGGTGTATATATTTAACATGTAGCTTTCTTTCAAATGATATGTGTGTAGTTGTGCAGGTAATCTTGTCTTCTGAAATATAATTATATCTCGTAGTTTCTCCCTATTTGCAACTTTACATGCATATTAATGCAGTGAGCATTTTTTACAAAGGTTTTAAATCATTTGGAAAGTGTATCTCTGAGAAATGTGGTTCAAGCTTTCTGATGAGTGACACAGCCTGGTAGTGACTGGCAAAAGATGCATTTAAGTCTCTTCATATAGTACATGGGAGTCCTTTTCCTGGTTTGCCCAGCCTTGATGAAAGGAGAAACCTCCCTTCCACAGACATTCAGTCCTGCCTTCCAAGGCAGAAGAGGCCAGCTTCCCTCTGTTCTGAGAGGGGAAAAAAGCAGGAGCTGCTTCTCCCCACACAAGCCCCTCAGCAGTTGTAGCTATCTTGTGAAAGCTTCAATTCCTTGTATGTGAGTGAATTCCCCCTGAGCAGGCAAACAAGGAGTTGCTGCTTCCAAAAGACTGTCTTGCTTTTATGCAAAGAATAGATAAGGTGGTGCCTAGACTTTACAACTTCAGTTTGCAAATGGGAGAACAATATGAGTTAAATGTTTTCCTACATTTTAAAAATAAAACCCTTTCTATATATGTCAGAGAATTTATTCATACAAAGCAGGAGAGTAGCGATTCTTGCTCATTTTCTCCTCCTCTCAGATTGGGCAGGCCGGTGTGTCTACGGATTTTTTTGAGCCAGATGACTCCTTCCTTAGAGTTGCAGACATTTGGCTAAGGACGCACCTATATGTCTGAGGGATTGTTAGAACTTCCATGGATTTTTTAAAACTAACCATTGACTTTTCTAATGACCATTCTTAGTAAGATTTTTTAGAAGACATATGTTCTGTAGGAAATCAGTGTTTATTGAGACGTGAGACAGAAACCCATGAGAGGATATGATAAGGGTGAAGTTTGAACTTGTCTTTGGGCCAGAGGTCTGGCATGACCTGCTTGATCTTAAACCTGGGAAGACACAGATCACTGAAATCCTGTTCACTGTGTGTCACTTGTGCACAGAGCCAGTGGCATTTTTACCTACCTTGTGCTGTTAACTGATAAATTCTTTCCTAATTCCTTTTTGGAGACTTTTTAAACAGCCCCCGCCCAAGTTTCCTGTGTTCTAGGAGGAAATAAGCAAGGTTGGTGGTGCAGACCTTTTCCAACAGTCTTCAGACAGGGTTATACTATGGAGAGCATTATTCTCTCTCTCTCTCTCCCCCCTTCCCTCCTTTCCTCACTCTTCTTTTAGGGAAATTCTTACAGTTGTTTGTAAAAACGGCTTTCCTTGCCCACTACATGTTTTCCTCCCTCCTTTTTAGACTACTGTTTGCCCAGAACTGTCACTTCCACTCTGCTCCTCCCCCACTATTTACTCTCAGCTGGGTGGGGAAGGAAGTGGATATGTTTACTGTGACTTACGGTAAATAGCAACATATAAGGGTACCTCTTGGAAATTAGGATCATTTTTTCATGGGTTTGGAAGATAATTCACCACTCAATCATCTATCATTTGATAGTGTTTCTGGCTTTTGCGGGGGCGGGGGGGACTTGAGGGATATTTCATGCATCCCTGTACATATGCTTGAGACACTATTGTTTTGTGTGACCTAGTGCACAAACCGAAGTGGTGCTGTTCTGCATACATCACCCCCCTTTTTTGCCTCTCTGCCATCAGCTCAGTGATGACAGATGAGGAAGGGAGAGGCTTCCATTGACGACATTATGGTTCTTTGAAAAAGTCTTGCTATTGTTTCTCAGCTTGGCATCCAGTTCTGGCATGCTTACGAACACCTCAGAAACTGTTTTACTGGACTGTACTTGGGTGATTATCACTTTTTTAATGACTGTGAGGCATGGCTGGATGCTCCCTCAAATAAGATGCTGCATTGAAACGTGCTATTCATGTTTAAAACTAGCCTATGCCTACAGTTCATGATTGTACTGTGCTTGTCCCTTTCTGTGAAAGGGTTTCTGTGAAAGGAGAATGCCCACCTCAGTAAAGGTTTGATTTGTATATGATCAAAACATTGTAGGAGCAGTGTGCACATAGTCTAGTCACATGTAGATTCAGGAGCTAGTTGAGTGCTTCCACATAATTGTCTTCTGGGAATGCTGCTGTCTGCATTGGAAATGGCCATGCTGTATAGCAGCAGTACCCCATCAGAAATATGCCATGCCCCCTCCTTGAATTCCCAGCTTTCTTATATATATAAGTACATTTGTGGTATGGTGGAGACCTAGCAGATTTTATCTGGATTTCCTTGGGAGGAATTGGTGGTAGATGGGTGAGAAGCTGCAGGATTGTTGGAGTTGAGTCAGTTGACCTGATCTGGTAGGCAACTTTTTATTCCTGGGTCCTTTGCTTCTTCTGGTTTGTTCCTTTCTTCTAGAATGTCTGCAGTGACAAGTGAAAACACTGAACAGAAAACTGGAGTGAGAGTTATATTATTTGGGAGCTGCTGCCTCTGTAGTGGGAAATTTGCCTTAGGAGCAGAAGGGGTGGAGGAGGCAGAAGCAGAAAAGAAGAATGTTCATCTTCACTCAGCCTAGTTTCTATGTTTAATCATTAATGTAAACCCCCTTGTTGTAACTTGCCTAGGTAAATGAATGTTTGCTTCTGACCATGTGTAGAATGCCTGTTACTGACTGTTGAGTAACCACTGTTAGTCTCCTGCCCTCATTTCCCCCAAAATCTCAGATGGAGGGCTGAAAGACTGAAGAAATGTAATGTGCAGGCATCTTTAAACTACTGAAAATGAAGTACTGCACTGTAGAAGGCCAAACTGCTGAGGAGAAGGGCTATGTAAAAAAAAAAAGCATCCCTGATATTTTCGGGATTTGGGTATATTGAAATTCCTGAATCCAAATACTGGCATGGTATTCGGGTTCAGTAAATATTCAGGATTGCCAAAAAAATTGGCTCCATTATACCCTAAGGAGGACCATTATAGTTAATAGTGCCCATATGGTATAATGGAGAATAAATCTGTGTGGGCTGTTATTGTAAGGTAGAGGCACTAAAATTTACAGCATAACTGCTGGTGCCTTTCTTAAAATGCCCCCCCCCCCAGTTTAAAAAAGATTGGACTGGGGGTCCAATTCTATGAGCCCCAAAAGAAGGTGCCTCCATTTCCAATTGAGGGGGAGGAAGGCATTTAAAGGAGATTGTCCCTTTTGCAAGTCGCACCATGAGTGAACTTTGAAGCAGTGAGTTCACATGGAAGGTGTTTAAAGGGAAGGCAGTGCCTTTAAACACCAGCTATCCAGCAGCTCCAAAAGCTCAGCCATTTCATAGTTTTAGACAATATTGAGCTTTATATTTGCTTGGGGAAAAAATCTGGAAAATACTGACAAGGTATTTTCGAGGTATTTTTCTTCAACTCGGTATTGTTGAATGCACATCCCTACTGAGGAGTCATAGGCTTGGATTCTAAGCTCCATTTTTTTCTCATGGTAGGCATTTCGACTTGTAGAAGAGGAGAGGGGTTATTTTTGACAATCCTCCCCCTCTTGCTGCAGCCCTCCACTTCAATCCTCATGATGTTCTTTGGGTCCACTGACCCAGAGGGACACTACTACGGAAGATATAGGTGCTGAAGCAAGTGTGTGTTTGGGGTTACTACTTATACATCTCATATGAGCTCATGCTGTGTAAGAGCCAAGCCATAGAATGTGGGCAGTCCTTAAACCCCACTATCGCTCACAAAACAGAACTAAAGTGTTGTGGGTCCTTATTAAATTGGAGCCAAGATTGCAAATGCTCTGCACATGTTCACTTCACAGAACCACACACGTCTATATACAAGGTAGTAGGGAATAATTTCTAGGTTAGAAGGGGAGAATTGCAGGGCAGTGTGCCATTTTAGCAATTGAAACACTGATTAATTGCTATTTCCTCCGTCCCTCAACTTTCCTAACAGTTTTGAACATTACCTCCTGGCAATATTTCTTCAGAGAAGGCTGTAGGCATGCTATTTCAATCAATAAAGGAGTTATGATTATAGGCAAAACCCTTTTATCTAGATAACTGAGGATATGCTATGTTACAAATAAATGTATCCCTTTAAAAGACTTTTATGCATACTTACTTGGTATCACTACTGTAGTAGGAAATGAGACGTTTCACTTAAAATCCATGTTTGTTTTGGTCTGCTAGCTATCTCACCACTTCAAAGCCATGTGTTTGTGACTGCATGCAAATACTTAGTGATGTGTGGATGTACTGTTTTTACTGGTGTTATCTGTGTGTGAGAACATCAGGCTTCACTCAGTGAGTTTTGACATTTGGAATATTGGGAACCTAGCAACCTCACTTCCCACCACACCTTTGTATACTCATGCTCCCTCACTATAAAATGTCCCAGCTTACAGACCTGTGCATCCCACTTATCTCACATGTGTGACCAGGCCATGTGGACACTGCTCCTATGACTCTACAAGTATGAACTTGGTATAACACGACATCCAGACTTGCCTTGAAAGAATTCAAAGGAACAAAGGAATGGATCTTCAACTTAACTGTTCCTTCCTCTTCTTATATTCATTTAAACATGTTAGAGTTTGCTGTTGGTTCAGACAGTCACAAAAGGTATTCTTCCCCTGGAAGCAGGACGAACCAGCAAGCAACATCTCTCTGGCTGTAAAATATAATCTCCTCTCAGGCTGCTTTGTTTGACTGGGCTTGTGTTGAACTGTGCTATCTCCTCTTTGCTGCTTTTTAATTACTATACACTTGTGGCTGAAGCACAGGCTGGATGATGAAAGTCTTTAGGACTGTAACTCTCTTCTGGATTCTAAGCAGGCAGGTCTTTAAGCTTGCCAGTTCCCAGGTCCGGGCAGGGATCCCCCAGTTTTTCAGGCTCCTTCCTATCACCAGCCAGCTGGCCAGTGGGGAAATCCCCACCCCGACAGCCATGACATGCCTTCAAACCTCAGCAGGTTTAGAAGAGACTTGCAACTATTTGTGCTTCTGAATGTGTGTGCGCCTTTAAATCTAGGCAGAAAAGCTGCAGGGGGAGCAGATTGCTTGTTTGGAGGAAAACTTACCCCGTAGGCTGTTCTTTCATTTTCCTAATTAGTCTGAAGAAGTTGGTTGAAATACAGCAGATGGTTATATTCAGTAACATGAGGAAGTTGCCCCAGTGAGATCACAAAAGTGTATTCTTGGTGTTTATTTTGGCTGATTTGTGAGAATGTGTGTTTTCACTTTATTTTAATGGAAGTTTAGTTGCTGGGGATGAGGAAATGAAGTCTGTATTCAGGAGAACTGCATTGCTGAATTTTTATTTATTTTAGGAAGTGGGAAAGTCTCCTGGCTTCACCCCCAAAGTCCCCAGATATTTTCTGAGTTGGACTTGGCAACCCTACAGGTCTTTGTGATGCAGACCATTCTCATAGGTAGTCTTGAACTCAGATCTTGGCTCAGTTGTCACCTCATGGCTTCATTATGTAAGCTTAGAAAAGGCACTCAAGTTCTGTTTTGCATCAATAATAAATGGAAATATTGGCATTTATTTCACTGACTTGTTAGGAAAAGGAGTAAGAACAGCATGAACTACTCTGAAAAATGGGTTCATAATTGCACTTTTAGTAGGATCTTTTCATAATTAAGCTTCTTTGGTGCTGTAAACATGCTTCTTGGGCTCTATTACTATATTGTGGAAATTTTATTGTCAACACACGGAAGCTAATCAGAGTAGCTTTGCTAGTGATTGTTGCTTTTCTTTGTTGTGGTCAGGGTAGATTTGATTTAAATCAAATTAACTTAAATCACTAGCCAAGAAGTCTTTATTTAAATCATTGTTTTCTACGTAAAGGCTCCGTGTTGCTTGCCTTAATTTATACAACTAGGTGTGTGCAAAACTTGGTAATTTTCAGGTTCAGGTGCACTGAACCTGAAAAATATCTGTATTTCCCAGTATTCCAGAATCATTCTTATATTGGGATTCGAGAAATAATTGGAATTGCTGAATTTAATTGGCTCCATTATACACTATGGGGGCCATCCCTGTAGGGCAGGGGTCTCCAACCCTGGGCCAGGGACTGGTACCGGGCCATGGTCTGTTTGCAATGGGCCATGCAGCGGAGGGGGAGGTGAAGGAGGGAGGAGGAAATGGGGGAGGAGGATATTTCCAAGTGGGCAGCCGTGTTGGTATGAAACAGTAGAACAGAGTAGGAGTCAAGTTGCACCTTTAAGATGTGATGAGGCTGTGCGGGGGGGAAGAGGGAGTAGGAAATGGGGGGAGGAGGTGGCGAGGCTACGTGGGGGGCGAAGGAGGGAGGAGGAAACAGGGAAGGAAAATGGGGGGAGAAGGAGGCACCGCAGGGGGGCTGGGGGCCAAATTGGGTGTCCCCACTCTGCTGGCCCTGGGGCCAAAAAGGTTGGGGACCACTGCTGTAGGATATAATGGAGAAAGAGGTGGGTGAACTCATGCTACTTCAAGTTCACTCATGTATGGCTTGGCTTGTGTGAATAGGGGGAGGGGAGAAGGAAAGAGGCAGGCTTTTTTTCAGGCTGAGTCATATCGGTAGCTGAATATTTGGGATATTCATTCAGTTCAGTTTTATCCTGTATAAAACCCAGATGAAGGTTTCATTTTTAGTATAATAGCTTTTTCAGGTTAGTTTTAAGGCTATATCAGAAAATTGAGTGTTTGGTTATTTACCACTTGAAAATAATTCACCTCACAATGATTTCATAATTATCTCCAGTTTAATAGGATAGTCATTCATGTCTGGACAACTTTTCTGCTGTCCTTTTTTAGAAGAAGAAAAATAGTCATTTAGAATAATCTTTTAAATTGTTTTAATTTAAATAATATCATTGTATGGCATGTGTATTCTTGTATTTGCTTGAACATCCGTGAGGCTGCATTTAGAAAGATCTGAAGACTTCTGGAGCACTCTGAACAGAAAGTTTCACTTTCATTTGTACAGCTTGTTCCTCCTTCCTCACACTTAGACCTTAACATCTCCTCCTTATCTAGACCCATTCCACTCCAAACAATCTTTTATTCATTGGATTTCTTGAAATTTAGCACTTAAGATGTAAAGAGTTTATTCTGTGCAGATAGACCTGCAGAGTAACAATAGAACTGAGATCTCTTTCTCAACTCCGTATGTTTATTTTAAAACATTTTTGCTATTAAGAAGAGACATGGTATCTCTGCAGTCATGAATTCAGTTTTGAGAACTGCAAAATGCATCTATGATGGTATCTTATAGATAAGAAAAAATATTTAAAGTAATCTTACAGAAACCTCTGGGAGAGAGGGATTGACATTGGGGCTGTAATGAATGAATCAGAACATCTGGTTCAAATTTTTAAAATCCATTTTTAATAATATATTTTTTTATCCACCCTGGATGTGCTGGCTAGAGAAACAAGGCATACATTGCACTTGGGTTGATTCACCTACTGTGATGCAGTGCAGTGTTAAATCTTCATCCCCAAATCTGCTGGCCTAGAACAGGGGTCACAAACCATTTCTTTAATGAGAACTAGTTCTGTCAAATGTAAAAGTATCCTGGGCTATTTCTCCCACCCCAGCATTGTTTTGTTCTGTCCTATGAACACGGACTGGGAGGAGCACCAATGAAGCTACCTGCTCATCAGCACAATGACCGATCCCATGAAATAAAATCTTTTTGAAAAAATAAATGAATAAGCCTAGAGTAGATCTTTTCATATTCTTTTTTGGGGATTCATAAGATACTCTGAAGCAGCCAGTTAGTGATCAGTAGTTCACAAGCTGCCTGTTAGAGACCACTATCTAGAAGTTTGGCATGTGTTGTAGTTACAGATGCCACTTGACATAGTACTCCAAAGATTTTTTATGTTGATCTTGCACTGAATTGCAGTTTTCAAAAGCTAGGGGGCTCCCCACTGATACAAAGAGCTTGCACAAAGACATTCTTTGATTTCTGAGTGCCAAGAAACTGCCTGCCTGAACGCTACCTACTATATCAAGTAGAAGGCTACTCTTATGCCCAGGTAGTTTAGTGTTTTCCTTCTGTTGTGAATCCTCATGAACCAGGCCGTTGGTTATGACGTATTTTATTCTGTTTGTGAACTGAACTGTTTGCTTTACGTGAGGTAGCAGCTGTGCTGAATGACTGTTCTTTTCTCTGCCCTACCCAGAACCGTCCATCTGTAATCACATGTGCCTCTGCAAGCAATCGTAACTGTAATCTCTCTCATTGTCCAATTGCGCACAGTGGATGTGGCACTGCCATGCCAGCCAGTTACCGGAGACCATCTAGCAGTAAGTAATGCTTCATTAACACTGAGGGTTTTTTTCTTCCCTAACACTTGAAAGCTAATACATAAGTTCGCATATAAATCTAATGTAAGAAATTAATTAAGCAGTACAGTGAGGTTTGGGGAGGAAGTGGGGTATGCTAGAGTCATATTAAATGTGTAATTGTGTACTGCAATAGAACTTTTATTGGGATCATCCTTCCCTGTGGTTGGCAGCTAAAAGCTTGATTCATGCCAAAATTTCTAAGCAAACTCTGTGGGTGGGAAAAAATATGTTCCCCAATATTTTTTTCTTATTCTTTTGTACTTCAAGTCCCTAAATCTAGTAGTGGTTCAGTCTTGTTCTGCTTGTACTTTCTTGAGTCAGATCAGTATCTGTCCTTTGCTGTCTTCTCTAGCATTACAAACATAGTGTGCAGCAGAATTGCCACATTGGGTTCAAATCATCAGAAGAATGTACTCTGGTGTAAACCAGATCTTCCTAAGGTGGAGGCAGGGATAGTATCCAGTTCCCCTTGAGTGTAAAACTATTTAGCCATGTCAGTAGAATGCAGGACAAGGTACAAATTGAGGAAAGAATATACAAATTATTTCCTGATATGAAGAGAACAAAAATACAAGGGCACAGGCCATATGCTACAAAAGGCAGGCTCTGATCCCCCATCATGAAACCGTCTACCTCATTTTGGGAACATTTCTTTAAAACTAATTGGTATTCTTCCCAGATTGCTTATTTTCTGCAACAATAACAATTGTGTACGCTCAGTAATTCATTTCAGCAAATATAAAGCCTAAATACACATTCAAATAGTAGCTGTGGCAGTTTGTCATGAAGGCAACTGTAGAAATAAATCCTTTTCAGTTCTCTTATTTTTAAAATTTGTCTTACTGTTCCTTGTAACAAAGAATTCATATCCCTACCAATTTGTTTTTAGAAAGTAAACATAACAGAAAGCAATGTCAAAGACTCAAGCTAAATTGTTGCAAAGGAAACTATAAAAATTGTCTTTCCCTCTGTTTCTAGTCTTAAAATTGCAAATTATCACGTTTCCTGTGGAATCCTAGAAAAGTGTGTAAATAACTAACATTGAAAATTAGAAATATTCAACAACTTAAATTGGAATTTTAAAATTAATGCAATCTTAGCAAGGCTATTTCATTTTTCTTTTGTGTTGTGAACAAAAATGGTAGTATTTTGCTATTACAGAAGCAGCTGCAATGAAAACTGTCAGCATTTTTGTTCTTAATTGATTTTTTTGGAGGGGTGGTTCTTATTGGTGCCTCTCATTTCTTTCTCCCATGAAGCTACCACTGCCTGTGATCCAGTGGTGGAAGAGCACTTCCGTAGAAGCCTTGGCAAGAATTATAAGGAGCCAGAGCCAGTGACAAACTCTGTATCTATTACGGGATCAGTTGATGACCACTTCGCCAAAGCACTTGGAGATACATGGCTTCAGATCAAAGCTGCAAAGGATGGAGTGTCCAGCAGTCCTGAATCTGCCTCCAGGAGGGGCCAGTCATCATCTCCTTCTTCCCATATGGTCAACCATAATCATTCACCTTCTGTAGTCTCATGAAGAAAGGACCAGTTTCTTCATCCCAACGTGAATTTGCATGGTTTGACTGAGCTTGGAACAGTGCTCAAACAGTAATAGTGTTTGGGAGGGAGAAAAGGAGGTGAGATAAGTTGTCAGCAACACAAATTTTTAAGTATTTGCTTGGTTTTTATACAAGTGTGCCCTAAAAAGATAGCAGGAACTATTTGATTTAAAAAATAAATTCTATGATGTAGCACTCGTTTTTTCCTGCCTCAGTTACCAAAGAAACCTCTCATGCAAGTCTGCTGCCCCCCCCCCCCCTTTTTATAACACATGCAGAAGCAAGTTAATGGGCAAAAAAGCCATTCTGTACAGTTGGTTGACCCAAATACTGTGTGCTTTGATTAGCTTCTTGAGATTAGAAATTTGTCCTGTCCCCCCCCCCCCCTCGCTTCCATTGCTTTCTTCTCTCTTTGTGAAGTAACTTTGTATGTATATACTTGAAAAGAACTGTCATGTATGATTTGCACTATTGGAGGAAGTCTAAAGTTGCATAGCAGCTTCACGCACGATGCTTATATTCTGAGGGCAAACTGCTTGGGGAAAAAAGTCTAAGGGTGACATTTCTTTCTCTTTAAAGCAAGAAAGCAGAGTTGCTTAGGAAGGGGAAGTCTCATACAGGTTATAGGTCTTTCTCTCTTTAGCTGTCAGGTGCTTAGTGCTTGCAACTGGACTGCGTTAATTGACCGATCATGGGCATTTTAATTTTTATTAACGTTGCAGTTTGTTAGAATAGAGCTGAAGTCAGAGGGTTCAATAGTGCTTTAAAGATGCATGTTTAAAAAGAAATAGCTGGTATCTATTAATGTATAGACAGTAAGAAACATAATACTTATTAGACTTTGAGAACTAGTTTTTTTTTTTTTTCAGTAACAGCCCTAGGTAGACTTACTGCTGGTACAGTTGTACTCTGATATTTGTATCTGTTATTCACCTTTAGTAGCAGCCAGCAGACATGGACAGCCTCACGTTGGCCACAAAAGAAGCCGTTTATACTGTAGCGAATGCTGTGAAGTGCAGGATGCTTTCGCTTCATTCACTACTCCATCTGCAGCATCATCTATTTAATAAGAATTTGCTTACTGAAAGGTTTAGAAATGCGTAAGCTAGTTAGTTGCGAAAATGGTCTTTTTCAGATATCTTGACTAACTGATAGATGGTGAAATAATGATCTTTAGTTATTAAGGCTGCTTATAAATCTAGGCCAATGCACCATACATTCCTCCATTTAAAACCTTTTATAAAGATGTTATTTGCATTTATTTCATTTGCTGTATTAATAGCCAGTAACTAGGTAAATAGAGGCAGGCATAAAGAACAGATTTGTGTTAGTAATGAGCTTCTCAGCTTTGTTAAATGCAGCAACTTGCCCTTTCTTTTCCCCCTCCCACACATTCCACCATACCCCAGTAAAGTTACATCTAGTGGGTTTTTAATATACTGGGTTCCATGAAAAGACAGGGTCCATTTTTGAGAGAGAGAGAGGTTAGAACTGGTTGTGAATTAGAACTACACGATGTATTCTGGTCAGTGTTACAATATTGGGTCCATATTGGCTTTTACATTTTTTCAATGTTAAAAGTTATTTAATAAAAAAATAATAGAGTAAGAGACCAGAATATGATGTTTATTATTATCATTATTTTTGTTTTCTCTGAGTAAGGCTGCCTAATTTTAGAAGCAGGAAAAGGCCAACAGAAGCTCCTCCCTTCTCACCCATTTCACTATCTTCATCATGGGTAGTCAATGCACAATCTGCTTTGGCATTCTGTACCCAACTCCCTATAAGAAAACTGCAGAAGAAAACCAACAACACTTTTTTTATATAGGTGACTTTAAGACCATCATTACGCTGTGCGTAAAGAATGTACAGAGAAATTTGTAGGTATTTTTTGAGGAACAATTAATTTGTTAATGATATGTAGCTATTTAATTTTTCCCTTTCCTTTATTGTAATCATTCTCTCATTTTTTGTCTGTTTGGAGAAAAAAAAGTTGATCTTTTTTTGTTTGTAGATGTGTCTGTAATACAGTAAAAGTGCAGGAACACAGTTATTCTATGAGAACACTGCATTAGCAATTAATAGCCACTAGTGTGTTATTGCTACAGGCTACTGAGCAGTCTAACAGGAAAATACTAATGACTGTAGATGGGCTCTGTGAGGATATGAAACTCCTCTGACATCTCTTTGAAGCACAACAGAACAATGTCAGGTTTACCTGTCTGTGATAGGTAAGTGTAGTTGTGGTGGGCAAAGATTGGCATTCATCCACACAACACTTGGAAATTATTTGTATTGATTTTGGTGGAACCTATGTAAAAATAAATGTGCTTAGGATTATAGGTTTGATGTGAGGTGTCCCATGCTTAATCATTGGGGGGGGGGAGGGGAAAATTTCCATGGAAATTATTTTGTGAAAGCCAAAGGGGATTACAGGGTGGGCAGAATGGGGGGAGGGGATATTGGCCTCACTGTTACATGATGTTTTATCACAGAGCCACAGTGTCTACAGTTCAGCTTGAACAACGCTCTCCATGTTTGTAAATCTGTAATATATCATTCTTCTATGGCCTCGTTTCACCTAGAGATTTTTAAAAAAGGTTTGGCAGGCCATCTTTTTTTTTGTACTTAAAGTAGCCTTAATGAACAATAAAGTGCTCTTAAAATCTCAGATGTGAGTATGTTTGTGTCTTAATTTTTGATTGTGTTTTTAAAACTGGTGTTTCACAGAGCAACCACAAACTCCAAAACCAGATAATTGCAAATGATACATGCATATACATTTACTGCCACAACTCTGGTCCCCATGTCTCTACAACACCCTAATAAATTCCAAGGTATTTTGATGAGTAGGTATATTGTTATTTTTTCCACAGGCAAAGTTTTCAGAGTAAAGCACATTGCCAGTATCAGGCTTTGTGCTTACAATGCAGCTTAAAGTTGCTATCCTTGTTTTAGTAGGGAGAACAGCTCTATTGTGCATTTGTTCAGTATAATTTTTTTTTAAAAACCATTGTACCTTTATGCTCATACAAGTAAGTAAAGTAAATTTATTTTTATATCCCGCCCTCCCCCGCCAAAGGCGGGCTCAGGGCGGCTCACAGACATGGAACACCATGATTAGAATAAAATACAATGTAAACAAGAGTTTAAAATACAATTCAATTATATAAATTAATTAAAATAGATAAACAGGTGCTATAAGGTGCTATAGATCACAATCATACCTAAGATGGCTAGATGGCTACAGGTCAATTTCAATTTAGCCAGGTTCTGTCTTAAAGGCAAGCTGAAAGAGAAAGGTTTTGCAAGCCCTGCGGAACTGATTCAGGTCCCGCAGGGCTCGCATCATCTCTGGAAGTTGATTCCACCATTGAGGGGCCATTGCTGAAAAGGCTTGCTCCCTGGTTGTCTTCAGTCTAACTTCTCTTGGCCCAGGGATTTTTAAAAGATTTTGAGAGCTAGATCTCAGTGCTCTCTGGGGGACATATGGGGAGAGGCGGTCCCTAAGGTAGGCAGGTCCTCGGCCATACAACAGACCAGCTTCTCTGCAGTGCTAGTAAAAGAAACTCTATTACTGGTAGTGGGCAGTAATTGGATTTCTTTTATTACCAATGCAGATAATCTTATCTCTAAACTTTAGGTAACTAGCTCACATTTTCACTGGAGGCAAGGGGATGAGGAAAGGAAAGAAAACCATGCCCTGTGCGTCACCAGTCTGATATTACTGGATAGTTAATAATACCACTGAGTTCTTTTTCCAGCTATATGAAGGACCAATTTACATAAGTGCACCATATACTGTGCGATATCACTTATTTGTCTGTTGGGCACTTTGTAGAACTGCCACAGCAATCATAGTGGATTTGTATATGTGGAATTTTGGGGGGGGGGGGATAACTATGCAATCTCACACTGCCCCAAACATCATTTATTTTGCTGACAATTTCAAGAAAGCAAGGACATCTATTATTTTATATTACTTGTGAGTATTTAAAAATATCAACTGTACATGCTTCTTGGAATATCAGAGCATCTCCCATCCTGAAACTAGTCATTGTGGATTTTTACAGCAAGCAAGTTGTCTCAAAATGAACTCATCCTAAGTTTCTCCTTAACTTTCAACCTGTTTGTGGCTACCAGGGTCAATATCGACTCCCTAGCATTCTCAGGGCTAATAATCTTGAAATAGCTCACAATTTCTTCTTCTTTTGCTATTATATATTTCCTAAGCGGAAACAGTGAAATATTTTATCCTTCAGTATGACCATTTATGCATATACTTCTTTTAAGGAAAAGGTTACTCCATGTGTGCAATTTCAGAAAGCAATCCCAAAACAAGATATCTGTGAGTAATGTACACAGAATACATCTACATGGCAACACTTGCTATCATGCCATTTCCAAAAGACCCTAATAAAATATCAAGATGTTCTGATAAGTAAGTAGAACTATTTCTATTTCTTTCACAGGCAAAGTTTTCAGAGGAAAGCAGTGTCTTGGTACTCCAGCCAGGACCATCCCAGCATTAGGCATTGTGCTTACATCCAAGCTTACTGCAAGACTTCCATGCCAACTCTTGAGGACATGGCAGCATTCTTACTTTTGGCTGCCAGTGAATGTAATAAAGTGAAGTGTACCCACAGATGTAAATCTTGGTATTGGGGCTCAACACCTTTCAGGGAACAGAGTGCTAAAAAAGCATGTTCAGTTCTTTGTGTGTGGGGGGGGGCCCACACAGATGGGTGACAGTGATTGATGATCACAACAGTTCAGCTAGATGCCTCATCACCCCAACAGCTTCCACCAAACTGAAGGTGAGTGATCTACTAACATTCATCTGAGCATCTGTTTCAAGGAAGCTTACCGTGAACCAGGTGGCATTCTCAGTTCTCTGCTCCAAGCCAATCTTCCAAGATGTTTCATCTTCAATAATTAAAGCAATAGAAATAACCTGGCTGTTGTCCTAGTTGGCTTATCCAATACTCAGTACAGTAGTTGTAGGTAAATGAAAGCAGGTTTTCTGGATGAGCCTTGCAAGCATTTTCTGACATCTCGCATGGTACTGAAGACTTTAGGACATAGCCAACCTTGTTTTTATTCACCCAATGAAGAAGCAATAAAGTATCACTGGTTGAGAATGCAGAAGTCATCTGTTTCATAACCACAAATGAGGCTGGATAGGGAAAGAATGTATCTTTATCCTACCCTTCCTCTAATGAGCTTGGGATAGCATATATAGTTCTCTCCACCTCCATTTTATCGTCATGATATCCCTGCAAAGTAAATTAGGGAGAGTGACTGACCTGCAATCCGTAAGTGCATTTGACACCTGCATGGGGTTTTGAATTCAAGTCTTTCCCTGGCCTGCTCCAATGTTTTATCATTATACTATGCTCCTTCAATACACTTCTGTATGACAAATCTTAATTTGTTATATCGGTACGATTAAGCCATTTAGAACTAGCCATTGTGAGACATCTCTTCCAAGAAAGAGCTGGGCAAAAGGGAAGAGTCTCCAGCTATATGGGTGAGCTTTGCTTAGGATTGTTTGTCAACTGGGAAATTACAAGGTCAAGTTAGCTAGATAACCATCCATCCTTCTGGTTTTCTCTGTAGGCTTAGCTCTCTTAAACAGCACACAACATCTAAAGTTGTTTCTGGATTGCACTACCTGGACTCACCAGAAATGAGGGCTCACATTATTCAGTGGTCATGATAACAAAGAAGTTCCCAGGAAAGTAAAAGTAACCCAATTGGTTGCTTACCTAAGGATGTAGACTATTTACTTGCTTAAATTCTGCCCTGACTGTTCCTACCTATACTTTTGAGGCTGATTTTGCTACATGCAAGTATATAAATATTTAGAATGAGGGATAGCAGCTCTAGCACTGCATGTCTCAAAGGAAGATGGCTTACTGTAATTTAATTTTGCTTCCTTGGCTCCCAAGAGTTGGGAAGGATTAGTTGCTTTTGAAGTTCAGTCTTTTTAAGACAATCAAAAGGCCAATTCATAACACAGCACACTAATAGTATTTCATAATTTTCTAACTGCTATATCAGTTCACTCGAGTATTTATATCCAGCTGACAGACTTCTGTGTTTGCTGCAAGTGGTGTGGGATGCATCAAAATTGATATTCTCGTGTTCATATATGAGAGTTGAAAAAATACCATTTTTCCTACAGTAGTCTACTTTTAATTTATGACAAAGCTATTAGTCAGTTCCAGCAAGAGTACACTCTATTACATTGACAAAGAACTGTTTCAGTTTTTCTCACGTGATGAGTGACTATTCTTACTGTCCTTGTCACTTCTGATGTCACATTGATTTTGTTAGAAGGTAGCTGTACTAAAAAGGCACATAATCTCATTTTTTCCACACATTTTTTCTTTTAAGTTATTTTTGTGTATTCATCCTTGTAATATTCTTCATCTCTAGTTTCGTAAAAAAACCCTCTTGATAGTCATGCAATTAATGGCTTTTGTGTCATGACAACAAACCATCCCACATGAAAACAGCCATCTAAGACAGCTGTTCTCAACTCTCAGTAGCCCAAGGATCCCCATTTTGATTTAACATGTTTCAAAGACCCCCTATGCCTTTCACCTTATCACTGACCCCTTTCACAGACCAAGACAACCCCTTTCAAAGGGAATGCAGCAATCTGCATATGTTATATGATGGCCTCCCGCCTATTTGTGACGTAAAAAAATGTAGTGAGAACCACATCAGCTACACCAGTGGTATTCACTCTGCAGCTTATGGAGAGCAATGTTCAAAATTATCACTTGCCAAGCTATATTATTGCCATATGCCCTATGTATCAAACTACAATCATACGTATACAAGATATACCTATTCATATTTAAATATGTCATAACTTTTTTAATTAACGGAAGGCCTTTGCACATGTTAGACTGACTCTCCCAACCACTGTTGAAACTTAGCCAGCCTGAGCATATCTGGAGTGAGCAAAATGGCTTCACACTCAGTCATCAGCATGAGGCACAGCAGCTCGGGTGAGAAAAGGTGCCCAGAAGAGACCAGGGTGGCTGTAGATAAAGGGGGAGGAGGTAAAGCTACCCCACCTCCCTGAGGCTAGTTTGCTCTTTGCCTGGCCAGTTGCAGGAGCTCTGGGAGGCAATATGTGGAGAGGATGGAATTTCAGGAGATCACATAGCTTCTTCCATGGTGCTCACACGTTTCCTCAGTATTGATGGTCTTTACCATGAAGATTGGGGAAATTCTTATAGCATCACCATTGATGCTATTAACACCTCCTCCATTTCCCCTTCTGCTCCTCAATATATCACATGGCTGGTATTGCCTGCTGTCATCAGGCAATGGCAAACCTAGCTAAAGAGGAAGATCTTGAGATGCAAAGAAGAATTAAGCTGCTTGGCAGAGAGAGGGATCTGATGTTCCAAGCACAAGGAACAACACAGAAAGAGGCACATACATAGCTATGAGAAGAAGCAGGCTCAAGTTTCAATGGCAATGATTGGCAATGGAGTAGAAAGCAGATTTAACCCAACTATTGGGTGCCTTTTGTTTGTCCTATAAAAAAGTATGGAGGTCAAAGCACCCAGACACCAGCACAATGCGCCAAATATTGTCTTCTAGCTCTCTCAGTGGGTGTCCCAGACCCCATTAACAAGGGTCTCATGAAAACATGCACACACAGTCACAGGCATTTTACTAATATAGATGGCTTTTAGGAATTCCAGTCACATCTGACATTTTTAAACATCTAGGGTTGGAGGAAGGGGGAGGTATGCCATCAAGTCACAGCTGACTTATGGTGAGCCAGTAGGGTTTTTATGGCAAGAGACATTCAGAGGTAGTTTGCCATTGCTTCTGCATCATGACCCTGGTATTTCTTGGTGGTCTCCCATCCACAGGCTAACCAGGACTGGCATGGACCATCCAGGCCAGAGCAAGCATCTACTTATTTAGGGCTATTTCCCATCATAGTCATGACAGGCAACAGCTATTCCATAAAGCAGCTAAATTCAGCAACAGTTCTTGGCACCAGTGCTAGAACTGCAGTAACAAGCAACAGAAACAAACTGCCTTTGTACCCAGTATTGTATTGCATGATGGTGTTTGTTCCACTCTCCCTCCCACTCCCCCTCATGAGCCAGTAGTTGTCTTTTGAGCCCTATCACAATGGGAGCTTATTGTATTCCAGTCAGCAAAAAACAGTCAAGTCTGAAATTTTCAATGGTTTCTCTCTCTCCAAACACAAGTCACACTATTTACTTATTTTAAACCATCCTGTTTGCTTACAAAATGTTGATTCTGTTACAAGTGTATGTTCCAGACTTAAACTTGATCCATAATAAAATGCTTGCAGTAGTCAGCTTAGTTGAATGTGATGTTCTACACAAATGAAAAACAGGCACTTTGGTCAAGAACAGATAACATGAAGAGCTCCAGACGCTTCACCTAATGATATAAAATGAACATGAAGTAATAAGACAGAGTATTATCTCAGTAAGGATACATGGATCTCTTTTAGACTTAAAAGGCTTTCATTTCAGTTCTGAATGGATGCTATCCATAAGTACTTAACTTTTTTTGTCATTCCATGCTGTTTTGACCTTGCCTATGTCTAATTCAATAACAAAAATACAAGTGTCTTCCCCTGACCTGGATAGCCCAGGCAAACTCGATCTTGTCAGAGCTCAGAAACTATGCAGGGCTGGGCAAACCCTGGCAAGTACTTGGATGGGAGGCTTCCAACAAATATCCATTCATTATTGTACGTAGTCCAGTTTATGCAGTGGAGACTAATCGAGTCCAGCTGGAAATCTTGTGTTTTTAAAGGAATTTATATTGTTTTATTGAACTTAATTGTTATTTATATTGATTTTATATGTCTATTTTTATGTTGTGATCCACCCTGAACCCGCATGCAGGGAGGGCAGAATATAAATTTTATTAATAAATAAATAAATGTCAAGGGTGAGACACAAAAGCAGGCAAGCAAGCCACCTCTCTGAAATGTCCAAGCCCCAGTAGGGGATTGCCAGACGTCAGCCATGACTTCCAGGTACATGTGCACCACACACACACACACACAAATAACAAAAATTAAAAATACAAAGTGGTCTGATGAAAGAGATGCGGGCAACGACCTCCCTTGCAAAACTAACTCTCCCCCCTTAATTCTTTTGACTAATAAGGCACACACATTTCTGCTCATGCATTTCTAGATCTCTGTTTTGGAAGGCCATGCCTGATGGCTTTGTTGGATGATGGCAAGTGCAGTTGTTACTGGTCTTGTATCCCACTGAAGTCTGTGCTTACCAAAAAAATGTACTCGAGGAATATAACCCCAAGCACCAAAGTTCAGCTTCCCTGTTGCCAGCCCTAGACACCCAGGTGCTAAAGGAGCTCTTTGGCCAGCAAAAGCTGCTTGGCAAGAAAGTTGCTCCATGCCAATCATTTTCTTTGAAACAATTTATGCTCATCTATGCATCTGGAAACTACTGCTTTATTTAAGCATTCTTTTCCTCCTAAAGCTATGAAAATTAATCTTAAAAAAGTTGCTGTACTCAATTTTTTTAGAACCTACTGAAATAATCACACCTGAAAAATAGCTGCTGTAACTTGGGCCTGAATATGAAAGCTGTCAAATTATGAGCCAAAGGTTAATTTCCAAAAAAGGGTGAATTGGCTTTGGAATAACTATCACTGTCTATTAGGCATGTTTCCACTAGCTGGTCTTAATTTGCTTCTCCACACCCACATCTAGACAATGCTGGTTTGATTTGGAAACGAGCAATTCTAGCAGTCGGAGCTTCCCTGGGCTCAGAGAACATAAACTGGCATAGCAGTAGTCTGACAATGCCAGCAAAGCTTAAATTAATAGGTGATGGGGGGCGGGGGAGAGAAATGGGCACAGAAGAGAAAAATGGTTTCTGCTCAAGTCTATACAATAAAGCAGTATGTCTACATGGCAATTAAAAACAAGTTATAAATTGCTGAAGCTGCCATAATTCCCAACTGTGGGATTCTGGGCACTGTACTTCTGTTACAGAACTGGGACTCTAACATTCCCAGTTTAAAAATGTTCCATTGACAGCACCATTACAAAAATATGAAGACAGAATGCAAAAACATGTTTCGAGTTAGTACGAAAGCCTGATTAATAAGAAAGCTATATTAAAATAACCTATAAATCACTACAGATTTTACACATAAAGTAAATGACACATGAAATGAAGATGCACTGAAGAAAGTGGATTAGTGCTTGCTTTAATTCACTTTAAGAGTATACAGATAGCCCTAAAACAACACTAAGTTCAAGCTGGTGGTCTGTTGTGTTGATGAAGCTAAGATGTCCAGGCTTCACCCATGCAGCACCATACTTCACGCTTCCAACTGTTAACATCAATATATCTTACTATAAAATGTGCTTTGTTTATTGTAACTTATTCATTCTGCAAGGCACTCAGTGCAGCTTACATAAGATTCCCAGGCTGTTTCTCTTCAGGACAGTTTATAAGACAGAATGCCTTAACTGTAGCTGTAAAATTTGCCTTTCTGTCCTGGACTTGATTCTGTTTTATGGGGTTAAGATTTATAACAGGTTTGGGCTGCAATTGAACTGCCCTCACCAGGTTAGACTTGAGCTCATCTCCACAAATATTTCTGCGGTTTGGATTAGCTACAGTCACAAGCCATGCAAGGCAGTCCTTGTACTACACTTCACTTTGAATTGCCAGATAAAACATCCACAATCCTACTGCTTCAAACAGAAAGAGCAAACCAGATCCATTCTGCTGAAAAGCTACAAAAGGAGCATGGCTTCTTGATTCCTTTCAAAGTTCCCAGATTCAGGGACTGGGTAGAAAAGCGAATGAATGAGGGAGCCTATATCAAGTAAACTCTTGGTAGCATGCTTGGGGTACATGCTTTCTACTTCACCAATCACGTTAAACCTCAGTGGTAAATTTAGGAAGAGAATTAGAGGAGAGAAAGATCTACAACCTAAGCAATTTCCAACCCTCTTCCCCCCCCCCAACTCTAAATGTAATTGTCCTACAAATATAATCAATAATGGAAGTGACCCTGCTTGGTTCACCACATGAAGCAATTGTTTATATGCAGGTCCCTCAGTATTGTGAAAATATCACAATGCTGTATTTTTTGTGTATACACACACAGAGAGATGCTCTCAATGTTACTAAAGGGTTGCCGTTTTTACTTTTTAGGGGTTTTTTTAGTGTCTCTGAGGGGTGTTTTACATTGCAAAAGAAATTTTATTACAACAGAAATCAGCGTGTAGTTAAATGGCTGTGCTGGAAAGCCCCACTTCACATCTCTCTCAAGAACCATGACCTGGTTGAGTAGCCTTAAGGAAGTCACTATCTACCAACCCCACTGGCAAGACAGAGATAAGCCACTGACCTAGCTTACATGGTTGTTGTGACGATTACAGTGATCATGTATGTGAAGTACTTTGAACACTCAAAAGCTGCTGTATCACTGCTAAGGGTTGTGATTATGTGAGAAGAGAGCTATTTTGCAATTATTCTGTCATGACATGACACTTGTAGTTTGTCACCAACTTGACTGAGATTCAGTCCTTAACTAGCATTTGAAGGTCAATTTTTGCCCTGAATGTAGCTCCTCATAATTGTTTTTTCATATGCTGAATATGATCCAGAAAAATAACTGATGCCTAGAAAACTATTCCTACAGATGGATCGCCTTTGCAGGATAGCAGACAGCATTCTTCTTTTTGCACAAATAAAACTGGTACTGTGAGAATGACACGGCTGGTACTTGAAAAGGGGCAGTCTATACTCAGTGGCAGAAAACAGGGCTGCGCTTCCCTGTAAATGGTGTTTTATCAAGTGGTAATCAGGGCAGTCACACATGGATACCACACATGTACAGGCTTGCACTGGAGAACGCAAAAGGTCCTAAAAACATGAAATGCACTCCTCCTCCACACTGGCTTCTGTTGCAGAATCAGGGGTGGATTGAGTCTCAGTTGTTGTCTGCCTATGTTAAACATATGCTATTTCAATTTCTATATTAATTAGATTCTATGGTTGTGTGGAGAAACGCCATTTTAGTCAGTGGTGGTGCTTCATTTGGCAGGGGTCAGTAAATCCCTCAGCCGGCGTTGTAGCCTTCCCCTCACTCCCCCCTCCCTTCCAGAGCCAAACCAACAACGCTAGGGGGAAAATCTCCTAGAGAGGCAGGAAGTGCTGTTGTTCCTTGCATGTGTTAGGCAGGAAGAGAAGCCAGATTTGAACTGGGGCTCGAGCGAGCATGTGGTGAGCAATGGAGGCTCCTGCCGGGGAGGCCCCCAGGCAGGCAGACTAAGTAAGTAATTCTCAAGACAGGACAAGTTTAGATCAGGGCCAGCAGGACGCGTTTATAACACATTTTGTTTGTCAGGCTGTTTGCTGTGCTGTGCTAATTTTGTAGATGCAACTGTTTTTGTTTTGTTTTTCTTTCCCTATCCTTTTCCCTTTTAAATAAATGTTTTTTCTGTTTAAAATGCTGGCAGTCAAACTCTGTACCACATAGATCCCCAGACCGCTTTAGACCACGCTGTGTTAAGAAGGGGGCTCCAGGTGAAGGGGGGGAAGGCATGCAGTTGGATAAGGTGCCAATCCTCCAGGGGTGCCCCAAAGAAGCGCTGAGGTCTCTGTGAAACCCAAGTGCAGGGTGGCAGAGGACCTTGAGGCCTAGCCTCACAGCTGGAGAGGGGGATTGGGAGTCCTGTTCCTCTCAATCTGAACCCCGGGACTGAGCAGGTGGTGGCAGCGAGCCCAAGGGGCAGGGAGGAGAAATAGCTCCCTCCAGGAGTTGGCGACTCCATAGGGAGCTGACGGGACCGGGTCTGAAGGCAGAATCGGGCCGGTTCTGCCACACTTGGCGGCAGCGGTGGGATAAGAACAAACAGAGAACTTGATTGGCCAGGCATTTTTGGTTTTTGATACGTGCAAGCACCCAGAAGAAGCAACAGCGGTTTTGTTTTATTTTCGGGTCAACTGGAGTAGGGAAAGTTTAGCTAGTTAGGATGGAGCGTGCTAAGATGCGGGAAATCCTGAAGATGACAAAGCCACAGCTCCAGGAAGAGTGTGCAAAGCACAAGCTGGAGTGTGACAACATGACTGTAGTAGATATGAAAGACCTCCTTTTGGAGTATCATCAGCATGCAGCGGCACTTGCAAAAATGGCCCCCACCCAGTCAGAAGTAACCTTGCAGCTACAGTTGGAACTGGCAAGAATACGTACCAAGGCGTACCAAGAGCGCAGACAGGAGGAAAGAGAGAAAGCTGAGATCCTCAGACAGGAGGAACGAGAGAGAGAGGAAAGACAAAGAGAGAGGGAGCTGAGACGAGCTGAGCTCCGCAGACAAGAGGAAAGAGAGAGGGAGCTGAGACGAGCTGAAATCCACAGACGGGAGCAGGAAGAGCAACGTCGCCATGAGCTTGAGGTGCTACGTCTGGAAGCTGAACTAAGCGGAACGATCAAAGTCACCCCCAAAGACTTTGCAGTGTACAAGGAGGGAGAAGACCCCTCCACATACCTCTCCAACTTTGAGAGGGCAGCCAAACAGTGGGGGATTGCAGAGGAGGACTATATGTCTTACCTCTGTAGCAACCTGACTGGAGAACTTTCAGCCATCTATCACAGCATGCCTATGGAAGATGGGGGGATAACTTTTGCGGCCTATAAAGCCACTGTATTTAAAAGGTTTAAACTGGGGCCGGACCACTCCCGAAAGCAGTTCAGGGGTTTGGCTCCACAAGAAGGTAAATCCTATTCTGAATGTGGGGTAATGAAGGAACAAACAGTTCCAGTGTTATTGGGCCGGGATTTGTTGGTTGGCCAGTACTCTATCAATGCTGTAACCAGCAGCCAAACCCTCAGAGGAAAGTGGGAGGAGGAAGGCAACTTTAAGGAAGCCACCTCACCACCAACCAGGGAGGGGGAAATAGCCCAGGTTACTGAGGATGAAGAGAGGGCAGTCACCCAGGAGGGGGAGGACCAGCCTGTCTCAAGCCCTGGAGGAGGGTGTTCCCAAGGGGAAGAGGGGAGTAGCTTTCCCCAAGTGCAGCAAGTGGCTGTCGATGTTCCTAGCAAGGAAAGGAACCTGTCTAGCATAAAGGATGTGCATGCTGAAGAGACCAAGGTGGAGAGTGGAGATTTCACAGGAGGTTCTGAGAGCAGCAAGGCTAATGTGGGCTAAGAGGAGCACATAGCTGAAGGCTTGGGGGGACGGGAGCGGTTCCAGAAGGGGGTCCGGAGCGGCCTTAGGTTGGAACCGGTTCACCAAGTAGCTGTGGATCAGGAAGTGGGATCGTCCGAGACTCTCTCAAAACAGGTCGTCTTGAAGCGAGGCAGACAGGAGTCCTGGGAAGCTGTGGGACCTTCCAGGCAGGAAGGGGGTCAGTTGGGTAGTGCTGAAAAACCAACTGAGGGGACTGAGAACCCAAGCCAAACCCTCAGGGGAAGGTGGGGGGAGGAAGGCAACTTTAGGGAAGCCACCTCACCACCAACCAGGGAGGGGGAGGACCAGTCTGTCTCAAACCCTGCAGGAGGGTGTGCCCAATGGGAAGAGGGGTGCCAATTTCCACAAGGGCAGCAGGATGCTGTGGAGCGTTCCAGGCAGGAAGGAGCTCAGTTGGCTGACACTGAAAAACCAACTGAGGGGGCGGAGAACCCAGATCCAACTTTGGCTAAGTGTTCTGGAAACAGTGGGACTAGGGGTGGCTTGAAGGAACAGATGATAGGAAGTCTGGGGGAGCCAGAAATGTTCCTGTCTGAGGTTCAAAGTGACCCGAGGCTGGATCCACTGTGTGAGGTGGCAAGGGACCAGAAAGTGGAGTTCTCAGAAGCTGAGACAGGGGATAGGGTGATGGTTTTCCTGCCCCTTCATACTGGTGAACGGAAAGTGGAATGGGAGGGACCCCATGTGATTGTGGATGATCTAGACGATGCTACCTGTGTGGGGGCTATGGAGAAAATGGGAAAGGCAGTTAAAGTGGTGCAGGTGAGTATACCACTGCCATTCTCTGCGAGGTCCCTGGTGGTGCATATAGGTAGGAAGGAAGGAGACAAAAAGAAGCTGGGACAGCAATTGTTTGGAGCCCCAGAGGTGGTTTTCTGGGAGGACAGAGTGGACAGAGGGAACATTCCACCAATGAGGGATAAAGAAGCAACTTTGTGGGACCTGGGCAGTTTCCAACCTCATATGTGGGGCCAGGAATTTCCTCCTTTGATGGACCACTCACCCCAGCAACAGCAGCAACGAAGGGAGAGCACCAAACTCCAGAGGTGGTCCTGGGAGATGGAGGAGTACATCTTAAAGACTGGACATTCCTTCTGAATGCAGCAATGCGACTTGTTGTCCAGAAGGGACATGGGCACCGAGGGTGCTGGACTTTGTGTTTTATTGGAGAAATACCTGAATGTTTGTGTAATATTTTGGTTAATGGGTTTCTCCTTGGTTGGTTGGATTCTGCTACGGGGTCACCTCTGTAGGAGGCAACCCCTCCGGCTCAGAATTTAAGGAGGGGGAAGTGTGGAGAAACGCCATTTTAGTCAGTGGTGGTGCTTCATTTGGCAGGGGTCAGTAAATCCCTCAGCCGGCGTTGTAGCCTTCCCCTCACTCCCCCCTCCCTTCCAGAGCCAAACCAACAACGCTAGGGGGAAAATCTCCTAGAGAGGCAGGAAGTGCTGTTGTTCCTTGCATGTGTTAGGCAGGAAGAGAAGCCAGATTTGAACTGGGGCTCGAGCGAGCATGTGGTGAGCAATGGAGGCTCCTGCCGGGGAGGCCCCCAGGCAGGCAGACTAAGTAAGTAATTCTCAAGACAGGACAAGTTTAGATCAGGGCCAGCAGGACGCGTTTATAACACATTTTGTTTGTCAGGCTGTTTGCTGTGCTGTGCTAATTTTGTAGATGCAACTGTTTTTGTTTTGTTTTTCTTTCCCTATCCTTTTCCCTTTTAAATAAATGTTTTTTCTGTTTAAAATGCTGGCAGTCAAACTCTGTACCACATAGATCCCCAGACCGCTTTAGACCACGCTGTGTTAAGAAGGGGGCCCCAGGTGAAGGGGGGAAGGCATGCAGTTGGATAAGGTGCCAATCCTCCAGGGGTGCCCCAAAGAAGCGCTGAGGTCTCTGTGAAACCCAAGTGCAGGGTGGCAGAGGACCTTGAGGCCTAGCCTCACAGCTGGAGAGGGGGATTGGGAGTCCTGTTCCTCTCAATCTGAACCCCGGGACTGAGCAGGTGGTGGCAGCGAGCCCAAGGGGCAGGGAGGAGAAATAGCTCCCTCCAGGAGTTGGCGACTCCATAGGGAGCTGACGGGACCGGGTCTGAAGGCAGAATCGGGCCGGTTCCGCCACAGGTTGAAACTTTGGTTCTGCTTCCTCAGAGGCTTTAGGATGCTTTGGGTGATGTGACCTTCTTGGTACAGAGAACGCTTTTTGCCTCACATGACTTTGCCTTTTGGAATGTGTGTATACTGTTAAATTCTAGATAGAGTATTGGAACCCAGCTTCCTGGGATTCTCTTAGTTAACCTTGACTCTCAATAAGTCAACCTAGCTTAACCCAGTTTTCCAGAACTCTCATGACTCTAAAAGACAGAAAGTGTTGAGCTCTGCTATGTACATCACTATTGTCAGATGCTCAGCACAGATTGGCAGTTACATTGGCTCCTATGGATGGGGAAAGGCACTTAATATGTGAATGTATTCTTGCTCTTGTTGTTCTGGTCAACTACCATGTGTTATGAGACTTGACAGAATAACCAAGATATACCCTTTTATAAAATTACTGTGCACAGTGTTTTAGTATTGAAGTTTGATTTAATGATGTGTGTATACCAGATTTTATAGGTTCTAATGAGTTTGCATTTGGGATTGAAGCTAAATAAAAGGTTGCTTTCTTAACTGTCTCTCTTTCTTGATACAATTGAGAAACCAGCTTCCTCCCCCCCCCCACACCCCACAATGAATACAATGGAAATAGGGGTGCATCTCTCATTTCCTCAACAGCTTCTACTTTTTTTCAGCATGACAAAGGGGAAGGGGAACACCTCTGCCTCAATTCCTCAAGGCTGCCACTAGAGAGAGTAGATAAGATAACAGAGGGAAAAAAAACATAGGGCCTTTTCACACTTACCAGTGAAAACTGGAAGGGAGTCGGTATTGTGCTGCCTTGCAGTAATCCGAGACAGGGATGGGAGTTTTCAGACACGTTTTTTTCCCCAATACGGTTCTGTGATTGAACCGAGCCATTTCACACTGTTCCGCTTTTATCTCGCTTCCACCAGCACCAGCCGTTTTCGCCTGCTGGCGCGCGATCTCCGGCTTTTGTTTTTTTTGGAACGTCGGGCTAAGATCACTAAGATCGCAATAGCGACGTATCACAACAGCACCACCATAAGGATGCCTGGGCTCCATTGAGATGCCAGAGATCGCCGCCGTCCCCCCCCCCCCCAAAAAAGCTGGAGATCGCGCGCTGGCGGGCAAAAAAGGGCGCGAAAACTGCTCCCGGATTAGATACTGGACATTTCACACAGCACTCCATACTGATTTCAACCCGGAAGGAGGGGTTGAAAACTGGAAGAAGCTGCTCTTTGTTACTAACAACTCAGGTATGCCTCACTACTGGGATAGCCGCGGGACTGTGTGAAAAGGTGAGAGTATTCCGGTAGCAGCCAGTTACTGAGTCAGGTCTGACTGAAATGCCAGCAGAAACCCGTTACTGTTCAGTAACTGACCAGCTTCCATACCGGAATACATAGGCTGTGTGAAAAAGCTCATAGAGTTCACAGTGCATCTGGAGGTAGGGATGTGTGACTGCACAAGTGACCACTAGGTGAGCTTGTTGCCAGTAAATCCAACCCTGTTTTCATCCTCAGGGTCATTGTGCAGTCCTAAATGAGAAAATACTGAGTTGACGTACCATGGTAAGAAGGAAGGAAGGTGTGGGCTATAGCTGAATCAAGTCTGTAGTGCTGCCTTTCCAACTCAGGCTTCTTTTGGAGCAGTATAGCCACAGAATAGCATTTAGTGAAGACAGAGGAAGAAGACCAGATAGCTACTCTGCAAACTTTGTCAATGGACACTATACAATGAAAGGCTGAAGAACTCACATGCTCTAGTGGAGTGTGCAGAGATCTGTAAGGAATAATCAACATGTGCCAATGTGTAGCAAAGGCAAATAGATGAAACAATCCATCAGAAGACAGACTGCTAAATTCTTCCAACCTTTGTTGGGGGCATTAAACAAAATAAACAAATTTGAAAGCTTTCTAAAGTGCTTTGTTCTGTTAAAATAGAAAAGTAATGAGTATCTCATGTCTAGTGAAGTGAACGTTCGTTTGCATCCTTAGACTGTGGAAAAAACTGGGAGTGATCTAGCCTGATAAATGTGGAAGGAAGAGATGACCTTTGTTGGGAAACAAAGGTGTGCGGCATCACTCTTGTCCTATATGTCTTGACTCATGATGAATGATTAAACAGGCCTTTTACGGAAAAGTGTAGACTCCCTTTGGGCAAATACTAATTTCTCATAGATAAATACATGAAAAGATGCTATGGCCACCAGATGAACTCTAACACATGAGACCTCCTTTGACCAGAGGTAGAAGATACTCAAATATGCTGCAAGTGGGCTGGTGGTATGGTCTGCTCATTAGTACACTGACATCTTTTCCGTTTAAAGGAGCAGGAACGCCAGGTTGCTTCTTGGCACCTAACAGGATCTCTTGAACACAAGTTAAAAAAAAAGATGGTTCAAGAACAAATGTGCCATGCTGTCAAATAATGCAGCCTGTGGACTTGGGGGTGACAGAAGAACCTTGAGTTGGAAGCTTCTTGTCTGGGAGCAGGTGTAGATACTGGCCTCATGAAATGTTCAGTAGCATGGCAAATCCAGGTTTGCTGTGCCAAAAGGGTGCAACTAGAATAGCCCAAGTGAGTTCTTCCTTTATCTTGCAAATTACCCTGGAGATGAAGGGTAAGGTGTAGAACAGAGTCCCTGGCCAAGGTATCCCCCCCTAGACTAGAGAGCCCTGGCCTTGTGCTGCTCGGGAGTAAAAGATCTGCAAATACCTCAACAGAGGGAGTCCACCAAAGCTGAAGAATCAGGCGAAGATAATCTTAGTGGATTTCTCATTCATATTGACCTAAGGGCATGCAACTGAAAAAAAAGCCTTCCAAGTGACCCTAGTAAGGGTAAGGGAGACTGTCCCTCTGCTTATCCAAGTAGAATATGCAGCAGCAGGGATTGGGTGATTCACAAATCCAATGTAATAAAGAAACAAACAAACATAGCAGTGGCATTGCAAGTTGCTATTTGAATAGTTTTCCTAGCCAGGTGCAAGTGAAGGGCAGGAAGTGCGTAGTGCACTGCTCAGAGTTCAAAAAAATTCATGTGCTAGAAGACCATTTTTCACTGACTACATAATATCCAGAACAGCCGGCATCTGTATCAGGAAGGCATCCACAATCAATGTTATATTGGGAAGGGTAATACCGAAAGAGGTACATTTTAGAAGGTTGTGTCTGTTCACTTAGAAGAGGATGGAGGGGGAAATTGCCCAGGGATGCTGAACCTCTTGGACTGTCAGTGCAAAAGGGGAATAAACTGACATATCCCCCAGGACTGGGGAGGTCTCATGTGTAGCATTGCATAAGGGAACACAATGGTAATAAGAGACTGATACTTGGCAACCTTTTTAATGAGCAAGTGTGGTTATAACCCAACACACTGAAATGCTTATTGTACTCCCAGTCAACAAAAAACAGTCAAGTCTGAAGTTTTCAATAGATTCTCTCTCTCCAAACAAAAGCCACAGTTTATTTTGTTCTAAGTTTTTAAACTATCCAGTTTGTTTGCAAAATGCATCAGTTCTCTTAAGAGGGGGAAAGTCTTTGGCTTGGGAGGAGTCTAAGACTGTGTTTATGAAGCAGATTCTCTTATAGTTGGTTATCAGTCTGGATTTTTCAAAGTTGACTTGGAGCTGAAGGCCTTTGAGAGTGCAAAGAATCAGTTGGAAAAGTGAACACTATCTAGCACACTAGCTACTATGAGCAACTTGTGGAGGTAAGGAAAAATGTTGCATCTCAATCACGCAGCAGCCCGGTTGTTGGCATCAAGGCCTACGCGGGTGCAGATGCATCCGGAGCTGTGCAAACTGCACTGGTTACCACTCGAGTACCGGATCCAGTTCAAGGTGTTGGTCCTTACCTTTAAGGCCTTTTATGGCCAGGGGCCTTCATAACTTTGGGCCCACCTCCCCCCATATGAACCCCACCCAGGCTCTGAGTCTGCTGCTCAACATCTTTTCATAGCTCCTGGTCCTAAGGATGCCTGGCTGGCCTTTTCGGTCTGGGCCCCTACCTGGTAGAATGAGCTCCCACTGGAGATCTGGGCCCTGCATGACTTATCCAGGTTTCACAGAGCCTGTAAGATGGAGCTCTTCCACCAGGCTTTTAATTAATCCAGCAGATGTCCTTTGAAAGTCATCACTTCCCCCAGCGTTTCACCCTTATGGTGTTATGTTATGCTGTTAGCCATCAGCCACATGCTGTTTACTGCCTATGTCTGTAAGATTGTTTACTGTGCTGCTTCTGTTTTGTAATGTGTGTTTTTATATTTTAACAAGGAGGAAGCACCCGCCCTCTCCACAGCCGGCACTCGCAAAGCGCTGGGTTTGCAGAGGGGGCGGGTGCTTCCTCCTTGCCTGCCTGCCTGGCTCCAGCTCTGATGCTTAAAGCAAGCGCTGGGATTGGAGGGCGGAGGGAGCGATCCTGGCGCTTGCTGTAAGCGTCAGAGCTGGAGCCAGCAGGCAGGCAAGGAGGAAGCACGCTGCCCTCTCCACAGCCGGCGCTCGCAAAGCGCTGGGTTTGCGGTGGGGCCACATGGAGCGATCTCAGCCCTTGCTGGAAGAAGCTGGAGCCAGGCAGGCAGGCGCGGGGGAAGTGCCGGGATCGAAGGCGGAGGCAGCGGATCGCCCCGCAGGAGGAAGGTGCGTCCTATCGTCCGGAGCGCCTTATGGTGTGAAAAATAGTAGATGTCTGGATGCAAAAGAGGAAGCACATTTGACACAGAAATCATTGCGAACTTTTTAATTAGAACAAATTTGTTTAAATTCCTGAAGTCCAAGATAGTCTCAGGGAGGAACACAACATCTCTAAATGTCCTAGTGGAAGAATGGGAGGGGAGAATAATGCCTAAGTAAGCAGAGTCTATGGTCTGAAGCCTGTATGCCCTCTGAAGAGGGCTTTTGGATTCACTGAGGTGTACAGAGGCTTTGGAGCCAAAAGAGAAGGGGGAATACAGAATGAATGTTACTTTTTACCCAGAAAATAATAAAATGCACAAATGGAGCTATCAGAAAATACCACACCTCTCTGTGGTGGCAGAAAAAGAACTGAGGAAGAGGACCTCCCCTTCCCTTTTCCGTGCTGAAGAAAGAGAGGAAGCTGCCACCTCACATGTTCAGGAGCTTTTCCATTCCCCATGGCAGACTTGTGCAGGTAGGACTGCACAGTGACCATGGCAATGAACAGAGGTCTTGCATGGCAGAGGTCCTTGATTCAATTCCTATGGCATCTGAGTAGGGTTGGGTCTTTGAGAGTCACTCCTAGTCAGAACAGCTAGTATAGGTCTGGACAGACCACCAGGCAGTATAAGGTGGCTTCATCTGGAAAAAATTAATCAAGACTAGCTTGGACTCCAAGATGGGCAGAAATAATAACACTAGCAATATATTTGGTCCCAATACTGATGGCATACAAAGTTGAACTGCACTATCTTTAAAAATACCACATTCTCAAACTATTAAAATAGCCCCAGCTGAAGCTAGATATGCCACCCTTTAACTTTCAGTAGAGAGATGCCCTAAGTATCATGGCTGTGGTTGGTTTTCTATATGAGTTTTGTGCTCTCTTTAATCTCAAGAAGTCATGTCAGCAAAAATACCCAAATTCAACCCACACTCCCTCATTCCCAAAGCTCAGAATTCAACTACCTCCCTTATACAGCTACAACAGCAGATAAAAGGCTAATTGCCAGAAGCCTGCTGTCTGCATATACAAGGCAGTGGGCAATAATGCTCGAAAGTTCTTTTAATATACTTTTCATTCATTTGAATAAAAGCTTTCATTCTGTCCCTTTCAATACATGCTTAAAACATTTTACAAAAAGAAATTTATTTTAGAAGCAAGCAAGCAAGCAAGAGTGCCATTCTGGTTTGTAAGGAAAGAGGAAAAAACAATAAAAGTTAAACAACAGAAGGTTTTCCAAATCACACTGGAGCCACTTCTGCACAACACAGACATCTGGGAAGCATATGTACAGGAAGCAAGCTCAAACTTACACAATCCTAGGTTACTGGAATTGCTAAGCAAGGAAACATTGTATTACCCTGTACTTACAATGTCATATATGGCTACAGGTCAATGACAAAAATCAAAGTTGACAAATTCCATCTTGATACTTCATCTGTCAAGGTAGATATTCTCCCTGGGAGATACCAAGATGTTTGCGACCCTCAGCTAATCAAGGCTGTAGAACTTTAAAACGGAGTTTCCTGTTTCACTATCTACAAATGACGTCTTACGTTGGTGACTCAGAGTAAGCAGCAGAGTACTAATTTTTCCCAGTGTGACTTCCAGTCTGTCATCAGAGGAACTCCCTCAGCAAAGGAAGTCTGAAAGTCATTATGCAATTTATTTCATTAGTTTAAACTAAAATAGTTCTTTTGCATACAAAGGAGAACTGGACTTCTCATTTCAGTTTTGGTGTTTACTCCATGTTTGTCATTCCTGAAATCTATATTTATTTAATGACAGATAATGTGGCTAATCCACCTACTGAAATATAGTTTTTGAGACAGGTTAAGTATTCTACAGTTACTTGGTAGCAAACGTAAGATTCAATAAGCAAGCTTTCCCAGAGTATTAAGAAGCAAACAAATCAAGAACATAGATCAGCAAGCATGGGAATATGGCCATGGGTAGTGGCAGAGCATCTGCTTGGTATCCAGAAGATCCCAGGTTTAATCCCTGACATCTCCAGTAAAAAGCTTCAGATAGTAGGTGATGTGAATAACCCCTGCCTGAAACCCTGGGAAGCCACTCCTCATATGATTAGACAATACTGACCTTGATGAATGTAGGGTCCAATTCAATACAAGGCAGCTTCATGCACACAATATGCATAAACAGAATTAGGGATGGACAGAGAAAATTTTGGTGTAGCCCAGGGCTCATGACTCAAGCAGCTCTGGATCAAACCCCCACCTGAACAGAACCAGTTTGGGCTGCATCATGCCCTGCCTCTGGCATGGCCATATTACCCAAAAGAAGAAGAGATGGGATTTATATCCCGCCCTTTACTAGCCGAAAGAGTCTCAGAGTGGCTTACAAATCTCCTTACCCTTCTTCTCCCCACAACAGACACTCTGTGGGGTAGGTGGGGCTGAGAGCTCTCCCAGAACTGCTCTTGAGCAGAACAGCCTTGAGAGAACTTGTGGCTGACCCAAGGTCACACCAGCAGGTGTATGTGGAGGAGTGGAGAATCAAACCCAGTTCTCCCAGATAAGAGTCCGAACACTTAACCACCACACCAAACTGGCTGTCCTACAACGTGTGCCTGCTAGTTCTTGGTAGTGCTGGGCCCCACCCCCAGCATGCCCACATTTTCTGGAAGTGACACAAGTGCATCAGTGACATGCTTGCATCACTTCTGGATGCCACCTGGAATTGGCATGCATGTGTCACACCCAACATGATTCTGAGCCCACCCGAAAAGTTCGAGATGAATGTCTGTACTTCAGCTCAGCATTCGGGTCTGTGCCCATCCCTAATTGAAATTATTAAAAAATGACAAAATGATATGCTAATTGTAGCTCCTCTTCAGTTTTTTTTTACAATTCATAAATGATTCGAGAAAGCTTTAGTAGGAGAGCCTGAATGTTTTGCTCAGCTTCTTATTGTTTAGATGAAGAAGTGAGAGGTTGTAGGAAGAGTGCTACTAAAATAGTAAATAAATAGAAAATAAAGCATATTTCCTTACAATGTATACAAGTATCATATTTAAAATTTTAAAGTAGGAATCATTTGGTAATCAATAAAATTATTTAACAAAACAGAATCTGGGCATTATTTAGCTGGTATCCAAAGACCTACAATAAATATACTCAGGGCTTGGATGTGCTCTCAAAAACCTTTTACCTCTAAGTGATAGAACCCGCCATATCCAAAACCGCTTTTCAAATTGCTGTAGTTTCAAAGAAAGCTTCCCATGTGGCATTAGGTGGAAGGGAGAGTGTACCTGTTTGAGATATATATCCAAAATTCCTTAGGGCATGTGGACCAAACTGTGTTCTTTGGATCCAGTTCCATGAACACATTTTGTCTTATGAATTATAAATTTGCTGTGTTGATCACAGACATGATTTCAGATTTGTTACCCATCAGTTTTAGAGCTGGAAAGCCTTCAGATGGGAATCGGTTTTGGAAATATGTATGGGAATGAAAGGATGATCGGCTGTCATGGCCTCCTTATTACAGGCACAGTATGAAACATACCAATATTCAAATGAGATCCCCATTCTATCAGCATGGCCCCAGACTACATCATGACTCCAGCAGAGGGATAATTTCACCTCCATTCCTACTCGTCTCAAAAATCTGAAAAATCTCTGTACAGCTGGCAACACAATACAAAATCAAGGTGGATTACAAAAGCGCTAGATTATTTTATCTCTTTGATGTCCTAAATATACAGGCCTCTTAAATTTATTTTTGCCCCTAATGTGGCTAAGTTCTGACTGTCCAAATCAGTAATAACCAAACATCTTTCCTAACGTGGAATTTCAAAAGTTACAAATAGTTCAGAAGATATACTTAAAAAAGAAAATTCAAACTGGAAAACAACAAAGCTTACATAAGAGATATTTTAAATATATGTATTTAGAAACTGAAAATATACAAATAATTTTAATTGTCACAGATAAGATGTATAAACACACAATAAAAATAAAGAGTTACACTCACAGTAGAACTGCTCATTGAAACCGAGATACTGTCCCATCCTGACCAGAGATGTGAGTTAACATATTTCTTTATATTTGCAACGGTCAGAGTAAGTAAGCAATCATTAACTCATCAAATGACTGATAAAAGACATCAATATAACCTAAAGTCGGCTGTCATTCACTTCATTAAGTGGACCTTCAGAGTGTTTCGTCATCACTCATGTCCCAGATCTGTAATGAAAAAGGAGGAAAAATGTCATTCATTATCTCAGACATACTTTGGTTGTGCTTACACAGCTGATGGTTTAATATTAAATATTGAATGCATTCTGGTCCTCCTGAATCAAACAGCAGCAGAAGCTCAAAAATGATAGTTCTGAAGGAGGGGGACATTTTTTCCTGTAAAATATCCTATTCAAGTGTTTACTGACACAGAACCAAACAATTTAAACAATCAAACCTCCTCAGTACAAATGCACATAAGATACTATGAACATACAATGCTTAAACATGAGAGTTTTCTACATTCAAAGCAAGCCAGTGATGAAAAGTCTGAAAGAAGTCTGTTGAAAAGGGGCATCATTCCAAAGATGCAAGGCTAGCCAGTGCAAATACAAGTGGCCAAATCAGGATCAAGGATGTGGAAACAAATGTAAAGACATTATCTGTAAATAGAACCTGAGGGAAGAGGCCTCTTTTGGGTGTGTTTATTTTACTACAAACTCTTCTTAGAGAGACTGAATTTGAAACTTGTCCTCTTTTCTCCATGGTATGGTAAATATAGCACAAAGGCGTATGGACTTGCCATGTTATTTCAAGAAAGCATTTAAATAAAGATGCTAGACTCAGGACTCTACAAATTAGATATTTCTTATCTACAGCACAGACGTGTCAAGTAGGAACAGATTCCCCATAGTGTTTAGGCAGCATGAATTCATTTTTCTGAAAAGCTGACGCATGAATGCATCTTTAGTTTGGGCAGTCATTTAACAATTATGTCTGCTGGACTGGAAATTGTGTTGTTGGGGAAAGGAGGGGAATTTTGTCAATAGAGAGAATTACAACTTGTTTCATCTGATCTTCCAGGCACATGCCTGGGTGAAAGCATCAAGTTGCCACCCTGTTCTTAGATGAAATCAGACTAAATGATGAACTATCTCATGGTAAACTTCATTCTACTTCTCCTCAAGGAACAGAGGGCTGGAAAAACTATGGAAGTCAGAAGGAAAATGGTAAAAGAAGATAAATCATTTGTCATGCTTACTACTTCACCTCTAAGCTTTTGTAAGCTATAGTCAGATACATGAAGTGTGGTCAGTTTGTATACACAGCTATGTTCTGAGCAGTAATATAAATACAGAAATATTGTAACAGACTAGTGGAGGAGACAGATGTTGTTGATAGCAATTTTGATCTCTCAATATTTTCATAAAATATTTTTGTACTATATCCCTATTTTAAAAAAACCACTCGCATTCATTCCAATACAGTAAAGTTAAGAGAATTACATGTCAAACATCTGGAACATATTCACCACTTAATCTTTATATTTCCTACAAGAACAAAGGGGTGATTGGACTTTAGCATTATTGATACTTAATATGCCATTACATCACATTACTGTTACACCACTGCAAGTATATCGCCAGAATTAGTACTTGCAATTGTGTGGATTTTAATGGCTTTAAAATGTATGCAATTTTATTTGAGGAAAACTGATTAAAATCATAGATATCAATTATGCTTCTGAAATTTGGTAAATAATATACCCTGATAATCTAAAGATAAGACAACTAATGTTTGTAGCAAAAATAAGATCTTTAACTTCCAAGGTTTGATACTAAATAACAACTTAAAGCCAGTTACAAAAGAACTTCATAGTCATCTGAATGAAATTTATCTAGTCAATCTTGCAGCCTGATCAGAACACTATCAGCCTAACTGGTTTCACAATGATGTAAAACCAGAGCTTGAAAAGATTTTAGTGAAATGAGCAAGAAAAGATGCAAGAATTCTTCAGTTTAATATTATCTATAAGGATGTTTACCAATCTCCTGAACATTTACAACAAGTAGAAATGAGCAAGAATGCAGTCATACTTTAAACAACAAAATTTGTGGCAGAGTATGAGCTTTTGTGAGTCACTGCTCACTGTTTCAGGTGCTACTGGACTCCTGATCTTTTCTACTGCTATGACAGACTAACATGACTATCTATCTTGATTTTTGACAAGATGTGTTTGAAGTGATGGATAATAATGTACTTCTACAAGTATATAACAAAGATAAGGAACTTTCCTTCCACCAATGGTGAATTTATAATTCTCTGCCCAGGATCTCGCCAGTGATCCATGCAACGGTCACTTCCAGGTAAGATTACTGCAATTTACTCTATGCAGGCTTGCCCTTGAACATGACCCGAAAACTCCAGCTGGTGCAAAATGCAGCGCACTTTGCTGCAACACCTATATGGGAGCATATCCAGCCGGTGCTACACCAGTTGCACTAGCTACCACATGAGTACTGAAACCACATCCAAGATGATGGTTTTAATCTTTAAAGCCTTTAATGGCCTGGGACCAGCATATTTAAGGGACCATCTCTCCCCATATACCCGACAGAGAGCTCTACTGTCTGCTGAGCAACATCTTCTGGTTATCTCTGGCCCAAAAGATCTCCACTTAGCCTCAGCTAGGGCCAGGGCTTTGCCTGTGCTGGCCCCAACCTGGTGGAACATGCTCCCACTGGAGGATCAGGGCCCTGTGGTATTTGTTGCAATTCTGCAGGGCCTGCAAAATGGAGCTGCTCCACCATGCTTTCTGTTGAGGCAGTGGACATTTTGAACATCTTGCCTCCCTGCCAATGCTCTTCATTCGATGCTGCCCATTTTGATGCTACCCATCTAGAACACAGACATTGTATTTATACCATTTTATTGTTCAGCTATAGACTTGTTTGAAATTTGTCATCTTTTATCTAGTTAATTATTTTTAAATTGTTTTATTCATTCTTGTGTAACTGGTTTTTCATTGTTCTGACTATGTTGTGATCCGCCCTGAGCCAGCTTGCAGAGAGGGCAGGATATAAATTCAATTTTAAAAAAATGAAAAATAAATAATTCTGGCATGAGCCATCATTAACTTGTCTTGCATGATTTTAACAGGATGGGAAAAGATCCAACTTGCAGGTGATGATCCTCAAAAACCCAAGAATATATTCACATCAGATGCTAGATGCTGTATCTGGCTGGGCAATGGTGTCCCCTAGCCTACTAGTCCTGCAGGATTTCAATGTCTATGTTGATGTTCAGCGTTTTCCCAGGCCAAGGACCTAGTGTCATCCATGGAGGCCCTTGGAGTCTCCCAATTTGCATCAAGCAGGCCACATGCTGGATCTGATTTTTGGGATGGGGATAAATGTGGATCTGATGGCTGTTGATGCAGTCCCATGGTCAGACCACTTTGCCCTGAAGGTCCAGCTGGGCTCACAGAATCCTCCCTGCTTAGGTAGTGAGCACATTTATGCTCACCAGTGGAGCCAAATGGACCCTGAGCAGCTTCAGGTCGCTGTGTGGGATCCAGTGCTCCTGGAAAATCGTTGGATGAGCTGGTGGAGGACCGGTATTCCTGACCCTCTGAAGCCACTGACAATATTCTCCACTGGAGGCCTTTCCACCCTCATGTCAAAGCAGCCCATGTTATACCCCAGAGCTGCAGAGGATGAAACAATAGCTGAGTCAGTTTGAATGAGTGCAGCAGCATACTCATGACTGAGTGGCGAGAACATCTTATAGGACATTTATGAAGGTCTATGAGATGATGTTGAAAGCTGCTAAGAGAGAATTCTATGCGACCTCCATTGCATCTGCGAAGTCGGCCCAGTTGTTTAGATTGATTCAATTATTAACTTCATTACCTTAAGGCAAACAAAATGGTAGGGAACTGGATATTGGCTGTGAGGCATTTGTGACTTATTTCACAGATAAAGTCTTATAACTTTGCCAGGACCTCCTGACCACAGTTGATACAGTAAGGAAACTGGAAGCCCCTTATCCATCTTCTGATCCAATGTTTGGACCACTTCAACTGACTTTCTCAGGAAGATGTTGACAGGGTTCTGGCAGTTGTGAGGCCGACCACTTCCCTCTTCGACCCGTGTCCTTCCTGGTTAGTTAAATATTGGGATGGTATTAAGCCGCCCCCCCCCCCCCCTTCTGAAGCCATAACTAGCTTAAATGTATGTTCCTCAGCCAGGCCTCTCCTTTGATGATCCGGAGACCTCTGCTGCTGATCTGTTTTTAAAACCAACCAGTAAATAAATCAATCTTCCTGTTGCTTGTAGACAACTCCTGCCTCAGTGATCTTCATGTTCTTTCTTACCACAGAACTTACCTTATGGCAGCAAACCCAAATCCTTATCACGTCTTGTAAACTGAGGGGAAGGCTGATAGTTTAAAACAAACATGGTCCCCCAAAATCATAAGAGGGTGGGTGGGTCCCCTTGGTTGGAATAAAGTCTTATAACTGTTCCCCTCCAGAAACTTTTTCTAGCACCATAAGCACAAAATCACTGGACTCCTCTTTAAGAGGTTTTTTCTCCCCCATCCTACTCCACACCCCAAATTTAATCTTCCATGTTGTTCTACCTGCTCCCCATTCCTGGCCAGCAGGTTCTTATAGTTAATTGCATATTTCCCCCCTTCTGTAATCACTGCATTTATGGCAACAAGCAATGAGGGTTGCGAGCTCCGGGATGGGAAATCCCTGGGGATTTGAGGCAGAGCCTTGGAAGTGTCGAGTTTGGGGTGGGGACAGAACTTGAACATGGATGTGATACCATACAGTCCACCATATAAAGCTACTTTTTTTCTCTAAGGAAACTGATGTCTGGAGATCATTTGTAATTCTGGGAGAAAACTAAGGCCTAATAGCAATTGTTATTACAATAGCAATACATGTGACAACAGCATCAATATAAAATGAAACTATGAATTCATATGAATCTTTTCTGGAAGTACGGTAAGTGAATCAGTAAGGGTTTGTTTCTGTGCTAAGTCTCAATAAGACTATTACTGTTTAAATTAATGTACTGAAAGGTTATGCAAATTTTTCACATGTTAAAGAGGCATTTTTAAATCTGAGACTCAGTCATATAGAAAGCATTCAAGCTATATGAAATACTAAACTTCTTCCTTCCAACTTTCTTTTCTTTTCTGAACAAGACAAGGAATGAAGGGAAAAGAACATGTGGTTTCATTCCTGTTTGTGTGTAGCTGACAAGCTAAATTGTCATGAGCAACACTTCAAGCAAAAGCAAAAACAAAACCCTTAAACTTGTAGTAAGCGCCGCATAAAACTGTTGAGTAAAAGACAAGTTCCTGATACGGCAGCTTGCCATCTAGGAGATACTGTGCAAATGAAGAGGGTGATGGCCACAGGGGGTATAAAACATGTTACAATAATCTAATTATATGCAAAGTAAAAGGATGAAATAATAACTAGAAGGAATTTTTTTTAACTGCAACTCTTTTTCAAAAGCATGTGAATTGCCTTGGCTGCCAATCCTCACAGATAGGGAAGATATAGATCAAGAAAGGCCAATCACTGGCACACAGGCGGACCCCCACCTGACTATTTGGTTGGTCCAGAACCAAAGGAAGCCCCTGAGAAAATGGCAGCTTTGAGAAACTGGTATTTGCACGTTTGCAAATACAATCCCGTACTTGTACTCTTTGTAGTTATCTTTATTATTCCATGATGTTATGTTATCTTGAATTCCACATTCCATATGCAGTTCGTTATTCTGCCTTTCAAACTTACTAGGACTTAGCTTTGCCTCAGTTGTGCTGTCTTTTGAAGACTCTGTCCTTTTTTCTGCCTTTACATCCACAGTGGTTTAACATAACTATGGCTGAAATCCTATACACATGTGCTTGTATGATTACACCAAAATCAGCAAAGCCTACAAAGCTTTATGTTGCAAGTTTGCCAGCACATTACTACTCAGCAGCCTGATTTACATATACAAGGGAATGAAATGAAAATAAAATGTCAGAGGTCCAAAGAAATCCCCCAACTGCAGTCTCATGTAGACCAGTCCATTCTTCCATCTCAGGGCTCTTACTCCCCACTCTTACATGTGTGAACCAGGCCTGAAGTTGAAATTTTATTCACAATTAATTTGAAGTTAGAGGGAAGGATTTCTAAATGAACTACAGAAATGAGCCAAGTGCAAGAATGCTGCTGTTTGTAATTTCAGGCTACAAAAATTTCAATTTAAAGATGAATACAAAAACAAGACAACCCAAAAGACTGAAAACCCATGTAGCACAGTGGTTAGATTCAATACGGAATTGGAAAGATTTCAGTTCAAAACCTTGTTCAGCTATCATATTCAGAGAATGTCCTTGAGTATCCCTTTGTAGTCCTTGAGTATCCCAATGTATCTGATATGGTATTGTGAGGATAAAATAGGGGAGGAAAGGCCCAGGTATGCCAATATGAGCTCCTTGGAAGAAAGCTGGAATAAAACCTTAATAGACTGAAAGAACTCAACAAATATGGTAAACAATCTTGAATTGAAATAATTTGAAATTTTCTCACTGATATTCACTAAAGCAGATGAACACATTTGATTTCTTTATTACTACAGTGTAAAGATATTGCAGTATTAGAACATACTTTACAGAGCAGTCAGCAATGCAGAAAATGCTACAGATATGAGTCAGTACCTTAAAGGCTTCCAGTTGCTTACAAGCCAAACAGCTTGTTTTGGCTCTCTCCTCTTCCCATATGGGACCTACTTTGATCTTTTTAAGCTATTATATAAACACAATTACATTCATTTTATGGGATCAACAGGGACTAGAGAAAGAGCACACTAATCCCAGTGTGAGTGATGGTGTGAGAAGCTACTTTTTGTAATTTGAATATAGGGCTGCAAATATCTTTAGTGTGTTCTTAACACGTGGCCATGCAGCAAAGCTGCAAAATGAATTTTCATTATAAAACATTTCAATACATCCAGCAGATAAAAAGCAGAAGTAAGATTCCTGGCTCATGGAACTTTTTCTTAATTTACCAGGAACTGTTACAAAAAGAAGGAACCTGTGTCCATAACAGTAATTTATTACTTCATGATTGTTTAGCATATTAATATCACCTGAAAAGCAGATATTTTCTAAGAGCTGAGTTGATTATTTACTTATCTGACCACAAAAGCAAGAAAACAGAAGCTAATTCATCCAGCACAGTTGATAGAAGTTCAACACATCTTGCACAATACAATGTCTGATTTATGTATGGAGCCACCCTTTGGAAAGCTAACCCGTTGGAAAGCAACTGTAAACATCTCATAATACTGAAAACTGGAAGTCTGCATAGCTGAAGTTTTTGAAGTCACATTCTATAACTTTGTAAATACTATTACAATTTACTATTGAAACAGCACAATGTTGCATAACTCTGGGGCTTCTATACACAAGTTTGTGTTGGCCTTGGTTAAGCAATCAAAATCTGTGATCACCCTGCCCATATCCTGGTGAGGTAGGATCTGATCTCTGATGTTATGCTCATCTTTGGAAGCAAGGGTCTCTGATGCAGAGTGCAAAATCACAGAAATATCCTGTCCTCACATATAAACTTAGGAAAAGAAGAAGGGATCAGCCATCATTCATCAGGGTCTCCTAACATTCAGCAGCAAATGGATGGCTCGGAGGGTGGGTCTTACTAAGTCAAGAAAGATGCATTTCCATGTATTCCTTTTATTAGTAGCAGTTTGGATTGTTTTTAATGGTTAGGGATTAATATGTTTATGTAGAAAGTATTTTGTGTTTTAATGAGTTTCATTTGCACTGGATGTGATACTGTTTTATTTGCTCTTAGACAATCTGGTAACTCAGAGTTATGTGATAAGATTAAATATAAAAACAATTAAAATGTAATATCTTTTGGACAGGACAGTATTGTGATATTTCTTGCTTACTAGACTCAAAAGGAAATAACATCAAAGCAGCCCTGCTGGATCAGACCAGTGCTCTACCTAGTCCAACAAAAAGCAGTTTTAAAGAAGGAAATATGAATGTGTTGGGTTTAAGTCAGGAAGGCACAACATTGTACTGAATAGTTATAATGCAAGGCCTTGGGCTGGCAGAAGCTTCAGTCCAAAGTAAACAGGTTTCAAGAACAGCACTGATCATCTCTCTTTACTTTGGCAACATTTAATTCAGCTCCCTAAATATAGGTCTTGTTTTGTGTAAATTGGCTTGTTCTTGCTGCAGTGTCCAAAAACCATATTCTGGTGTTCAATTCCATATATGCTCATCTGATTCTTAACCCTTCTCAGTGAAGCACCAATCATTTATGTAATGGATCAATAATTTTATCTCTACTAAAGTTTTAAAAGCAAGCTTTTAAAAAGTTTCAGAATGGATTTTTAAAATAAAAAATAGGGAAAAATATAAATGCAATGCTGCCTTTATACTGAGATAACATGTTATAGGTTGGATCCCATAAAATGAAAATGGACTAATCAGAATCTGAGGGATAATCAGTTTCCTCCTTGGAATAATAAGACAAAGCAAACATGTCTTGTTAAGACCTGGGGGTGGCTGGGGGTGTAGATGAGCCTTTGGTAACTCTTCAAGCATCTGGAGTCTCTGGACTGGTTCAATTAATGCCAGTATGGACACTGTTATAGCAGGTACAGACACATGGGGAGTAGCATGTGCTTCCATTAGGGGTAAAGTATACATTGATCCTGATAGAGAAGCAAGAATAGAGAGCAGTAGTCAAAATAGTGTAACCATTAGGATTGACAGCTGGTGTTAACAGTCATGCGTTGAGACCCAAGAGAAACTCTGCTGTCAAAAACTCATTGGGGCATGTGACTAATGATGTCTGTTAAGTGGCTGTCAGTACTCATCCCAGTCTCTTTGGTAACTTTCATTTTGCTCCAAAAGTAACAGCAAGAGGATGTTTAATCCTGTCTTGTAGTTATAAAGATTCAGAGGGGAGGTTTAGTCCAACCTTTTAGTTCAGCTATGGATCATACCTCTGAAGTTATGGGTTATACAATAAGAGGATGATCAATGCTAATTGCAAGAGTCTTGTGATGAATGCCTGGAAAAGCCAGAGATGGGGATCTGTCCCTAAGTAACACCACTGGTGCTGTGTCAAGGCAAAGTAGCTGGAGAATATCCTGTGAGAAGCCTTAGATCTGACCTTCAGAAAAGAAAAGAACATTTGGTGTTGTCCAGATGGGGATGATCACCTGGTTCACTCCAAGGGTCAGTTCCAGTGGCAGTGAGACTGTAACTACAAAAACATGCAGAGAAACATGTACACAGGCCCAGATATGTGAGTGATAGAGCAGACCTTCACTCATCTGTCTCTGATTGATGTTTCTCCTAGTGATTAGTCGTCTTCAGTTCCAACAACAACTGGGCCTAACACTTTTTCCTCAGCAGTGTGGTCCGCTGGAAGCTCACTCCCTGGTACCTGGTGTGTTCAGAATCAAGAGATAAATTGGTGATATTTATAGCAAGCAGATGGATTTTTGTAGTTAATGCCAACTTAACCCAGCTATTGCCTTTTAGGCTGACACTTCTCTTAGAGCCTAGAAGTTCAGATGCGCCTTTGCCTCTTCATTTTGGATGATTAAAAAAAAAAAAAACCTAAACAAAGAACTCTGGGTGCACAAGCCTATGAGTTTTGACTGCAGTCCCTTTAAAGTTTAAATGCACTGCAGAAGACAGTCTGAGGATCAGCTGTGCAGGAGGGAACAGACTATTCTCACTGGCTCTGCTTGCAGCTGGCTTCTTGTGAAGGCAGGTTTAAACCGACTGCAGGAAAAGCCATACCCAGAAGCTGCTGTGCTGCAGGAAATGATCTGTTATCCATGGCACAGCAGATCCTGGGGCTGTCTGTCTTCTCCTGCAATGTGATTTAAACTGCACTGCACGAGAAGCCATCCCAGCCAGGTCTGCGTGCAGGAGGAAGAGACCTCCTTTCCAGAGCCACAAAATCCCTTCTTAAGGGGGGGGGGGAGTTCTTTACCCTTCTTAAACTATTGGTTCACCCTCTCCCATCTAGTGGGGGTTTTATGGGCTCTGATTGGCTGACAATCACTTGTATTTGCATGATGCCTAAATCACAATTATTGCTTCAGAGCCCTTAAGGAGAGGTGGGGCTTTTAAGGATGATTGTCATAATGGTCTGTTCTGATGTTAACAAAGTATCTGATTTCTGCTTCAAAATACAGCTGTTTGTTTTGGTAACAAACTCAATTGACTTTAAATGAGAAGTTTCTTTATGAAAAGCAGTTTCTGTGATCATTAGTTATACCAATTAAGTGCATCCTAAAAGTATAAAGTTTTGTTTGTTTATTTGCATTATTTATAGTCTACCCCTCTCACTGGGACACAAACCAGATTATACAGACAATAATCTGGGACACGATGGGACATTGGACAAACAACGCAATATGATTTCTATTACAGAAGTCTGGAACTAACCAGAACAGAAGCAAAGCGTATTAACATTATGTGTTAAATGATGAAAGAAATAGTAGGGTTCTACTTACAGCAACAGGCGCCATGAACTATACACGTTAGTACAGACAGACCACACAAATTTTACACAAATACAGGGAAAAGAGAAGTTCAGAACATGCTCTGGCTCGCACAGGGTTCTACTCATAATGAAGCAAGTTTTGCAACTGTCTTAATTGTTCAGGGCAGACAAAATGTGTTGAGTCATGTCTGTTAACATGGGAAAGATGTTGCAAGATATCCATATACTGCCTTTCCACACAGATCAATGGCATGGGAGGGATTTTAAATACCTACCCTCCAGCCTAAATATATACATTTATGCAGGTATCCTTTACTCACATAGCCCTTATATAAGTATTTAGAAATGGAAACTTTAATTACACATGCAAGACCATGTGGAAAAAAAACTTATTTCATATAAACTCAACATATACCATGAGTATGTGACAAAATGACTTCCTTAAGATTGCAAAAGTCATTTTGAGCTCTGTTCACATCATTGCCCCTTACTCTACTTTGCTTTGCTCTATTTTTATTAGAACCTTGTGGCTCTTATCCTTCTTCACTGCTCTGCTGTTCTGGAGATCTCAGCACAACAGTAGTACAAGAATAAAGAGGCCACAAACAACAAAATAAAGGACAAAAGGGGTGCTACTTAAGGCCGAGGAGGATGTCTCCTCTTCCTGTTGTATTTCACAGTACTTGCAATTACTTATTGGAAAAATTTAATTTCTGCCAAAGATACTGATTCTGTTTAAATGTAAAGATAGTCCCCTGTGCAAGTACCAGTTGTTTCTGATTCTGGGGTGATGTCGCTTTCATGACATTTTCACGGCAGGCTTTTTACAGGGTAGTTTGCCATTGCCTTCCCCAGTCATCTACACTTTCCCCCCAGCAAGCTGGATACTAATTTTACTGACTTCAGAAGGATGACAAACTGAGTCAACCTTGAGCTGGCTACCTGAACCCAGCTTCTGCTGGGATCAAACTCAGGTTGTGAGCAGAGCTTGGACTACAGTACTGCAGTTTACCACTCTGCGCCACAGGGCAGATTCTGTTTACTAGTTGACTACTGCTCTAATCAATTAAATGGATTTATGTATTATGTAAGCATGCCAAAAAAGCTCAAAAATAAAATCCAGATTATCTGCTGTCTAACATGTTAGGAAGCAGAACTCCCAAAATTTTTGCCTAATGTGAGTCAAGAAACAAAACAACATGTCACCCCCTGACAGTATCCATTTTCTCCAGAATATTATGAAATAGACATTTCTGTTGGCGATGCCTAAAACACTAAAAGACAGGAGACAGTGGACTAAAATAACATTGTTGATTCAAATATCAGCATAAAAACTTACTCAGCCCAGAGCTTTTATTTTTTATTTTAAAAATGATGCCCTTTTAATGATCAGAGCTGAAACTGCTATAAAGATCTATAGTAGACCTTTGGAATTGTGCCGTCATGATTTCAAATTTCACTTATTTGCAGTCGAATCAAGTGATGTGGTTTCCAGCCTACTTTTACTTCTACTGCACCATCATTGTAATCCCTGCATTCTTAAACTTTGCAATATTTTTTTTGGGGGGGAGGGGGGTGTTTGGTGCTGGGAGGCATCAGAACCCACCTTCCCAGTATTTGTATAGTTTGTGTGATCATGGGAATAGATGCCCTGCAAATAGCTAAGATCTACAGTATTTGGCACGACAACTTTTGTAAAGAGCTTTTAGCCCAAGGTTTGAGGGATATTAGCTGCATATACCCAGTGAGAAAATACAGTTGCCATATGGTAGAATAGAAATCAATTTCTGAGCAAATTTTTATGAGAGCATCCAATGACCTGTAGAGGCCCACTGTCAAAAATAGAGTATGCCTGTTACTCTGCTTCAAGTACCGAAAAATTAGTTCTGCGCAATCATCTACTGCACTGTAATATGAGTCAGCCTCCTTATGAAACTTTAATGACATTTCTGATTTATTGTTATGTGTTATATCTGTATACATTTTTGCAGCAAAAACAGAAACCATATTTTAAAGGCAACCATGGTACTCACCCCACAATCCTACTGGAACCTAGGAAATAAAAGTTCTAATGCAAAATACACATTGATGAAGAAAAATGCCCCGATTAAAAAGGAAAGTAACCTATTAAATAGAACAGGTGCTAAACACTGAACATCATAAAGAACTGAGTACAAGCTATATGGAAAAAACTAACTTTTCACAAAGGATTTGAGATACCCCAAATTGGAGTAATAAATAATGTAGATTATGAACATATTACTCAAAGTACACTGTGTGAGAATGATGCCATTTTTATCTATATTTTCGTTTTAAAGCTTAAAGTCTTTTTTTTGGTGGGGGGCTGATGGATTTCTGATGTATAGAACGTAAGAATACACAATTTCAGTCATAGTAGGATTTTGAGAGTTTGGCTGTACTTACTAGCTATGACAGAACACACATAAACTGGTCTCCTGAGATTCCAAAGACACAACATTTTACTTTCACCCAGAGATTCAAACAGACATTTGATTTGGTCCTTGCCATTGTAATTAGTTGAAAAGTATTTTTAGGGCACAGTTCACTGAGCACTGAGGTTGTACAGCTACCATTCATTCCAACATAGATTTTGTATTCAGCACACAACAGTGAATAGAATTTGTAAGCAAACAGGTGTTACCATATTGCAAATAGCATCCCATTATGATAACATAACTGAAGAAGGACAGTATCACTACACTATCCTCAAGCAAATATGAACATTCTTTGTGGTCTTCAATTTGATTTCTAGTGGACAGTGTGAAAAAATAATTTTGAGAAGTATGTGAAGGATAAAAGAATCAGCTGGGCAATGATAACTGCTACATTCCAGTATCTTCTTCAGCAACATTTCCTACGGCTACAGCTCTTCCTCTTCAAGCAGGAGAACAAGACACAGGTGTAAAGTTAAGTAATTAAAAACTTGAGACTTACCCCCTAAACATTTCTCCAGTGACTCACTATCACTTCATAAATGTTTGCAGATGCAAGTATAACACAACTTCAATCTTTTGGAACGTTGACTATTTATGTATATTATGTACATTTCCCCGATGTTGCTGATGTTAATAACTGTTAATAACCCACCATTTAAAGGCACGCACACACACAATGGAAGCATGGTTGAGCAGATGGCTAATCATATGACAGGCTGAGGGAGCTGAACAATTACAGGAAGACCAACAGTTGTCATTATGATAAAGAGTTGCTTCAGAGTTCGTTACTGAAGTCATATTCCCAAAGGCTGTGTAGTGGAAATTCCAGTCTACTTCTGAACTTAGCCCTTTAATATTGCTCTGTATGTTTTAGCCTTAGGCTGCATATTAGAAATGATAAAAGTTCTTTCATACCGCGTTTTAAAATCAGAACAGTTACATTGCCAGTATCAACATGAGAAAATGCTTTTGGCTAAAGAGAAAGAGAGAGAGAGCGCTGTGGTACGTACCAGACAAGCGTGAACAGAAACTTCCCTAAGTCAATCAAAGCACAGCCTTATCTCACTGCACAATGTTTTTTACCTTTTCATATTTCAGTTGCGTTTAGTAACTGCTTCTTTGGTGGTAATTACAGAACAAGTTCAGGACAATTATCCTTTCATCAGAAGGTCACATTCTGTTTTCAAGGCCCTCCTCCACCCATCTACTCCTTGCCAGAGTAACCAAGGCACTTCCTGTGTAGTATGTGAAAGGAAGTTACGCAACAAGGGAACACCAACTTAGGGTAGGAAAATGAAACATTTTGTTTTATTGTGAGTAAAAATAACGGTGCTGTATTTTCCTGTTGAAATAATCTGAAATTAATTTTAAGAACTGAGGATTAAGATAGACCTCCTTGCTCTATTAAAAAGGCAGGCAATGAAATAATTCTACATAACAATGCTGCAGAAGGATCCATCAGAATACATTTTCTTCCTCAGGGTGAAGAGGCTGCATTAGATCAGGGCAAGCAGTTTGTTCAGAAGGAGTCAGAACACTCATGAGCATATTTTAATTTCCATTAATGGAATTTACACAGTACTTTTATGAAACTGATGAAGTCGTACAGGGACCTGGTGAAGAGGATGGCACTCTCCCTCTCGCTTCCGGTGTCACAGCTGCAACCCGTTGTAGATAATAACATGTTTGACATCATGCAACGGGATACGTCTACAGCGGTTGCCCTGCTGGTGACGAAGGTCATCCTACAGGCGGTGAAGGAGCCTTGGGCGAAGCCTGCTTCTACACCCGTGTCATCGCAAAGGTTGGACCATATGTACCGTGTCCAAGAATCCGGGGCTGAGTTCCTTTTCACACACCTGAAGCCAAATTCGGTGGTCATTTCCTCCTCATCGAAGGCCCACAAGATGCACTCCTCTCCACCAGACAAGGAGGGAAAGAAGCTGCATAACGTCAGGAGGACGTTCTATTCTGCTGGGGCGCTGGGAGTAAAGGTATCTAACTATGCCGCGTGCATGGCTAGATACCAATACTCAGTATGGGAACAGCTAACCCCCCTCCTGTCTTCCCTGAGTGAGGAGAAGAGGTCGGCTGCAAAGAAGTTGCAGAAGGAAGGCTTTGCTGTAGCCAAACAACAACTGGCTGTAGCCAAGCACATGGTCAACGTCTCAGCAAGGACCATCACTTCTGCCATCTGTCTCCGCCGCCACTCCTGGCTCAGATCTACGGCTCTTCAGCAGGACACCAGGGCCTTCGTTGAAGATCTGCCCTTTGAGGGCAAAGGCCTGTTCAGCTCTACCACCGACAATGTGGTCCAGGAAATGGACAAAAGTATAAAAACTTCCAGGAACCTGAGCGTACCGGCATCATCCAGAGCTGTGAAACAGAAACAGTGGCACAAGCCTTGGGCAAAGAAGCTGTACCAAAAGTTCTCCCCGGAACAGCAGTGGAGACCTTGTTCTGCTCAATGTGAGAGTAGGTCTCCATACAGGGGGAACAACAGAAACCGTTATGCTTCACAGACCTGTATGAGACACCGGGAAAGGTTCCAAAGCCCGGTCTGGATCGTTGGTACCGACCTCGGTGTCCGATGATGAAGACTCTCTGTGTAGAGACCATTCTGAGAGCACCAGAGTAGAATCTCTGACGGGCAACCAGATCGACCCCGACGACTGAGGTTGGACTTCCTCCACCACCACGCCGCGTCTATCAGGCAGGACAGCGAAGGATGCCATCTAGAATGTTGAGGCAGCCTGGACATGTGGGATGCCTCGGACTGCTGGTCCCAGTCTGCGAACTCGCGAGGAGAGTACCATTGGTACAGTGGGTAAGGATAAGGGTAAGGAGGCCATTGGCGCTGCTCCCATGGCGGAAGCAGTGGGAAGCGACAAGCTACTTCAGTCGGTTCCGGCTCTCTCCGGCCTCTCACCTGATCCATCAGCGCTGAAGGCTCCATCGGCACCTCCACCTCCGAGACCGAGTCGCTTTCACTGTGACGCCTGGACCCTGAAGAGTGGGAGCGCTGAGTCAGGTCGATCTTGTGCTCCGATGCCAATAGGCACAGCTGCGAAGCACTGCCTCTCGACATCGAAGGGCTACGACATGAGGATGCCGAGATCTTCCTCAGTGGGGCTGTCGATGCTGAAGTGTCATGCAAAGGTGAAGGAGTGCGGGATGGTCTCTTCTTCCGCTTCTCCTTCGATTTCCCCTTCTTCGGCACGGATGATCGGGTCCCCGAATCATCCCGATGCCTCTTAGCTGGGGTGTCCACTGACCCCTTCAGAAGGCCGTTTCATGGAACACCCACGCTCGACCGGCATCTCGGTCCTGATCGGCGAAGTCTCAGCCGATGTGACCGTTGGGGCTGTGGCCTCACCCATCGCTACTGATGGGCCCAATGCCATTTTCTGCGGATGAAATGCCGACTCGACCAAAGCAGCCGAAAGCTTTGCCGCTCAATTCTTACGAGTTTGTTTCGAGAAACTTAAACAGTGAGTGCAAGAATCAACTCGATGTCCCTCGCCCAGACAGAGGAGACAGAGGGAATGGCCATCGGGGGGGAGGGGGGGAATCTTCTTCCCACAGGAACGGCACCTCTTAAAAAAAAAGTCTTTCCATAGACGCCGAGGAAAAAACCCCGCCCAGGAAAGTCTCTGAGGGGGAAAAACGGGCGGAAAACCGAGCCCCAAAGGGCAAGTCCAACAAACTTTTTTTTTGTTTACCAACACTAACTATCTAACAACTAACTAACTAACTACACTAAGAAAATAACAAAGGCAATATAACAAAAATAACAAAGAAAATATACAAAGACAAAAAAGCAATCCAAGATTACTTTACCGACCAGGGACATGAAAGGAGATCCTCTCAGCGCAGCGGTCAGAAAGGAACTGGCAGGATCCTCGCGCTGGCGCCGGTGAGCATGCACACTGGGATGCCTGCACATGCCCGTTGGTGCCGAGCGCTTTTTAGGTACCAATTCGGGGATCGGCGCAGGTGCTCTATCCCATGAGTGTGAAGCACAGAGACCACGAAGAAGATGCTACTGACTGTAATACAGGTAGCAAATTGGAAAAAGAAATTATGAAAGTGAAGTGCTAATTGCACTGGCTGGGAAAAAAATGTCCAGGTCAGAGCCAGGACTGAAAAAGCTCTGGTCAAGAACAGCCAGATATCTTTAGGGCCAGGGACCACCTCTAGGTTATTCTCAACAGAGCATAATGGTCTCCCAGGGACATACCAGGGGAGGCAGTCCTAAAGATATGCAGGTCCCAGACCACTCACTGCTTTAAAGATCAACACCAGAACCTTGAACCTGACTTGGTATTCCACCAGGACTCAGTGTAGATGGCACAGCACAGGTTGTATATGTGCTGTCTGTGGCATTCTCATCAGGACTCGCACTGCCCCATTCTAGATCAGGTGAAGTCTCAAAGGGCAAGATAGCATAAAACAAGTTACAGTACTCTAGCCTGAATGTGACTACTGAATGGATTACAGTGGCTAGGCCAAGGGACAGGAAAGGGGCTAACTGTTGAGCCTGGTGAGGGAGTAGTGGTGGAGAGGTTCAGGGGGAAATAAGATGCCCCCTGTAAGTCCTTGCGGGTACCCTAATTACATGAACAAGAATTTCAAGGAAAACTCAAAGATCTTTATACTTAAAGATACTTAATCTGTTACCATCATTTTTGTTCCCAGTGCCACTGGTAAAGTAACTGCTATATTTTGCAAAGCTAAATGTTACTAAGCAGTTTTTCATCCTTAATACTTCTGTTATGAGATATTAAAATGTATTATATTTTATAACATTCTCTACTTACCAGCAACCAGTTTGTAACTTAAAGATAAACAGAGATAATGTAAAAGTGGCTCATGAATAGCAACAAGGCCATGGTCATGTTACATGCACTCTAGCTTTCATGTATTCATGGCAGATGTTTTGGTGGGTGTAGGTCAGTCTGCAATGTTTAGTGTTCTTAAAAGTCTTGTTGGAACAGGTTTGTATGGAATTATAGTCATAATCTCTCTCTCTCTCTCTCTCTCTCTCTCAGATCTCAATGACTGAATGATTTGTGTAATTTAATTTGCCAAGCTTTTGATTTTCATCGTCTTAGATGAGATCACAGCATTCTAACTAAGCATAGCTCTACTTGTTTGAGAAAGTGGGGAGGAACCTGCCAATGTGTACTGCTGTAGTTACACAGATAATAAATGCTGCCTTTGAAAGAGAAGTTTCAGTTGACATGCTATTTTGCTCCTTGCTACATTTCATATGAATGTTTGAAAAAGGTTTCTGAAGTACAAAGCTAAGAAGCTGACCAGTGAAAGAGATCACAAAGTATTTAAAACAAAGTTGATAAAATGAAAATAACATGGACATCTACGGTCTCCACCTGAGAAATGCCCAATCTAAACTATTTTGAATACCAATGAGTGCAACAGAAGCCAAATCCTTCTGTGAAATGCCAGGCTAAGTATTGAAAATGATGGCTTGGACACTCTGCTTAAGCAACCCTTTGAATTTTCTTGGTAATATTTAAAACTTGCAGACTGAGGAGGGTGGTGGAAGAAAATGGGTTTGTATAAGGTTAACCTACTGAATTTCAGTCTGCAACGAGATTTGACACTAGAATCTCCAGGCTCACAGATCACACCTTTAAGGTGCTCCAGTTTCTAAATCTACATTTAAATTTTTAAATTAGTCAAAGTATTTTTATCCAGTCCTGTCAAATTTGATCAAAGCAACTATCATTAAATAACAACATTATCAAAACATTGGTATAAACCACAGCACCTTATATTTAGAGTAGTCTCCTCCCTACAAAAAGGCCCTTTTGAAAAAGGCAGAATGAACAATTTAACTCAAAGGTTCCATTTAGACATAATTTTAAACTGACATTAAATTGGATGCACCCAAACCTAGCTTGTTGCCAGGCTAATGTGTGCCTTGCTGCTCCTCCTCCCTTCTTACATGCAGAATCTCATTAGAAATTAATTTCTGCTAGTGCTTTTACCTGTGAAAGACAAGTGTAGATGCACTGGATAACAGGAAGTAGCACTCCCCCTCACCCTGGTTCTAAGTCTGGATTGAATACTGGTTTAGAATTTTAGTTAATGGGGAAGAAAAACAACTGCAACTGCAATTAATCCATGCTGTGCTTATTACTGATAGCCAGTTATTAACCATGATTCTTTGCATAAGAAGAGATGGGCAAGACTTGAGTATGGCAACAAGCTGGGCTCATGCACATCCAGGTTTAATTCCAGCTTGTTGTTGCCCCAGAACCAGGAGAGCTTTGAAAATGTTATTTTCTGTGTCCCAGAAAATTTCATCTGCTACAGAAAAGGAACCTGGAACTGTTATTTATTTTATTTACATCCTACTTTTTTCTCCAGTGGGGGACCCACTGGTGGACCTCCTGATGGCACTTGGTTTTTTGGCCATTGTGTGATAAAGTGTTGGACTGGGTGGGCCACTGGCCTGATCCAACATGGCTTCTCTTATGTACTTATGACTCAGAGTAGCTTACATTTTTCTCTTCTCCATTTTATCCTCACAATCACAACCTAAGGGAAGTTAGGCTGAGTATGTGTGACTGGCTAGGACTGCAAAGGTCCTGGTGGAAGGATCCCTGCTCCCAGGTCCCATCCCCCCCCCCCCCGAACATGCAGCACTGGAAGTTCTTACTAGAAGTTGCAAAGTGTAGTTCTAGGAATCACTGGAAACTCTGTGGTTTTAGTATAGAGTTTCCAAGAATTCCTAGAGCTACCCTTTGTCACTTACATTCTTTTTACTAGAAGTGAGGATACCTTGGCCCTGCCCACACCCTCCCTCTGGTTGCCAGGCACTGCCCAAGTGCCCTCTAAATGGTCCAAGCTCACCAAGCAAGCTTCCATAGCAGAGTGGGAACTGAACCCAGGTCTCTTAGATCCCAGACCAACACTTCAACCACAACATCCTTCCTACTGGCTGTCCAGAACCCTTAATAATTATTTTAGGGTGAGGTCATACAGAGAGAAGCAATTTCTGATATACAAAGGTCCAATACCATGAAGGAATTTTAAAGAAAAGAAGAGCACTACTTGTATACAACCTTCCTTGGTTTCTAAAAGCATGTAAGGACTATATCACTGAAACCCTGGAATGAATGCATCAGAAATCAATCACTTACCCAAAGATCATTCCCAGATCGTTAAAACAGGCAGTCATTTGCCCCCTTCTGAAAAAGACTATCATTACAGAAGAATGATGTGGCCAATTACTGCTTGGTAAATTCCCTTTTCTGGGCAAGATGAACAAGAAAACAGTAGCTGAATAGCTGAATAATCTGCCCCAGACTCCTTTCAGTCTGGTTTCAGACCGTGCTATGGAATGAAGACCGTGTTGGTGGCATTAGCTGATGATCTCTGCTTGAATGCAAACAAAGGCTGTTCCACTCAGTCTTTCACTGGGCTCACATTTTAGAGAGGTACTTGGAAAATGAAGCTGAAACTGAAGGGATGCATCTTGGACTAGCTTAAATCGTTCCTTAGAGGTAGGACTCAGACTAACGATCACTACTTTCCACAAGGCTCAGCCTTATTACCCATTTTATTCAATCCCCATCTAAATCCTTTAGGAGAAATCATTCACAGTTTTGGAGTAGGCTTTCATCCATATACTGGTGACATCCAGCTCTGTATCTGTAATCGAATCACCTGGTGATTCCATAAAATGAGTAAGGTGGGCTATAAATAAGATAAATAAATACATGGTAAAGACAATAATTATGATGATCCTGATGCTTTGGACTGAACAGATAACTGGCAACAAGAGCACTTCACATAGAACAAGCGGTATACACTCCCGCTTTGCTGTGGCAAGTAACAATTGGGCTGTAGCATTCTGTATTAGCGGTAGTTCCTGTATAGTCAGCCCCCTGCAGGGAATATTATACTAGTAACCCTTGGGATTACAAATGCATTTATAACTGTTGCCAAGCTCATTACCTCTTAGAATGGGTACAGACAGCATATCAAATATAACCAAAATAATGGAATTTACTATAACTGCCTCTTCCTTATCCATAAAAAGTCATACATGCACACATCCTATCTGTTGCAAAAATGTTACCTGCATACCATCTATACAGGTAAATTCCCCCCCCACCGCTCCCCGCCCCCTGTCCCAGATCTCAGAACTACCAACTAGTATCACTTCCATCTTGTTTAAGTACAACTTTAGTTTGGTAGCCAACACTCCTCTGGACACAACCTCCAGGCACTGATTCAAAACCAAAGCTGCCATTCCTGACTGATGAAACAATGTAATATTTGATTATCAGCATAGTGTGGATAATGTCTAGTTCAAATTATAAATATTAAAATTTTCTCAAGTACATGGTTTCTGAATCTACAAAACACTTCACTATATCCTTTCAAACAGAGGACAAAAATTTGGGTTGCAGCAAAATGTTTCCAATTAAATTAGTTAATGTGTGCAAGGGCTTAGAAACAATAATGAGCAACATTTCCTAGAACAAGTTGTTGTTTGACACACTAGGATCATCAAGACCGTATGGACTCCATCCCATGGTAAAGTTAAATTACACAACTCAATACTCAGAGAATAACCTTCAATAAAAACAATAACTATGTTCTCATGAGAACCATGTCAATGAAGAATGGAAAGTTCATTTTGAAGCCCAAATAATATTGTAGAGACTAGGCAACTTCAGGATTTTTTTTTTTTTTTACTATATTAAATTAGTCACAGAGAATTATTATTTTTCAATATAGTCTAATGCTTCTAACCAAGAACTCAAGATTATGTTGTATATCAATGTATCTAAAATATGATGCATCACAGATTATGCTGCTGTATAAGTCTAAACTTTTGGAACTAGCATGAGCACCAAGTCTTGATCTTACAGAAATTAAAGCTGCAACTGGTTCAAGAATGCCATTGGGCTATCTACAGATTGGGATTTAACAACAAATCAGGTATGTGATTTATTCCCTGAAATTCTCCAGATACAGATTTTCAACTGAAAATTAAAGCAGATAGCATTCAGGTATCACAAGAGCTCTAATCAGTGTTTAATATTTAAGATTCACTGATGTGAGCTGACCTTAATTTCCCAATCTCTGAAATCTACAATTTAAAAACAATGGAAAACTACAACAGAATAGTGAGTTCCACAATGATAGAAAATCATGCTATATACATTGTTGCTGTGGCCTAAATAAAATAAATAAGGAAGTGTATTGCATTGGGTCTGGCCATTGCTCCACAGCCGCCTTTCATCACTCCAACCTCTGGTCGTAGTGGTGCAATGAAGAAGCCACACATGGCCCTCTTCATTGCAACTGCTGCTGGGGTTCCCCCTGAAGAGATGCCCACAGGGCTTTTTTTGAGCAGAAACATAGTTCCTGCTGGCTTGGCACTGGGGGTGTGGCCTAATATGCAAATGAATTCCTGCTGAGCTTTTTCTACAAAAAGCTGTATGAAACAATGGTGATGTCAGGGGTGTGGCCTAATATGCAACTGAGTTCCTGCTGGGCTTTTTCTAAAAAAAGAAAAAAGCAGCTCAGGGTGCCCATACGTGCTGGCACTGGGCAGGGGTATCCTGCTCAGGCAGCCCCTCCTCCAGCTGCTGTTGATGAGGCTCAGCAGCAGGAGGAGCAGACAGAGCTGTCTTTTGGAGGGAGGCTTTGGGGACAAGAGTGTTCTGAATCTTGAGCTCACACCAGGCACTGAGATGTTTCTGGAGGAGCTAGAAATGAAGCTGAATGCCCCCACCCACTGCTCCAGTACCTCTGGAGTCTAGCAGGCCTTCTGAGGAGGGTCAGGAGAGGAGGCTGGAGATGGCACAAGACGAAGAGATGGGGTGCTCCAGGGATGCCTGCAGCTGCTGGTAGGCATGAGTGCCCCTACACCTCCAATGTCTGAAAGCACTTCCAGCTGATGGAGGATACCTGCTTTGCACAGTGCCAGTTGTGTAGGGCCCTCATGGGAGAAGACTCTCATGTGTAGGGCGCTCATGGGAGAGACCTCAGTCATCTCATGACTACCAGCATACGGGGGGGAGGGGGGGGAGAGGCTGCTGCTAAAGTTCCCAAATGGCCACCAACAGTCAGCTTGGAAGTGAGTCATTCTGCAGCCATCTCCAGTGCTGTTCCTGAGCATTCTGCAGTAGAAAAGAGATGCTAAGCACTAAGTGAGGATGGTACTGGGATGCCTGGGGGCAGGGGCAATAGCTTAGTAAGGCTGCTTCACTGTCAAGCTGGTCACTGTAGATGGCCTCTCCTTCTCCATGGTCGAAATCAGTGCTTTCCACAGGATGCTCCCGCGTGCCACCTATCCCTGGTTACACTCCCTCTGGCTTGCACCCCTTTGAGCAAGGCCAAGTTGCCCTCACTGTACAGGGCTGCCAGGGACCACATGAAGGTACAGCTGCCCCATGCTTTCAGGAGACTTGTGCACTTCACATCCCACATCTGGACAGGTGCACGATGCATATATCTCACTGACCACGCACTGGTGGCAAGCTAGAGGCATTTTGGGTGGGGGTTGGGAAACCATTAGTGTCAGGGCCACCAGGAAAGCTATTGCCAGGCTCTGCTGCATGCTGAGCCATTTGATGGGCCACACATCAGCCAATACTACAGCCACCTTCGAAATACAGCAGCACAGGTAGGCAGGGACTTCACCATGGGCTTCATGTGACTGATGGTGGAATGAACGTGAAGGCAGTGGCTGGGACACTGGGCCTCAAGCACATTTATTTTAGTGTGGCCCACCTTCTCCTCATGGTTTCTTTGGGCTGAGTTCTGCAGAACATCCCTTTTTGGATGCTGTGCTTGGAGTTGAGGCATCTCCTCCTCCTTGCAAACATACCCTCTTCCCAATGTCCACTGCAGAGCTTCTCTGGGACAATCTGCTGGGCTTGCTGTATGGTTTGCTATTCCCCTCCCCCATTTGAAACAATGGAGAATGAGGGCACCCTCTTTTGGTGTCAATAGAATTGGGACCCCATGGATCAATATTTTTGGGGTCCAATGCACCTGAATCTGGAAAAAGATTTTTTTTTCTTGCTCACTCCTAACCCGTGTATGTATAAGTGTATGTGTGTTAGCATGACCCTGATAGTTGATTGTGCTTGCATTTTGCACAGCAATCTGCTTTTGAAACTAAGAGAAGTCCAAAAGCAGCTTGTAATATGTTATGGAAGATAACAACAGTAAAACAATGATCCACCTGGATGGTCCTGGATAGAAATGTGAAAGCCCGGAAAAAAACCAGAAAAATTTAGGGGGGAAACGTTTCCCCCCGTTTTTTTCCTGAAGCCTTTTTTGTTTTGTTTTTTACAAATTGGAAAAATTGAAAAAAAAAGAAAAGAAATTGGTTAGGGAACATTTTATTTTAACATGATGAATAAAGTATTTTAAGACAAGGTGTTCAAATATTTTCCAAATAATTTCTAAAAAATATGTATGGTATCAGATTATTCTAATTTCTGTGCACTGAGGACAAGCAAGTCCTAGGTCATGCCCGTTCATTGAAACTTAGTCCTATACTCCCTTCTATACACTTCCCCCCTTTTCGATTCTTTTAAATGAGAATGAGTTTTTAATTTTTTTTTAATATTGTGGAGAGGAAATATGAATCGTTACTTCTGGATTTTTAAAAATTGTTTTGTGGAGGGTTTTTTGTCTGTTCCACATAAACTAATAAACAGTTCAGGAGATTGTTGCTCCATTTGTTACAATTACAAATAAATATTATTTTAAAAGTAAATTGATTGTAATAATTGTTTGGATACACTATATTTTAATATACTAGTTGTGATAATTTCATGCCAAGTAAAATTGTTCATAATCATATTTTATGTTTCTAAAGTAACAGAATGACTTTCAATCTGGAAAAAAAAAAGTGCTAACGTAGCATTTTTTTCAATTTTTCTGAAAAAACACA